>NC_087274.1:29956697-30607697 GCF_015220805.1 Pogoniulus pusillus | reverse complement strand
TTGCTGTGAACTGGTGGAAAAAAAATAATAAAGAGGAGACAAAAAGAAACAATTTTCATAGGATCTGAGAATCAGTCAGGGATGGGAGGGACCACAAGGCCCACAATCTCTGATCTTATTTTGAGGATCTTGGATATAATAAAGCTGGAAGTTATTTGGACTCAGAATTACTGCATCACAGAATCATAGAATGTTGCATTATTTCAGTCTCTGGCATCCTGAAGTCAGATTCAGAGTCATAGAATCATAGAATCAGACAGGGATGGGAGGGACCACAAGGTCCAAAATCTCTGATCTTATTTTGAGGATCTTGGATATAATAAAGCTGGAAGTTATTTGGACTCAGAATTACTGCATCACAGAATGATAGAATGTTGTATTATTTGAGCCTCTGGCATCCTGAAGTCAGATTCATAGAGTCATAGAATCATAGAATCAGGCAGGGATGGGAGGCAACACAAGGTCCACAATCTCTGATTTATTTTGAGGATCTTGAATATAATAAAGCTGGAAGTTATTTGGACTCAGAATTACTGCATCACAGAATCATAGAATGTTCCATTATTTCAGTCTCTGGCATTCTGGAGTCAGATTCATAGAATCATAGAATCATAGAATCAGACAGGGTTGGAAGGGACCACAAGGAGCATCTAGTTCCAATCCCCTTGCCATGGGCAGGGACACCCTACCCTAGAGCAGGCTGCACACAGCCTCATCCAGCCTGGCCTTAAGCACCTCCAGCCATGGGGCCTCAACCACCTCCCTGGGCAACTCATTCCAGTCTCTCACCACTCAATGTTAGGAGGAAGTTCCTGGCAGAGAGAGTGATTGGCATTGGAATGGGCTGCCCAGGGAGGTGGTGGAGTCGCTGTGACTGGAGGTGTTGAAGCCAAGCCTGGCTGGGGCACTTAGTGCCATGGTCTGGTTGATTGGCCAGGGCTGGGTGCTAGGTTGGACTGGATGAGCTTGGAGCTCTCTTCCAACCTAGTTGATTCTATGACTCTATGATTCATGCTTGACAACTTCCTCCTCACATCCAGGCTGAATCTCCCCACCTCCAGCTTTGCTCCATTCTCCCCAGTCCTGGCACTGCCTGACAGCCTAAAATGTCCCTCCCCAGCTCTTTTGTAGCCCACTTCAGATGCTGGAAGGCCACAAGAAGGTCACCTGGGAGCCTCCTCTTCTGCAGACTGGACCAGCCCCAACTCTTTCAGTCTGTCCTCACAGCAGAGCAGCTCCAGCCCTCTGAGCATCTTCTTAGCCCTTCTCTGGACGAATCTCAAGCAATTGAAGAGGAAGAACAATGCTGGAACTGCGAATACCACAGCAAAAATCTTTCAGTGGCTTCCAGCAAGTTCCTTTTGTGCATCATCTTCTGGAACTTTCAGTGTATGGCAGAACTCAGAAAGAAAAACTGCCTTTAATTCTGTTTCTCAGAAGATGCATATATAAAATGAAACCCAAATGCAATTTGTTTCTTAGATTAGAAACTCAATGAGACAGGGATCACTGCTCCATGAAATTAAGCATATTGTGTGGAGGCTAAAGAAACCTTCCTGAAAAAGGCTGAGCATTAGAAGCTGTCCCAAGGAGATTACAGTGGCTGTCTGGGGGCTTGAAGAAATCATAGAATCATAGAATCAACCAGGTTAGAAAGGAACTCCAAGCTCATCCAGTCCAACCTAGCACCCAGCCCTGGCCAATCAACCAGACCATGGCACTTAGTGCCTCAGCCAGGCTTGGCTTCAACACCTCCAGGGATGGCAACTCCACCTCCTCCCTGGGCAGCCCATTCCAATGCCAATCACTCTCTCTGACAACAACTTCCTCCTCACAGCCAGCCTAGACCTGCCCTGGCACAACTTGAGGCTGTGTCCCCTTGTTCTATTGCTGCTTGCCTGGCAGAAGATCCCAACCCCACCTGGCTACAGCCTCCCTTCAGGGAGCTGCAGACAGCAGTGAGCTCTGCCCTGAGCCTCCTCTTCTGCAGGCTGCACCCCCCCAGCTCCCTCAGCCTCTCCTCACAGGGCTGTGCTCCAGGCCCCTCACCAGCCTCATTGCCCTTCTCTGGACATCTTCCAGCACCTCAAAATCCCTCCTGAATTGAGTGGCCCAGAACTGGACAATTGGTGAAGGTCTAGGGTACAAGGACTGTGAGGAGCAGCTAAGGGAACTGATGTTTTTTTAGCCTGGAGAAAAAGAGGTGAGAGGAGATCTGACCCTCTACAACTCCCTGAAAGGAGGTTGGACTGAGGTGGGTCTTGATCCCTTCTCCCAACTAACAGGCAATAGGACAAGAGGAGGTGTTGAAGCCAAGCCTGGCTGAGGCACTTAGTGCCATGGTCTAGTTGACTGGATAGGGCTGGGTGCTAGGTTGGACTGGATGAGCTTGGGGATCTCTTCCAACCTGGTTGATTCTGTGATCCTATGCTCCTGTGATTCTATGACACAGATGCTCAGGAGACTTGCTTCTGAGACTCCCACTTCTATCTTTAACTACAAGGCAAGATGTCCCTTCTGCTCAGTGAAGAGGTGCCAGAGGACGGTTGCCATGGCAGAGGATAACCAGATGAATTCCCAGCCCCCAGCATGTCTGCTCCCATTTTCACCCACTCACTCACCCATGTGGCCAGGTTACAGCAAAGGTGCAGGGCCCAGCACACAGAGCCACCAGGGGATGCTTGTCTGGACACTCTGTGGGTGGATTGCAGCATCCCTCCTCACCACCTGCGTTAAGGGGGCCAGAGGTGCTCTGTGAGCCTGATGGATTTTCCACTCTAAATTACACCCTGGCCACCTTCCAGTTATACCATTTGGAAGTATGAGTTTGTTAAATCCAGTTCCCTTGCTGGAATGATCCACACAGGGCTTTTTTTCTGGCAGCACAAAGGAGAATACTCTTTGGCCAACTCCTGCACCAACAGAAGATGAGAGTAAATCTCTCTTTGCCTTCAAAAAGGTTTGCTTTTAAAATGACCCTCCCATGTACTTCATCATGGCAGGAGAAAAGGTGATGAGCAGCCTTGTCACATTGCTGGCTAAGCTGTCAGCCCATGGCTTGGATGGCAACACTCTGTGCTGGGTTAGGAACTGGCTGAAGGGCTGAGCCCAGAGAGTGGTGGTGAATGGTGCCACATCCAGCTGGCAGCTGGCACTAGTGGTGTCCCTCAGGGATCTGTGCTGGGCCCCATCCTCTTTAACATCTTCATAGATGATCTGGATGAGGGCATGGAGTCAGTCATCAGCAAGTGTGCAGATGACACCAAGCTGGGGGCAGATGTGGCTGGGTTGGAAGGCAGAAGGGCTCTGCAGCAGGACCTTGACCGCCTGCACAGCTGGGCAGAGTCCAAGGGGATGGGGTTCAATAGCTCCAAGTGCAGGGTGCTGCACTTTGGCCACAGCAACCCCATGCAGAGATACAGGCTGGGGTGGGAGTGGCTGGAGAGCAGCCAGACAGAGAGGGATCTGGGGGTGCTGATTGATACCCACCTGAACATGAGCCAGCAGTGTGCCCAGGTGGCCAAGAGAGCCAGTGGCATCCTGGCCTGCATCAGGAATGGTGTGGCCAGCAGGAGCAGGGAGGTCATTCTGCCCCTGTACTCTGCACTGGTTAGACCACACCTTGAGTGCTGTGTTCAGTTCTGGGCCCCCCAGTTTAGGAGGGACATTGAGATGCTTGAGCGTGTCCAGAGAAGGGCAACGAGGCTGGGGAGAGGCCTTGAGCACAGCCCTACGAGGAGAGGCTGAGGGAGCTGGGATTGGTTAGCCTGGAGAAGAGGAGGCTCAGGGCAGACCTCATTGCTGTCTACAACTACCTGAGGGGAGGTTGTGGCCAGGAGGAGGTTGCTCTCTTCTCTCAGGTGGCCAGCACCAGAACAAGAGGACACAGCCTCAGGCTGTGCCAGGGGAGATTTAGGCTGGAGGTGAGGAGAAAGTTCTTCCCTGAGAGAGTCATTGGACACTGGAATGGGCTGCCCGGGGAGGTGGTGGAGTCGCCGTCCCTGGAGCTGTTCAAGGCAGGACTGGATGTGGCACTTGGTGCCATGGTCTGGCCTTGAGCTCTGTGGTAAAGGGTTGGACTTGATGATCTGTGAGGTCTCTTCCAACCTTGGTGATACTGTGATACTGTGAGAGAGGGGCAGAGCTAACTCAGCACCCTTCAGGAGCAGCACTTCAGGGCTGATTTCACCTGAGTCAGGATTGAATCCATACTCTGGTGTCATGCTAGGAGCCATGCTCATTTCTGGTGGCTTTGCTTCAGAAGCAATACAAAACCAGCCTGCTGGCTGCATTTCAGTTTGGATAATTACATTTTGCTCACATAAATGACTTTAATAGTTTCCAAGAGGGGAAATTACTCTCTGCTTACTCTTCCAAAGCTATTTGGGCATGTTAGGAGGAGAGAAGAAATGGGCCAACCCACCAGAGAGGGAGCTGCATTGTAGTGGGGGGTGAAATTCCCCCTGTAGAGTACATACTGTGTGCAGGGAACTTCAGTTCACCTCCAGCCTACGTGAAAGATGGGGAGAGAGCTATTAACATCTTCCTGCAACCTCACAGCTCTCAGCCTGTGATACATCTCCCTCAGCTTCACTCTCATGCATCAGATTGTCTCTTTGACAGCTCTTCTGGGATGGCTTAATAAAGTTAATTCTTAACTCCTCATTTCCCATTTTCCATTGCTGGTTTCTTCCTATCTTTTCTCTACCAGCAGCCTTCTTCCTTCAAAATCCATTCTGTCACCTGGGCAGTTGTCTCCTGTCACCAGGCACTGACATCCAGTGCAGCACCATCCATCCTTGCATCTGCTCCTGGCAAACTGCAGCTCCCAAGTGATTCCCTTCATTGTTAAATGACACTTCTGGAGCCTAGCTGTGGAAATTATGCTTTTAGCTACCTTCCTCCTTACATCTTTCAGATGCAAGCTGATTACTCCCCTCTGTAGCCATTCCAGTACTCTTATATCTCGGGCATCAAATCCATCACAAGTTTCATCTTTCTCATTGTTTCTTGCCCTTCTTCTATTTCTTCAGTGATCCCATCCATCACATCTCTCACTCCAGCCTTGGTATTTCCATTGTCATCACTTTGGGTATCACTGTCACGCCTGGAATGCCCTAATTTTCAGCCTGTGACCCAAAATGACATCCCAAAATGACACTCTTCCTGCACCAGGGAATCAGCTCTACTATCTTGATGATTATTCATTAAGCAGAGCTTTTAGACCTGCTAATACATATGCATAAAGCCATTGTTCACAAGGGCTGATTGTTCCAACACTCCAGCTATGAATTTGTTACCACAAGGTGGAATTTGCAGCCCAGTGTGTGAAGGACATACCAAGAGACAGGCATGTAAGGAGGCAATGTTTTGAAGTGCAGTGTGTGAGGTCTCCCAGCCAGACACACGATCTGGGGGTTGTGCTGTTCAGTGGTAGCACAGGACTCTCTTTCCCAGCTGCCTCTTGCAGGGAGGCACTACAAGCACCAGTATGGTGAACTCAGATGGATTATCTCATCTGCTCCAACGCAGAATCATAGAATCATAGAATCAGCCAGGTTGGAAGAGACCTCCAAGTGCATCCAGGCCAACCTAGCACCCAGCCCTAACCAATCAACCAGACCATGGCACTAAGTGCCTCAGCCAGGCTTTTCTTGAAGACCTCCAGAGATGGTGCCTCCACCACCTCCCTGGGCAGCCCATTCCAATGCCAATCACTCTCTCTGCCAACAACTTCCTCCTAACATCCAGCCTAGACCTACCCCGGCACAACTTGAGACTCTGTCCCCTTGTTCTATTGCTGCTTGCCTGGCAGAAGAGGCCACCCCCCACCTGGCTACAATGTCCCTTCAGGTAGTTGTAGACAGTAATAAGATCACCCCTGAGCCTCCTCTGCTGCAGGCTGCACACCCACAGCTCCCTCAGCCTCTCCTCATAGGGTTTATGCTCCAGGCCCCTCCCCAGCTTTGTCGCCCTTCTCTGGACACCTTCCAGCACCTCAACATCTCTCTTGAACTGAGGAGCACAGAACTGGACACAGCACTCAAGGTGTGGCCTGAGCAGTGCTGAGTACAGGGGAAGAAGCAGCTCCCTTGTCCTACTGGCCACATTGTTTTTGATGCAGCCCAGGATGCCATTGGCTCTCTTGGCCACCTGGGCACACTGCTGCCTCAGCTTCAGCTACTATCTATCAGTACCCCCAGGTCCCTTTCCTCCTGGCTGCTCTCAGCCACTCTGTCCCCAGCCTGTAGTGCTGCTTGGGGTTGTTGTGGCCAAAGTGCAGAACCCTGCACTTGGCCTTGTTCAATCTCATCCCATTGGCCTCTGCCCACCCATCCAGCCTGTCCAGGTCCCTCTGCAGGGCTCTCCTACCTTCCAACATCTCCACAGCTGCTCCTAGCTTGGTGTCATCTGCAAACTTACTGATGCTGGACTCAATCCCCTCGTCCAGGTCATTGATAAAGATATTGAACAGGATTGGCATCCTTTCTCCCTCCTATCACCTCCCTCCTGCAGCTTGTTGAGCTTGTTCCTTTGGTCAGGTCTGACATTCTGCAAAGATTTCTGCACATATCATCTGAATATTGCCAGCAGTCCTACTGCTTCTGACTGATGCTTGCAGGAGCAGCATTGGTCTGAATCACAGCATGGGCTGGACTGTCTGTGGGCAAGGCTTGTAGGTGATTCTACTCAGCAGCTGTGAACTGATCTCATCTTAGGTACTGAAGATATAGAGTTTGTGGGGTGGTTTTTTGGTTGGTTTGTTTGTTTATGAATGCTATAGGTGTTTTAATGGGTTTCAGGACTCTGACCTTCCACTGTCATTCATACAGAGGTGAACAGCCCAATGCTGGAAAATAACCCACAGGTATATTCCTTGCAAATCCATGGAGAGGAGAGTGACAAATGAATGAAACACTGCACAAAACTATCCCAGGAAAGCATGGTTTGCTGTGTCATGCAGTTAATGTCTGTGAAAAGCTGAGAATATGGAATACAGCAGGCAGTGGAAGGCCTTTTTTATGAGTCACTGTGTTTATTAGCTGCACACAACTTCTCCTTTCACAGAGCTTTCTCTTTTTAATGTCCCCATACCATTAATATTGCCTCACTAAATATTTAAAGAGTTTGTTTTTCCCCTCCTCACTTTATGCATCTTTTCTCCCTCAGTCCTCCCATGGGTTTAAATGTTACATTTGCATTTTTGTGTGGTGGTTTTGATTTGAAGAAACACCAGGATGCAAGAAGAACCACAGCCTGTGAGCAGAAATTCAGGACATCTGCCATAACTTCTAGCAACACTTTGAATTCCTGTACTTTAAAGAGAGCTCTGTTAAGGTCATCTATGCACCATGTCACGGGTAAGAGCTGCCTGAAATAGGAAAATGAAAACTGATGTTCCATAGATGATTCTGAAGCCCTGGGAAATTGTAAATCTTAAAGCAATGGCAAAAAAAAAAAAAAAAAAAAAAGAAGGAGAATGCATTGCTTTATCTTTTCCTCACTGCATTTCTCTTCTGTGGGTCTGAAACATTCCATTTCTGGGCAACCTGATCTAGTCAAGGATGTGCCTGATGACTGCAGAGGGGGTTGGACTGGGTGACCTTCAGAAGTCCCTTCCAGACTGGATGATTCTATGATGCTATGATGCTGTGATTCTATGATTCTGTGATTCTGTGATACTATGATGCTGTGATGCTATGATACTATGATGCTGTGATTCTATGATACTGTGGTTCTATGATACTATGATTCTATGATGCTGTGATTCTATGATTCTATGGTTCTGTAGTTCTGTGACACTATGATCCTAAATTCTATGGTGCTATGATGCTGTGGTGCTATGATGCTGTGATTCTATGATTCTATGGTTCTGCAATTCTATGACACTATGGTGCTATGATACTATGATGCTGTGATGCTATGATGCTGTGATTCTATGATTCTATGGTTCTGTAATTCTGTGACACTATGGTGCTATGATACTATGATGCTGTGATGCTATGATGCTGTGATTCTATGATTCTATGGTTCTGCAATTCTGTGACCCTATGGTGCTATGATACTATGATGCTGTGATGCTATGATGCTGTGATTCTATGATTCTATGGTTCTGTAATTCTATGACACTATGGTGCTATGATACTATGATGCTGTGATGCTATGATGCTGTGATTCTATGATTCTATGGTTCTGCAATTCTGTGACCCTATGGTGCTATGATACTATGATGCTGTGATGCTATGATGCTGTGATTCTATGATTCTATGGTTCTGTAATTCTGTGACACTATGGTGCTATGATACTATGATGCTGTGATGCTATGATGCTGTGATTCTATGATTCTATGGTTCTGTAATTCTGTGACACTATGGTGCTATGATACTATGATGCTGTGATGCTATGATGCTGTGATTCTATGATTCTATGGTTCTGCAATTCTGTGACCCTATGGTGCTATGATACTATGATGCTGTGATGCTATGATGCTGTGATTCTATGATTCTATGGTTCTGCAATTCTCTGACACTATGGTGCTATGATACTATGATGCTGTGATGCTGTTGTGATAGGGAACAATATGTTTTGTTCACTAAAATAAGGTGATAGAAGGGTTTTAATAAGTTTTGAGTTTCAGAAGCCCAGGTCAGAGGTCTGCCCTGCCTGAGAGGATTTTCCCGCCTGCCTTGCCTGAGAGGTTTCCCGCCAAGCAGGGGGTCGGAAGAAACCCCTCGGCAACAGCACCGCACATGCGCAGAGCGCTTGTTTACCTCGCAGGGGACCTGCCAGCGGCGGCGGGCGGACTATAAGAGAAGGGGACTGGGACCAGCTGGGTGGCGGCAAGTGGGCGGAGCGGGGACTCCCCCTTGTCGTCCAGCGCTGATTCTTGCCTCTTATCCTGCTTGCTCGTTGTCATTAAATAAATTCTGATTGGACTTTGAGATTTTTGTCCTCGAAATTTATCACAGCTGTGATTCTATGATACTATGGTTCTGTGGTTCTGTAATTCTCTGACACTATGATGCTATGATACTATGATTCTATGATGCTATGATGCTGTGATTCTATGATACTATGGTTCTGTGGTTCTGTAATTCTCTGACACTATGATGCTATGATACTATGATGCTGTGATGCTATGATGCTGTGATGCTATGATGCTGTGATTCTATGGTTCTGTAATTCTGTGACACTACGATGCTATGATACTATGATGCTGTGATGCTGTGATTCTATGATACTGTGGTTCTATGATGCTGTGATTCTATGATTCTGTAATTCTGTGACACTATGATGCTGTGATGCTATGATGCTATGATTCTATGATACTGTGGTTCTATGATACTATGATTCTATGACGCTGTGATTCTATGATTCTATGGTTCTGTAATTCTCTGATACTATGATGCTATGATACTGTGATGCTGTGATGCTGTGATTCTATGACAATATGATTCTATGGTTCTGTAATTCTGTGACACTATGATGCTATGATACTATCACAGTATCACAGTATTATCAGGGTTGGAAGAGACCTCACAGATCATCAAGTCCAACCCTTTACCACAGAGCTCAAGGCCAGACCATGGCACCAAGTGCCACGTCCAGTCCTGCCTTGAACAGCTCCAGGGACGGCGACTCCACCACCTCCCCGGGCAGCCCATTCCAGTGTCCAATGACTCTCTCAGGGAAGAACTTTCTCCTCACCTCCAGCCTAAATCTCCCCTGGCACAGCCTGAGGCTGTGTCCTCTCGTTCTGGTGCTGGCCACCTGAGAGAAGAGAGCAACCTCCTCCTGGCTACAACCACCCCTCAGGTAGTTGTAGACAGCAATGAGGTCTCCCCTGAGCCTCCTCTTCTCCAGGCTAACCAATCCCAGCTCCCTCAGCCTCTCCTCGTAGGGCTTGTGCTGATTCTATGATAATGTGATTCTATGGTTCTCTAATTCTGTGATCCTATGGTGCTATGATACTATGATGCTGTGATTCTATGATACTATAATTTTATGATACTGTGATTCTATGCTTCTGTAATTCTGTGATACTGTGATTTTAGATTCTATGATTCTATGATACTGTGATTCTGTAATTCTATGATTCTGTGATTCTATGACACTATCATACTATGATTCTGTGTTTCTGTGATTCTATGGTACTCTGATTCTAAGATGCTGTGATTCTATGATCCTGTGATTCTATGATTCTATGACATGAGCTCAGGTGAGGTGGGAAAAAGAGGTGTGTGCTAGTTTGAAGCAAACTGGAATGTTTTAGTGAGAGAAATTAGATGCTAGGCTGTGCAAAGGAAACAGTGGTGATGACTACTGCACTCATAGGCTTGCTGAGATGGATAAAAACCAAGAGCACACATAGATAAGACACAGTGTGCCTCTGTCATAGCTCATGTCTGCACATTCTCTTTGAGCTTCTTCTGTACAACTAATCCTTCTGCTTTCTACCCTCCCCTTGCTGATCTTCCAAACTCACCAGGCAAACTCTGGGATAAGGTAGAGGGGTGACAAGAAGGTGGAAGGGTGGTTGGGAGCCCCACGTGGGGACTCAGGGTTCTGGGAGGGCTGTTGTGTGTCTGGATTACCTTTTCACTTCTCTCTTTCTGTCTATAGTTGTCTATATTGTAAATACCTGCTTGTATCTTGTGCTAAGCTGTGAATATAAAGCTTCATTCCTTAACTTCCATCTGGCTGAGTCTAGTCTGGGTGATTTCATGGGGGGGGCAGGTGACTCTAAAGCTGTCACAGGGTGGGATGTGATGACAGCGCAATGAAGAGTGTCAAGGCTTCGTCTCTGAGAAAATGCAGCCAGCCAGTGTGCCAGCAGTCATTAGAGTTCATATGACTTTTAGTGCTGTCCTTGAGCTAGAAGTCCTTAAACACCTGCACTGCATACCAGCACTCTCAGTTATTAAGTATGCCTTCTAATTGGTCAGAAAGTCATTAAGGAGAACTTGCTTCTGAACCAACCAGCTGCTGTGAGGAGAGGCTGAGGGAGCTGGGGGTGTGCAGCCTGCAGAAGAGGAGGCTCAGGGCAGAGCTCATTGCTGTCTACAACTACCTGAAGGGAGATTGTAGCCAGGTGGGGTTGGGCTCTTCTCCCAGACATCCAGCAACAGCACAAAGGGACACAATCTCAAGCGGTGCCAGGAGAAGTATAGGCTGGATGTTAGGAGGAAGTTGTTGCCAGAGAGAGAATAATAGAGTCATAGAATCATAGAATTAACCAGTTTGGAAGAGACTTCCAAGCTCATCCAGTCCAACTTAGCACCCAGCCCTATCCAATCAACCAGACCATGGCACTAAGTGCCTCATACAGGCTTAGCTTGAATACCTCCAGGGACGGTGACTTCCTCCACTAGAGCAGGATGCCCAGAGCCCCATCCAGCCTCATCTTCAACAGGTCCAGGGATGGGGCTCCAACTCCCTCCCTGGGCAACCCCTGCCAGCAATTGGCATTGGAATGGGCTGCCCAGGGAGGTGGTGGAATCGTCATCCCTGAAGGTGTTGAAGCAAAGCCTGGCTGAGGCACTCAGTGCCATGCTCTGGTTGACTGGATAGGGCTGGGTGCTAGGTTGGACTGGATGAGCTTCGAGGTCTCTTCCAACCTGCTTGATTCTGTGATTCTATGATTCTGTGACCCCCTAGATAACAGCAAATCCAAGAAAGGGAGGAATAGTAATAATCCAAATCCACAATATACCCAGTTGCTGATCCACATCCTAAGGAATTCATTCTGGGTATGTATTACAGTGATAACACTCAGCTTTACAATGCCTGCTTAGATACGCAGCGATGGAGCCTCTAAAAGGATTTCTTTATTTGACTTGATTTTTTTCTGGTTGGGTTTATGAATGCAGAGTGAGTTTCATGTGCTGGAAATAGTTCTCACTTGTGTCTTTAAAAATAATCCCTCCAGAAAGCTTTTGTGTTCTGTAAGAACTTCACAGCCGTAAATCAGTGCAGCTGCTCTGACCTTAGAAATGCTGCCATGATTTATAGCACTTGTGGATCCAATTCCTCATGCTATGATGCTGGGTGCTAAGAGCATCCTGGACTGGATCAGGAATATCATGGCCAGCAGGATCAGGGAAGGGATTGTCACATTGTACTCAGCACTGGGGAGGCCACACGTTGAATATTGGGCTCAGTGTTGGGTAACTCACTCCAAGATTGGTTTTGAGGTGGTGGAGTGGATCCAGAGAAGGGCAATGAAGCTGCTAAAGGGTCTGGAGAACAGGGCTGGTGTTGAGCAGCTGAGGGAGCTGGGATTGTCTAGCCTGGAGAAGAGGAGGCTCAGGGCAGAGCTCATTGCTGTCTGCAACTACCTGAAGGGAGGGTCTAGCCAGGTGGGGGTTGGGCTCTTCTGCCAGGCAAGCAGCAACAGAAGAAGGGGACACAGCCTCAAGTTGTGCCAGGGGAGGTCTAGGCTGGAAGTTAGGAGGAAGTTGTTGGCAGAGAGAGTGATTGGCATTGGAATGGGCTGCCCAGGGAGGTGGTGGAGTCAGCATCCCTGGAGGTGTTGAAGCAAAGCCTGGATGAGGCACTTAGTGCCATGGTCTGGTTAGACTGGATAGGGCTGGGTGCTAGGTTGGCCTGGATGATGTTCGAGGTCTCTTTCAACCTGGCTGATTCTATGATTCTATGATTCTAAGGGGAGGCTGAGGGGAGACCTCATTGCTCTCTACAACTCCCTGAAAGGGAATTGTACTCAGCACTGGGTAGGCCACACCTTGAATATTGGGCTCAGTTTTGAGCAACTCACACCAAGAATGATTTTGAGGTGGTGGAGTGGATCCAGAGAAGGACAACAAAGCTGCTAAAGGGTCTGGAGAACAGGGCTGATGAGGATCAGCTGAGGGAAGTGGGGGTGTTTAGTCTGGAGAAGAGGCTGTAGGGAGACCTCATTGCTCTCTACAACTCCTTGAAAGGAAGTTGTAATGAGGTGGAGGTTTGGTCTCTTCACCCTAATATCAGGAGATAGAGTGAGAGAAAATAGCCTCAAGTTGCACCAGGAGAGGTTTAGGTTGGAGATGAGAAACAATTTCTTTGCTGCAGAAGTGGTCAGGGCTTGGAAGAGACTGCCCAGAGAGGTGGTGGAGTCACCATCCCTGCAGGTGTTCAAGAAACATGTGGACATGGCACTTGGGGACATGGTTTAATGGCCCTGGTGGTGTCAGGTTGAAGGTTAGACTCGATGACCTTAGAGGTCTTTCCCAACTGAAACAATTCAGGGATGCTATGATTCAACACTTTGGGAAGGTTTTCTGGAATGGTTCTGATCAGTAGGAGAATAAAACCTCTCACTCTTTTCAAATCCATAGTGAGCATTCCTGCTTCATTTTTAAGGTTCTGGTCCTGCAGGCTTCATGAAAGCACATTCCCTGACGTTTGCAAGTGCCTCTCATCGAGTTCAGTGGGAAACTGGAACTCTTGACCCTCTGCAGGACAGGACCCTAGGAGCTGGAAGGAAATTGCTTTGCATCTGGTACCACCTGCTAATGTGCTTGTGCATTCGTGCACAGCAATTGATCTTAGAAGCTTCTGAGTGTTCAGTGGACTTGCCATTGCACCATGAATATTTTATAGCTGTCCCACTGTAATAACAGTAATTATGTTTGCCCTTTTACAGAACCTTTTATCTAAGGATATCAAGGTGCTTTATGGATGTTAATTAAGCTCTAAGGTCTTCTCGTGGAGGAAGAATTATTGTTACTATTCTGCACACTGGGGAAGCTGAGGTACAGAAAAGCTGAACTTGACCTTGCCTAAGGTCATGTTGCAAATCCACACCAGGAGTGGGAGGTGAATTTGAATCCTTGCTCCAGACTCACTCTAGTTAGTTATAATCATAGAACCACAAAATGCAGCAGGTTGGAATGGACTCTTGAAAGTCATCTTGTCCAGCCCCCCTGCACTGAGCAGAGACATCTTTAACTACATCAACTTGCTCAGGGCCCATCAAGTTTGACATTGAATGTCTTCTGGAACAGGGCCCTCAACACATCACTGGGTAACTTGTCCCAGTGTTCCACCACCCTCACACTAAAGAACTATCTCCTTCTTTCCAACCTAAATCTAACTTCCTCTGTTTCCAAACCATTGCCCCTCATCCTATCACCACAGGCCCTTCTACATAGTCCCTCCACAGCCATCCTGTAAGTTCCCTACAGACATTGAGATGATGCTATAAGATCTCCCCAGAGTCTTCTCTTCTCAACAACTCCAGCTCTCCCAGTCTGTCTTCAAAGCTGTGCTTCAGCTCTCTGTGGCCCTACAAATAATGGAAGGGAGGAAATCAAAAGGAAGGAAGGAAGGAAGGAAGGAAGGAAGGAAGGAAGGAAGGAAGGAAGGAAGGAAGGAAGGAAGGAAGGAAGGAAGGGAGGGAGGGAGGGAGGGAGGGAGGGAGGGAGGGAGGGAGGGAGGGAGGAAGGAAGGAAGGAAGGAAGGAAGGAAGGAAGGAAGGAAGGAAGGAAGGAAGGAAGGAAGGAAGGAAGGAAGGAAGGAAGGAAGGAAGGAAGGAAGGAAGGAAGGAAGGAAGGAAGGAGAGGCTGAGGGAGTTGGGGGTGTGCAACCTACAGAAGAGGAGGCTCAGGGCAGACCTCATTGCTTTCTATAACTCCCTGAAGGGAGGTTGTAGCCAGGTGGGGTTGGGCTCTTCTGCCAGGCAACCAGCAACAGAACAAGGGGACACAGTCTCAAGTTGTGCCAGGGGAGGTCTAGGCTGGATGTTAGGAGGAAGTTGTTGTCAGAGAGAGTGATTGGCATTGGAATGGGCTGCCCAGGGAGGTGCTGGAGTCACCATCCCTGGAGGTGTTGAAGCCAAGCCTGGCTGAGGCACTTAGTGCCATGGTCTGGTTGATTGGCCAGGGCTGGGTGCTAGGCTGGACTGGAGGAGCTTGGAGCTCTCTTCCAACCCGGTTGATTCTATTCTATTCTATTCTATTCTATTCTATTCTATTCTATTCTATTCTATTCTATTCTATTCTATTCCATTCCATTCCATTCCATTCCATTCCTATACTATTCTATACTGTTCTATTCTCTTCTGTTCTGTTCACTGTGTCTTGGGCTGAACCTACTCATCTGAAATAGCAACTGGACATAGCAACATGGTACTGAGTGACGTCCCACGGCTTGCCAGCAGCAGCTCCTCTGAATTGCACTCAGTGAACAGAACTGCATTCTAGAGCTCAGGATTTGCAGACACCTCAGCAAAGCCTGACAACACCCCTGTTGCCTCCTCCTTATTCATTCCATCTCCTCTGCCTCGCCACCTCTCAGCTCTGACGCACTGAGAAGCATTAGTAAGTAAAGCACATCCCATCTGTGCCGCTGAGTTTACCCTCCTGACCAAAAGCAGGAACTCACCTCAATTAATTACCTATTGAGCTGGAGCCTTCTAAAAATGGATCTCCAGGAAGTTCATGGATTTATTCATTCCAGTTCATCTTATTTGGAGGTTGGCTAATGGGATTTTAAGCAGGTGAATAGCTGTTTTATTCTTTCATGCATCATGCTCAGTTTAAATGCCACTTCATTAAGGGCTGTTTATGATCAAAACTCTTGGAAGCAAACGTGAGTGGCCCCAAGCATTTCCCTCCCCACCATTCCTTGTGCTGAAATCAATGATTTCATGGATTTAGTTTTGGTTTGGTTGGGGTTATTTTTTTCATTACAGGTTTTTATTCCATTCATACAGCAAGTGAAAGCCACAAACTGGAATGGGCACTGCACTTTGAAAACCACAAAGCATTTGATTTATTCAGATTATGTTTACAGAGGAATTATTTCACCCATCAGTAAAATGCAGCTGCCTCTGGCTTGGAAGACATCAGCCCTTAAAAAGAACCATTGCTAAATGCAAAGAACTTTATCTAATATAAAACTTGAAGAGGAATGTAGGCTTGCAGAATGTAATTACTCATTTGGATCTTAGCCCAGACACCAAAGCCATCATTCCCTCTTTAGCAAAAGTAACTTGGAATCTTAAGTGGCTACAGATAATGAAAGCCTTGATGCTGCAACCTTCCTGGAAAACAAAAATAGCTTCAGCAGCATGAGGCTCCCCAAATATTTAGATGCAATTGCATTTGACATTTAAACAGCACTTTAATCAAGAGACCTCCAAGCACTCTGTAAAAGTGAAGGTGTGTTTGGTGCTCAGAGCGGCCCTTGTCGCTGCTTTTGGTTCTCCACCTTCCAAAGCCTGAAGCATGCAGCTGAAAGGCAAATAATTGACTCTGCTCTGGCCTCTGGATTCATGCAGAACTTCTATGTTTCTGATGTGGACTTTTCTTGCATGGATCGTTGGCAGCTGTAGCTACAAGGATGTGGTCACACAGGAGTGACTGCGACAGCCAGGCTTGGTTTGAAGGATTGGTTCTCCTTCCAGCCTATTGATTTCATGTTTTGGAGCAGCCTATTTAGCACTGGTGTCAAAGTCATGGACAGGTTTGTGATAAAGCTGCCATGGTATTTTGAAAGCAGTGAGAGTGAGATGCCAGAGTGGCCACATCCATTTGCTGTATGATGTGCAACATCTAGGCAATCATTTCTACCTGCAGCAGAATTAACCTCACTTGGTGAGCGTGTTCCAGCAATGGAGATGTTATCTGTTTCCTTCTGTATCCTTGACATTTCCATCAGCTGCCCCAAAGGATCTTCTGTCTTCCCTTCCCTGATTTTGAGCTATTGCCAGGCTGCCAGTTGAAGATCTTTGTTATTTTACGTTGTCTTGGGAAAATATCAGTCCCAGAATTGGAGAGGAAGGGAAATACTTATCCAAATGATACTAAATTCCATATCTTATCTACTACAGCAGCCTCATAAAATCCATTGGGAAGACTCAGGAGGGCAGATTTAGATTGGATGTTTGAAAAGAACCTGTTGACACTGAAAGTGGTGAGACACTGGAACAGGGAGGTTGTGGATGCCCCTTCCCTGGAAAGGTGTTCAAGGCCAGGTGGGATAGAGCCTTAATCAGCCTGGTCTAGTGAAAGATGTCCCTGTTTAAGACAGGGGAGTTGAATTAGATGATCTTTAAGATCCCTTCCAATCCAAGCCATTTAATGATTCTGTGATAGCAAGAGAGAATTCATGGAGAAAAAGAAGAGTGAGAGGGCACAAAGAATGAGACAAATGAGAAGAATGAGGGTGGCCTAATGAAAGGTGTCCCTGCTTATGGCAGGGGAGTTGAACTAGATGATCTTTAAGATCCCTTCCAACCCAAACCATTTAATGATTCTGTGATGGCAAGAGAGAGAATTCATGGAGAAAAAAAGAGTGAAAGGGCACAAAGAACGAGACAAATGAGAAGAATGAGGGTGTAGGTGTTTTCTTTTGTTCTTTTTAACATGAGGATTCAAAATATCCTTGAAAGAAGTTAGGGATTCTGCTGTGTGAATGCTCTGTACCAGTAATAATAAAGCAATTCTTCCATACAGTCCTGCAGATGAGGAGAACAGCAGCATAGAATCATAGAATCAACCAGGTTGGAAGAGACCTCCAAGATCATCCAGTCCAACCTATCCCCCAGCCCTACAGAGTAAAGCAGTTCGACGAAGGACTGTGGAGCCCTGGTGGACAGTAAGTTAGTTATCCATGGGACAGCAATGTGCCCCTGTGGCCAAGAAAGCCAATGGCATCACTTCAGTATGAGGGTGATGCAGCACTGGAAGAGGTTTACCAGGTTATGGAGTCTCCTCCTCTGGAAACATTCAAGACATTCTTGGACAGGCTGAGAGCTGGGTGAAGAGGAAATGAATGAGGTTCATCAAGGAAGGAGCAATAAACTGCACCAGTACAGTCTGGGAGGTGATCTGCTGGAAATCAGCTCCTTGGAGAAAGACTTGGGAGTTCTGGTAGACAACAAGTTCTGCATGGGACAGCAGTGTGCCCTGGTGGCCAAGAAGGCCAATGGGAGCCTGGGGTGCATTAAGAGGAGCATGCCCAGCCGATCCAGAAAGGTTCTCCTCCCCCTCTACTCTGCCCTGGTGAGTCCTCACCTGGAATATTGCATTCAGTTCTGGGCTCCCCAGTTCAGGAGGAACAGGGATCTGCTGGAGAGAGTCCAAGGGAGGGCTATGAAGATGATGAAGGGGCTGGAGCACTGCCTGATGAAGAAAGGCTGAGGGACCTGGCGAGGCTTTTAGTGCCATGGTCTGGTTGACTGGATGGAGCTGGGTGCTAGGTTGGAGTGGATGACCTTGGAGGTCTCTTCCAACCTGGTTTCTTCTATGATTCTATGACCTGGGACTGTTTGATCTGGAGAAGGCTGAGAGGGGATCTAATCAATGTTTATATATATCTGAGGGCTGGGGGTCAAGAGGCAGGGGACAGGCTCTGCTCAGTTGTGCCCTGTGGCAGGACAAGGGGTAATGGGCATAAACTACAGCACAGGAAGCTCCACCTCAACATGAGGAAGAACTTCTTGACTGTGAGGGTCACAGAGCACTGGCACAGGCTGCCCAGAGAGGTTGTGGAGTCTCCTTCTCTGGAGCCTTTCCCTCCATGTCTGGATGTGTTCCTGCATGACCTGTGCTAGATTCTCTGGTCCTGCTCTGGCAGGGGGGTTGGACTCGATGATCTATGGAAGTTCCTTCCAACCCCTAACATCCTCTTATCCTGTGGTTCTACAGTTCCTGATGTGTCATTTATTCCTGTAAAACACATTCCAGCTGCTCACATCAGCAGTGGAGATTCCATAGCAAATCTTGGTGTCAGGTGAATTTGCCTCTTCCTTCATCCTGCAGCAGGATTATAGCATCAGGAGTTCCTGAAGAGCTGTGCCAAGTCAGTTACAAGGAGATTTCTGAGTTTGGGGACATGAAATGAAATGAAGCTCTTTTCACTGAAGTCCCTTGATGGAACCAGAGGCTTATGGCTGCAAAGTGAGACATAGGAGGGTGCCTCTGAACATAAAGAGGTTGCCTGTGATTAGGTCACAGGTTGCCCAGCGATGTTGTGGGGTCACCATCCTCAACAGTCATTCTAATACAGTCCTGGAAACTTCCAGTATCTGAAGGGGACCTACAAAAGAGCTGAGGAGGGACTTTTGAGGCTGTGAGGGAGTGCCAGGAGTGGGGGGAATGGAGCAAAGCGGGAGGTGGGGAGAGTCAGAGTGGACATGAGGAGGAAGTAGTTGAGCAGGAGAGTGGTGAGAGGCTGGAATGGGTTGCCCAGGGAGGTGGTTGAGGCCCCATGGCTGGAGGTGTTTGAGGCCAGGCTGGCTGAGGCTGTGTGCAGCCTGCTCTAGGGTAGGGTGTCCCTGGGCATGGCAGGGGGGTTGGAACTGGTTGATCCTTGTGCTCCCTTCCAACCCTGCCTGATTCTATGATTCTATGGCTCTATGAATCTGACTGCAGGATGCCAGGGACTCAAATAATAGAACATTCTATTGTGATGCAGTAATTCTGAGTCCAAATAACATCCCAGGTCCTCAAAATAAGATCAGAGATGGAAAACCACCTGGCTTTACAGATGCCCCCTTGGCTGCTAAAAGAACTTGTTCTAAGCCTGCCAGGTGGTCTGAAGACTCCCTTTCAAATGCTTCAAGTGCTAGCCTAACCCAAAAAGCTTCTGATGACACATTGCCCCAGGGAAGGAGAGTTACAACTCTCCTGGGTCCTATGGTTGGATTTCACCCTGCTTATCAGAGTTGGGGGGGTGAGAGATGGGAACAGGTTAGAGTGTAGTATTGCAGAGAACAGCAGGAAGGGAAGGATGATAAAGGAGCCTGAGAAACTGCTGGTAACTGTGGTCCTACCCTTGAAAGATGTCTGTTAGGAGGCAGCACCAGACACATGCTATTTGCCTGTCCTCTGTGGGCTTCCCATGGTAATGAGCAAAGTCTGCTTGCTTTTATCCCCCCTTCCCCTGCTCTGTATGCATGTGTTGGGGGCCACACTGCAAGGGCAGGAAAGGCACTATTCATTTCCTCCCCAAATGGTGTTTGAAATGCCCTCTGCCTTTTAACAAACTCATCCATCCTCACAGCACCTTTGCCACTAGGCAGTTTCTGCAAATCAAGCTGGACATTCATTCTGGCTTCAGCTTGTAATGATCTTTCTTGCCAATATTTGTAATGTCCCTGGAAAACTGAGGCAGCCTCCAGGTCAGGTATTTAGCATTAATTAATGTGTCACTGGCTAGAACATGCCCATGCTGAGGAAACTTGTAGCTGTGCTTCACTCTGCCAGGGAGGTTGGAGGCACTTGCAAATTGCTGGTATGTTTAATAGGTGTAGTTTGTTTCATCAGAGAATCGTAGAGTCAGTCAGGGATGGGAGGGACCACAAGGAGCAGCCAGTTCCAACCCCCCTGCCATGCCCAGGGACACCCTACCCTAGAGCAGGCTGCACACAGCCTCAGCCAGCCTGGCCTCAAACACCTCCAGCCATGGGGCCTCAACCACCTCCCTGGGCAACCCATTCCAGCCTCTCACCACTCTCATGCTCAACAACTTCCTCATGTCCATTCTAACTCTCCCCACCTCCAGCTTTGCTCCATTCCCTCCACTCCTGGCACTCCCTGAGAGCCTAAAAAGTCTCTCCCCAGCTTTTTTGCAGCCCCCTTCAGATCCTGTCAGGCCACAAGAAGGTCCCCTGGGAGCCTCCTCTTCTGCAGCCTGCACAGCCCCAATTCTTTCAGTCTGTGCTCACAGCAGAGCTGCTGCAGCCTCTGAGCATCCTCCTGCCCCTTCTCTGGACACACTCCAGCATCTCCACCTCCTTCTTGTAGTGAGGGCTCCAGCACTGGATGCAGTCCTCTACCTTTTAATTACTAGACTCTCACTTCTCCAACATCATTTTCACCTCCCTTTTGTGCAGACTCCTGTTGCCTCTGGCCCTGGCTATCATAAATTGTAGGGGTTGGAAGGAACCTGCAGAGGTCATTGAGTCCAACCCCCTTGCCAAAGCAGGATCAACTAGGGCAGGTCACACAGGAACAGATCCAGATGGGTCTTGAAAGTCTCCACAACCTCTCTGGGCAGCCTGCTCAGTGCTTACAGGACTCACACATTAAAGAAGTTTTTCTCCATGTTGGAGTGGAACTTTCTCTGCTCCAGTTTGTGTCCATTGCTCCTTGTTCTCTCACAAGGCACCACTGAAAAGCACTGAAACTCAAAATCCTTATTTAAATTGGCTATTTTCCTGGCTTTCTCCTTTTTCATTAGATGATCCTTGTGGTCCCTTCCAACCCTGACTGATTCTATGGTTCCATGATTATCCTCATGTAATCTTTGGCATTTCCTAAATCTCTTCCTCAGGCCACAGATACTTCTTCTGTATTCTTCTGAATCATGCCAGGGAATGGATTAGATTCATGGAGTTATTTTGGATGAAAAGACCTTTAAGGTCCTCAAGTCTGACCAGTATCTATGCTCCTCATGAAAGATATCTTCTATGATACTGTAAATGCAGATAACCAGTGCGGGAGTTCTGTCGGACAGGAAGAACCGAAGCGCAACCCTTAACATCTTTAGCATCATAGAAGGGTTTAGGTTGGAATAGAACCTCAAAGCCCATCCAGTTCCAACCCCCTGCCATAGGCAGGGACACCTCCCACTAGAACAGGTCACTCAAGCCCTCATCCAACCTGGCCTTGAACACCTCCAGGGAGGGAGCAGCCACAACCTCCCTGGGCAGCCTGTGCCAGTGTCTCACCACCCTCACTGCAAACAACTTCTTCCTAACATCCACTTTCCATCTCCCCTCTGCCACTTTAAACCCATTCCCCCTTGTCCTGTCATTACCAGACCTTGTCAGTAGTCCCTCCACAGCCTTCCTGGAGCCCCCTTCAGATACTGGAAGGTCACTCCAAGGTCTCCTCCAAGCCTTCTCTTCTCCAGGCTGCACAGCCCCAACTCTCTCAGCCTGTGCTCACAGCAGAGCTGCTGCAGCCCTCTCAGCATCTTGGTGGCCTCCTCTGCACTGGCTCCAACACTTCCATGTCCTTCTTGTGCTGGGGGCTGCAGAACTGCCCCCAGGACTGCAGGTGGGGTGTGAGGAGAGCAGAGCCAAGGGGCACAATCCCCTCCCTTGCCCTATGCCCACACTGCTCTGGCTTCAGCCCAGCACAGGCTTGTGTCTGGGCTGCACTCACCCTGCAGGCTCCTGTGGAGCTTTGCATCAGCCCAGACCCCCAGGGCCTGTTCCTCAGGGCTGCTCTCAGCCATTCCCCACCCAGCCTGGAGTTGTGCTTGGGATTGCTCCCACCCAGGTGCAGGACCTTACACTTGGCCTTGTTGAATGCCATGAGGTTGGCCTGGGCACAGCTCTGCTGCCTGTGCAGGTCCCTCTGGATGGATCCCTGCCCTCTAGCAAGTCGACTGTGCCACACTGCTTGGTGCCATCTGCAGCTTTGCTGAGGGTGCACTGATTCTCTGTCCATGTCACTGAGAAAGATGTTCAGCAGCACTGGTGCCAGCACTGAGCCCTGAGGGACACCACTTGGCACTGCTCTCCAGGTGGACATTGTGCCCTTGGTCACCACTCTCTGTGTGCCACCATCCAGCCAATTCCTCATCCAGCAGTGCCCCACCCACCCAGTCTGTGTTTTTCCAGGTTGGTGACCAGGATGCCATGTGGGACAGATCTATTTCCTCAAGGATATATATCTCTGTGATTAATAAATGGTATCCTTGCTGGGGGAGTTTGAGCTACTGCCATTGCTTGTGTTGGTCAGCTGATAAATGCAATTAACCCAGCTGGTGGCCCATCACAAGTAGCATTCCCCGTGGCCCAGCATTGAATTCAGTTCACTTTAATCTCCTTATCAGTGTTCTGGATGAGGGATTTGGGTCTACCCTCAGTAAGTTTGCTGATTACACTTAATTCAGTTGAAGTGTTGATCCCCTTGAGGTTAGGAAGGTGCTGCAAAGGATCTGCACAGGCTGGATCAATGGGTCAATGCCAGCTGCATGAGGTTTAACAGGGCCAGGTTCCAGCCTCTGGACTTGGGTCACAACAATCCAATGAATGCTCCAGGATTGGAGCAGCATGGCTGGAAAGTTACCTGGCAGTAAAGGACCTGAGAGATCTGGACAGCAGCCCACTGAATGTGGGCCAGTGTGTGCCCAGGTAGCCTAGGAGGCCAACATCATTCTGGCCTGGATGGGGAATAGTGTGGCCAGCAGGACCAGGGCAGTGGTTTTGCCCACAGAATCATAGAAGCAACCAGGTTGGAAGAGATCTCCAAGATCATCCAGTCCAATTTGGTGCATTTCCAGAGAAGGACAACAAAGCTGCTGAAGGGTCTGGGGCAACAGGTCTGGTGAGGAGTGTCTGAGGGAGCTAGGGTTGCTCAACCTGGAGAAACTGAGCCTGAAGGGACACTTCATTGCTCTCTACAACTCCCTGAAAGGAGCCTGGAGTGAGGTGAGGGTTGGGCTCTTCTCTTTAGTATCAGGAGATAGAATGAGAGGAAATGGCCTGAAGGAGGTTCAGGTTGGAGATTAGGAACTATTTCTTTGCTGCAAGAATGGGCAGGGATTGGAATAGGCTGCTCAGGGAGACATTGAAGTCATGATCCCTGGAGGCAGCCAATAAACCTGTGGGACATGACACTTGGGGACATGGTCTAAAGGCCATGGTGGTGTTGAGTTGAAGTTTGGACTCAGTGACCTTAAAGGACTCTTCCAACCAAAAGAATTCTCTGATTCTATGTTTTTCTAGCATGAAACCTTAGAGGCATGAAGTAGTACAGTTGTTCTGGAAGCTTATATCATAACAAGGTCACCCTGAGCAGCACAACATGCTGGTTTAATTCACTGCCTCATAATAATAGCTGCAATGCTGTTAGCCAAACTGAATTATGGAGTAAAGCCCCCACAAAAGTGGTTCAAGCCAGTAAGTTTTCATTTGCAACTGAGGTGGACTAGAGAAGCCAACTGGTGGCTGTCAGGCATCTGCCAGTAAGCAATAACTCATTGCCTTCAGCTGACATTCACATTGTTTGGGAGCTAACAGAGGGCAGAACAATGCAGATCCAGCCAGAAAGGGGTTTTGTTGGATTTCAGTGACCTGAAAATGGAGGCATGAAACAAAACTCAGCAGCCAGTACAGCAGATGTATGTGCAGCAAGGTTTTGGCTTCAGCAGAAGGAGAGGTGCAGATTGCTCAAGTTTGACATCAGCCTATTAGTACTGCTGCTGTTTGAGTATCAGACACTGGAACAGGCTGCACAGAGAGGTTGTGGAGTCTCCTTCTATGGAGACTTTCCAAACATGCCTGGATGTATTTTTTGTGTGCACTACCCTGGGTGATCTTGCCTTGGCAAGAGGATTGGACTCAATGATCTCTGGAGATCACTTCCAACCTCTAAAGTTCTGAGATTCTGTGATCAGAGCTCAAGACTGGCAAAAACAAAGGCTTACTTCTGCCTTTACTGGAACAGACTCCTCAGGGAGGTGGTTGAATCCCCAGCTCTGAAGGTGTTTGAGAGAGGCAGAGATGTGGTGCTGAGGGATATGAATCATAGAATCAAGCTGGAAAGTGCTGGAACATGTCCAGAGAAGGGCAACAAAGCTGGTGAGGGGCCTGGAACACAAACCCTGTGAGGAGAGGCTGAGGGAGCTGGGGGTGTGCAGCCTGCAGAAGAGGAGGCTCAGGGCAGAGCTCATTGCTGTCTGCAACTCCCTGAAGGGAGGCTGTAGCCAGGTGGGGTTGGGCTCTGCTGCCAGGCAACAGCAATAGAACAAGGGGACACAGTCTCAAGCTGTGCCAGGGGAGGTCTAGGCTGGATGTTAGGAGGAAGTTGTTGGCAGAGAGAGTGATTGGCTTTAGAATGGGCTGCCCAGGGAGGTGATGGAGTGGCCGTGCCTGGAGGTGTTGAAGCCAAGCCTGTCTGAGGCACTTAGTGCCATGGTCTGGTTGACTGGCCAGGGCTGGGTGCTGGGTTGGACTGGATGATCTTGGAGGTCTCTTCCAACCTGCTTAGAATCATAGAATCATAGAATCAAGCAGGTTGGAAGAGACCTCCAAGCTCATCCAGCCCAACCTAGCACCCAGCCCTAGCCAGTCAACCAGACCATGGCACGAAGTACCTCAGCCAGGCTTTGCTTCAACACCTCCAGGCACGGTGACTCCACCACCTCCCTGGGCAGCCCATTCCAATGCCAATCACTCTCTCTGCCAACAACTTCCTCCTAACATCCAGCCTATACCTCCCCTGGCACAGCTTGAGACTGTGTCCCCTTGTTCTATTGCTGTTGCCTGGCAGAAGAGACCAGAAGAATATAGGAAGAAGTATCTGTGGCCTGAAGAAGAGATTTAGGAAATGCCCAAGGTTACATGAGGATAATCATAAAATCAGTCAAGGTTGGAAGGGACTACAAGCATCATGAAAAAGCAGAAAGCCAGAAAAATAGCCAACCCCACCTGGCTCCATCCTCCCTTTAGGTAGCTGTAGACAGCCTGGCTTAGCCCCAGACTTGTGGAGTTGTATAATGGTTGGCAGGATGATTTAAAAGGTCTTTTTGAAGCAAAATGATTCTGTGTTTTGTGGCAAGAAAAGAGAGAAACTACCTGGAGCAACACATAATTAGTCAATAGCAGAAGATAGTCCTTCTTTGCTAAACTCATCAGCCTGTGTTGAGATCCACATGTGGCTGCCTCCTGGGTATTGCTCATTTAGCACTATTAATTGTAGCTGGTGGTAGGAATTGCTTGTGCATCTTTCTGTCACATGCAGTAAGGCTTACATTGCAAATGTGATTTACTTCAGATCTTGAGGGTGATCTGCTGAGGGGCCTGGAGCACAAATCCTATGAGGAGAGGCTGAGGGAGCTGGGCCTGTTTAGCCTGGAGAAGAGGAGGCTCAGGGGTGATCTTATTACTGTCTACAACTACCTGAAGGGACATTGTAGCCAGGTGGGGTTGGGTTCTTCTGCCAGGCAAGCAGCAATAGAACAAGGGGACACAGTCTCAAGTTGTGCCAGGGTAGGTCTAGGCTGGCTGTTAGGAAGAAGTTCTTCACAGAGAGAGTGATTGGCATTGGAATGGGCTGCCCAGGGAGGTGGTGGAGGCACCGTCCCTGGGGGTCTTCAAAAAAAGCCTGGCTGAGGCACTCAGTGCCATGGTCTGGTTGATTGGATAGGGCTGGGTGCTAGGTTGGACTGGATGAGCTTGGAGGTCTCTTCCAACCTGGTTGATTCTATGATTCTACGATTCAGTTTCAGAAATCAGATTGGGGAAGACTGTGGAGGAGAGGCAGCCCCAGGTCTCCCAGCCTGAAGAAGACAAAGCAGGAGACAAAAATGTGTGTGCCCCCCCAGAGACAGCTCCACATTAATCCATATTCACTGCCATCCACTTGTTGGCAGAAATGATTACTGCACTGCATACTGGCCCTGACAAAAGGCATTTCCCACTCATTGGGAGTTACTGGTGTGTGCTAGAGAAAGGCACTGCTCTGAGCACTGGTGATCGGAGTGACTGGGGAGGCCAGCTCCCCAAATACCTCTCACTGCAGGGGGAAGAAATTCCTACTCAGTGCTGCTCAGGCCACACCTTGAGTGCTGGGTCCAGTTCTGGGCTTCTCAATTCAAGAGAGATGTTGAGGTGCTGGAAGGTGTCCAGAGAAGGGCAACAAAGCTGGTGAGGGGCCTGGAGCACAAACCCTGTGAGGAGAGGCTGAGGGAACTGGGGGTGTGCAGCCTGCAGCAGAGGAGGCTCAGGGCAGAGCTCATTGCTGTCTACAGCTACCTGAAGGGAGGCTGTAGCCAGGTGGGGGTTGGTCTCTTCTGCCAGGCAAGCAGCAAGAGAAGAAGGGGACACAGCCTCAAGCTGTGCCAGGGGAAGTCTAGGCTGGTTATAGCTCAGGAGTCTATAAATGAAAAGCCAGAGAGTCCTCCAGCAGTCATTTTCTGTTATCTTTTTTACAACCTGGGCAAGAGAAACCATCATGATTTATCATGGATGCTGTAAACACTGAGCCTGCCAAGAAGCTGCCTGAATCTAATTGCAGCCATTCTATCCTGGCCTGCACAGGACACGGGGGAAGGCTTGCACAAACATGTGGAGAGAATGATAGCAGCCACTACTCAGGCTCCTCACCACCTGGCTGCTTGTGCTATCATTTATAGAGTTGCAGGTTATGTCCCCAGGGGCTTTCTTCTCCCTCTGTACTCTGCCCTGGTGAGACCACATCTGGTGCATTGTGTCCAGTTTTGGGCTCCTCCATTTCAAGGGCAAGAGAGTGCAGCTGAGAGCCACAAGGATGATTTGAGGACTTAAGCATCTCCCCTATGAAGAGAGACTGAGAGTCCTGGGACTGTTTAGTCTTCAGAGGAGAAGACTGAGAGGGGCTTATATCAATGCCTGTAAATATGTGAGGGGTGGGTGCTCAGTGGATGGGGACAATCTCTTTTTGGTGGTGCACAGCAGTAAGACAAGGAATGATGGATAGGAACTTGAACGTAGAAGGTTTCACTTCAACATGAGAAGAAACTTCTTTACTCTAAAGGTCACAGAGCCCTGGAGCAGGCTGCCCAGACAGGTTATGGAGTCTCCTTCTCTGGAGACTTTCCAAACCCACCTGGATGCATTCCTGTTTGGCTTACCCTGGGTGATCCTGCTTTTGGCAGTGGGGGTTGGACTTGATCCCTGGAGGTCCCTTCCAACCTATGACATTCTGTGGTTCACATGGGACCAGAAAGGATACCCTGCAAAACCTTTGGTGTCTCAGACACACAAGGGAGAGAGGCTGAGCCTACTCTTCTCACTCATCTTGTACTTGCACTTGACAATATAGGAGTTTGTCCATGCAGATAGACAGACAGACAGCAGAGGGGCTGGAGCATATCCAAAGAAGAGAAACTAAGCTGGTGAAGTGCCTTGAACACAATTATTATGGAGAATAGCTGAGGAAAATTGGATTGTTTAGTCTTCAGAAGAGAAAGCTGAGGGGAAACCTCATTGCCCTCTAGAGCTCCCTGGATGGAGGTTGGTGAGAGGTAGGGGTTGGTCTCTTCTTGTGTGTAACACAAGTGCCTCTTCTCCCAGACAGCCAGCAATAGAACAAGGGGACACAGTGTCCAGCTGTGCCAGGGCAGATCTAGGCTGGATGTTAGGAGGAAGTTGTTGGCAGAGAGAGTGATTGGCATTGGAATGGGCTGCCCAGGGAGGTGGTGGAGTCACTGTCCCTGGGGGTGTTGAAGCCAAGCCTGGCTGAGGCACTTAGTGCCATGGTCTGGTTGACTGGCTAGGGCTGGGTGCTAGGTTGGACTGGATGATCTTGGAGTTCTCTTTCAGCCTGATTGATTCTATGATTCTAAGTGGCAGGAAACAGCCTTGCATTGTACCAGGGCAGGTTTAGGCTGACAGAGCAGTGAGGCATGGGAACAGTCTGCTCATGGAGGTGGTGGAGTCATCCTTCCTGGACATGTTTAAAAGATACATGGATGTGGTGCATAGGGACATGGTTTAGTGATAGTGGCTTAGCAGTAGAGATGGGATTGCTGGTGAGAGGTTGGACTTGATGATCTCAAAGGTCTTTTCCAACCACAGCAGTTCTATGATTCTGTGAAGAGCAGAGGAGCAAACAGAGTCTGCAAATGTAACCCTTGGGTTTATCCACAACTACCTGAAGGGAGGCTGTGGCCAGGTGGGGTTGGGCTCTTCTCCCAGGCAAGCAGCAACAGAACAAGGGGACACAGTATCAAGCTGTGCCAGGGCAGGTCTAGGCTGGATGTTAGGAGGAAGTTGTTGTCAGAGAGAGTGATTGGCATTGGAATGGGCTGCCCAGGGAGGTGGTGGAGTCTCTGTGCCTGGAGGTGTTGAAGCAAAGCCTGGCTGAGGCACTTAGTGGAGGTCTCTTCCAACCTGGTTGAATCTATGATTCTATGATTTGTACCAGGATCTTTGCTCCCTGACCTGAAAGAAAAGCCAGGAAAGCTGAAAGAGTTTTAGCTCAAACTATAGATGTCCTGTAAGTCAGGGTCGTGTCTATGAGGTCTCTTCCAACCTTGTTGACACTGTGATTCTGTGATGTATTAGGACACTTGCTGCCAAGCTTGGAGCAGCACTGAGCGATTTCCAAGACACAAGTGGAATAACTAAACTGGCAAAAACATGGATCTGAGCAGCTGTCTTCCAAAAATGAGGTTTCTTTGTGATGCCAGCTTATAAATGAGGAGCCCTGAGGGACTGCTGGAAACTCTGGGCAAGTGTGCCTGTGGCTTTGTAGTCAGTGCCTTTATTGTTGGAAAAGTCTAGAACTTGCTACAGTGCAATGAACCATTTTGAACCCACTGTGTCCTCTTGAATTCATGTTTTAACTTCCTTTTAAGACTGCTGTCAGTATCCCTGCAGAGCTGAAGATCCCAGGCAGACAGTGGCCTGTCTGTGGGCATTTCACTCTGACTTCAGCTGAAACTGCCACAGTGGACGTGGGAAACACACAGGAAGTCTGAACAGTTTGTTCTCATGTCACACAGGGAGAGAGACAGGAGGAAACTGAGCTGTGATAGCACAGATACCTGTCCACAGCCTGGAAACTGCCAGAGCTGCTCTTTGTTTGATGAAGAACTGATCCAGAAAGGGCTTTCTGCAGAAAGGCTGGCACGAAAAAGTCATTTAATTAAAAATGAGAAAGAGAGAGAGAGAAAGAGAGAGAGAGAGAGAGAGAAAGAGAGAGAGAGAGAGAGAAAGAAAGAGAGAAAGAGAGAAAGAGAGAGAGAGGAAGGAAGGAAGGAAGGAAGGAAGGAAGGAAGGAAGGAAGGAAGGAAGGAAGGAAGGAAGGAAGGAAGGAAAAGGAAGGAAGGAAGGGAGGAAGGAGGAGAAAGAAAGGTAAAGAAGGGAAGGGAAGGGAAGGGAAGGGAAGGGAAGGGAAGGGAAGGGAAGGGAAGGGAAGGGAAGGGAAGGGAAGGGAAGGGAAGGGAAGGGAAGGGAAGGGAAGGGAAGGGAAGGGAAGGGAAGGGAAGGGAAGGGAAGGGAAGGGAAGGGAAGGGAAGGGAAGGAGGAAGGAAGGAAGGAAGGAAGGAAGGAAGGAAGGAAGGAAGGAAGGAAGGAAGGAAGGAAGGAAGGAAGGGAAAGGAAGGAAGGAAGGAAGGAAGGAAGGAAGGAAGGAAGGAAGGAAGGAAGGAAGGAAGGAAGGAAGGAAGGAAGGAAGGAAGGAAGGAAGGAAGGAAGGGAAAGGAAGGAAGGAAGGAAGGAAGGAAGGAAGGAAGGAAGGAAGGAAGGAAGGAAGGAAGGAAGGAAGGGAGGAAGGGAGGGAGGAAGGAAGGAAGGGAGGAAGGGAGGGAGGAAGGAAGGAAGGGAGGAAGGAAGGGAAAGGAAGGAAGGAAGGAAGGAAGGAAGGAAGGAAGGAAGGAAGGAAGGAAGGAAGGAAGGAAGGAAGGAAGGAAGGAAGGAAGGAAGGAAAAGAATGAAAGAAAGGCAGAAAAGAAGAAAGGCAAATAAAAATACAAAAGAGAAGGGAAGGAAAGGAATTTGGAAGGAAGGAGAGGGAGAAGGAAAGAGAGAGAGAGGGAGAGGGAGCAGAAGCAAGGCAGCTTGAATCAGTGGGGGACAAAGACGAACTCGGGGGCAGACTGTTGGAGTCCTTGGGTAGCCAAAGCAGCAAAGCTCCAGCTCCCTGTTACCAGTGTGAGTTGTGCTGCAGGCAAAATTTCCTTGGTGCATTATTGACCTTTAAAATGAGATCCTCCTCCCAAATCTTGCTGCACGCTGCTGGCTTTTATTAGACTTGGCTTCCTTACAGCAATTGTTTATCAGGCTGCTCCTCTGTGTTTACCTTAAGCCTTTCAGAAGTAATTACATAGAGGGTGGACATAACCCAGAGTAGCAGGTGTAGCACAGAGCAGGAGGGAGACTAACGAAGCTCAGGATGCAGGAAAACAATGGGGAAGGGCCTAGAGCTCAAAGAAGGGGAAAGTAACATAAATGGCATGGAAAAATCCTTCCACTTCTGCTTTGCTCACAAGCAAGGTAGGATTTGAAAGTACTGCTTCCTGAAATAGAGGAAGGACATAGAAAGGAGCATCCTTGATCAGACCAGATGTCCTGCAAGCAATCTGAGAGTAAAATGACACTGAGAGGTGTTGACTCCACAAAGCCAGAAATGACCCTTTGCTAGACTAAGACCCTAGACTCAGCCTAAACCATGGCTTGACCAGCTCCAAGATCCTCCTCCTTGGACCTGCTTTGCAGCAGGTTAATCTCTAATCTGTCCTGCTGCAGACAAATGCTTTAAGGCACTTCTGCCACTACCCTGCTCAGAGCTCTTCAGGAATACTCTGGCTTTACAAGGGGAAATAAGTATTGGTTTTGAGAACTGTAATCAGATTTCTTCATGGATCACCAGGGAGGCCACTGACTGAGGAGACACTGCTGAGGGAGTTGGCAGATCACAGAATCATAGAATCACAGAATCAGCCAGGTTGGAAGAGACCTCCAAGCTCACCCAGTCCAACCTAGCACCCAGCCCAGATGTGCTTGCCAAGACACTTTCCATTATTTACCAGGAGTCCTGGATAACAGGGAAGGTACCAATGGACTGGAGGGTAGCAAATCACAGGCTCACAGGCTCACAGGCTGTTAGGGGTTGGAAGGGACCCAAGGAGATCATCCAGTCCAAGCCCCTGCCAGAGCAGGACAATCCTATCTAACACAGATCACACAGGAACACATCCAGACAGGCCTGCAAAGGCTCCACAGAAGGAGACTCCACAACCTCTCTGGGCAGCCTGTGCCAGGGCTCTGGGACCCTCACAGTAAAGAAGTTCCCCCTTGTGTTGAGACAGAACCTCCTGTGCTGCAGCTTACACCCATTGCTGCTTGTCCTATCCCAGGCAGCAGTGAGCAGAGCCTGTCCCCCCCTTCCTGGCAGCCCTCAGATACTTAGAAACATTGATCAAATCCCCTCTCAGTCTTCTCTTCTGCAGACTAAGCAGCCCCAGGGCCCTCAGCCTCTCCTCATCAGCCATGCCCTCCAGCTCCCTCATCATCCTCCTAGCCCTCTGCTGGACCCTCTCCAGCAGATCCCTGTCCCCGTTAACCTGGGGGGGGGACCCAAAACTGAACACAGTGTTCAAGATGAGGTCTCAGCAGGGCAGAGTAGAGGGGGAGGAGAACCTCCCTTGATCTGCTGGACACACTCCTGCTAATACATCCCAGGCTACTGTGCTTTGGGCTATAGTTTAAGGTGAATCTTGTAGAGTAGGGTTGCAGGTTGGGCTTGGTGATCCTGAGGAAGTTTGCCAACCTGGGTGTTTCTGTGACTAGGCTAGCAAGGTTTGCAGAGGCTTTGTGAGGCTTTGTGCTGTGAGATACCACAGCATGTCATTACCTCTCCATCTAATAATCCCACACGGAGCTGGCCTCATACACACATTACATTCCTTTACAAGGATAAAATGTGCTGCTTGATCAGTTTAACCTGCAGCCTAAATCATGCTGGCAATCCCTCTGCACATTTTTCTCCCCCTCATGATGGCTAACATTCTAAACACCATTGCCATTTGTTTCCAAACATCTGTGTGGAGTGCCTGAGGTTTGCAAATCCTCTTTAGCATCGCAGACCACAGTGGCAAATCTCTGTGTGTTGAGGTCTCTGTGTGTTCTGTTTGGGCTTCAGCTCCTGTTGCTCTGATAGCATCATGAAAGTGTGCATGTTTTAGGGCTCAGAGAGCTGCATTTTTCCACAGCTTCATTAATCATGTCAGACCTTCAGTTAAATTTAATTGCAAGTGCCAGTCTGCAGAAATTCATTCCCTGGCTGCTGCCATTAGACATAGCAGTTAGTGGGTTTGTAATGCCCTGTAGAGGAAACCCACAGAGCAAAGCAGGACAGTGGTAATAGCCTCTGCTTTCTCATTTGGAAGCAGCAATTACTCATCAGCTGATTTTTATGCTTTGAGCATATTTTCTCTTAGCTGTCCCTGCAAGCAGAGGCTGAGAGACTCGGGAATGTTTAGCCTGGAGAAGAGCAGACTGAGAGGCAGGAGATAAAGAGTTGGGAGCAAGAGGATGAGGCCAGACTCCTGACAGTGGTACCCAGGAACAGACAAAGGGCAAGGAGCACAAACTGGAACCCAGGAGATTTCATCTGAACTGAATGGGGCCAGACTCCTGACAGTGGTACCCAGCAACAGACAAAGGGCAGTAAGCACAAACTGGAACCCAGGAGATTTCATCTGACCTGGATGGGGCCAGAATCCTTTCAGTGATACCCAGCAACAGACAAAGGGCAGTAAGCACAAACTGGAACCCAGGAGATTTCATCTGAACTGGATGGGGCCAGAATCCTTTCAGTGATACCCAGCAACAGACAAAGGGCAGTAAGCACAAACTGGAACCCAGGAGATTTCATATCATAGAATCATAGAATCCACCAGGTTGGAAGAGACCCCCAAGCTCATCCAGTCCAACCTAGCACCCAGCCCTATCCAGTCAACTAGACTATGGCACTAAGTGCCTCAGCCTTCAACACCTCCAGGCACAGTGACTCCACTGCCTCCCTGGGCAGCCCATTCCAGTGCCAATCACTCTGGGACCAGACTCCTGACAGTGGTACCCAGCAACAGACAAAGGGCACTAAGCACAGGCTGGAACCCAGGAGATTTCATTTGAACTAGAGGAAAAATATTCACTTTGAGTGTGGGAGAGCACTGGAGCAGGCTGCCCAGGGGGTTGTGGAGTCTCTTTCTCTGGAAAGATTCCAAACCCACCTGGACCTCTGTATACCCTGATCTAAGTGAATCTGCTTCAGCAGGGAAGTTGGACTGGATGATCTCTAGAGATCCCTTCCAGCCCCCACCACTCTGTGATTCTATGAAGGTGCTTCTGAATTATCTTTCAGCCTGTGAAGCACTAGACACAGCATTTAACTCTGATGCCAGCAATGAGTGCAGCTGCATGCTGGCAATATACTTTAAACCCGTGGGCTCCCTTTTGGCTTATCCTGTGACCTAAATTGTTCTTCCCAGCCAGGTGCACAGCAGCTGCTTTGGCTGCAGTCCAAGACCAAAAGGAGCCTTGCTTTATTAGGAATCTCCTCCAGCAAATGTCTTCTTTCTTCACACATGGCCCAGCTCTCATGCAAACTAAGCACATGTTTACTGTCTTGGCTTTGTGGAGGAGATTCAGATTTAGTGTAGGCAAAAATAATGCCCTTCAGGTGAGACTCCAACCCCCAAAAGAAAGCAAAAATTTCTTTTAATCCAATTAAAAGATATGCTTGGAAGTCTGTTGGGATCATAGAATCCTAGAATCAAGCAGGTTGGAAGAGACCTCCAAGCTTGTGCAGTCCCATCAATCACCCAGCCCTGTCCAATCAACCAGACCATGGCACTAAGTGCCTTATACAGTCTTTTCTTGAACACATCATCACAGGAGGTGTTCAAGAGGTGTCTGGGCTTGGCACTTTGGGTCATGGTTTAGTGGGCATGGTGGTGTTGGTTTGACAGTTGGACCAACCAGACCATGGCACTAAGTGCCCCAGCCAGGCTTGGCTTCAACACCTCCAGGCACGGTGACTCCACCACCTCCCTGGGCAGCCCATTCCAATGCCAATCACTCTCTCTGCCAGGAACTTCCTCCTAACATCCAGCCTAGACCTCCCCTGGCACAACTTGAGACTGTGTCCCCTTCTTCTGTTGCTGGTTGTCTGGCAGAAGAGACCAACTCCACCTGGCTACAGCCTCCCTGCAGGCAGCTGCAGACAGCAATGAGCTCTGCCCTGAGCCTCCTCTTCTGCAGGCTGCACACCCCCAGCTCCCTCAGCCTCTCCTCACAGGGCTCTGCTCCAGGCCCCTCACCAGCCTTGCTGCCCTTCTCTGGACACTTTCCACTCCTTCAACATTTCTCTTGAATTGAGGAGCCCAGAACTGGACACAGCACTCAAGGTGTGGCCTGAGCAGTGCTGAGCACAGGAGCAGAAGAACCTCTCATGCTGCTGCTTGTGTTTTCAGGGTGTGTGAAAATTTTCTACAGACAAAGCATGTTGGGGCAAAATGTCTTCATATTTTTCCAGGAGTCTTTTTTCATGCTACATTGGTTGTGGCCTTAGAATGACAAAGAAAATTATGATTCCTGTTTCAGCACTCAGCTTCTGCTGGCACCTTGGACAACATTGTGGCTATCAAGTTTATTTATGGTCCTATTAAGCATCAGAGTATCAGTCAGTGATGGCTGGCAAGTGGAGGGTCAAAGATGGGCATCAGCTCATGTGTTGCCAACTGATTTCTTGCACTAGCCTCCATGCTAACATATCCTCCTGGTTCTGATTTCAAACCTGGCTTCACTCCACAGTCTTTCCCTCTGCAATTAACCCCAGCAGCTTCCCTCTGCCTTTACAGGTTTGCCCACAGCCTCACTGCAGCACATCCTTTTTACTCCTCCTTCGTGCATCCTCATATGTTACTTCTGGTATGAACAGAGAAAGGATTCTACTAAACAGAGAAAGGATTCTACTGAACACAGAAAGGATTCTATTGCCATGCAGAGTTACCAGGATTGCAATGTGCACAGAGCATTTGTCACCAAGGAACCACAGAACTCACTTGTTGACTGTCATTCAATTTCCAGCAGGACAAGAGAGGTTCTTCTGCCCCTGTGCACAGCACTGCTCAGGCCACACCTTGAGTGCTGTGTCCAGTTCTGGGCTACTCAATTCAAGAGAGATGTTGAGGTGCTGAAAGGTGTCCTGAGAAGGGCAATGAAGATGGTGAGGGGCCTGGAGCACAGCCCTGTGAGGAGAGGCTGAGGGAGCTGGGGGTGTGCAGCCTGCAGAAGAGGAGGCTCAGGGCAGACCTCATTGCTGTCTACAACTACCTGAGGGGTGGTTGTGGCCAGGAGGAGGTTGCTCTCCTCTCTCAGGTGGCCAGCACCAGAACGAGAGGACACAGCCTCAGGCTGTGCCAGGGGAGATTTAGGCTGGAGGTGAGGAGAAAGTTCTTCCCTGAGAGAGTCATTGGACACTGGAATGGGCTGCCCGGGGAGGTGGTGGAGTCGCCGTCCCTGGAGCTGTTCAAGGCAGGACTGGACGTGGCACTTGGTGCCATGGTCTGGCCTTGAGCTCTGTGGTAAAGGGTTGGACTTGATGATCTGTGAGGTCTCTTCCAACCCTGATGATACTGTGATACTGTGGTACTGTGATAACAGAGCTGCAGATCAAGGTGCACTGCAGGAGATCAGCACCTGCCCTGGCAGAGCAGTACCCAAAGCTCTGAGGGACAGGCCATGAAGTTTGCTGTATGGAACACATGCCAGAGCAAAGTGTCTCAGGGGGAGATTGTTAAAAAGCAGCTCCTGAGCCAAAAGCCATCAGATTCAAGGTGCTCTGCAGAGAGGGAAAGGCAGAAGACAGTATTTAGCTCAGTTTCCCCCGCCTCTCTGAGTGCTTTATTCACAGGGAAACCCTTCCTATTGCAGCACAGCAAATGTTAACCTTTCTCCTGAAAGCAGGCACTGAGGTCTGCTCTTTGCAGAGCTCACCAGAAAGTCATTCCAGGATTTCACTGCACAGCAGGTTGCATCCACTGGATAATCATAGAATCAGACAGGCTGGAAGAGACCTCCAATCTCAGCCAGTCCAACCTAGCACCCAGCCCTGGCCAATCAACCAGACCATGGCACTAAGTGTCTCAGCCAGGCTTGGCTTCAACACCTCCAGGGATGGTGACTCCACCACCTCCCTGGGCAGCCCATTCCAATGCCAATCACCCTCTCTGCCAACAACCTCCTCCTAGTGTGCTCTATTTGCTGAATAGCTCTGCTCTCAAGAGTACCTGGGGGAAATAGAGCAGATGGGATTGCTGGATTCCAACCCTGTGCTCAAGGACAGCATCATTTGCTGTGAGGTAGGAAAGAGCTCACATCACCTCCAATACCATTTTGGGCCCCTCACTACAAGTAGGACATTGAGGTGCTGGAACAGATCCAGAGAAGAGCCATGAAGCTGGTGAAGGATCTGGAGAACAGGGTTGGTGAGGAGCAGCTGAGGGAACTGGGATTGTTCATAGAGAAGTCATAGAATCACAGCATGGTTTGGGTTGGAAGAGACCTTTAAAGGTCATCTAGTCCAACCCCACTAGATTCAGCCAGATCAGGTTGTTCAAAGTCCTGTCCAATGTGGCACTGAAGGGATGTCCAGGGATGGGGCATCTATCACCTGTCTGGGCAATGTATGCCAGTGTCTCACTACCCTCAGGGTAGTAAATTGATTGCTTATATCTAGTCTAAATCTCCCTGGTTTGGGTTTTAACCATCCTTGTCTTTCTTAAACATGACTTCAGGTATTAAAAGGCTGCAACAAGGTCTTTCCCTGTGCCTTCCTTCTGCGGGCTGAACCAGCTGTCTGATCATGTTTGTGGCCTCCTCTGGCCCCACTCCAACAGCTCCATGGCTTTCCTGTGCTGAGGACTCCAGAGCTGGCCCCAGCACTGCAGGTGGAGTCTCAGCAGGAGCAGAGAGCAGGAATCCCCTCCCTCGGTAGGCTGCCCATGCTTGTTTGGATGCAGCCTGCGTCTGCGATGGGCCAGCAGCGTGACCTCTGCCTGCATCTTCCACGCACCACTGTTGCAGTACTCAGACCTGTCAGACACTTTCTTAGTGATGTTTTCTGTAGGATATCTTTCCTAAGAGAGCTCAAGAGCCACAGCTCCAATTGCTTCCAGACTCTGCTTTCCACATCGTTATGTTAAAGACTGTTTTCCTGCGTGAAGCTCAAGGAAAGCTGTTACTACTACCTACAGACCTTGCTCTACCTTGACAGCAACTGCAATTTTTAACTCAAAGGCTTCACCTCCTACATTTTTTATTTCCCTTAGTAGTCCTTCAGTGCAATCTGAGGGCAAAATCATTCTTTATGAACACAGGAGCAGAAGAAAGCAAGGCTGAGTTTGAAAGCCTTCGTTTTCGTTCTGTCGCCTCAATTTAAGCCAGGCAGCAGCATCTTCACTTACATAACATGGCCTGCACCAGGAAGCAGAGCAGAACTGGTGTGATGTTTTGCACAAACCTGGCAAGCTCTGCCTGTCAGCTGAACAACTGCAGAAGGTGTGATTTCACACATCCAGCCAGCTCACAGCTTCTCCTCTCTGTCCCTTTAGCAAAGGAAGATCAATGCTAGAGGTGCCCATCCCAGAGCAGGAGCTGCTGGGGTTAAGCCTTGCCACAAAATCATAGAATCATAGAATCAAGCAGGTTGGAAGAGACCTCCAAGCTCAGCCAGTCCAACCTAGCACCCAGCCCTATACAATCAACTAGACCATGGCACTAAGTGCCTCAGCCAGTCTTTTCTTGAAGACCCCCAGGGACAGTGCCTCCACCACCTCCCTGGGCAGCCCATTCCAATGCCAATCACTCTCTCTGTGAACAACTTCCTCCCCTGGCACAACTTGAGACTGTGTCCCTCCAGCCTAGACCTCCCCTGGCACAACTTGAGACTGTGTCCCTCCAGCCTATACCTACCCTGGCACAACTTGAGACTGTGTCCCCTTGTTCTATTGCTGCTTGCCTGGGAGAAGAGGCCACCCCCCGCCATGGCTACCCTGCTCGTGGAACTCTGAGCAGGTTGTTGACACAGAGACTGTCTCTCAAAGCACTTTCTCTTTGGGGATCTAACACACAAACTGGAACAGAGAAGGTTTCACCTCAACACAAGGAGAAAAATCTTTACAGTGAGAGCGACAGAGCCCTGGAGCAGGCTGCCCAGAGAGGTTGTGGAGTCTCCTCTGGAGAGTTTCAAAACCTGCCTGGATGCAGTCCTGTGCAAACTGCCCTGGGTGATCCTGCTTGGCAGGGGGTTGGACTTGATTCCAGCACCTCAACATCTCTCTTGAATTGAGGAGCCCAGAACTGGACACAGCACTCAAGGGGTGGCCTGAGCTGTGCTGAGCACAGGGGCAGAGGAACCTCCCTTGTCCTGCTGCCCACACTGCTCCTGAGCCAGCCCAGGATGCCATTGGCTCTGCTGCCCACCTGGGCACACTGCTGCCTCATCTTCAGCTCCTATCTACCAGTACCCCCAGCTCCCTCTGTGCCTGGCTGCTTTCAGCCACTCTGTCCCCAGCCTGTAGTGCTGCTTGGGGTTGTTGTGGCCAAAGTGCAGAACCCTGCACTTGGCCTTGTTCAATCTCATCCCATTGGCCTCTGCTCACCCATCCAGCCTGGCCAGGTCCCTCTGCAGGGCTCTCCTACCCTCCAAAAAGCCTTGCTGCTAAGGAAGGAAGAACATCCACTTCTGCAGGCTGTTAGTCAATAAAGAGAGACTTTTCAGGCTTTCTTTATTGACTGTCATCTGTCACCAATTTACACACAGCAAAACTCTGTTCAGGCTACCCTTGCAAGCTAGGTTGCCAAACCAGAATAAAACAGAACTTCCAACGCCCACCACAACAAAAAGATGCCTGCAGCTATTTCCTCAACCCACTTCTGTAGCTATTTCCTCAACCCACTTCCTCTTACATCAGTTGGGATTTGATGTCTGAATTTCTAGAGAAAACAAGGTTAGGAGATACATGAACTTGTTGTAAATCTCTCCCAGGCTAAGAAGGATTTAAGATACCTGTAAGGAAAAGTGCCAGAGAAAAAGAGCCTATAAATAGCCCCAGATAGCCTGAAAAAATTTGACTCAATAACTGCAAAATTCCCTGTTGCACAGATAAAACTCTTTAGTCTTGGTCAGGAGTGGAACATGAACATTTATCCTGGGAGCAGCCATTCTCCTGATGAAAAGGTCTGTGCAGATTCTCACAAGTGAGGGGATGAACCTCAGGGAAGTAAATAACAAGGAGGAAGTTGCAGCACAGTCAGATCTGTTAGGCTGTTTCCTGCTAAGGAAATTGATAGCATTCCCACTGCTCAATGTGTTTAAGCTTAGCCTGGCTACAGCAGGTGTTGGGTAGCTCTACCTCTGCAGCAGAGCAATGATACAAAGAACTCATCCTGGCACAGCTGGGGGCACAAACAGCAGTGTTCAGCTCAAAAAAACCCACCCCACCAAACCAACAGCACATCCCTGCACACTCCTCTAAAGTAACAAAGGGTAAGGAACTGGTCCTGCTTGTTCCACTTCCTCCCATCTCTAACCCTTTGGCAGTGATACTGCTTTCAGAAACTGGTCCTGCTTGTTCCACTTCCTCCCATCTCTAACCCTTTGGCAGTGATACTGCTTTCAGAAACTGGTCCTGCTTGTTCCACTTCCTCCCATCTCTAACCCTTTGGCAGTGATACTGCTTTCAGAAACTGGTCCTGCTTGTTCCACTTCCTCCCATCTCTAACCCTTTGGCAATGATACTGCTTTCAGAAACTGGTCCTGCTTGTTCCACTTCCTCCCATCTCTAACCCTTTGGCAGTGATACTGCTTTCAGAAACTGGTCCTGCTTGTTCCACTTCCTCCCATCTCTAACCCTTTGGCAGTGATACTGCTTTCAGAAACTGGTCCTGCTTGTTCCACTTCCTCCCATCTCTAACCCTTTGGCAGTGATACTGCTTTCAGAAACTGGTCCTGCTTGTTCCACTTCCTCCCATCTCTAACCCTTTGGCAGTGATACTGCTTTCAGAAACTGGTTCTGCTTGTTCCACTTCCTCCCATCTCTAACCCTTTGGCAGTGATACTGCTTTCAGAAACTGGTCCTGCTTGTTCCATTTCCTCCCATCTCTAACCCTTTGGCAGTGATACTGCTTTCAGAAACTGGTCCTGCTTGCTCCACTTCCTCCCATCTCTAACCCTTTGGCAGTGATACTGCTTTCAGAAACTGGTCCTGCTTGTTCCACTTCCTCCCATCTCTAACCCTTTGGCAGTGATACTGCTTTCAGAAACTGGTCCTGCTTGTTCCACTTCCTCCCATCTCTAACCCTTTGGCAGTGATACTGCTTTCAGAAACTGGTCCTGCTTGCTCCACTTCCTCCCATCTCTAACCCTTTGGCAGTGATACTGCTTTCAGAAACTGGTCCTGCTTGTTCCACTTCCTCCCATCTCTAACCCTTTGGCAGTGATACTACTTTCAGAAACTGGTCCTGCTTGCTCCACTTCCTCCCATCTCTAACCCTTTGGCAGTGATACTGCTTTCAGAAACTGGTCCTGCTTGCTCCACTTCCTCCCATCCTCTAACCCTTTGGAAATGATACTGCTTTCCATTATTCCACTCTGACTTATCCCAAGAAAGAAACATAGACCTCTCAGAGCAGATCCAGAGGAGATAGAATCACAGAACCTTAGTTGGAAGGGACCTCCAGAGATCATCAAGTCCAACCTCCCTGGTAAAGCAGGGTCACCCATGGTAGTCCACACAGGAGTGTGTCCAGGCAGGTTTTGAAAGTCTCCAGAGAAGGAGAATACCTAACCCCTCTGGGCAGCCTGATCTAGGGCTCAGTCACCCTCACTCTAAAGAAGTTTCTCCTCATGTTGAGGTGAAACCTTCTCTGTTCCAGTTTGTACCCATTGTTCCTTGTCTTATTGCTGCACACCACTGAGGAGAGCTTTCTCCCCTCTACTTGAGCTCCACTCCTCAGATATTTATAGACATTGCTCACATCTCCTCTCAGTCTTCTCTTCTGCAGGCCAAACAGCCCCAGGGCTCTCAGTCTCTCTCCATAGGGAAGATGCTTAAGTTCCCTAATCATCCTCCTGGCTCTCTGCTGGACTCTCTCCATCAGGCCCTTGTCTCTTGACCTGGGGAGCCCAAAGTTTGACACAGTATTCCAGGTGTGGTCTCAGCAGGACAGAGTAGAGGGGGAGAAGAAACTTCTTAGACTACAAGAAGGATGCAAGGGCTGGAAGCCCACTGTTGTGAGGACAAGCTGAGAGAACTGGAGCTGTTCAGACTGGAGAAGACTGCAGGGAGACCTGCTTAAGACTTTTCTGTACTTAAAGGGGTTGATCAGAAAGCTAGGAATAGACTTTATCAGGGCCTGTAGTGACAGGACAAGGGATGATGGTTTGAAACCAAAAGAGGGAGATTGAGACTAGATGGAAGAAAGCAATATTTTACATCAAGGATGGTGAGACACTCTCCTCATGTCTCTGTGAAGCTTCCTATGCCTCAACTTCCATCCAGTGCCCCTTGTCCTGTCACTGGGCATCACTGAGCAAAGCCTGGCTCCATGCTCTTGGCACTCACCTTTTCATCTTTATAAACATTGGTGAGGTCACCTCTCAGTCTCTTCTTCTCCAAGCAGCTCCATCATCTTGGCACTCAGCTTTACATCTTTATAAACATTGGTGAGGTCACCTCTCAGTCTCTTCTTCTCCAAGCAGCTCCATCATCTTGGCACTCACCTTTTCATCTTTATAAACACTGATGAGGTCACCTCTCAGTCTCTTCTTCTCCAAGCAGCTCCATCCTCTTGGCACTCAGCTTTGCATCTTTATAAACATTGGTGAGGTCACCTCTCATACTCTTCTTCTCCAAGCAGCTCCATCATCTTGGCACTCACCTTTACATCTTTATAAACACTGATGAGGTCACCTCTCAGTCTCTTCTTCTCCAAGCAGCTCCATCATCTTGGCACTCAGCTTTACACCTTCATAAACATTGGTGAGGTCACCTCTCAGTCTCTTCTTCTCCAAGCAGCTCCATCATCTTGGCACTCACCTTTACATCTTTATAAACATTGGTGAGGTCACCTCTCAGTCTCTTCTCCAAGCAGCACTCCATCCTCCTGGTGGGTTTAGCACTTTCATCATCAGCCTTCGTGTGTTCCTGAAAGGACTAACTCCTGGAAGCAGAACTCAGTGCAGGGTCCCCTTGAAGGGCAGTAAATATTGCTCTGCTCTGGTGAATCATGAAAACATGCACAAGTTCCTCATAACTCTCCCCATGCCTGTTTCTGCCCAGCACACAGCCCTCGGCCATCCCTCACTGTTTAGCACATCAATTTGCTCCGAGGCTGTGGATGAAGGAGCACAGCTGACACTGGAACCTGCTGGAAACCATTGGTAGGCTTTTTCTTTTCTCATTCCTTTTTTTCCCCTCCCTAATTTGATGACCCTCCAGTGTTTCTTTCTAACTTGCAGTATTTCATACAGACAGGTTTGGCTTTATTACAGCCTCAGGCATCTCCACACGCAAATGTTCCTAAGTAATGTTTGGAAGTCCCAAGCATGTGTATGAAGCTTTTGCCTTAGGCAGAGGTGATGAATATTTGAGTTGGGCAAGAACAGGTATTTTAAGGAACCTATTAATGTCAAATATTCAGAGGCTGTGAACTATGGAAAGGTGCTGGAGCACTCAGGATGTGTGGATTTCCAATTCGTGCCTACAAACGAGATACCTCCAATTTGCCTAGGAAAACAGAAGGGCTAAAGAGAGCTTTGCCAGCTTGAAATGTGGTTCAAGGGGATTGGTGAAACAAAGAATCCTGAGCCAAAAGTGGCAATTGCAGGAAAAAGATGAAACCCCAGCTAGCTGTGTCCAGAGAAGGGTAATGAAGCTGGTGAGGGGCCTGGAACACAAATCTTATGAGGAGAGGCTGAGGGAGCTGGGGGTGTGCAGCCTGCAGAAGAGGAGGCTCAGGGCAGAGCTCATTGCTGTCTGCAGCTACCTGAAGGGAGGCTGTAGCCAGGTGGGGTTGGTCTCTTCTGCCAGGCAAACAGCAACAGAACAAGGGGACACAGTCTCAAGCTGTGCCAGGAGAGGTCTAGGCTGGATGTTAGGAGGAAGTTGTTGGCAGAGAGAGTGATTGGCATTGGAATGGGCTGCCCAGGGAGGTGGTGGAGTGGCTGTGCCTGGAGGTGTTGAAGCCAAGCCTGGCTGAGGCACTTAGTGCCATGGTCTGGTTGATTGGCCAGGGCTGGGTGCTAGGTTGGACTGGCTGAGCTTGGAGGTCTCTTCCAACCTGGTTGATTCTATGACCACGGTTCTATGAACATGGTTTTGGCTTTCTCATGTTTCAAATGATGTTTTGGTTGATTCTATGACCATGGTTCTATGAACATGGTTTTGGCTTTCTCATGTTTCAAATGATGTTTTGAAGTTGCACATAGCTACACTTTGCTATTACAACAGAGGAAAAAGAAACTAACCAAAAAGCTTGGTTTAAGTAATATTATTTACAGCTATTTTCTTTTGAGCCCAAAATCTACCAGGGAGAGGGGTATTTATATTGTAAGGGGGGAACAAAAGCAGTTTTCATTTCCAATCCACCTTGAATAATTCCCTCAGTGTGACAAAAAAAAATCCAGGATCAAAGCAAAAAAGGGGGAGGAAAAAAAAATCAATTATTCACAGAGCTCTAATCCTGGGGGCACAATTAAGAATCATTAGGAGAAATTAAGCAAGGGAGAATGTAGGGCTCAGTAGTTGGACTGGCTGGTGATAATACAGGCTTGATCTTGGAAGGTGCTAGAGTGTTGCTTGTGAGATGCTGAGACTTGTTAGAGCATCCCTCTGGAGACACCAGCACCTATAGGGCACTACAAATGTCCTGAGAGCACAGCTGGGAACTGCTGAAGGAAAGAAGCCAGAGGGTTGTGGTGGATGGAATGGAATGTAGTTGGAGGCCTGTGAGCAGTGGGGTCCCACAGGGGTCAGTACTAGGACCAGTTCTGGTCAGGATATGCATCAGTGACCTGCACAAGGGCACAGAGGGCATTGGCAGCAAGTTTGCTGATGGCACCACACTGAGTGGAGTGGCTGCCACACCAGGGGCTGTGCTGCCATTCAGAGAGGCTTGGGCAGGGAGAAACTAAGTGGCAAGTGTAGAGTCTGGCACCTGGGAAGCAACCACCCCAGGGAGCAGTATAGGTTGGGGACTGATCTGCTGGAAGGCAGTGAAGGGGAAAAGGATTTAGGGGTCCTAGTGGATGGAAGGTTGACCATGAGCCAGCAGTGTGCACTCATGGCCAGGAGGCCCAATGCCATTCTGGGGGTATATTAGAATGGCTGTGGGTAGTAGGTCAAGAGAGGTTCTCCTGCTCCTCTATTTTGTCCTGCAGAGGCTTTACCTGGAGTACTGTGTCAAGTTCTGGGCCCTGCAGTTCAAGAAGGACATAGAAGTGCTTGAGAGAGTCCAGCACAGAGCCACAAAGATGGTGAAGGGAATGGAACATCTCTCTTATGAAGAGAGCCTGAGGGAGCTGGGGCTGTGCTGCTTGGAGAGGAGGAGCCTGAGGGCTGACCTCATCAGTGTTGATAAAGATGTGCAGGTGAGTGCCAGGAGGCTGGAGCCAGGCTCTGCTGGGTGATGCCTATGACAGGACAAGGGACAATGGTGGAAGCTGAGGCATAGGAAGTTCCATGGAAACATGAAGAGGAATTTTTTTTCCCTGTGAGGGTGGCAGAACCCTGGAACTGGCTGCCCAGGGGGGCTGTGGAGTCTCCCTCTCTAAAGACATTCAAGACCTGCCTGATTGTTTTCCTGTGTGATCTGGTCAAGGTGATCCTACTCTGGCAGGGAGATGGACTGGATGAGCTTTTGAGATCACTTCCAGCCCCTGACATTCTGTGATTCTGAAATTCAGAATGATTTATAGGCACAGAATTGTTTCAGTTGGAAAAGACCTCTAAGATTGCTCAGTCCAACTGTCAAGCCAACACCACCATGCCCACTAAACCATGTCCCAAAGTACCAAGCCCACACATCTCTTGAACACCTCCTGTGATGATGTGTTCAAGAAAAGCCTGGATGAGGCACTTAGTGCCATGGTCTAGTTGACTGGCTGGGGCTGGACTAGATGCTAGGGCTGGGTGCTAGGTTGGACTGGATGATCTTGGAGGTCTCTTCCAACCTGCCTGATTCTACGATTCTATGATGACACCACTATGTCCCTGGGCAGCCTGTTCCAATGTCTGACTGCTCTTTTAGCAAAGAAAGTTTTCCTAGTAGCCAATCTAAACCTTCCCTGGTGCAACTCCAGGCCATTTTATCTCATCCTATCACCTGATACTCAGAAGAAAAGACTGACCTTCACCTCTACAGACTGACCTCCACTTCCACAGCTTCTCTGGGCTGCCTACTCCAGGGCTTCAGCACCCTGAAAGTAAAGAAATATTTCCTTAAGTTCAAGTGAAACCTCCTGTTTGTACTCACTGCCCTTTGTCCTGTCACTGGACACTGCTGTAGAGAGCCCAACCCCATCCTCATGGCCTCCAGCCTTCAGATAGTTATCACAGTATCACAGCATCACAGTATCACAGTATCACAGCATCACAGTATCACAGTATCACAGTATCACAGTATCACAGCATCACAGTATCACAGTATCACCAAGGTTGGAAGAGACCTCACAGATCATCAAGTCCAACTCTTCACCACAGAGCTCAAGGCCAGACCATGGCACCAAGTGCCACGTCCAGTCCTGCCTTGAACTGCCCCAGGGACGACGACTCCACCACCTCCCCGGGCAGCCCATTCCAGTAGCCAATCATTAAGTACATCCCCCCTCAGGCTGCTCTTCTGCAGGCTGAACAGCCTCAGGTCTCTCAACCCTTCCTCCTCAGAGAGATGCTCCAGCCCTCTCAGCATCTTCATTTACAGCTTTCCTTGCTGGGTCTTGGATAATGTCTATTGTAGAGGAGCCTAAGGCTTGCAGGGGGTGCATGGGCACTGTAGGTCAGGCTGTAATTAAAGCATGCAGTTTGACCTCCCTGCAGCATGCTGACTTGTGTTTTACTGCTGCAGCCAGCAGAGCTCACCTGTGTTTGGAGCCAGGACTCGATATTTATTTCCCAGAGATGTGATTTCCTGGTGGGCAAAGCTTGTCAGTTAAGTGGCAGCTTGGCTCTATTTGATACTGAGTGATTTTAGTGGGGGGTGCTGTGTGACACGCAGGAGAGCACTCTAGAAAAGTCTGCTCCATTCACTAGTACATTTCCCAAGCAAAATAGTCATCTCCTTAAAGAATGAAATCAGCTTTGACAAGGCCCATTTCCCAGAGCTGCCTCTGAGTGACATTAATTACAGGCACCAGCCTTTATCAAGTGGATGTCCTGTTAAGTGCTTCCATTATCTCACTTTGGAGGGATAGATGTCAGCTCTGCAGCATCCTCTGTGCCTCACACAATGCTGTCTCACACACAGCCAGTCCTTCTCTGTGGAATTTCAGTGCAAAGAGAAGTTCTATCAACATCCACAGCAATACATCCTCCATCTCCTCTGCCAGCTCTGTCAGTGTCTTCTCAAAGCTGGGGTCGGAGTGGCTGGAGAGCAGCCAGACAGAGAGGGATCTGGGGGTGCTGATTGATACCCGCCTGAACATGAGCCAGCAGTGTGCCCAGGTGGCCAAGAGAGCCAGTGGCATCCTGGCCTGCATCAGGAATGGTGTGGCCAGCAGGAGCAGGGAGGTCATTCTGCCCCTGTACTCTGCACTGCTTAGACCACACCTTGAGTGCTGTGTCCAGTTCTGGGCCCCCCAGTTTAGGAGGGACATTGAGATGCTTGAGCGTGTCCAGAGAAGGGCGACGAGGCTGGGGAGAGGCCTTGAGCACAGCCCTACGAGGAGAGGCTGAGGGAGCTGGGATTGGTTAGCCTGGAGAAGAGGAGGCTCAGGGCAGACCTCATTGCTGTCTACAACTACCTGAAGGGTGGTTGTGGCCAGGAGGAGGTTGCTCTCTTCTCTCAGGTGGCCAGCACCAGAACGAGAGGACACAGCCTCAGGCTGTGCCAGGGGAGATTTAGGCTGGAGGTGAGGAGAAAGTTCTTCCCTGAGAGAGTCATTGGACACTGGAATGGGCTGCCCGGGGAGGTGGTGGAGTTGCCGTCCCTGGAGCTGTTCAAGGCAGGATTGGACGTGGCACTTGGTGCCATGGTCTAGCCTTGGGCACTGTGGTAAAGGGTTGGACTTGATGATCTGTGAGGTCTCTTCCAACCTTGATGATACTCTGTGTATGTGTGTGTGAAACACAGGTTGGGAGCATTGTTGTTAATGTTTGTTAGCTAAAGAGGGGATTTTTTAGCTGGATGAGAGCTTGGCACAGAGCTGAGGCTTCTGCACCCACAGCTATCCATATGTAAAAGTAACAAGGAAGAAGGTTTGATTCAGATAAGGCTGAGCATCCCATGGCATAGCTGTTGCCACTGTTGCTGTGGCAACCAAGCATGACAACGTGTCAGACACGTTAATTTTAGACAAAGGAGAGCTCCTTAAAGCTGCTGGAGGAACAGATGGAATTTTGTCTTTAAATGGACTCTTCTAAACATTTGCTCTTTGGAATCACTTTGAGGCAGACCAAATAAATACATCTTCACCCCCCTCTAGCTTGCTCCCATGATAGGGCTTTCAGGAGCTTTGGAATCATCTTTATTACCCATCACTGCCTTCCTGTTTTCCTGTACCTTCCTGAAGTGATGTGTGGGATGGCTGAGGAGATGCTCTGGTTTCTTTATGCTGTATTTCATAGAATCTTAGGCATGTTGTGATTGGAAAAATACCTTTAAGATCTTCAAGTCCCATCATTACCTAACTAGACCAGGTCTGGTGCTGAAGCTTGTCCCTCAGCACCACATCTCTGCCACTCTGAAACACCTCCAGGGATAAGGATTCCACCACCTCCCTGGGAACCCTGTTCCAGTGTTGGAGAACCATTTCAGTGAAGAAGTTCCTTCTAATATCCAACCTAAACCTACCCTGGTGCAACCTGAGGCTCTACCCTCTCATCTCATGAGCTGTTACTTGGAACAAGAGAAGGGTCCCCACCTTTCCTAAATGCAGGCAGCCAGAAGGTCTCCTCCCAGACCCCTTTTTGCCAGGCTGAACAACCCCAGTTCCCTCAGCTGCTCCTCACCAGCCCTGTTCTCCACACCCTTTACTAGCTTCATTATCCTTCTCTGGACCCACTCCAGCACCTCAATATCCTTCTTGTAGTGAGACCCCCAAAAATGGACCCAGTACTCAAGGAGTGACCTCACCAGTTCTGAGTACAGGCTGACAATCACTGCCCTGGTCCTGCTGGTCACACTGTTGCTGATCCAGACCAAGATGCTGCTGGCCTTTGTGGTCACATAGGCAAACACTTGCTCATGTCCAGCTGGCTGTTAACTAACAGTCTCAGGTCTTTCTCTGCTGGACAGCTTTCCATCCACTCAGAATCATAGAATGGTTCAGGTTGGAAGGGGCCCCAAGGGTCATCCAGTTCCAACCCCCCACCATAAGCAGGAACACCTCCTGCTAGGCAGGAAATTAGGAGCCCGAGGAGGTGGGAATGAAAAACAGGGATGGAAAAATGGAGATTTTCATGTAGGCAATAAATTCAAAGTCCAAAAGCCTCAGCAAGTGAAGATCAGATAAAGCAGCAGCTGGTTGTCAGAAGGAACACTCTTAGCTCAAGAAGGAAAAGAAAATGGCAATTGAAAAGAAAATAAACTGGGGGAAAAAATAAGAATAAGAAAATGAACCCAACCAAATAATAATGGAAAAAATGCAACAGAAACAAACAACCAAATACACCCCTAAAAAAACCCCAACACCAGAGAATCAAACAAACCCACAAAGGCTCTTCTGTGGCCTTCCAGGATCTGGAAGGGGCTACAAAAATGCTGGGGAGGGATTTTTGAGGCTGTCAGGGAGTGATAGGACTGGGGAGAAAGGAGCAAAGCTGGAGGTGGGGAGAGTCAGGCTGGAGGTGAGGAGGAAGTTGTTGAGCATGAGAGTGGTGAGAGGCTGGAATGGGTTGCCCAGGGAGGTGGTTGAGGCCCCATGGCTGGAGGTGTTTGAGGCCAGACTGGATGAGGCTCTGGGCAGCCTGATCTAAGGTAGGATGTCCCTGGCCATGGCAGGGGAGTTGGAACTGGCTGCTCCTTGTGGTCCCTTCCAGCCCTGCCTGATTCTGTGATTCTACAAATAAGCAGACCCTAAAAGTTTAAGAAATTCAAATAAATGGCAGTCATTATCACCAATAAATTATGAGGTTAAGATGGTCAATGAGAAAAGCTGATGGCATGAGGGGAAAAATCCATTTCACAGAATCACAGCATTTCTTAGATTGGAAAAGCCCTTTGAGCTCATGGAGTCCAATCACGAGTCAAGTCCTTGACTAAACTTCAGCACAACATCTCATCACTATGAATCTCTATGGTTGGAAAGGACCACCAGCATCATCCAGTCCAACCTTCATCCCAGCAGCCTTCATCACCAGACCATAGCCTCAAGCACCACATCCACTCTCCTTTTAAACCCCTTCAGGGATAGTGACTCCATCACCTCCCTGGGCAGCCTGTTTCAGTGCCTGACCACCTGCTCAGGAAAGAGCTTCCTCCCAACATCCAACCTAAACCTCCTCTGATGCAACTTGAGGCTATTTCCTCTTGTCCTATCATTAGTAATTCAGGAGAAGAGTCCAGCTCCAGCCTCACTACAACCTCCTTTTAGGAGGCATTCAAGTAGTGCTGGAGAAAATCCAAAATGCATGAAAATGAAACTAAAGATTAGCAGTGGTATAAGCTTTTGCTAGGGACAGGGGAAACCACTGTGAGTGGTATCACAGAATATCAAGCAACTGATACTTCCATCCTGACAAATGGCAAGAGGTTAGGAGCTCTGTTCAAGTGCTGACAGCTCTGGTTGCAAGTGGGTTAGTAAATCAGTGAGTAAAGAGCCAAATGCATCCTGGGCAGCATCAGAGGAAGAGCAGTGAGGAGACTGAGATAGGTCATTCTGCCACTCCGCTCTGGTGAGACCTTACCTGGAATGGTGTGTCCAGCTCTGGAACCCTCAACAAAAGAAGGACGTGGACCTGTTGGTGTGAGTCTAGAGGAGGGCCACAATGATGATCAGAGGAGTGGAGCACCTCTGTTGTGAGGACAGGCTGAGAGAGTTGAGGTTGTTCACAGGCTCACAGGCTCACAGGATGTTAGAGGTTGGAAGGGACCCAAGGAGATCATGGAGCAGGACCACACACATGATGATCTCCTCTGTCATTTTAGAATCATAGAATCAATCAGGTTGGAAGAGACCTCCAAGCTCATCCAGTCCAACCTAGCACCCAGCCCTGGCCAATCAACCAGACCATGGCACTAAATCATAGAATCATGGAATTGTTTGAGTTGGAAAAGACCTCTAAGACCATCAAGTCCAATCATTGACCCATCACCACCATGGCCGCTAAACCATGTCCCCAGGTGCCATGGCCACAGGCACTCCCAGGGATGGTGACTGCATTTACCCAGGGAGGTTGTGGATGCTCACTCCCTGGAGGTGTTCAAGGGCATATTGGATGAGGCCTTGAGCAACCTGTGTTGGTGGGAGGTGTATCTGCCCATGGCAGGGAGTGGGGTTTGGAACCAGATGATCTTCAAGATCCCTTCCAACCCAGACCATTCTATGGCAACTCAAAATCTCTTCACCCACTCCACTGAAGAGAAACACAAGATCCAAGAGGGAGCAATGCTTCTGCCAGTTTCTGCCCCTAGCTTCATAGGCTCACATATGTCAGGGGGTGGAAGAGACCCAAAGAGATCATCCAGTCCAAACCCCTGCCAGAGCAGGACCATCCAAGCTAGCTCAGGGCACACAGCAACACATCCAGACAGGCCTGGAAAGGCTCCAGAGAAGGAGATTCCACAACCTCTCTGGGCAGCCTGTGCCAGGGCTCTGGGACCCTTTCAGGCAAGAAGGTCCCCTTGTGCTGAGCTGGAACCTCCTGTGCTGGAGCTTCCATCAACTGCTGCTTGTCCTATCCCAGGGAGCAGTGAGCAGAGCCTGTCCCCCTCTCCTGACCCCCAGCCCTCACCTCTCTTGTTAGAGAGAGTGATTGGCATTGGGACAGGCTTCCCAGGGAGGTGGTGGAGTCACCATCCCTGGAGGTGTTTAAGAGGAGGCTGGATGAGGCACTTAGTGCCGTGGTTTAGTTAATCAGGAGGGTTAGGTGATAGGTTGGACTTGATGACCCTAGAGGTCAATTCCCACCTGGTTCATTCTGTGGTTCTGCTTCTAACCCCTCTTGCTAATCCTTCCAACTCACCTTGCATGTAAGACAGACTTTGGGATAATGGAGGGGGGTGGAAGGGAGGTTGTGAGCCCTTCCTGGTCACTCTGATTGTTGGGAGGGGTATTGTGTTTCTGTATTACTTTTAACTTGTATACTACTGTATATAGCTGTAATATATTGTAACTCCCTGCTTGTATCTTGTGCTAATCTATGAATATAAAGCTCCATTCCATAACTTCCAGATGGCTGAGTCTAGTCTGGGTGAATTCGTTGGAGGGGGGAGTTAACTCCCAGAATCACTGCTGAAGATGTTCAAGCAAAGCCTGGCTGAGGCACTTAGTGCCATGGTCTGGTTGATTGGCTAAGGCTGGGTGTTAGGTTGGAGTGGATGATCTTGGAGGTCTCTCCCAACCTGTTTGATTCTATGATATATGAAAAGCCTGAATGAGGCACTTAGTGCCATGGTCTGGTTGATTGGCCAGGGCTGGGTGCTAGGTTGGACTGGATGATCTTGGAGGTCTCTTCCAACCTGCTTAATTCTATGACTCTATGATTCTGAATTGGAGAAATACAGAAGTGGTTAAAGATGTCTGCCATTTGTAAAGGTAGGCTTAAGACAGAAGAGAAGAGGTTATCTTTGGCTTCAGTCTTTCCTAGTTGTCAGCTTGTTGGATGGTCCTAGAAAGCTTCAGCATGCAAGAACCTGAAGCTTTGAAGGAAAAATCAATAAGAAGGAATTATGCTGGCAGTATCTGCATCAATAAGCATTTGATGGATCTCTTCCTTGGCTAGGAAAAGTGCAAAGCAAAGGAAGAGAGAGAGAGACTTGGGCAACCTGCCCACCAGAGAAGAAGTGAGGAGAACCAGGAAAGCTCTTCAGATCTCCCATGCCATCCATCACAGCTTGGAAAGCCTTTCAGTTAAGTGGCAGGAGAAGTGGCTGGGAATTTAATTCCTTGTGCATAAGTTATAAAGTGATGTCAAATAAGTGTGGGTTTTTTGCTTGCCTAGTCTAATCTTGTTTCCTTCTAGGACACAAATATCTTTTGTGACTTGAATCTGTTACTTCAAGATCCACAATCTTAATAGGTGTTACAGGAAAAAAAGAGGTAAATTTAAATGCTGATTTATTCCACTTATTGATCAGACCTCAAACTGCCACAAAATTATTGAGAATCTCCATCCATACAGATGGTTTTTCCTCTTCTCTGGTCCTTGGTGCTCTAATAGTGACATCCAGGAAGATGTGAAGGTTCCTGCATCTGATTTGGGGCAATCCTCAGTACCAACACAGTCTAGGGGATGAGGATATCCTGCAGAGAAGGATTTAGAGGTACTGGTGGATGATAAGCAGGACATGAACCAACTAAGGGCATTTGCATCCCAGGAGGCAAATCACATCCTGGGCTGCATCAAAGACAGCATGGCTGGGAGATGGAGAGAGGTGATTCTAACCCTCTGTTCTGCTCTGGTGAGACCTCACATGGAGTTCTGAGGCCCAACACAAGAAGGACATGGAACTGCCAGAGTGAGTCCAGAGGAGACCCATGAAAATGATCAGAGGGCTGGAGCACCTCTGCAACAGGGACAGGCTGAGAGAGTCGAGGCTATTCAGCCTGGAGAAGAAAAGGCTCTGGGAAGACCTTAGATAGGCACTTCAAGATATAAAGGGACCTACAAGATAGATGGGGAAGGACTGTTTAGAATGACCTGTAATGGTAGGACAAGGGACAATGGTTCAAAAATGGAGCAGGGTAGATTTAGATTGGATGTTAGGAAAAAGTTCTTCACAGTGAGAGTGATGAACTACTGGAATAGGTTGCCCAGAGATGTGTTGGAGACTCCATTCCTGGAGACATTCAAGATCAAATTTGATGAGAACCTAAATAACATGCCTCTTCACAGAGAGAGTGATTGGTATTGGAATGGGCTGCACAGGGAGGTTGTGGAGTTGCTGTCCCTGGGGGTCTTCAAGAAAAGCCTGGATGAGGCACTTAGTGCCATGGTCTGGTTGATTGGCTAGGGCTGGGTGCTAGGTTGGACTGGATGAGCTTGGAGGTCTCTTCCAACCTGGCTGATTCTGTGATTCTATGATGCTATGACAGCGAAGCGCCACAAGAGGGTGCAATAAGCATGTCCAGAAACCCTTCCGCTGTCGTGGAATCGTCTTGGGCACAGGGACCGCAGCGTTGTGTTCATCCCCCGAGTTGGAGCAGGGATTTACAGGGCACCTGCGTCAGAGGCACTGCAGAGTTGTTCATCAGCATTCCAGATAGAAGGTGAGGCTCTGGGAAGCTGGAGTCACGAACCACATGCAGAGCAGTCTCGGTCTGCAAAGAAAGGATGATGCTCTGCCTGCATGGGGACCAGAGAGAGCAAAGCAAGCAGTGTGCTGATGGGTGAAAGGAAAAACTGTCACACGCAAGTCAGGACAGAAAGGGTAGGTCAGGAGAGGCTGAGGGAGCTGGGATTGGTTAGCCTGGAGAAGAGGAGGCTCAGGGCAGACCTCATTGCTGTCTACAACTACCTGAGGGGAGGTTGTGGCCAGGAGGAGGTTGCTCTCTTCTCTCAGGTGGCCAGCACCAGAACAAGAGGACACAGCCTCAGGCTGTGCCAGGGGAGATTTAGGCTGGAGGTGAGGAGAAAGTTCTTCCCTGAGAGAGTCATTGGACACTGGAATGGGCTGCCCGGGGAGGTGGTGGAGTCGCCGTCCCTGGAGCTGTTCAAGGCAGGACTGGACGTGGCACTTGGTGCCATGGTCTAGCCTTGAGCTCTGTGGTAAAGGTTTGGACTTGATGATCTGTGAGGTCTCTTCCAACCCTGATGATACTGTGACACTGTGACTACACTGTCTTCTTTAAAGGTAGGGCTATCCATTTCCAGGCACAGACCACTCAGGGCAGCTGGTCCTTAGGATGCTCCCCTGTCACAAGCTGGCAAGTTGGGCAGTCTCTGTCACTGATGCTGACAGGACTCAAGCTTTTTGCTCCATCTTTGGTTATTCCCTTACTGATAGCAGACTGAGAGCTCGAATGTCTCAGCTCATTCACCCAGCTGGTGTTAAAGCTACATCTCCCAAGTGCCTGCCCTCTGCTCCAGGAACCAAGGGAAATTTGCTTTTTATTGGCATCTGCCTCAGCTATGTCCCAGCTGTGTTGAGAGCCTTGGAGCCAGACTTTGAAATGTTGCCTAATATCCCTTGAAATCATCAGGCCTTTGATGCTGTCCTTTGAAATCCCAGCTGTAGTCACAGGACTTCTCCTGTGATGCAAATAGTGGGTCCCTTAAGTCAGGCACATAATTCTTAGATGTCCCAAAGGCTGCCTTGCTGTCACTGGAGACAAAACCAGCACTGAGTCATCCCAAATCGTAGGGGACTTTGATAGAACAGACAAGCCTGAGGTCCAGCACCATGCTTGAAGCCTCTAGCCACAGCTGATCCCCTGAAAACACAAATCCTGCTTTCATGAAGTCACAGAACTGTTTGGGCACAAAAAGACCTCTCAGATCATTGAGCCCAACCATCAACCCAACACCACCATGGCCATTAAATCATGTCCCCAAGCTCAGTGTCCACACAATTCTTGAACACCTGCAGGGATGGTGACTCCACTGCCTCCCTGGGCAGCTTGTTCCAATGCCTGACCACTCTTGCATAGAAGAGATTTCCCCTAATGCCCAGTTTAGACCTCCTCTGCCACAATTTCAGACCATTTCCACATGTTCTATCACCTGATAGTAGGGAGAAGAGCCCAACCCTCACTTCACTGCAACCTGCTTTTGGGGAGCTGAAGAGAGCAAAGCCTCCCTTCAGCCTCCTCTTCTCAGGAGTAAACAACCCCAGCTCCCTGCTTTGGTATGTTGGAGAGGAGGATGGATGTCTGCTAGCAAAGCTGAAGGCAGTCTCACCACTGTTAGCTGAACTGACCTGCCCTACAGAGCCAAGGATGCAGCCCATTGGCCTTTCCTGCATACAAAATAAGATGGAAGTTTTAAAATGCAGCTGTAATTTTCTACTTGAGGGCTCTCCAGCTGGGCTCCTTTTGACTTAAGCACCCTAAATCAATTTGATCAGGGCTTAATTAAATTTCTGCTGCGACCTGCCATGCAGTGGAATGCACATTAATGACATCTCTGCAGTCAGCTTGAGCATGGACACGAGGGGTTGTTATTTAAGTCATAGAATCAGAGACTCAGCCAGGTTGGAAGAGACCTCCAAGCTCATCCACTCCAACCTAGCACCCAGTCCTGGCCAATCAACCAGACCATGGCACTAAGTGCCTCAGCCAGGCTTGGCTTCAACACCTTCAGGCACAGAGACTCCACCACCTCCCTGGGCAGCCCATTCCAATGCCAATCACTCTCTCTGCCAACAACATCCTAACAACATCCAGCCTAGATCTGCACTGGCACAGCTTGAGACTGTGTCCCCTTCTTCTGGTGCTGGATGCCTGGGAGAAGAGCCCAACCCCACCTGGCTACAGCCTCCCTGCAGGGAGTTGCAGACAGCAATGAGCTCTGCCCTGAGACTCCTCTGCTGCAGGCTGCACACCCCCAGTTCCCTCAGCCTCTCCTCACAGGGCTCTGCTCCAGGCCCCTCCCCAGCTTCATTGCCCTTCTCTGGACACCTTTCAGCACCTCAGCATCTCTCTTGAATTGAGGAGCCCAGAACTGGACACAGCACTCCAGGGGTGGCCTGAGCAGTGCTGAGCACAGGGGCAGAAGAACCTCCCTTGTCCTGCTGCCCACACTGCTCCTGAGCCAGCCCAGGATGCCATTGGCTCTCTTGGCCACCTGGGCACACTGCTGGCTCACCTTCAACCTACTCTCTAGCAGCACCCCCAGGTCCCTCTCTGCCTGGCTGCTCTCAGCCACTCTGTCCCCAGCCTATAGTGCTGTTTGGGGTTGTTGTGGCCAAAGTGCAGAACCCTGCACTTGGCCTTGTTAGGCCTTCTTGCATGAGTAGAGCCCATCACAAAGCTTTCTACCTCATTCACTATATTCCTGGGCACATGCAAATTAATTCTCTAGCTGCAGCGTTTCCCCTTCAGCCTGAGCATATCAGGCAGAGTGGAAGAGGCTGCCCAGGGAAGTGGAGAGTCACCCTCCACAGAAACACAGAATTAACCAGGTTGGAAAAGACCTTTGAGATGACCGAGTCCAACCTATCACCTAACAGCTGCTAATTAACTAAACCATGGCACTGAGCACCACACCCAGTCTCTCTTTAAACACCTCCAGGGACAGTGACTCCACCACCTCCCTGGGCAGCCCATTCCAATGCCAATCACTCTCTCTGACAACAACTTCCTCTTAACATCCAGCCTAGACCTCCTCTGGCACAGCTTGAGACTGTGTCCTCATGTTCTGTCCCTAGGTGCCTGGGAGAAGAGATCAACCTCACCTGGCAACAATCTCCCTTCAGGTAGTTGTAGAGAGCAGTAAGGTCCCCCCTGAGCCTCCTCTTCTCCAGATTAAACAACCCCAGCTCCCTCAGGCTCTCTTCATAAAGAGCCCCATGATGGGTGTAGATGTGGCACTTCAGCACATGGTACCATGCCACGGTAGGTGGACTTGATCTTCAGGGTCTTTTCCAGCTGAAAGCATCCTATGATTCTGTGATTAAATAACATATCCAGGGACACAGATCATCTCCATCACCCTCAGACTGGGATTTCCTAAAGGGAAGTCCTTCAGTGGCTGGCCAAATGCCAACTCTGCCATTCTCCATAAGTGTATCTGCTTCCCACTTGTAAAACTCAGTGAGAAATCAATGAGCTATTGGCAAATCAAGTGATGTGAATCCTCTGGAACTGAGATCTTGGTTTTGCAGTGCAATCCATTGACTCCTGCCTGTATGCAACAGTAATTATTTTAATTACCACAGCCTCAGCATTAAACAGATACTTGAAATGCCAAAAAGGAGCTGTTTGTTTTTATGGAGCTCTGCACTGCAGCTGCACACCAACCTGAGCTCCTTTTGTCATCAGGTTCCTGCCTGGTGAATGTGGGGCAGGTGTGGATGGAGTCTGCCTGGAGTGCAGCAAAGCCTTTGTCACTGCCTGCCACAACAAGCTCCTGGCACAGCTGCAGCTCCTGGCTTGGACAGATTCACTCTGGTATGGGTCAAGAACTGGCTGGAGGGCTGGGCCCAGAGAATGGTGGTGAATGGTGCCACATCCAGCTGGCAGCTGGCACTGGTGGTGTGCCCCAGGGATCAGTGCTGGGCCCAGTCCTGTTCAATATCTTTATTGATGATCTGGAGCAGGGGATTGAGTCCAGCATCAGTAAGTTTGCAGATGACACCAAGCTAGGAGCAGGTGTGGAGTTGTTGGAAGGTAGGAGAGCCCTGCAGAGGGACCTGGCCAGGCTGGATGGGTGGGCAGAGGCCAATGAGATGAGATTGAACAAGGCCAAGTGCAGGGTTCTACACTTTGGCCACAACAACCCCAAGCAGCACTACAGGCTGGGGACAGAGTGGCTGAGAGCAGCCAGGCAGAGAGGGCCCTGGGGGTGCTGGTAGACAGTAGCTGCAGATGAGGCAGCAGTGTGCCCTGGTGGGCAGCAGAGCCAATGGCATCCTGGGCTGGCTCAGGAGCAGTGTGGGCAGCAGGACAAGAGAGGTTCTTCTGCCCCTGTACTCAGCACTGCTCAGGCCACCCCTTGAGTGCTGTGTCCAGTTCTGGGCTCCTCCATTGCAGAGAGATGTTGAGGTGCTGGAAGGTGTCCAGAGAAAGGCAATGAAGCTGGTGAGGGGCCTGGAGCACAGCCCTGTGAGGAGAGGCTGAGGGAGCTGGGGGGGTGCAGCCTGCAGCAGAGGAGGCTCAGGACAGAGCTCATTGCTGCCTGCAGCTGCCTGCAGGGAGGCTGTAGCCAGGTGGGGTTGGTCTCTTCTGCCAGGCAAGCAGCACCAGAACAAGGGGACACAGTCTCAAGTTGTGCCAGGGCAGGTCTAGGCTGGATGTTGTTAGGAAGTTGTTGGCAGAGAGAGTGATTGGCATTGGAATGGGCTGCCCAGGGAGGTGGTGGAGTCATCATGCCTCGAGGTGTTGAAACAAAGCCTGGATGAGGCACTTAGTGCCATGGTCTGGTTGATTGTCTAGGGCTGGGTGCTAGGTTGGACTGGCTGAGCTTGGAGGTCTCTTCCAACCTGCTTGATTCTTTGATTCTACCTTTCACTTCATGGGAGTTGGACAAGATGACATTTGAGACTCCCAACTGGCTGCATGCTGTGATTCTGTCATTCTTGTCTTGAGCTGGAGAAGCAAAAAAGTCCATTCCACTGGACTCAGGGTGAAAAGCTCATGGAGAGAAACCAGGTGAATGAAGTGAGGCAGATTGCCTCCCTGGCATGGCTGTGCTCTCACCTTGCTTGGATCTCTGCACTGGTTATTACACAGGACAGGTACAACCAGGGGTACTCCATGATAATGGTTTTGATTCAGTCCCAAGGTCCCAAACCCAGCACTGTGACTTAGAATAATAGAATCAGTCAGGGTTGGAATGGACCACAAGGAGCAGCCAGTCCCAACCCCCCTGCCATGCCCAGGGACACCCTACCCTACAGCAGGCTGCACACAGCCTCAGCCAGCCTGGCCTCAAACACCTCCAGCCAGGGGGCCTCAACCACCTCCCTGGGCAACCCATTCCAGCCTCTCACCACTCTCCTGCTCAACAACTTCCTCCTCTCATCCAGGCTGAATCTCCTCATCTTCAGCTTTACTCCATTCCCCCCAGTCCTGGCACTCCCTGAGAGCCTAAAAAGTCCCTCCCCAACTTTTTTGTAGCCCCCTTCAGATGCTGGAAGGCCACAAGAAGGTCCCCTGGGAGCCTCCTCTGCTCCAGCCTGCACAGCCCCAACTCTTTCAGTCTGTGCTCACAGCAGAGCTGCTGTAGCCTCTGAGCATCGCTTGTTTTCAAGAGGATTCTTTTCTCCACCTAGGTTGTTTTTAAGATGATGGGAGGGTTTCACAGAAAGGAGTTTCTGGAGAGCACAGTTCCTCAGCAAGGTGTTTGGAGGATGTGGACTGGTGCTGAGAATTCAGATCAATAAGGAGCTCTATAGAGAGCAATGCTTGGGAAGAAAGGAATCTGCTTCTGCTCTGCTGCAGGTCAAGTCGTTAAGGTATTGACTTTTACTTTTAGCACAGTGTGACCTAAGAGTGAATTGCATTAGGTTACAAAGTGCAGTGGCTCACACCTCTCTTTGGACAGTGTGCATTGTCATGGAATCATTTAGGTTGGAAGAGACCTTAAGGATCATGAAGTCCAATTACTAACTCAGCACTGCCAAGTCCCCTGCTAAGTCATGTCCCTCAGCACCACACCTTCACACCCTTCTAGGGATGGTGACTACAGCACTGCCCTGAGCAGCCTGTTCCAGGATGTAGTGGTTTAAGGGTTATTGGAAGATGCTAATAAGAGAAATGAGGTCGTTGGTTGTAAAAGAATGATAATGATAAAGTCCATCTCATCCATTGGTTTACTAAAAGGGGGGAAAAGCCAAAGTATGAACAATTTGTTCTCCAACTTGATGAATCTCAACAAGGCCAAGTGTAAAGTCCTGCACCTGGGTGGGTGCAATCCCAAGCACAACTCCAGGCTGGGTGGGGAATGGCTGAGAGCAGCCCTGAGGAACAGGCCCTGGGGGTCTGGGCTGATGCAAAGCTCCACAGCAGCCTGCAGGGTGAGTGCAGCCCAGACACAAGCCTGTGCTGGGCTGCAGCCAGAGCAGTGTGGGCAGCAGGGCAAGGGAGGGGATTGTGCCCCTTGGCTCTGCTCTCCTCACACCCCACCTGCAGTCCTGGGGGCAGTTCTGGAGCCCCCAGCACAAGCAGGACATGGAAGTGTTGGAGGCAGTGCAGAGGAGGCCACCAAGATGCTGAGAGGGCTGCAGCAGCTCTGCTGTGAGCACAGGCTGGGAGAGTTGGGGCTGTGCAGCCTGGAGAGGAGAAGGCTTTGAGGAGACCTTGGAGTGGCCTTGCAGGATCTGAAGGGGACTACAGGAAGGCTGTGGAGAGACTATTGACAAGGTCTGGTAATGACAGGACAAGGGGGAATGGGTTTAAAGTGGCAGAGGGGAGATTGAAAGTGGTTGTTAGGAAGAAGCTGTTTGCAGTGAGGGTGGTGAGACACTGGCACAGGTTGCCCAGGGAGGTTGTGGCTTCTCCCTCCCTGGAGGTGTTCAAGGCCAGGCTGGATGAGGCCTTGAGTGACCTGTTCTGGTGGGAGGTGTCCCTGCCTGTGGCAGAGGTTTTAACTGGCTGAGCTTTGAGGTTCCTCCCAACCTAAACCATTCCTTCATTCTATGATTCTCAGTTCATGGTCACTGGATCTTTAGAATCACAGAATCAACCAGATTGGAAGAGAACTCCAAGCTCATCCAGTCCAACCTAACACCCAGCCCTAGCCAGTCAACCAGACCATGGCACTAAGTGCCTCATCTAGGCTTTACTTGAGCACCTCCAGGGATGGTGACTCCACCACCTCCCTGGGCAGCTTCACTCTAATTTCTTCCCCTAACCTTGGCTGACCAGATCTGACATAAATCTTGCTGGTTGTTATCTATCTGGGGAGCAAGAGAGTGGTGTTGGCCCCTTCTGGGCTTTCTTTGTCTCAGGGAGGAGATTGGATTCCTGTATTGTTTCTTAATTATATATAATTGTAAACACAGGTAAATATATTTGGTCTATAATGCTTGCAATTAGCTTTGCTGTAAATATCACTTCATCTTACTTCCAAGCTGTCTCAGCTGGTCTGGGGCATCTTAACTGGGTGTCTGTCCTCACAGCAGAGCTGCTGCAGCACTCTCAGCATCCTCCTGGCCCTGCTCTGGACACACTCCAGCATCTCCACATCCTTCTTGTAATGAGGGCTCCAGAACTGGATGCAGTACTCCAGGTGGGGTCTCAGCAGAGCAGAGTAGAGAGGGAGAATCACCTCCCTCCACCTGCTGGCAACACTTCTGCTGCTGCAGCCCAGGCTCTGCTTGGCTTTCTGGGCTGCAAGTGCACACTGCTGGCTCCTGTTGAGCTTCTCATCCACCAGCACCCCCAAGTCCCTCTCCTCAGGGCTCTTCTCCAGACACTCACCGCCCAGCCTGGATTTCTGCTTGGCATTGCCTCAACCTAGATGCAGGACCTTGCCCATGGTCTTGTTGAACCTCCTGAGCTTGGCTTGTGCCCACCTCTGCAGCCTGTCCAGCTCCCTCTGGCTGGATCCCTGCCCTCCAGCTCCCTCTGGATGGATCCCTGCCCTCCATCCTGGCTGCTGCACCACACAGCTTGGTGTCATCAGCAAAGCTGAGGGTGCACTCAGTGCCTCTGTCCATGTCCAATTAACTGGATGAAATTAAAATATGAATGGAAACAATGCCTGATAACAAATGCCACTTCCCCAGCCTGCCCATCACTCATCTGAGCACCATCCCTCTCCAGAGCTAATCCTGCAATTACACAACTGTTTGCTCTAACTAAACACCAAAGCCTTTCTCTGCCAAGTCAAGTGGGGCAGAGGATTCCTGGGCTCCTACATTCAGCAAAGGGAAGCAACTTGGCCAAGCACAATGATCTTTTTCTATGGATACATCCAGCAAACAATAGGGCTTCTGCAAAGTGTTTGCCATCAGCCTCAGGGGTGCATGCCCCTGCATGGCTGAGGCTTCAGGCTGCAGCATTAAGATAAAATAAGCCAAGCTGCAGCTTCTTACATCCACTGTCTTCCAAAATGTTTCAATACTAAGGGGAGCAGATAAGCTGCTAGGGAGTAGTTGCTGCTTTGAAACCTTGCTAATGCCAGGAGGTCCCAAAAGGCTGAAGGGGAACAGATATGAAAGCAGGAGGAAAAAAAAATAGGTAATTCAACCCTTGAGGAGACAGATCACAGAGTGGTAGGGGTTGGAAGGGACCTTCAGAGAGGTGGTGGAAGCCTCATCCCTGGAGTGGTCTTTAAGGCCAGGCTGGATGTGGCTCTGGGCAACCTGATCTAATGTGAGGCATCCACGGCAGAGGAATTGGAACTGGATGATCTCTGAGGTCCCTTCCAACCCTGACAATTCACAGGCTCACAGGACATTAGGAGTTGGAAGGGACCCAAGGAGATCATCCACTCCAAGCCCCCTGCCAGAGCAGGACCACACAATCTAGCACAGATCACACAGGAACACATCCAGACAGGCCTGGAAAGGCTCCACAGAAGGAGACTCCACAACCTCTCTGGGCAGCCTGTGCCAGGGCTCTGGGACCCTTACAGTAAAGAAATTCCCCCTTGTGTTGAGGCAGAACCTCCTGTGCTGCAGCTTACACCCATTGCTGCTTGTCCTATCCCAGGCAGCAGTGAGCAGAGCCTGTCCCCCCCTCCTGGCAGCCCTCAGATACTTATAGACATTGATCCAATCCCCTCTCAGTCTTCTCTTCTCCAGACTAAGCAGCCCCAGGGCCCTCAGCCTCTCCTCATCAGGCAGTGCTCCAGTCCCATAATCATCCTCCTAGCCCTCTGCTGGACTCTCTCCAGCAGATCCCTGTCCCTCTGCAACTGGGGAGCCCAAAACTGAACACAGTATTCAAGATGAGGTCTCAGCAGGGCAGAGTAGAGGAGGAGGAGAACCTCCCTTGCTCTGCTGGACACACTCCTCTTAATCCACCCCAGGCTCCCATTGGCCTTCTTGGCCAGCAGGGCACATTGCTGTGCCATGGGGAACTTGTTAGCCACCACCACCCCCAGGGCCCTCTCCACAGGGCTGCTTTCCAGCAGTCACCTCCCAGCCTGTGCTGCTGCAGTTTGTTATTGCTCCCCAGGTGCAGGACTCTGCACTTGTCCTTGTTGAACCTCCTCTGGCTCCTCTGTGCCCAGCTCTCAGCCTGCCCAGGTCTCTCTGGATGGCAGCACAGCCTGCAGCTGTCTCAGCCAAGCCTCCCAGCTTGGTGTCAGCAGCAAACTTGCTGAGCAGACTCTGTCTGTCTGTGCCCTCATCCATGGCATTGATGAAGATGTTGACCAGGACTGGCCCCAGCACTGACCTCTGAGGGACTCCAATTCTGTGAGTCTGTAACATGGTACATTTGCCACCTGCCAGTGAGCATCCCAGTGCTTGCTGAGAGATTTGTTTGACTTCTCCTGGGCTTCTGCCTTTTCTGAGACTGCACTGCCAGTATCTCCTACCATGGGCTGAGGGACAAATTAAGATATAAGAGGGCTCTTCCAGCTCAGACATCTCTGCTCTGTCACTCCTCTTTTACAGAGCTGATCCTTAAATCTTCTCATCAAGTAACTGTTACAGTCAGCCAGAGGTAATAATTTCTAATCAAGCAAGATTAAGGTATAAGAGGAAATATTGAGAATTTATAAGGTGCTCACTCTGCATTAGCACATCAGAAGTACTCATTGGGACCCGTTCAGAAAGGAGTTGCAGAAGTCTTGCAGAGTTGGCTGAAAAGATTAGGAAGATCTTTACTTAGTCTTTGACTCACAGACAGTCTATATAAAATTCTGATTGACCTGAAATTGAAGACTTCTAATGCTGTAGAATCATAGAATCAACCAGGTTGGAAGAGACCTCCAAGATCATCCACTCCAGCCTAGCACCCAGCCCTGGCCAATCAACCAGACCATGGCACTAAGTGCCCCAGCCAGGCTTGGCTTCAACACCTTCAGGGATGGTGACTCCACCACCTCCCTGGGCAGCCCATTCCAATGCCAATCACTCTCTCTGGCAGGAGCTTCCTCCTAACATCCAGCCTAGACCTGCCCTGGCACAACTTGAGACTGTGTCCCCTTCTTCTGTTGCTGCTTGTCTGGCAGAAGAGACCAACCCTAACCTGGTTACAGCCTCCCTTCAGGGAGTTGTAGACAGCAATGAGGTCTGCCCTGAGCCTCCTCTTCTGCAGGCTGCACACCCTCAGCTCCCTCAGCCTCTCCTCACAGGGCTGTGCTCCAGGCCCCTCACCAGCTTCGTTGCCCTTCTCAAAACACCTTCCAGCACCTCAACATCTCTCTTGAATTGAGGAGCCCAGAACTGGACACAGCACTCAAGGTGTGGCCTGAGCAGTGCTGAGCACAGGGGCACAAGAACCTCCCTTGTCCTGCTGCCCACACTGCTCCTGATACACCAGCCCAGGATGCCATTGGCTCTCCTGCCCACCTGGGCACACTGCTACCTCATCTTCAGCTCCTCTCTACCAGCACCCACAGCAAGGTCTGACATATGGTCCAGCTACTTCCAGTGAGAACTATGCAGAAGAGAAGAAGAAGGTGCCTTTTATTAGCAGGTCCTGCAACAGCCACCTCTATAAATCTGGTGCCTTGCCACATCCTTCAACCCAAAGCAACTTCAGAAAGTCAGTTGCTCTACAAGGAACACCTTCATCTAGTGTATCTGTTAGAAATGTTAGTGTTATGCCCTATCCATCATGTGGAGTTCTGATAGAGTCATTACAACTCCACTGTTTATTTTTTTTCCTCTTTCTAGCTGCAAGCTATAATCAATGTAAGGATTTATGGACTTATTTCTTCAATTCTATAGAGGAGAAATTCACAACTATGAGTTATGGACATGAAATTCTTTGCACAGTAATAAGGACACCAATCTGGTGGATTTGCTGCATGCAAGACTCAGTGAGAAACTGTCCTGGGTTTTTCTTTCCCACCTATTGCTGAGTGGGGTTTGAGCAACCTGGTCTGGTGGAAGGTGGGAACTAGGTGGATTTTAAGATCCCTTCCAACCCAAACCATTCAACAGTTCCACCTAAACCTGAGTAAGGCTTTTGACTCTGTCCCACATGGCATCCTGGTCACCAACCTGGAAAAACACAGACTGGATGGGTGGGGCACTGCTGGATGAGGAATTGGCTGGATGGTGGCACACAGAGAGTGGTGACGAAGGGCACAATGTCCACCTGGAGAGCAGTGCCAAGTGGTGTCCCTCAGGGCTCAGTGCTGGCACCAGTGCTGCTGGACATCTTTGTCAGTGACATGGACAGAGCAATCAGTGCACCCTCAGCAAGGCTGCAGATGGCACCAAGCTGTGTGGCACAGTCGACTTGATAGAGGGCAGGGATCCAGCCAGAGGGACCTGCACAGGCTGCAGAGCTGTGCCCAGGCCAACCTCATGACAATCATCAAGGCCAAGTGGAAGGTCCTGCACCTGGGTGGGTGCAATCCCAAGCACAACTCCAGGCTGGGTGGGGAATGGCTGAGAGCAGCCCTGAGGAACAGGCCCTGGGGGTCTGGGCTGATGCAAAGCTCCACAGGAGCCTGCAGGGTGAGTGCAGCCCAGAGAGTAACCCTGTACTGGGCTGCAGCAAGAGCAGTGTGGGCACAGGGCAAGGGAGGGGATTCTGCCCCTTGGCTCTGCTCTCCTCACACCCCACCTGCAGTCCTGGGGGCAGTTCTGCAGCCCCCAGCACAAGAAGGACATGGAAGTGTTGGAGCCAGTGCAGAGGAGGCCACCAAGATGCTGAGAGGGCTGCAGCAGCTCTGCTGTGAGCACAGGCTGAGAGAGTTGGGGCTGTGCAGCCTGGAGAAGAGAAGGCTTGGAGGAGACCTTGGAGTGGCCTTGCAGGATCTGAAGGGGACTACAGGAAGGCTGGGGAGGGACTATTGGCAAGGTCTTGTGATGGCAGGATAAGGAGGAATGGGTTTAAAGTGGCAGAGGGGAGATTGAAACTGGATGTTAGGAAGAAGTTGTTTGCAGTGAGGGTGGTGAGACACTGGCACAGGTTGCCCAGGGAGGTTGTGGAGCACAGAAGCACCCAAGGTGATGTTTGATCACCTTGGGTGCTTCTGTGCTCCACAACCTCCCTGGAAGTGTTCAAGGCCAGGTTGGAAGAGGCCTTGAACAACCTGTTGTAGTGGGAGGTGTCCTTGCCTATGGCAGGGGGTTGGAACTGGCTGATCCTTGTGGTCCCTTCCATCCTAAACCATTCTATGGTTCTAGCCTATAATTCTATGGTTACTGTGTGAGTGCATCTGAGCTAATGTCTGAAATATTCATGCTTGGAAAGTCTCAAAGGCTTTGCTAAGATGACCAAAAATGTGTTGTGTTTTGATGTTTGTGAACAAGTGTCCAGCAGTCTTTCACTACAGAGCTTGGATTCTCCAATTTCACTCCCCTCCCTAGATTAACTGAGTCTAGGGAGTCTACAACAGGTTCATTTCTTCTGGATTGAGTTCCACAAAGCTCCTTCTATGTCCTTTTTCAGAGCAATACATCAAAAATGTGATGCTTCTGGGAAGTTTGACATGAAAAAGGCTCTTAGAAGAGACAGCTAAAATGCCACTTGTCTATAAGTAGGCCTGCTGGGAGGGGGAAAAAGGAGTGTTTTCAGGTGGCATGTGCAAGTGGAAGCCTCACCATTAGTGTGGATGGTTCCTGGAATTGCTCCTGCAGGACTTAGAGGCCATTAAGTAAGCTGAAAAAGTGATAATTTGGGGTGGGAGCATTAAGCTGCACTGATTCAGAAGAATTACAACTTCCCTTTTCCTCTGACCTGGGCATAGAAATTTATTCTCTTCAGATGTAATCTGTTCTGCTTTTAAACTCAGCTTAATGCCTAGCTTCAGCTGCATGAGCCTACTTTTGGTTTCTCACATGTTAGACTCTCGTGGTCCTCAAATTTTGGGCCAAAGAAAGTAAAAAGCAAGACCTGTCATACCAAAATGTGCAGGTGCACCATCTCTGGGGCAGAAAGTCCCTGCTGGAGCTGAGCTTTTTTATGCTCTTTAGCATTTTTTGTGCCCATACCTGCAAAACTCTGCCAGGGGAGCCTGATCTCGAGTTGAATTGCCAGTTGGAGACAGACAGGAGATGCACATCCCAGCTGAGTTTGAAAGTGCTTGGGTATTAAATTGCTGTGGAAGTCTGAGAGATGCCCCATACAATGTTGTGAGACAGCTTCTCTGCCCAAGTGCCAGTCACCATCTAATTACCTAAGGTGACAGCCTCTTCCCAAAGGGGTTATGCAAGGAAAGGATCACAGGGTATTAGGGGCTGGAAAGCACCTCTGGAGGTCTTTGAGTCCAAGCCCTCTGCCAGAGCAGGACCAGAGAAGTAGGCTGAAGATGAGCCCGCAGTGTGCCCAGGTGGGCAGGAGAGCCCATAGAATCATAGAATCAACCAGGTTGGAAGAGACCTCCAAGCTCAGCCAGTCCAACCTAGCACCCAGCCCTGGCCAATCAACCAGACCATGGCACTAAGTGCCTCAGCCAGGCTTGGCTTCAACACCTCCAGGGACAGTGACTCCACCACCTCCCTGGGCAGCCCATTCCAATGCCAATCACTCTCTCTGACAACAACTTCATAACAACATCCACCCTAGACCTGCCCTGGCACAGCTTGAGACTGTCCCCTTGTTCTGTTGCTGGTTGCCTGGCAGAAGAGACCAACCCCACCTGGCTACAACCTCCCTTCAGGCAGCTGCAGGCAGCAATGAGCTCTGCCCTGAGCCTCCTCTGCTGCAGGCTGCACACCCCCAGCTCCCTCAGCCTCTCCTCACAGGGCTGTGCTCCAGGCCCCTCACCAGCTTTGTTGCCCTTCTCTGGACACCTTCCAGCACCTCAAAATCCCACCTGAATTGAGGAGCCCAGAACTGGACACAGCACTCAAGGGGTGGCCTGAGCAGTGCTGAGCACAAGGGCAGAAGAACCTCCCTTGTCCTGCTGCCCACACTGCTCCTGAGCCAGCCCAGGATGCCATTTGCTCTCTTGGCCACCTGGGCACACTGCTGCCTCATCTTCAGCTACTATCAAAGTGCAGCAGGGTGCTGCACTTTGGCCACAACAACCCCATGCAGAGATACAGGCTGGGGTGGGAGTGGCTGGAGAGCAGCCAAACAGAGAGGGATCTGGGGGTGCTGATTGATACCTGCCCAGAATTTCTCTCTTCAGCCTATTCTTTACGCTAGACAAGCCCAGTTCCCTCAGCTGCTCCTGTTACATCTTCTCTTTGCTTACAAGTGGTACCAGCCTTTGAAATAACAGCTCATAGTTTAACCCTGATCTACTAAAGGCAGCAGGTTCACAGAGCTGAATGAGATTGGAGCTGACATCACTTCTCCTTGCATAGCAATAGAGCACTACTGTAAATTATCAGTCCTAGCAGTGGAAGACATCAGACTGGCAAAGTAAGTCTTTAATCTTGTGTCTCCTCAGGTTGTTCCAGCAGTGGTTTTGCAGGTGTTTGAGGGAATGGTTTTATCATTTTCAGCAGCAATGACAGCCTGGGCTTTTTCCACATCATTAGGATCATTCTCACCCATGGCAGTAAGCACAGCACTAAGTGAGACTTCCCTTAGTTTGGAGCTGGAGGGTGATGGAGAGAGGTTTTCCTCCCTCTCTACTCTGCCCTGGTGAGGTCACATCTGGAGTACTGTGTCCAGTTCTGGGCCCTGCAGTTCAAGAAGGACATAGAACTGCTTGAGAGAGTGCAGCACAGAGCCACAAAGATGCTGAAGGGAATGGAACCTCTGTGTTACAAGGAGAGCCTGAGGGTGCTGGGGCTGTGCTGCTTGGAAAGGAGGAGCCTGAGGGGTGACCTCACTCATGTTTATAAAGATGTGAAGGTGAGTGCCAGGAGGCCATCCTCAGCCAGGCTCTGCTGGGTGATGCCCAATGCCAGGATAAGGGGCAATGGGTGGAAGTTGAGGCATAAGAAGAGGAGGCTCAGGGGTGACCTCATTGCTGTCTACAATTACCTGAAGGGACATTGTAGCCAGGTGGGGTTGGGCTCTTCTCCCAAGCAAGCAGCAACACAACAAGGGGATGCAGTCTCAAGTTGTGCCAGGGCAGGTCTAGGCTGGATGTTAGGAGGAAGTTGTTGTCAGAGAGAGTGACTGGCATTGGAATGGGCTGCCCAGATAGGTGGTGGAGTCTCTGTCCCTGGAGGTGTTGAAGCCAAGCCTGGCTGAGGCACTTAGTGCCATGGTCTGGTTGACTGGCCAGGGCTGGGTGCTAGGTTGGACTGTTTGAGCTTGGAGGTCTCTTCCAACCTGGTTAATTCTATGATTCTGTGATTCTATTAAGATGTAAACATGAGGAGGAACTTTGACATTGGTGTTGGTTTTGCTACTTCATTAAACCTATTTTCATTTCAACCTGAGGATTTTCTCTCCTTTTCCTAAATCCCCCTACTCTACTGGGGAGGTGTTACCAGGTGACCAAGTAGCTTCTGTAATGTAGACCCAGATATGGACTAACTGTAGACATAGATTGTGTGTCTACATGCATTGTATGCCTGTCTTTGTAGACAAAGACTGTCCTGCACTACTGTGATGGTTTGGCAGTTACCTGCCCCCCCACTCTCATGAAATCACCCAGACTAGACTCAGCCAGCTGGAAGTTAAGGAATGAAGCTTTATATCCACAGCTTAGCACAAGATACAAGCAGAGAGTTACAATATATTGCAAATCTATACAGCTTTAGACAGAAATATGGAAGTTAAAAGTAATACAGAGACACAACAGCCCTCCCAAAAACCTGAGTCCCCAGGAGGGGCTCCCAACCACCCTTCCACCTTCTTCCCACCTCTCTATCTTATCCCAGAGTATGCCTTACATGCAAGGTGAGTTTGGAGGATCAGCAAGGGGCATTAGGAGCAGAGTTAGTTGAGTTACACAGCAAAAGCCCAGGGAGAAAAAGCACAGACAATGACTCTGACAGATAGACTCTCACACTCTCTTATCTATGTTTGTGTCCTTGTTCTTATCCATCTCAGCAAGCCTATGAGGGAAGTAGACTTCAGCACTGCTTTCTTTTAACAGCCTATAATCTAATTTTATCTCATTAAAAGATTCCAATTTGCCTCAAACTAGAACAACCAGACAATTTTATAGCACCATGCTCGTTAGCACTTCCCTAACAGCTGGATTTAATCCTCATTTTCACAGAATCACAGAAGATTAGGGACTGGGATCTTCAAAGGTTATCTAGTCCAAGCTCCTTGCTAGAGCAGGATCACCTACAGCAGATCACACAGGAACACATCCAGGCATGTCTTGAGTATTTCCAGAGAGGGAGACACCAGAAGCCCCCTGGACAACCTGTTCCAGGGTTCCATCACCAAATTTTCCTAACAAATGAACTAAGACCTAGAGGTCTTGAGTGGTCTCTGCAGGAAAAACTTGCAGGTTAGCAGCAGATCAGGGACTAAAACCCTACCATTACAATGTAAAACCCAGTACCTAGTATCTAAGATGATCAAGGAGGAAAACACAATACCTAGTATCTAAGATGATCTTGGAGGAGAACCCAAAGCCTGGTATGTAAGATGATCAAGGAGGAGAACACAATGCCTGGTATCTAAGATGATCAAGGAGGAGAACTCAATACCTAGTATCTAAGATGATCAAGGAGGAAAACACAATGACTAGTATCTAAGATGATCAAGGAGGAGAACCCAATACCTAGTATCTAAGATGATCAAGGAGGAAAACACAATGACTAGTATCTAAGATGATCAAGGAGGAGAACCCAATACCTAGTATCTAAGATGATCAAGGAGGAGAACCCAATACCTAGTATCTAAGATGATCAAGGAGGGGAACCCAATGCCTAGTATCTAAGATGATCAAGGAGGAGAAACCAATACCTAGTATCTAGGATGATCAAGGAGGAGAACCCAATACCTAGTATCTAAGATGATCAAGGAGGAGAACCCAATGCCTAGTATCTAAGATGATCAAGGAGGAGAACCCAATACCTAGTATCTAGGATGATCAAGGAAGAGAACCCAATAGCCATTGTCTAAGATGATACAGCATGAGAACCCAATACCTAGTATCTAGGATGATCAAGGGTGGGGGGGGAAATACCCTCTTTATCCCATTGCTTGGGCCTGTCTGCCTGTGCACTGTGAATATTTATACCAATGTGACTGTCGTCCCATTGGGACAAATCTTACAGAGCAGAAGGAAGAGAACAGGATCTGTGCTTGTGCTTGCCTTCAGCCAAGCAGGCCTCCACCATCTGTGAAGTTAATGTAACAAGACATCATTTTTGCATGCCATTTGCTTCTAATTTCTTCTCTGTTTTAAAAACTGTAGCCTAATTAAAGAAGGGATTGTGAAGGAGAAGAGCAGGAGGTGAAGAAATCTAAATGCAGAGCTTGAAAGCACCCCATTGTAATTTGGGATTAGAAGAGGAAGAGATAAATTTGCTTGATGATGCCTTTCATATTTATTCAGTTAGACAAGTGTTTGTGGAATGCTTTAGGCACAGAATAATGATTACAGACACGCTCAGACCCTCAGCCACTCAGCTAACTAAAATACACTCTCTCTTTCTTGAATGGAGTAGCTTCAAGAGTCATTGCTCTCTCACAAAGTGGAACACAGGAGGTAACATGCAAATATAAAGGAAAAGAAGTCTTTAATCTGAGGGTGCTGGAGCCCTGAAACAGGCTGCCCAGAGAGGCTGTGAAGCCTCCATCTCCAGAGGCATTCAGAAGGCATCTGGATGTATTCCCGTGTGGTTTACTCAAGGTGATGTTGCTGTAGCAGAGGGGTTGGACTACATCTTCAGAGGCACTCCCAGCCCCTAGCATTCTGTTTTTCTTCTGCTTAAATCATATCCCAAGCAGCCCTGAAATACATTTTGTATCAGAACCAAAGAACTAGCAATGTCACAAAAGACCTTCGAGGTCATCGAGTGCATCCCTTAACCCAGCACTCTCAAGTGCATCACCAAACCATGTCCCTCAGCACCACATCTAAATGGCTTCTGTACCCCTCCAGGAGTGGTGACTATCTGCAGACAGGTTAGGGTCAGTCTCTTCTGCCAGGCAAGCAGCAACAGAACAAGGGGACACAGTCTCAAGCTGTGCCAGGGGAGGTACAGGCTGGGTGTTAGGAGGAAGTTGTTGGCAGAGAGAGTGATTGGCATTGGAATGGGCTGCCCAGGGAGGTGGTGGAGGCACCACCCCTGAAGGTGTTCAAGCAAAGCCTGGCTGAGGCACTTAGTGCCATGGTTTAGTTGACTGGCTAGGGCTGGGTGCTAGGTTGGACTGGCTGAGCTTGGAGGTCTTTTCCAACCTGGTTGATTCTATAATTCTATGATTCTACCTGCTCCAGGGCTTGACAAACCTTTTGAGGAAGAAACTTTACCTCATGTCCAACCTTAAACTGCCTTTGAATATTTCTCCTCTAACAAGACTTTAACTTAGACCCTTAACTAAGTGTATTGAAGTCAAAGGTGGACCAGTGTGTGAGTAGGCTCCCCTCCTGTAGCCCCTTCAGGTACTGGAAGAAGGGGACACAGTCTCAGTCTCAAGTTGTGCCAGGGGAGGTCTAGGCTGGATGTTAGGAGGAAGTTCCTGCCAGAGAGAGTGATTGGCATTGGAATGGGCTGCCCAGGGAGGTGCTGGAGTCACCGTGCCTGGAGGTGTTGAAGCCAAGCTTGGCTGAGGCACTTAGTGCCATGGTCTGGTTGACTGGCCAGGGCTGGGTGCTAGGTTGGACTGGATGATCTTGGAGGTCTCTTCCAACCTGGTTGATTCTATGATTCTATGATCCTATGAAGAGCTGAAAACCTGCCCTCTAACTACAAAAGGCTGACTGCCAGCTCAGACAGAGCCACATAGCACTGCAGCTCTCTTGATCTGCAGGCATCCTAACCTTTTGCAGCAGAGAGACTGTCAGCACACTGCACTATCCTGGATCAGCAGAGGAGCCATGATGTTATTTATCACACATAAATGCAAGACTGCACTGAGACAGTGCTAATCCTCTTTCTAAAGTGCAGAAGAAGGAAAAATGATGAGGCAGCAAATCCACTGGGAAGAGATTTACTGAACTTCAAATTTACAACCATTACAGGAAACTCTCAAGGGGAAAAAAAGAACACCAGCAAGACACACTGCTGGAGAAGGGCAAACTTTGTGCTGGGCTGCATTAGCATGAGTGGCACCTAGGAGTCTGCATTGCTTCTCCCCTGTGTAGAGTCATAGAATCAGTCAGGGTCGGAAGGGACCACAAGGAGCAGCCAGTTCCAACTCCCCTGCCATGCCCAGGGACACCCTACCCTAGAGCAGGCTGCACACAGCCTCAGCCAGCCTGGCCTCAAACACCTCTAGCCATGGGGCCTCAACCACCTCCCTGGGCAACCCATTCCAGCCTCTCACCACTCTCATGCTCAACAACTTCCTCCTCACCTCCAGCTTGAACCCTCCCCACCTCCAGCTTTGCTCCATTCCCCCCACTCCTGCCACTCCCTAGACCTTCAGACGTCAGCATCAGTTGGGTGCTTTGGAAATGCTTTTGCTTGCCTACTTCTTAAGTCATGGCAGATTTCTCCAGAGCTTGTCAGGAACCTACAGATGCTAACAGTGTGACACTGGCAGACATCATCAGAGCAGCTCAAGCACCCCCAGCTCTCCCTCCCTCCCCAGCCATCCCACAGCACTCATAATGGCCATTTTATTCCTGGCAGGATGGGAGCCAGCTTGCAGGAGTTTGCTTTGCCACTTTGAATGCTTACTCCCATGGGCCAAGGCATTTAAGAATCTGGCACTTTTCATGCCAGTGTGATATTTGCAGCAGGCTCCTCAGGAAATCTGACCTCATGTTTTGTGACATATCTTGCAGATAGCATTTTCTTGTCCATTGTTCATCCAAATGCTTGCTGCCTGCTATACACAAGACAGTTTAGTGCTGCCAGCTGCTTCTACACCCTGCTGCTAAGATGCAGTTTGTTCTCTGCCTTTCTTCTCTGAAGGGTTGGTGATGTTCATTCCTAATGCTCTAATTAAAGAAACTCAGAAGTGAGGTTTCTACAGTTATGTTAGGGATTTGATGAAGGTGAAAGGATTGGAAGCAGACTCTTTTTAAACCCAAAGCTCAAAAGAAAGTCTAGACAGTCACCAGGTTCACTGGTGATGCCAAGCTGAGTGCTGTGGCTGAAAGGAGGTTGGAGCCAGGTGAGGTTGGGCTCTGCTGCCAGGCAAGCAGCAACAGAAGAAGAGGACACAGTCTCAAGTTGTGGCAGGGCAGGTCTAGGCTGGGTGTAAGGAATAAACTCTTCCCAGAGAGAGTGATTGGCATTGGAATGGGCTGCCCAGGGAGGTGGTGGAGTTGCCATCCCTGAAGGTGTTGAAGCAAAGCCTGGCTGAGGCACTTAGTGCCATGGTCTGGTTGATTGGCTAGGGCTGGGTACTAGGTTGGACTGGATGAGCTTGGAGGTCTCTTCCAACCTGGGTGATTGTGTGATAAGACTGAAGGACAGGAGGCCATCTAGAGGGAGCTGGACAGGCTAGAGAAGTGAGTTGAGGTTCATTAAGTCGAAGTGCATGGTCTAGCCTTGAGCTCTGTGGTAAAGGGTTGGACTTGATGATCTGTGAGGTCTCTTCCAACCTTGGTGATACTGTGATACTGTGATACTGTAATTCAGTTCTTGGCCATGAGTAGGAAATGTGAATTTCTTCTTGTAGAAACACAGAAAGTTACTCAGAAATATAAACTTCTGACAGTGATTAAAAAAAATGGGCAAAGATTCTAGAAATGGTTTTGTTCTAAGAAATTTGGCTCATGCCTGACAGGAGCAATGCAGTATTGACAGCCAAAAGAGAAATCATAGAGTCACAGCCTCACATTTTGCCCTTGCAACAAGCAGGGAGCATGTGCAACACCACAGAAGCAAGGAGATTGGAGCAGGAGAGTTTGGGAGCTGACTTCTAACATGTAAGTTTTAATCATCTGTGCTGTTTTACATGTGCTGTGCATGTCATTTGCTTATTTTGGGACCAGCTTGTCACTTGGTCTGCTCTACTGTAAATGTTAATGCATGTAAATGCTAATCAAGACTCTTGCTCTGGTTTCCCACCTCACCTAATTGGATTGCATCAGAGATGGTTTGGAAGTTTGCCTTCAGAATCAGAAATGGGGCTGAATCACCTCTCACTTGCCTCAGCATGGTGGCAGCTGTGCTGCAGGGAAGAGAGTGGAAGCTAACAGTGGCCAGGCCAGCACCTCAGTGAAGCCAAATCCCTTCTTTTATGCAAACAAATATCCTGCAGAGTTCCCTGGAAGTGGTCCCAAACCTCACCGAAGAGTGGTAAGCAAATCAGGGGGCTCCTTTACTCTGCATCAAGCCAGAGAGGCTTTGCAGTGGCTGCAGCATTTAATGACTGTGGGACAGGCAAGAATCACAGAACCACAGAATCTCTCCAAGATCATCTAGCCCAGCCTTCAACCCAGCACTGCAAGCTCATCACTAAGCCACCTCCCTAAGCATCAGGTCGACAACATTGTTCAAGCACCTCGTGTCTGTGATGTCTCTGCAAGCCTGACACTGAGTGATAGCTTCCTAAAACTGTCTTGAAGGCTGTTTGAAACGTGGCAAAATGGTCTGTAGCAAAAGAGGACAATGCAAAACCTTCTGGGATTTGTGCAACATCCCTTGAAGAAGGGGAGGAAACAAATTGCAGCCTGTGTTCAGCAGTTGTGCTAAAATACCTTTTGCTTCAATGCTTCTCATGGACACAATACTTCATCTTGAGGAGATGCAGCTTTGCTCACAAGGCTGTCTGTCACCTAGAGGAAGAGACATAATTCAGGCCCAGGAAAGAGTGTCAGACATGGGAACCATTTCAGGGACTTTATTGTTTCCCCAGGCACTGCAGAGCCTCGTGGAAGAGCCTTCTGTCTGTCAATCAAGTAGCAAGTGATAGGACAGGAGGAAATGGCCTGAAGTTGCACTAAGGAAAGTTCTATATTGGACTTGAGGAACACTTTCTTCCCAGAAAGAGTTGTCAAGCCACAGAACAGGCTGCCCCTGGCAGTGGTAGAGTCCTCACCCCTGGAGGGCTTAAAAAGCCTTGTAGGTGTGGTGCTGACGGACATGGTTCAGTGGTGGACTTGGCAGTTCTGAGTTAATGTGGGCTTGAGAAGAGGAGGCTCGGGGGTGACCTTATTGCTGCCTACAACTCCCTGAAGTGAGGCTGTAGCCAGGTGGGGTTGGGCTCTTCTGCCAGGCAAGCAGCAACAGAACAAGGGGACACAGTCTCAAGGTGTGCCAGGGCAGGTCTAGGCTGGATGTTAGGAGGAAGTTGTTGTCAGAGAGAGTGATTGGCATTGGAATGGGCTGCCCAGGGAGGTGGTGAAGTCACCATCCCTGGAGGTGTTGAAGCAAAGCTTGGCTGAGGCACTTAGTGCCATGGTCTGGTTGACTGGACAGGGCTAGGTTCTAGGTTGGACTGTTTGAGCTTGGAGGTCTCTTCCAACCTGGTTGATTCTAGGATTCTGTGATTCTACGATGATCTAGAAGGTGTTTCCCAAGCTATAACCATCCTGATTTTATGGTTGTTTCAACCAGCCAAATGCTTTCTTTTTCTTTTCCAAAGTAGAGACAGCAGCTTGAATCACAGCATCATAGAATCAGCCAGGTTGGAAGAGACCTCCAAGCTCATCCACTCCAACCTAGCACCCAGCCCTGGCCAGTCAATCAGACCATGGCATGAAGTGCCTCATCCAGGCTTTTTCTAAACACCTCCAGGGATGATGACTCCACCACCTCCCTAGGCAGCCCATTCCAATGGCAAATGAGATGTTTCAGAACCATTCTGCTTCATATTTCATCTGGCTTAGCTCTGTTCTTTTCACTGTCTATGAGATGCATTGCAAGGTTAGAACAACCATTTTCAACACTGCCTGTTTATCCTTGAGGCAGCCTCCTCCTGCCTGCTGCTAAAGCGCCTTGAGTAATGTGGTTACTCAAACAGTAAAATGCATCTCTGTGAAATTCATCTCAATGTGATCCTCTCTGAAATGTTATTTAAATTCTCTACTGTGTCCTCAGCTCATAGGTTTGGGGATGTTTTCTAAGCCCTCTCTTTCTCCTCTTTCAGTCACAGATGTACTTCCCAGGATTAGAAGTTTCAAGAGTCTTACCCAGGGCATGTGGAAATTCTGCAATGGGAGTGACACAAACTTTTATCCTCTTGCTAGAGTCAGATTACTTCAAGAAACACTCTCTGCTCAAAGTATCATCATGTTCCTCTGCTGGGTGTGTTTCTGAAGCAGTCATGGCTTTCATCACTTCACATGTGAGGAACAATCATAGAATCAACAAGGTTGGAAGAGACTTCTAAGATCATTCAGTCCAACCTATCACCCAGCCCTGGCCAATCAACCAGACCATGGCACTAAGTGCCTCAGCCAGGCTTTTCTCCACCACCTCCCTGGGCAGCCCATTCCAATGCCAATCACTCTCTCTGACAACAACTTCCTCCTAACATCCAGCATAGACGTCCCCTGACACAGCTTGACACTGTCCCCCCTTGTTCTGTTGTTGGCTGCCTGGCAGAAGACCAACCCCCACCTGGCTACAGCCTCCCTTCAGGCAGTTGTAGCCAGCAATGAGCTCTGTCCTGAGCCTCCTCTGCTGCAGGCTGCACACCCCCAGCTCCCTCAGCCTCTCCTCATAGGACTTGTGCTCCAGGCCCCTCATCAGCTTTGTTGCCCTTCTCTGGACACCTTCCAGCACCTCAACATCTCTCTTGAATTGAGGGGCCCAGAACTGGACACAGCACTCAAGGTGTGGCCTGAGCAGTACTGAGCACAGGGGCAGAATAATCTCCCTTGTCCTGCTGCCCACACTGCTCCTGATACACCTGGGCACACTGCAGGCTCATGTTTAGCTATTATCTACCAGCAGCCCCAGGTCCTTTTCTGCCTGGCTGCTCTCCATCCACTCAGTCCCCAGTCTGTAGCACTGCTTGGGGTTGTTGTGGGCAAAATGTAGAACTCTGCACATGATCTTGTTACATTTCATCCCCTTGGCCTCTGCCTACCCATCCAGCCTGGCAAGGTTCCTCTTCAGGGCCCTCCTACCCATCCAGCAGATCCACAGCTGCTCCTAGCTTGGTGTCATCTGCAAGTTTACTGATGCTGGATTCAATCCCCTGCTCCAGATCATCAATCAAGATGTTAAACAGGTCCAGCTCCATAATACCCCAAATGCATATGTTAGGTCGATATTGACAGATTTCAAACTCCCATTAGAGTGATTTCTTTATCATCTCAAGGCACAGCAATGATCTTTTCATGTGATGAGAGTTGCATTGCACATTTTACAATCTCACTGAATCCCACAGAATCCCAGCATGGTGTAGGTTGAAAGGAACCCCTGGAGAGCATCCAGTCCAACACCCCCTGCTAAAAGAAGGTTTGCCTAGATCAGGTTGCCCAATATCACATCCAAGCTTTTATATTGATGCTCAGAGGGCTGGAGTTCCTTTCCTATGATGACAGGCTATGAGAGTTGGGGCTCTTCAGCCTGGAGAAGAGAAAGCTTTGAGGAGACCTTGGAGTGGCTTTCTAGTATCTGAAGGGGGCTACAGGGAATCTGGGGTGGGACTATTGACAAGGTGTTGTAATGACAGGATGAGGAGTAATGAGTTTAAAGTGGAAGAGGAGAGATTTAAAGTGGATGTTAGGAAGAAGTTCTTTACAATGATGTTGGTGAGACACTGGCACAGGTTGCCCAGGGAGGTTGTGGAGCACAAAAGCACCTAATGTGATCTTTGATCACATTGAGTGGTTCTGTGCTCCAGAACCTCCCTGGAGGTGTTCAAGGCCAGGTTGGATGAGGCCTTGACCAACCTGTCCTAGTGGGAGGTGTCCCTGCCTATGGCAGGGGGTTGGAACTGGCTGATCTTTGAGCTCCCTTCCAACCTAAACCATTCTCTGACTCCATGATTTTTTTCATGTGGCTAAATGCTGCATGTCTGGCACTCAAATTATCTAAACCACTGCATCATTTCAGCAATTTAAAGATGCAATGGGATGCATTTACTCTGTTGCATTGTATCTGTGATGCTCTATTAGGTAATTATTCTGAAGCAAGACACTTCTAGTTTAGACCTCTGCCTTCCACCCTGGCTGTTCAACTTGCATTTACTGATCCCATAATTTTCCTCAGGGATAAGAGGCTGCTTAATAGAGGCTGTTCTTTCTGATTTAGAGTTGACTTCTAACACAGCAATCACAGTTCTCATTGTAAGAGGCAAACTGCAGCTGGCAGCCACGCTGCTGGTGGATTGGGCCCCTCAATTCAAGAGAGATGTTGAGGTGCTGGAAGGTGTCCAGAGAAGGGCAATGAAGCTGGTGAGGGGCCTGGAACACAAACCCTATGAGGAGAGGCTGAGGGAGCTGGGTGTGTGCAGCCTGCAGAAGAGGAGGCTCAGGGCAGACCTCATTGCTGGCTACAACTGCCTGAAGGGAGGCTGTAGCCAGGTGGGGTTGGTCTCTTCTGCCAGGCAACCAGCAATAGAACAAGGGGACACAGTCTCAAGCTGTGCTGGGGTAGGTCTAGGCTGGATGTTAGGAGGAAGTTGTTGGCAGAGAGAGTGATTGGCATTAGAATGGGCTGCCCAGGGAGGTGGTGGAGTTGCTGTGCCTGGAGGGGTTGAAGCCAAGCCTGGCTGGGGCACTTAGTGCCATGGTCTGGTTGATTGGCCAGGGCTGGCTGCTAGGTTGGACTGGATGAGTTTGGAGGTCTCTTCCAACCTGCTTGATTCTCTGATTCTATGAATCATGTTGCCTTTGGTGCACACTCACACCAGAGTTGAAACACTCCCTGGCTATCAGCATGATAGATGGCTTAAACAAAAGTGTCTCCCAAAGCCTCCTCTTGGCCTGTTCTGATCTCCCAGAAATAATCTCAACTGCTGTAAGGAAAGCATTGTTCTCACTCTTGCTTTGTCATGATCTGGCTAGCCATTATGGCTAATGTTTTACACCAATGTGTTCTGCCTGTCTGTACTTTGTGAAAATTAGGCAATCAGAACTTGATTCTTTCCCATCTGTAATCTTCTTGCAGGGTTGATCAAATCCCATTGTGTGCTCAATGAAAAGGGCACTTCTCTTTGAAGTACTGTGAGTGGATGCCAAAAAGGTGACAGCTGGAGGGGGTAGAGAATCAGAAAAAAAGTGGTACCCACAAGCTTGGAAGCTGTCTTTAGAGAGAGGAAAATAATGAAGAGGACAAGTTTCATGATATGAGTGGGATGTTTTATCTTTGAAAGCATTCTGGAGTCTCGAAGGGAAGGTGAAGTTACTGAAAAGGGCAGGTGGAAGTCTGCTCCCAGCTGACAATTTCCTTAAGGTGTTTTTCCTTCTAGCCCCTGGTTTAGGATCTACCTTAGAAGGGTGACAAAGCTGGTGATGGGCCTGGAACACAAACCCTATGAGGGAGCTGGGGGTGTGCAGCCTGCAGAAGAGGAGGCTCAGGGCAGAGCTCATTGCTGTCTGCAGCTGTCTGCAGGGAGGCTGTAGCCAGGTGGGGTTGGGCTCTTCTGCCAGGCAACCAGCAATAGAACAAGGGGACAGAGTCTCAAGTTGTGATGGGGGAGGTCTAGGCTGGATGTTAGGAGGAAGTTGTTGTCAGAGAGAGTGATTGGCATTGGAATGGGCTGCCCAGGGAGGTACTGGAGTCACTGTCCCTGGAGATGTTGAAGCAAAGCCATTTAGTGCCATGGTCTTGTTGATTGGCCAGGGCTGGGTGCTAGGTTGGAGTGGATGAGCTTGGAGGTCTCTTTCAACCTGCTTGATTCTATGATTCCATGATTCTCTGACATGCCAAAATCTCAGATGGTTGCCTTACCTTCCTCAGCATCCACAGCAGGAGGTGAGCAACTCCCAAGCAAGCCACGCTGAGGCAGGTGTCTAGGACAGGCAGCTTATTTTGACAAACACAGATCTCCTCCAGTAATCAAAAGGGGAATCAAGGTAGCAAGGCTGGATTCATCCCAAATTTTTTAGGTGCACAAGTCAGGGAAGAGGCATTTGATCCCCTGCATCCCTTGTTGCCTAAGGTCTCTTTCTGGATGTGTGCTTGCACATTAGGAACTGGATTTTGCTCACTGAATCTCAGTGCTTTATCTATTTACTGAGCTGCATCTATCTGCTTTGTACTCTGCTTTTCTCACCCTTTTAACCCTAAAACTATCCAAACTCACTTATGTCTTGAGCAATTACTTGCACTATGCCATGTCCATGACCCTGTTCCAGCATGAGACTAAGTTAAGGCTTTTGGCATCAAGCCCCTGGCCAAAAGAATTCCATCTCTCTGCTTCTTGTTACAGGCTGCACCCCAGCCAAATGCCATGCTCAGCTCACCATTGCACAATCCCTTTGAGTAAGCACAGTGGAAAATGGTCATTTTGCAGAATTTTGCTGTGAACCTGGAGAAAATTTTGCCTCTGGAGACACTGAAACTTAGACAATTACTTAGAGAATAGCAGAGATTGTCCACCCAGAACTGCCCTGTGAAAACCATCACTATTTTGTGTGTGTGTGTGTGTGTGTGTGTTCTTTGCTGGGGTTTTGCCACAAGAAAATAACTCTATTCTTTCTTAAAGTGGAGAAGTATTTTGTCAAGCAGCTAAAAGACTTGAAATCAGAGGGAAAGATGATTTAAACCACAATAGGAATCCCATTAGATGTTGCTTCATGGTTATTTAAGGATTTACACTTTCATTTACCTCCTATGTAGATGGCATTGTCCTTCTGCATGACTTAAATCCCTGGTGGGGCTAAACCCATCCAATTGGCTTTTGTATTCTGTGTGTCCAGAGGCTGTTTCTTAAGTGCCCCATAAAAAATAAGCTGCTTAATGAAGTAAAACCAACACATTCCTTGGTCAGAAGCAGTCTTGTTGTCAAAGCACTGTTTGGGAATTGAGAATGTGTACACTCAGGTCTGATTTTGATCTTAATATGAGAATGTAATTCAGAGCAGATTTGTTGAAGTGGTCCAGATGCAGATTTTTATTCACATTGCACAATACTTGGACTGGATGATCTTGGAGGTCTCTTCCAACCTGGCTGATTCTCTGATTTTCCTGCAAGTCTCAACACTGGCCCTCAATATTCAAGTGGGTCTTCAAACTTGTTCCAAAGGCAGCTTATGGATGAGAAATCAGCTCTGAAAGACAACCTTGAAACCTCACTGGAAGGGCTACCTCCAGCAGTAGGTGTCCTGTGGCACAGAGTTTCATGGTGGTCAGACACCTAAAGTCACTGCGTGAGCATGGTTCAGTAGAGGAAACTCAGCTGGGAAATCAGAGTCACAGAACCTTAGTGGTTGGAAGGGACCTCCAGAGATCATTCAGTCCAACCCCCCCTGCCAAGGCAGGATCACCCAGGGTAGTCTGCACAGGAATGCATCCAGGTGGGTTTGGAAGGTCTCTAGAGAAGGAGACTCCACAACCTCTCTGGGCAGCCTGCTCCAAGGCTCTGTCACTCTCACTGTAAAGAAGTTCCTTCTCAAGTTGAGGTGAAACCTTCTCTGTTCCAGTTTGTATCCATTGCTCCTTGGCTTATTGCTGAAGATCATCAAAAAGAACCATAGAATGGTTTAGGTTGGAAGGGACCTCAAGGATCATCCAGTTCCAACTCCCTGCCATAGGCAGAGACACCTCCCACTAGAACAGGTTGCTCAAAGCCTCATCCAACCTGGCCTTGAACACCTCCCTGGGCAACCTGTGCCAGTGTCTCACCACCCTCACTGCAAACAACTTCTTCCTAACATCTACTTTCAATCTCCCCTCTGCCACTTTAAACCCATTCCTCCTTGTCCTGTCATTACCAGACCTTGTCAACAGTCCCTCCCCAGCCTTCCTGGAGCCCCCTTCAGATCCTGCAAGGCCACTCCAAGGTCTCCTCCAAGCCTTCTCTTCTCCAGGCTGCACAGCCCCAACTCTCTCAGCCTGTGCTCACAGCAGAGCTGCTGCAGCCCTCTCAGCATCTTGGTGGCCTCCTCTGCACTGGCTCCAACACTTCCATGTCCTGCTTGTGCTGGGGGCTCCAGAACTGCACAAAGTACTCCAGGTGAGGTCTGGCACTTCTTTCTCCTCTACCCATAAGGGTTACAAGTCAAAATCAAGGAAGGCTGAATGAACCAAAAAGACAGTTTGGTCTCCTAGGGTGAACATAATTAATCTAGTCACCTCCTAGCATTTTGTTCTATCCTTGCTTGAAGGAAATGTTTATTAATACTGATATAATGTCATTCTAACTTCAGGGTCTCACTTAAAATCCCTAAGAGCTGGTTTCATCTGCAGCACACATTCATCCTGAGAGTGTCAATTTCTTTTTCCAATTAGCAGCCACTAAATCCTTCTGCAAACAAAATCAGTGGGTCTGAGACTTTTTGGTTACAATGAGCAGAATGAGGTGTTGATGAAAAGGTCAGCCCAAATCCATCTGTGACATCCTTCTCTTCTGAAGCTGCTGTGGAAGGATCCAAAGTCAGACAAACCTGAGGGTGAAGTTTGAGGTTGTATTGGAGTGATATGGGATAACAGGTGAGGCACTTAGTGCCATGGTCTGGTTGACTGGACAGGGCTGGGTGCTAGGTTGGACTGGATGATGTTGGAGGTCTCTTCCAACCTGGTTGATTCAGTGATTCTAAATTAAAACTGTTGATATTTTTATGGAAAAAAAATGACTTTCAAATACAAAAGCTGAATATTATATTTTTTCCCCCTCTCTTATTATAAGGTTGACTCTCAGTGGATTAACAGAAATACAAAATCACAGAGTCACAGAACTACAGAACACAGTGGGTTAGAAGGTGGCCTTGAAAGATAATCTTGTCCAATTCTCCTGCAGTCAGCAGGGACATCTTTAACTTGATCAGGTTGCTTATGGTCCCAAAGTTTGACCTTGAATGTCTCCAGGGATGGGGCCTCCAACACATCTGTGGGCAACCTGGTCCAGTATTTCACTACTCTCATAAAGAACTTCCTAGCATCATAGAATCTAGTGGGAGGTGTCCTTGCCTATGGTGGAGGGCTGGAACTGGATGATCTTTGAGGTAATTTCCAACCTAAACCATTCTATGACCAGCAATAGAACACGGGGACACAGTCTCAAGTTGTGCCAGGGGAGGTCTAGGCTGGATATTAGGAAGAAGTTCTTCACAGAGAGAGTGATTGGCATTGGAATGGGCTGCCCAGGGAGGTGGTGGAGGCACCGTCCCTGGGGGTCTTCAAGAAAAGCCTGGCTGAGGCACTTAGTGCCATGGTCTGGTTGATTGGCCAGGGCTGGGTGCTAGGTTGGACTGGATGATCTTGGAGGTCTCTTCCAACCTGCTTGATTCTATGATTCTATGATTCTATAGAATGTCAGGGGCTGGAAGGGACCTTGAAAGCTCATCCAATTCAAGCCCCCTGCAGAGCGAGGATCACCTATAGCAGATCACACAGAAACACATCCAGGCAGGATCTTTGATCACATTCAGTGCTTCTGTGCTCCACAACCTCCCTGGAGGTGTACAAGGCCAGGTTGGATAAGGCCTTGAGCAACCAGTCCTAGTGGGAGGTGTCCCTGCCTATGGCAGGGGGTTGGAACTGGATGAGCTTTGAGATCCTCTCCAACCTAAACCATTCTATGATTCTATAATACAGCCCCCATCATTCTTCTCTCCTCACAATGGGCTCATTTGCTTGCAGATCTCATTTTATTATTAACTGAAATCACACTATGCACTCATCTACACAAGAAAGAAAGACATAATCACTGCTTAGCTGAGCATACAACTGAAGGCAGGCAAAAGTAATAGGTTGGAAGGGCTGCAGTTGAGAATCCAAACTCAGTGGTATCAATGATATCAGTGAGATTGTGGAGCAGATCCTGCTGGAGGCACTACTCAGACAGGAGAATAGCTAAGAGATGATTGGCTACAAACAACATGGTTTGACCAAGGGCAAATCCTGCCTGGCAAACCTGGTGGCCTTCTATGAACAGGTCACAATATTCATAGATGAGTGGTGAGCAACTGATGTCATTTACCTGGAGCTGAGCAAGACCTTTGGCACTGTCCCGCACCACATCCTGGACTCCAAGCTGGTGACACATGGGTCTGGTGGGTGGAGCACTGATGGATAAAGAATTGGCTTGATGGCTGCAGCCAAAGAGTGGCTGTCAATGGGTCCATGGCCAAGTGGAGGCAGTGACAAGTGGAGTCCCTCAGGGATCAATCCTGGGACCAGTCTTGTTCAACATCTTTGTGGGTGCCATGGACAGGGGCACTGAGTGCAGCCTCAGCAAGTTTGCTGACCACACCAAGCTGTGTGGTGCAGCAGCCAGGCTGGAGGGCAGGGATCCACCCAGAGGGAGCTGGACAGGCTGCAGAGGTGGGCACAAGCCAACCTCAGGAGGTTCAACAAGACCAAGGGCAAGGTCCTGCATCTGGGTTGAAGCAATGCCAAGCACAAATGCAGGCTGGGCAGTGAGTGGCTGGAGAGCAGCCCTGAGGAAAGGGACTTGGGGGTGCTGATGGATGAGAAGCTCAAGAGGAGCCAGCAGTGTGCACTTGCAGCCCAGAAAGCCAAGCAGAGCCTGGGCTGCAGCAGCAGAAGTGTGGCCAGCAGGTGGAGGGAGGTGATTCTCCCTCTCTGCTCTGCTCTGCTGAGACCCCACCTGGAGTACTGCATCCAGTTCTGGAGCCCATGGGACAAGAAGGCTGTGGAGATGCTGGAGAGTGCCCAGAGCAGGGCCAGGAGGATGCTCAGAGGGCTGCAGCAGCTCTGCTGTGAGCACAGACTGAAAGAGTTGGGGCTGTGCAGGCTGGAGCAGAGGAGGCTCCCAGGTGACCTTCTTGTGGCCTTCCAGCATCTGAAGGGGGCTCCAAAAAAGCTGGGGAGGAACTTTTGAGGCTCTCAGGGAGTGACAGGACTGGAGGGAATGGAGCAAAGCTGGAGATGGGCAGGTTCAGACTTAATATGGACAGATCTGTCTCAAATCCTTCTGAAGGTGTGGACTGAGCACACTAAACGTGGCTTAAGTCAGTGCTTTGGGTTTCAGCATAGTTTTCTTTGCTTTTAAATGATATCACCGCAGCCAGGAACTAGCAGGAGGTGAGGATCTGGGTTGTTTGCAATCAAAGGACAGCATCTAAGTCCTGTAGCATGTTGTTCTCTCAGTCTGAAGATAGACAGTTTCAACTCTTTCCCCAACAGTCTCAGATGCTCCCCACATGCAGAAGAGTGGCTGCACACACTCTTGTGACCTGATTAACTTTATTGCCTTCTAGAGTTCTGTTCTGAAGCTGCTGGCAATGAGGAAAGCACTGCCAGTTCTCACTGTCTGGGCTTTTTTAACGAGTGCTGACTCCATTGCCCAGTGATCCTAAGAAGGGTAAAGGGCAGATGTCATCAGTTTCTCTGCTGAGCTCAGACCTTGAGGCATCTCAGAAAGAAGGTCCAGAGAGCTTATCACATCTCTTAGTGAAGATTTATTAATTGCAGAAATGTAAATCCTGTTCAAGAATTCTGACTTGGCTCTTGTTGGCAGATACTCATCAGCTGGGCCAGAGAGGGGCAGAGCAGCTGACCCAGCAAAGCCTGCAAGCCTGAGGATGAAGACAAAGCCATCAATCAAACTTTCTGCAAGTGTTGTCTGGAAAACCTCTTGATCTGCTTCTAAGTGGCAGCTTTAGCTGTGGCTGCCAGTGAACTCAGACCACTCTTGTGTGAAATGAGGGCTAGAACCCCATGAGTGCAGCTGGGTCCAGCCCTGGCCCCAGAGATGGATGTGAGCTGCTCACCACATTCGCTCCTCTGAGCATCCTTAAACTGAAATATCCAGATAGGATTCTACTTCCTGCAAGAACAAGAGGCTGCTGGTAGCTCAGGGGAGAAAACTTCAGCAGCTTGAGGTCCATTTTCCCATCTTTAACACCTACTGCTTTTCTTTTCTTGGCTTGCCAGAACTGTGTTAAACTGTGAGATCTGGAATGTGGTTTTGCTAGCACCATGGAGTGCAGAGCCAGGCAGGGACAAGGTTAGTGAGGGATGCTGATTAGCTGCTCGCCTGACCCCAGCTACAACCCAGGGTGAGTTTGTGTATTTAATTGACTCCACACATGACTGGGTCCTACAATCCTTTTCCCACGGTGCCAACCAGACTCTGTGGTAACCTTGGGCTCCTCATCTGCCACTGGCTGCTGTGCAGAGCGCTGAAGGCAGGAGCAGAAATATCTGTGCATGCACAGCGGTGCGGTGGGAGCCAGGGGGAGCAGCCTCTGCTTTGCTGAAGCAGCTTTTGTTTCTGAGGCACATTGTGTGAGCCCCATCCTCTTTAACATCTTCATAGATGATCTAGATGAGGGCATGGAGTCAGTCATCAACAAGTTTGCAGACGGCACTAAGCTGGGGGCAGATGTGGCTGGGTTGGAGGGCAGAAGGGCTCTGCAGCAGGACCTTGACCACCTGGACAGATGGACAGAGTCCAAGGGGATGGCTTCAATAGCTCCAAGTGCAGGGTGCTGCACTTTGGCCACAACAACCCCATGCAGAGATACAGGCTGGGGTGGGAGTGGCTGGAGAGCAGCCAGACAGAGAGGGATCTGGGGGTGCTGATTGATACCCACCTGAACATGAGGCAGCAGTGTGCCCAGGTGGCCAAGAGAGCCAGTGGCATCCTGGCCTGCATCAGGAATGGTGTGGCCAGCAGGAGCAGGGAGGTCATTCTGCCCCTGGACTCTGCACTGGTTAGACCACACCTTGAGTGCTGTGTTCAGTTCTGGGCCCCCCAGTTTAGGAGGGACATTGAGATGCTTGAGCGTGTCCAGAGAAGGGCAACGAGGCTGGGGAGAGGCCTTGAGCACAGCCCTACGAGGAGAGGCTGAGGGAGCTGGGATTGGTTAGCCTGGAGAAGAGGAGGCTCAGGGCAGACCTCATTGCTGTCTACAGCTACCTGAAGGGTGGTTGTGGCCAGGAGGAGGTTGCTCTCTTCTCTCTGGTGGCCAGCACCAGAACAAGAGGACACAGCCTCAGGCTGTGCCAGGGGAGATTTAGGCTGGAGGTGAGGAGAAAGTTCTTCCCTGAGAGAGTCATTGGACACTGGAATGGGCTGCCCGGGGAGGTGGTGGAGTTGCCGTCCCTGGAGCTGTTCAAGGCAGGACTGGACGTGGCACTTGGTGCCATGGTCTGGCCTTGAGCTCTGTGGTAAAGGGTTGGACTGGATAATCTGTGAGGTCTCTTCCAACCTTGGTGATACTGTGATACTGTGTGATACTGTGTCTGCTCTATGGATGAACAGGCAGCAACTTGCCATTTACACACAAAGCATAGTCACAGAATCACAGAACCATGCAGGTTGGCAAAGCCCCTCAGGATCACCAAGTCCAACCTAGAATCCTACCCTACAAGATTCACCTTAAGCCACATTCCTAAGCACCATGTCCCAACGACCCTGAAACACATCCAGGGTGGGTGATTCCCTGTCACTCATTCCAGTGCCTGGCCACCCTCTCTGTGAAAAACTTATGCCTATGTCCAAGACCTTTTCCTAAAGTCCAAACTGCCAGTCCCTCCGTTACACTTAATCAATGCCTGCAAAACTGGAGTCCACCACATGCAGCTTGAAAGCTTGTTGCACTCAGCATCTCCTCTAAATATCCAGGAGCTGTGGGGAGCAGCACTTAACAAGGACCTTATCCTACAAATGCCTTGTGCTGCTGAAAGGGGAGAAAAGCAGCTGAGAGTGAATTGGGAGGCACTCAGTACCCAGGCAGAGAGCAGTGCACCATGTGCTGCAGGAGGGGACATTTTCCCTACTGGGATGGAAAAAACAAACAATACCCTCCACCTTTGCAGGAAAACCCAGAAGGCTAAAATCTTCATGATGCTGCCAGGTGTGATGGGCATTAAAATGCTGGTGGGGCCTCACCTGGAGTATTGTGTCCATTTCTGCGCTCCCCAATTCAAGAGAGGCAGAGAACTACTGGGGAGGGTCCAGCAGAGGTCTATAAGGATGATTAAGGGACGGGAGCATCTCTCTTGTGAAGAAAGGCTAAGAGACCTGGGGTTGTTTAGCCTGGAGAAGACAAGGCTAAGAGACCTGGGGTTGTTTAGCCTGGAGAAGACAGAGAGAGGATCTTGTTAATGCTTACATATACCCTAAGGGTGAGTTTGAAGAAGATGAGCCCAGTGCCTTTTCACTGGTGCCCAGCGATAGGGCAAGGAGCATTGGATGCAACCTGGAACCCAGGAAGTTCTGCCTCAACAAGAGGAAAGACTTCTTTCCTGCAACAGTGATGGATCACTGGAGCAGGCTGCCCAGAAAAGGGATGGAGTCTCCTTCTCAGAAGACTTTCCAAATGCACTTGGATGTGTTCCTGTGTGGCTCACTCTGGCTGAATCTGCTCTGGTACAGGGGTTGGGCTAGATAATCTCCAAAGCTCCCTTCCAACCCCTGATATTTGTGAGTCTGTGACTCTGTGAAACCACCTGTCATGAACTGCAGCACGTGTGCCTTGTGTCAAACCATCATCCAGGAGAAGCAGTGCAGCACCTTGCAGGGTCCTCCTTCTTTCCTGCCCTGGTTCCTGTCTGAAGACATGTGTGCAATGGGTAAGGGACGTTCAAAGCTCTCCCTGCCAGGCTTGGGCTACAGTGAGCGACCCTGCTGCTGTACTCAAAGAAAACTACGACCCTGAGGTACTTCAAAAGGTACCCACTGATGCTTACTGTTGGAGAGGTGCTAGAGGACCTCACAGAAGTGATGGGAGGTCTGGAAACCCTCTGCTGTGAGGCCAGGCTGAGAGAGTTGGGGTTGTTGAGCCTGGAGAAGAGAAGGCTTTAGGGAGACCTTCTGGTGGCTTTTCAGTACTTAAAGGCAAAGATAGGGACATCATTTTAAGCAGAGCCTGTTGTGACAGGATGAAGGTGATGGTTTTAAACTGGGTTTAAACTAACAGATGGAGATACAGACTGGAGAGGAGGAAGATATGTTTTACAGTGAGGGGGGTGAGATAATGGCCCAGGTTGCCCAGAGAGGTGGCAGACATTCCATCCCTGAAAGGGTTCAACATCTCAGGTCAGGTTGCTTGGGGCTCTGAGCGACCTGCTCTAGTTGCAGATGTCCCTGCTGACTGCAGAGGGGCTGGCCTAGATGAGCTTTTAAGGTCCCTTCCAACCTAAACCCATCTGTTATTCTTTCCAGTCCCTGATTTAGCAGCAGTCTGCAGGGTTGGTTTTAGTGTCCAGAACCAAACATCCACAACTTGCATGACAAGAGGAGGAAAATCTCACTACAACACCCTCACACATCCAGGCTTCTGACTTGCATTGTTTTATAGCTTTACAGCTTCTGGCTCTGAACATGATCCTATTGGGCTGAGCTATACAGGGAGAGAATAAAAAGCTTACTTTCTTTTCCTATGTGTACATGGCAGTAAGCACAGGCAGGTGAAGAAGGACAAAACCACTCTGGTGCTGTTGTTCAGCATGTAGGGGAAGGGAGGTGGCTTCTTTCCTATTGCAGTCAGGGAGAATGGGCTCAAATCAGAAGGAAATGCCCAGATAGGCTCCTTCCAAGACCAGCACAGTATGGCAGGGGAGGATTGTGCAGATGGGACAATGTGCAAAGTCCTCACTTTGTGGTAGTCAAGACGTGAAGACACAAGAGGTGTAGCTCCCTTGCAATAATTACACAGTGATTTAGAGATAGTATACTGAAAGTCTAAGTGTCAGATATAACCTGGGTTGACATTGATGTCCAGATGACTGATGATCAGAGGGCTGGAGCACCTCTGCTGTGAGGAGAGGCTAAAAGAGTTGGGGCTCTGCAGCCTGGAGAAGAGAAGGCTTTGAGGAGACCTTGGAGTGGCCTTGCAGTATCTGAAGGGGACCTACAAGAAGGCTGGGGAGGGACTATTGACAATGTCTTGTAATGACAGGGTGAGGAGGAATAGATTTAAACTGGCAGAGGGGAGATTTCAAAGTAGATGTGATACTGTGATACTGTGAAAGGGTTCTTTGCAGTGAGGGTGATGAGACACTGGCACAGGTTGCCCAGGGAGTGATCACATTCAGTGATTCTGTGCTCAGAGAATGCAGCATCTTATCAACATGCTGCAAAAGCCAGAAAATCCCTGGATTTGGGTTTGATAAGAGAGCAGTGGCAGGGCTCAGTCACCACAGAGGGGGCATTTTAGAGAGGCTAAGGAACTGGAGCATCTCCTCCTTGGCATAAAGTAGTCACAGGGAAAGACACAGTGAAAGGTATCACAGTATCACAGCATCAGAGCATCACAGTATCACAGTATCACCAAGGTTGGAAGAGACCTCATAGATCATCCAGTCCAACCCTTTACCACAGAGCTCAAGGCCAGACCATGGCACCAAGTGCCACGTCCAGTCCTGCCTTGAACAGCTCCAGGGGCGGCTACTCCACCACCTCCCCGGGCAGCCCATTCCAGTGTCCAATGACTCTCTCAGGGAAGAACTTTCTCCTCACCTCCAGCCTAAATCTCCCCTGGTGTAGCTTGAGGCTATGTCCTCTCGTTCTGGTGCTGGCCACCTGAGAGAAGACAGCAACCTCCTCCTGGCCACAACCTCCCCTCAGGTAGTTGTAGACAGCAATAAGGTCACCCCTGAGCCTCCTCTTCTCCAGGCTAACCAATCCCAGCTCCCTCAGCCTCTCCTCGTAGGGCTGTGCTCAAGGCCTCTCCCCAGCCTCGTCGCCCTTCTCTGGACATGCTCAAGCATCTCAATGTCCCTCCTAAACTGGGGGGCCCAGAACTGAACACAGCACTCAAGGTGTGGTCTAACCAGTGCAGAGTCCAGGGGCAGAATGACCTCCCTGCTCCTGCTGGCCACACCATTCCTGATGCAGGCCAGGATGCCACTGGCTCTCTTGGCCACCTGGGCACACTGCTGGCTCATGTTCAGGTGGGTATCAATCAGCACCCCCAGATCCCTTTCTGTCTGGCTGCTCTCCAGCCACTCCCACCCCAGCCTGTATCTCTGCATGGGGTTGTTGTGGCCAAAGTGCAGCACCCTGTACTTGGAGCTATTGAATGCCATCCCATTGGACTCTGCCCATCTGTCCAGGTGAGGTAAGGTCTCTTCTGGCCCAGTGCTCAGTGAGACCTTTCAGTGGATTTGTTTCTGCAAGGGGGTTAGTGTGTGGATATATTTAGTGCAGCCTCTGCCATAACATAGCCTCCAATACAATGACAGGATGAGGAGTAATGAGTTTAAACTGGAAGAGGGGAGATATAAACTGGATGTCAGGAAGAAGTTTGTGCTACTTTGAGGCTAGGTAGAATGTTTTGGTGAGAAGGATTAGATCAGAGGCTGTGAAAGGGAAACAATGGTGATGTCTACTTCACTCATAGGCTTGCTGAGAGGTATAAGAACAAGAATCCAAACACAGATAAGGCACTGCTTAATGGCATGGTCTAGTTGATTGGATAGGGCTGGGTGCTAGGTTGGACTGGATGATCTTGGAGGTCTCCTCCAACCTGGTTGATTCTATGATTCTGCTTGGGAGCTCTGGGCTGCATTTCTCTCTGCCATCTCTCTGATTAATCCACTTTGCTTGCTAAGCCTCTGGCTGAACCTTCATTATTCCTTGGGACTGGGGTGAGGTTGAGAGGGGTGGGAGAAGGTGGAAGGGCAGTTAGGAGCCCCTCCTGGGGACTCAGGTTTCTGGGAGGGCTGTTGTGTTTCTGTGTTACCTTTTACCTTGTCTATTTCTGTCTAGAACTGTATATACCGTAACTAACTGCTTGTACATTGAGCTAAGCTGTAAATATAAGCTTCATTCAAATTCCCAGAGCTGGCTGAGCCTAGTCTGGGTGATTTCTGAAGTGTGGGAGGGTGGGTAACACCCAAACCATCACAAAGCTCTTTACAATGATGTTGGTGAGACACTGGCACAGGTTACCCAGGGAGGTTGTGGATGACAGAAGCACAGAACGCGATCTTTGATTACATTCAACACAGAGTGAAGAGCACTCTGCAACTTGGAGCGTTGCAAAAAGGAGGACAAAGAGCTTTGGATTTTATAAATCACTTTGAAAAGGTAAAAATAAAAAGAAGGCAAAGCTTCACAAGCTTTGAGGGAAGCAGGGAAGTAAACAAGCACTCTGGAAATTGTTTGCTCGGTGTAATGTGTGTTTAGGTGCTCAGCCCTGAGTAGGTAATTACTATGAACTGCTCTCCTGAGAGGAAATAGTCTGAAATTGTGGCAGGGGAGGTTTAGATTGAAGATTAGGAAAAAAAATTCTTTGCTGTAAGAGTGGTCAGGCATTGGAATGGGCTGCCCAGGGAGGTGGTGGAGTCACCATCCCTGGAGGTGTTCAAGAAACCTGCATCCATGGCACTTGGGACATGGTTTAGTGGGAATGGTAGTTTCAGGTTGATGATTGGAAGGAGGGATCTTAGAGGTCTTTTCCAGCCTTAATGATTATCTGTGATGGTTTGGGTGTTCCCCATCCCCCTACACAGTGGAAAATCACCCATATTAGACTCAGCAGCTCTGGAAATTGAATGAACTTTATATTTACAGCTTAGCACAATGTACAAGCAGATAGCTACAATCTCTTAGAATCATAGAATCATAGAATCAACCAGGTTGGAAGAGATCTCCAAGATCATCCAGTCCAACCTAGCACCCAGCCCTAGCCAGTCAGCTAGCATGGCACTAGTGCCTCATCCAGGCTTTTCTTGAACACCCCCAGGGACAGTGCCTCCACCACCTCCCTGGACAGCCCATTCCAATGGGAAATCACTATAGAATCATAGAATCAACCAGGTTGGAAGAGACCTCCCTTTTCTTCCACTACTCCAAAGTATGATTTCACCTCTATCTACATGCCTGACTTCCCTTGTATGAGCACAAAGGAAAAAGCCATCTGTACAGCTATAGACAGAAATAGATGTGTTAAGAGGTAACACAGAAACACAACAGCCCTCCCAGACACCTGAGTCCCCAGGAGGGGTTCTCAGCCACCCTTCCACCTTCCTCCCACCCCTTAAACTTAACTCAGATCTTGCCTTATGTTTAAGATAGTTTGGAGGGTCGGCCAAGGGGGTTAGGGAGCAGGTGGATTAGTCACACAGATAGCAGGTTAGGTTAGAGAGAGAAGTTCAGCCCAAAGCCCAGGCAGAGATTCCCTTATCTATGTTTGGGTTCTTGCTCTAATACATCTCACAGTATCACAGTATCACCAAGGTGGGAAGAGACCTCAGAGATCATCAAGTCCAACCCTTTACCACAGAGCTCAAGGCCAGACCATGGCACCAAGTGCCACGTCCAGTCCTGCCTTGAACAGCTCCAGGGATGGCGACTCCACCACCTCCCCGGGCAGCCCATTCCAGTGCCCAATGACTCTCTCAGGGAAGAACTTTCTCCTCACCTCCAGCCTAAATCTCCCCTGGTGCAGCCTGAGGCTGTGTCCTCTCGTTCTGGTGCTGGCCACCTGAGAGAAGAGAGCAACCTCCTCCTGGCCACAACCACCCCTCAGGTAGCTGTAGACAGCAATGAGGTCTCCCCTGAGCCTTCTCTTCTCCAGGCTAACCAATCCCAACTCCCTCAGCCTCTCCTCGTAGGGCTGTGCTCAAGGCCTCTCCCCAGCCTCGTTGCCCTTCTCTGGACACGCTCAAGCATCTCAATGTCCCTCCTAAACTGGGGGGCCCAGAACTGAACACAGCACTCAAGGTGTGGTCTAACCAGTGCAGAGTAGAGAGGCAGAATGACCTCCCTGCTCCTGCTGGCCACACCATTCCTGATGCAGGCCAGGATGCCACTGGCTCTCTTGGCCACCTGGGCACACTGCTGGCTCATGTTCAGGTGGGTATCAATCAGCACCCCCAGATCCCTCTCTGTCTGGCTGCTCTCAGCCACTCCCACCCCAGCCTGTATCTCTGCATGGGGTTGTTGTGGCCAAAGTGCAGCACCCTGCACTTGGAGCTATTGAACCCCATCCCCTTGGACTCTGCCCATCTGTCCAGGCAGTCAAGGTCCTGCTGCAGAGCCCTTCTGTCCTCCAACCCAGCCACATCTGCCCCCAGCTTGGTGTCATCTGCAAACTTGCTGATGACTGACTCCATGCCCTCATCCAGATCATCTATGAAGATGTTAAAGAGGATGGGGCCCAGTACTGATCCCTGAGGGACACCACTAGTGACAGCTGCCAGCTGGATGTGGCACCATTCACCACCACTCTCTGGGCTCAGCCCTCCAGCCAGTTCCTAACCCAGCACAGAGTGTTGCCATCCAAGCCATGGGCTGACAGCTTAGCCAGCAGTTTGCTGTGGGGGACAGTGTCAAAGGCCTTGCTGAAGTCCAGATAGACCACATCCACAGGCTCCCCACTTCCACCAAGTGGCTCACCTGATCATAGAAGGAGATCAGATCAGAAAGGCAGGATCTGCCCTTCCTAAACCTATGCTGGCTGGACCTGAGCCCTTTGCCATCCCTCAGGTGAGCTCTTATCACCCCCAAGCTAACCTGCTCCATCAGTTTCCCTGGCACTGAGGTCAGGCTGACAGGTCTGTAGTTCCCAGGTTCCTCCATCAGACCCTTCTTGTGGATGGGGACCACGTTGGCAGTTTCCAGTCTCCTGGGACCTCTCCGGTGAGCCAGCCTGAGTGCAGCAGCCATCACCACTGTTTCCTTTTCACAGCCTAGCATCTAATTCTTCTCACCAAAACATTCCAGGTAGGCTCAAACTAGCACATTCTATTGCATACACTTCCACAGGTTCTCACTGTTCCTTCACAGAGCTTTGAGCAGCAGGAGAACAGTGAAACCTGCAGGTTTTTAAAGAGGTGCAGCTCAAGGTACCCCTAAGAATCAAAGGAATGTGTTTCCCTTTTTTAATACAAAATTAGCAGGGCTGGGCTGGCACACCCCAAGACTGTGCTGCCATCCAGCTGGAGAGCTGAGCAGAAAGCAACTTTATGAAGTTGATAAGGATCCTGCTCCTGGACAGGAATAACCTCCTGCAGCCATACAGGAGAGCTGAGCAGAAAGCAACCTTATGAAGTTGATAAGGATTCTGCTTCTGGACAGGAATAACCTCCTGCAGCCATACAGGAGAGCTGAGCAGAAAGCAACCTTATGAAGTTGATAAGGATCCTGCTTCTGGACAGGAATAACCTCCTGCAGCCATACACAGGAGAGCTGAGCAGAAAGCAACCTTATGAAGTTGATAAGGATCCTGCTCCTGGACAGGAATAACCTCCTGCAGCCATACAGGAGAGCTGAGCAGAAAGCAACCTTATGAAGTTGATAAGGATCCTGCTCCTGGACAGGAATAACCTCCTGCAGCCATACAGGAGAGCTGAGCAGAAAGCAACCTTATGAAGTTGATAAGGATCCTGCTTCTGGACAGGAATAACCTCCTGCAGCCATACAGGAGAGCTGAGCAGAAAGCAACCTTATGAAGTTGATAAGGATCCTGCTCCTGGACAGGAATAACCTCCTGCAGCCATACAGGAGAGCTGAGCAGAAAGCAACCTTATGAAGTTGATAAGGATCCTGCTCCTGGACAGGAATAACCTCCTGCAGCCATACAGGAGAGCTGAGCAGAAAGCAACCTTATGAAGTTGATAAGGATCCTGCTCCTGGACAGGAATAACCTCCTGCAGCCATACAGGAGAGCTGAGCAGACAGCAACCTTATGAAGTTGATAAGGATCCTGCTCCTGGACAGGAATAACCTCCTGCAGCCATACAGGAGAGTTGAGCAGAAAGCAACCTTATGAAGTTGATAAGGATCCTGCTTCTGGACAGGAATAACCTCCTGCAGCCATACAGGAGAGCTGAGCAGAAAGCAACCTTATGAAGTTGATAAGGATCCTGCTCCTGGACAGGAATAACCTCCTGCAGCCATACAGGAGAGTTGAGCAGAAAGCAACCTTATGAAGTTGATAAGGATCCTGCTTCTGGACAGGAATAACCTCCTGCAGCCATACAGGAGAGCTGAGCAGAAAGCAACCTTATGAAGTTGATAAGGATCCTGCTCCTGGACAGGAATAACCTCCTGCAGCCATACAGGAGAGAGGCTGACCTGGAGCAGCTCTGTGGAGTGCTGGTGCACATCAGGGAGACCATGAGTCAGTAATGCGCCCTTGTGGCCAAGGAGGCCAACGGCATTCTGGGCTGCATCAAGAAGGGTAGGAAGAGGATCTCCTTCTCCTATTCCAGGACTCATCTGGAGTACCAGGTCCATTCTAAGAGTGAGACAGGGAACTGCTCGAGAGGGTATAGCAGAGGCTTGCAGAGATGATTAAGGGACAAGCAATGCACCCTTGCGGCCAAGAAGGCCAATGGGATCCTGGGGTGGATTAGGAGGAGTGTGTCCAGCAGAGCAAGGGAGGTTCTACTGTCCCTCTACTCTGCCCTGCTAAGACCTCAACTTGAATGCTGTGTTCAGTTTTGGGCTCCCCAGTTGCAGAGGGACAGGGATCTGCTGGAGAGTCCAGCGGAGGGATGTGAGGATGATGAGGGGACTGGAGGGCATGGCTGATGAGGAGAGGCTGAGGGCCCTGGGGCTGCTTAGTCTGCAGAAGAGAAGACTGAGAGGGGATTGGATCAATGTTTATAAGTATCTGAGGGCTGCCAGGAGGGGGGGGACAGGCTCTGCTCACTGCTGCCTGGGATAGGACAAGGAGCAATGGGTGTAAGTTAAAGCAAAAGAGGTTCTGCCTCAACACAAGGGGGAACTTCTTGACTTCAAGGGTCCCAGAGTCCTGGCACAGGCTGCCCAGACAGGTTGTGGAGTCTCCTTCTGTGGAGACATTCAAGGCCTGTCTGGATGTGTTCCTCTGTGATCTCTGCTAGACTGTATGGCCCTGCTCTAGCAGGGAGGTTGGACTCAATGATCTCCTTGGGTCCCTTCCAACCCCCAACATCCTATGAGCCTGTGACCTCACAAAGAAAGGATGAAGGATTTGAGCTTTTTAACCTAGAGAAAAGATGACTGAGGGGGGTTCTTAGCAGTGCTTATAAATACTTAAAGAATGGGTGTCAGGAGGATGGGGACAGTCTCCTTTCAGTGTTGTCCAGTGACAGGACAAGAGACACAAGCTTGAAGATAGGAAATTCCATCTAAACACAAGAAAGAGCCCTTTCACCAACATGACTCTGAATCTCTAAGGCTCAAGTAAAGAAACACAACAGGGTTTAATGCTTTGTGGTTGTTGTTGTTTGGTTTTTTGTCTTTGTTGTTGTTGTGTTTTGGTTTGGCTTTTAATGAAAGGGAGTGTATGAAAGGATCAAGGTGGTGTCAAAAGAGACAACTGCATGTGGCTGTCTAGTCATAGAATCAAGCAGGTTGGAAGAGACCTCCAAGATCATCCAGTCCAACCTAGCACACAGCCCTATGCATTCATCCAGACCATGGCACTAAGTGCCTCATCCAGGCTTTGCTTCAACATCTCCAGGCACAGTGACTCCACCACCTCCCTGGGCAGCCCATTCCAATGCCAATCACTCTCTCTAGCAACAACTTCCTCCTAACATCCAGCCTAGACCTGCCCTGGCACAACTTGAGACTGTGTCCCTTGTGCTGTTGCTGCTTGCCTGAGAGAAGGCACCAACCCCACCTGGCTACAGCCTCCCTTCAGGTAATTGTAGGTAGCAGTGAGCTCTGCCCTGAGCCTCCTCTTCTGCAGGCTGCACACCTCCAGCTCCCTCAGCCTCTCCTCATAGGGTTTGTGTTCCAGGCCTTTCACCAGCTTGGGTTTGTTATGATGAATTATCACAGCAGTTGCCTAAGAGCCTTAAATGATGTAGCTCTTTGCCACGCAGCATGTGGAAAGACAAGCAAGAGAGATTAAAAAGAGCTGAGACATTTGGAAGATTACCTGGGTACATTTATGGAGATGGCTGCTGAAAACTGTCACCAGGTGCTTTGTGGAATACAGAATCAAAGAATTGTTTTGGCTGGAAAAGAGCTTTAAGATCATTGAGTCCAACCATTCTCTAACTCTGCCAAGTCTGGTGCTGCATCACATCCCTCAGCACCACATCTTTGAAACACCTCCAGGGATGGGGATTCAAACACCTTCCAAACACCTTCTTTGAGTCAAGAAGTTTCTTCTCATATCCAACCTAAACCTCCCCTGGTGCAATTTATAGAATCACAGTTGGGGTGATTCATGAGAGTGGGGGGTCAGGTAGCTCCCAAACATCACACCTTCCTACAGGTACTTGTAGAGAGCAATGAGGTCTCCTCTCAGCCTCCTCTTCTCCAGACTGAACAACCCCAGCTCCCTCAGATGCTACTTGTAACCATAGGCTCCAGACCCTTTACCAGCCTTGTTGTCCTTCTCTGGGCATGTCCCAGCACCTCAATGTCCTTCTTGGAGTGAGGGGCACAGAACAGAGCACAGTACATGAGGTGTGGCTTCACCAGTGCTGAACACGAGGGGATGATCACCTCCCTGTCCCTGCTATTCTAATCATAGAATAGAATCATAGAATCAGTCAGAGTTGGAAGGGAGCACAAGGAGCAGCCAGTTTCAACCCCTCTGCTGTGCCCAGGGACACCCTGCCCTAGAGCAGGCTGCACACAGCCTCAGCCAGCCTGGCCTCAAACACCTCCAGCCATGGGGCCTCAACCACCTCCCTGGGCAACCCATTCCAGCCTCTCACCACTCTCATAGGAGGAAGTTCTTCCCAGAGAGAGTGATTGGCATTGGAATGGGCTGCTCAGGGAGCTGGTGGAGTCACCATCCCTGGGGGTGTTCAAGAAAAGCCAAAGTGCCTGGATGAGGCACTTGGTGCCATGGTCTGGTTGACTGGCTAGGGCTGGGTGCTAGGTTGGACTGGATGAGCTTGGAGGTCTCTTCCAACCTGGTTGATTCTGTGATTCATGGTGAAGAACTTCCTCCTCACCTCCAGCCTGAACCTACCCATCTCCCTCTCACCCTATCACTTGTTACTAGGCAGAAGAGACAATAATTCCTTTTGCTAGGCTATAAAGAAGAAAGATCTCTAGTTTTACCCATGAGGACTGACCTGAGCCAAACAGAACCTGAAGGTCTGCCCTACTAAACTGTGACATTCCAGGCCTCTGAATTAAACACTAGCAAAGGGAACCAGTTCTAAAGGGCTATCCTGGACTGGAGCACTCCCACTGTCATTTATGTCCTTGAGAAAGCTCCTCCCAAGCCTCTAATCACATCCTTAACACAGCAGGATGTGTCTTCTAAACAGATGAAAATTAATTGCACTGCACTGTCCAGGGAGACATCACACCCAGCCAGCTCTTAAGTGCTGTGCAAACATCAGATGACTCCAGAGGCTTAAGGCTGACCTCTCTGTGCTGGAAAGCTGCTTGGCAGGGAGCTGTGCTTTCCTGAGTGAATGCATTTGTGCACCAGGTGTCAGCACAGCACAATATTTCATCTCTGTGAGGCTCAAGCAGGAACAATCTGACTTTGGGTGCTCAGCTGTTAAATTGCTTCCTAATGTGTCTTTAAGGCAGTCTGTGACTGATCACAGAATCATAGAATGGTTTAGGTTGGAAGGGACCTCAAAGCTCATCCAGCTACAACCCCCTGATGTAGGCAGGGACACTTCCCCCTAGAGCAGGTTGCTCAAGGCTGCATCCAACCTGGCCTTGAACACCTTCAGGGAGGTTGTGGATGACAGAAGCACTGAATGTGATCAAAGATCACATTCAGTGCTTCTGTCATCCACAACCTCCCTGGGCAACCTGTGCCGGTGTCTCACAACCCACTCTGTAAAGAACTTCCTCCCAACATCTAGCCTGAATCTCCCCTCTGCCAGTTTAAACCCATTACCCCTTGTCATTACAAGACCTTGACAATAGTCCCTCCCCAGCCCTCCTGATGCTTTTTGCTGTGGTGCCTCTGATTAGTGCTCAGTGGTGTTTCAGTCCTTCCTGAAGTGCTCATTGCTTAATTAGGCTCCAACCACTTGATTATTTTTCCCATCATGGAGTGATGGAATAGTTGAGGTTGGAGGAGACCTTTGACACCATCGAGTCCAACTGCTCACTAGAGCTCACCATTCCACCACTACTCCTAACATACTGCCTCTAAACCATGACAGATGACACCAAGCTAGGAGCAGGTGTGGAGCTGTTGGAGGGTAGCAGAGTCCTGCAGAGGGACCTGGCCAGGCTGGATGGGTGGGCAGAGGCCAATGGGATGAGACTGAACAAGGCCAAGGGCAGGGTTCTGCACTTTGGCTACAACAAGCCCAAGCAGCACTACAGGCTGGGGCCAGAGTGGCTGAGAGCAGCCAGGCAGAGAAGGACCTGGGGGTACCGGAGGAGAGGAGCTGAAGATGAGGCAGCAGTGCCCAGGTGGGCAGCAGAGCCAATGGCATCCTGGGCTGGCTCAGGAGCAGTGTGGGCAGCAGGACAAGGAGGGTTGTTCTGCCCCTGTACTCAGCACTGCTCAGGCCACACCTTGAGTGCTGTGTCCAGTTCTGGGCTCCTCAATTCAAGAGAGATGTTGAGGTGCTGGAAGGTGTCCAGAGAAGGGCAACAAAGCTGGTGAGGGGCCTGGAGCACAGCCCTGTGAGGAGAGGTTGAGGGAGCTGGGGGTGTGCAGCCTGCAGAAGAGGAGGCTCAGGGCAGACCTCATTGCTGTCTACAATTACCTGAAGGGAGACTGCAGCCAGGTGGGGTTGGTCTCTTCTGCCAGGCACACAGCAATAGAACAAGGGGACACAGTCTCAAGTTGTGCCAGGGGAGGTCTAGGCTGGCTGTTAGGAGGAAGTTGTTGTCAGAGAGAGTGATTGGCATTGGAATGGGCTGCCCAAGGAGGTGGTGGAGTCTCTGTGCCTGGAGGTGTTGAAGCAAAGCCTGGCTGAGGCACTTAGTGCCATGGTCTGGTTGATTGGCCAGGGCTGGGTGCTAGGCTGGACTGGATGATCTTGGAGGTCTCTTCCAACTTGGTTGATTCTATGATGGCATTTGTGAAGGGGAGAAGTTGTGAAGGCATTCTTCAGTACATGGCTACAAGTACCAGCCTGGAACACAGAGCTGTGACATTTTCAGTCTAATTCTCATAACTCTGCCTTTTATTTTTGTGTATCATCACAAATCTTGGAGAAGATCTGAAGATCTCTCTTTAATACACAGGAAAGAGGGGGGAGGTGGGCTGGAGGAAGCAGAAGATGAAGGAGATTTGGACATGTGAGTGGCTAAATATATACAGGTCCTGACTCTAGATGTTCTGATGAGGCTGTTAATGCTCAACTCTGCCCAGCTTGCACGTTCTACACATTTGCCAGCACCAAGGGCTTAGAAACTCTCAAACTCTGTTACTAAGATACCAACCATTAAAACATGCACAAAGATTTGTCTGCACATTTTTGCACCCTTGTAAGTTTTCTATCAGCATTAGTGTGACCAGCAGGACCAGGGCAGTGTCCTCATGTGTTCAACACTGTTGAGGCAACAGTTTGCATAGTGGGTTCAGTTTTGTGCCCATCTCTCTCAGAAGGACACTAAGCTGATGGAGTGTGTCCATGTGCTGGAATGCATCCAAAGAAGTGCAGTCTGAGCTAGATTCTATGGTCCTGCTCTGGCAGGGGGATTGGACTGGATGGCCTGTGGAGGTCCCTTCCAAACCTAGAGAGCAGTGCCAAGTGGTGTCCCTCAGGGCTCAGTGCTGGCACCAGTGCTGTTGGACATCTTTGTCAGTGACATGCACAGAGGAATCAGTGCACCCTCAGCAAGACTGCAGATGGCACCAAGCTGTGTGGCACAGTCGACTTGATAGAGGGCAGGGATCCATCCAGAGGGACCTGCACAGGCTGCAGAGCTGTGCCCAGGCCAACCTCATGACATCCAACAAGGCCAAGTGGAAGGTCCTGCACCTGGGTGGGTGCAATCCCAAGCACAGCTCCAGGCTGGGTGGGGAATGGCTGAGAGCAGCCCTGAGGAACAGGCTCTGGGGGTCTGGGCTGATGCAAAGCTCCACAGGAGCCTGCAGGGTGAGTGCAGCCCAGACACAACCCTGTGCTGGGCTGCAGCAAGAGCAGTGTGGGCACAGGGCAAGGGAGGGGATTGTGCCCCTTGGCTCTGCTCTCCTCACACCCCACCTGCAGTCCTGGGGGCAGTTCTGGAGCCCCCAGCACAAGCAGGACATGGAAGTGTTGGAGGCAGTGCAGAGGAGGCCACCAAGATGCTGAGAGGGCTGCAGCAGCTCTGCTGTGAGCACAGGCTGAGAGAGTTGGGGCTCTGCAGCCTGGAGAAGAGAAGGCTTTGAGGAGACCTTGGAGTGGCCTTGCAGGATTTGAAGGGGGCTCCAGGAAGGCTGGGGAGGGACTATTGACAAAGTCTGGTAATGACAGGACAAGGAGGAATGGGTTTAAAGTGGCAGAGAGGAGATTGAAAGTGGATGTTAGGAAGAAGTTGTTTGCAGTGAGGGTGGTGAGACACTGGCACAGGTTGCCCAGGGAGGTTGTGGAGCACAGAAGCACCCAATGTGATCAAAGATCACATTGGGTGCTTCTGTGCTCCACAACCTCCCTGGAGGTGTTCAAGGCCAGGCTGGATGAGGGCTTGAGTGACCTGCTCTAGTGGGAGGTGTCCCTGCCTATGGCAGGGAGTTGCACCTGGATGATCTTTGAGGTCCCTTCCAACCTAAACCGTTCTGTGATTCTATGATCTTCTTCATGTGGCTAAATGCTGTGTGCCTGAGTGCTCTAAAGCTTAAAACAATCATCCAACCATTCTGATTCTGTGATTGTATGACCACTAACATTCTGTGATCCTGTGATTCTGAGATGCGTGAGCAACAGGACTATGGAGGGTATTCTGCTCCCCTGCTCTGCTCTGGTGAAACCCCACCTGGAGCACTACATCCATTTCTGGTGCCTCTTACACAAGAAGAGCATGGAATTGACTGAGTGGGTCTAGAGGAGGTAACAGGGATGATTAGAGGGCTGCAGAACCTCTCCTGTGGAGACAAGTTGAGACAACTGAGGCTCATCCTGGAGAAGAGGAGGCTTAGGGAGAATTTAGAGCAGCTTTCCATCACCTGAAGGGATCTACAGCAGAGCTGGGGAGGGGCTTTCAGTGAGGGGTTGTACTAATAGGACAAAGGGCAATGGATTTGAGCTGGAAGAGAGGAGATTGAGACTGGAGATTAGGAAGAAGTTCTTGACAGTGAGGCTAGTGAGACACTGGAACAGGTTGGTTAGGAAGGTTGTGAATGTCCCCTCCCTGGAGGTGTTCAAGGCCAGGATGGAAGAGAGGAGATTGAGACTGGAGATCAGGAAGAAATCATTGACAGTGAGGCTAGTGAGACACTGGAACAGGTTGCCCAGGGAGGTTGTGAATGTCCCCTCCCTGGAGGTGTTCAAGGCCAGGATGGAAGAGGGGAGATGGAGACTGGAGATCAGGAAGAAAGCATTGACAGTGAGGCTAGTGAGACACTGGAACAGGTTGCCCAGGGAGGTTGTGAATGTCCCCTCCCTGGAGGTGTTCAAGGCCAGGCTGGATGAGATTTTGAGCAACCTGGGCTAGTGGAAGCTGTCCCTGCATATGGCAGGGGGTGGGGGTTGAAACTGGATGATCTTTAAGGTTCTTTGCAACCCAAACCATTCTATGATTCATTCTATAAAACATTAAGGATAACTTTGCTTGAGTCTCAGTGCATTAAAATAATCACTGCAAACCAAAAATGAAACAATAAAACTTATCTACCAGAGAAACAAATTGTTGTTGTTGCTCCCAGGAACAAGATCTGCCTTCTATTTTAGGGCTTGGAATAAAATACTCCATAACCCTTTTGTCTTCTGACCTTCAGTTACTGTTCACAGGCATCAAAGTTCTGCAACAGTGATAACTGCAAAGAGAAAAGAAAGAAACTTTTCCCCCCTCTGTGGCAATTTGATTTTGTATTTAAAATTATCAACATCAGCACAAAGACAGCAGCAGGAGAAAACAGCCATGAACATCTCGGGGGAAGTGTGGGCTGGATGTTAGGGGGAAGTTCTTGCCAGAGAGAGTGATTGGCATTGGAATGGGCTGCCCAGGGAGGTGGTGGAGTCACCCTGCCTGGAGGTGTTCAGGAGAAGACTGGCTGAGGCACTTAGTGCCATGGTCTGGTTGACTGGAAATGGGCTGGGTGCTAGGTTGGACTGGCTGAGCTTGGAGGTCTCTTCCAACCTGGTTGTTTCTATGATTCTATGATCTCCAAGTCAGCTGAAGCAAAAGGGAATGATGTTGTTCTTGATGGAGTCAAATCCTTCTATGATATCCACTGGGGTATATCACAACAACAAAAGAGAATTGCTGTTAGAGAAGTCACTCCTGTGAAACATAAGGATTTCATCTGGGATAACAGTTGGACTAGGAAAGAACATGCATTCTTAGCTTGTCCTTCTGAAAAAAGAGAAAGGAAATTTGTGGGTAAGGGATGTTATTTCACAGTTTAGGAAGGGCAGATTGGCAAAATGAGCTGATTTATGAATGCCTTTGCAAAAGTTAAGGTTTAAGGTTCCAAAAGCTTCAGTCAGGCAGAAAAGGGCCTGAGGGTGCTGGTAGACAGTAGCTGAAGATGAGGCAGCAGTGTGCCCAGGTGGCCAAGACAGCCAATGGCATCCTGGGCTGGCTCAGGAGAAGTGTGGCCAGCAGGACAAGGGAGGTTCTTCTGCCCCTGTGCTCAGCACTGCTCAGGCCACACCTTGAGTGCTGTGTCCAGTTCTGGGCTCCTCAATTCAAGAGAGATGCTGAGGTGCTGGAAGGTGTCCAGAGACAGCAGAAACTTTTCTCCAAGGCAAGAGCAGTCTCAGCCTATGAGGAGAGGCTGAGGGAGCTGGGATTGGTTAGCCTGGAGAAGAGGAGGCTCAGGGGAGACCTCATTGCTGTCTACAACTACCTGAGGGGTGGTTGTGGCCAGGAGGAGGTTGCTCTCTTCTCTCAGGTGGCCAGCACCAGAACAAGAGGACACAGCCTCAGGCTGTGCCAGGGGAGATTTAGGCTGGAGGTGAGGAGAAAGGTCTTCCCTGAGAGAGTCATTGGACACTGGAATGGGCTGCCCGGGGAGGTGATGGAGTCACCGTCCCTGGAGCTGTTCAAGGCAGGACTGGACGTGGCACTTGGTGCCATGGTCTGGCCTTGAGCTCTGTGGTAAAGGGTTGGACTGGATGATCTGTGAGGTCTCTTCCAACCTTGGTGATGCTGTGATACTGTGATACTGTGATCATTCTCAGAGCAGACACAGTCTTGTTTTTGTTAGCATATTGTTACAGTGAACACTGGCCAACTTCAGCCGGAGGGATAAAGTGGGATAAGCTCTTTTCTTTCAGCCATATGCCCTACCAGTAATTATTATGGGATGATTTGTCCATAGAAGAGCAACCAAGCTGGTGAAGGGCCTTGAGCACAAATCTTAAGAGGAATGGCTGAGGGAGCTGAGGTTGGTTAGTCTTCAGAAGAGAAGGCTGAGCAGAGGCCTCATTGTGCTCTGCAGCTATTTCAAAGGAGGTTGGAGTGAGGTTCAAGTCAGTCTCTTTTCCTGCCCTGGCTTTGGGATTGAATTGGATGATCTTCAGTGGTCCTTTCCAACCCCTGCCATTCCGTGGTTCTGTGATTCTCACATAGAATCATAGAATCAAGCAGGTTGGAAGAGACCTCCAAGCTCAGCCAGTCCAACCTATCACCCAGCCCTATGCAGTCAACCAGACCATGGCACCAAGTGCCTCAGCCAGGCTTTTCACATGCAACAAGTGGCAGAACAAGAGAAAATGCCTCAAGTTGTGCCAGGTGAGGTTCAGGCTGAGCACTGGGCGGGGGGAGGGGGTGGGGGAATCACACAAAGGGTTCCCAAGCTGGCTGCCCAGGGAGGTGGTGGAGTCACCATCCCTGCAGGCATTTAAAAGATGCATGGATGTGGTGCTGAGAGATGTGGTTTAGTGGTGGTGGCTTAGCAGTAGCAGTGGGACTGTGAGCTCGAGGTGAGCAGTCAGACTTAATGATTTCAAAGGTGTCTTCCATAGTCAACAGTTCTCTGATATCCTGAGACCCAAACAACCTGGACCTTCTGTGGCTTTGTGTTGTCTGTACACAAGACCTCTAGTCTGAAACATGGACCTGAGTCATTAATTTGCCTAAACTCACCTCCCTGCATGCTTCCAGATAGATACAGACATGTGCCTAAAACCTCCAAAAGTAGCTGCAGGTGGAGTGGGGACTGCAGAACTGCTTTAAAATTGAATGTTGCGAGGGGCCAGGACTGAATCACCAAAGCAGGTGTTCTTTTTCTCTGTTCAAAAGAACCTTCATGGCTTGATACATTTTATATTGCCAGGTAGATGATAAATATCCAAGCAATCAGTCACAGATTCCTCTGTTACTTGAGTTGAGTCCCCCAGAACCTGAACAAGACACCCTACAGTTAATCTGCACATCAGGACAGTGCCTGCATGAGTAACACTGATTGGGAAGGCTCTTAATGAGAACAGAAGATTCTCATTCCAGCTGAAATTCTTCTCTCTCTCCCTATTTTTTTTAGCTCAATTTCCTTTCAAACCACTTTGAAAATGACAGATGCATTCTTCTACCATCAGCAGTGTTTTCCTAGCTGCCTTCCTAGGAGCTAGGAAAGACAGAGACATCCAAACTACTCTATCCCAGCTTCACCTCTAAAGTGTTTTTAGAGTTTCTGGCCAATTTAGTTGATGTTCTCTTTGTATTCTGTAGGAAATGATAAGGATTTCTCTCAAACAGAAACCAAGATTTCTCTTATGGATGTTTCCAAGTCCCTACATTGTTTCCAAGGAACAAATGAGCTCTTTCTATTCCTCTTCCTCATATGTTTGTAAGCATAGGATAAACCTGAAGGTTTTCTTGTGTCCCTGAGAAAGGCATAGAATCATAGAATCACAGAGTCATAGGATCAACCAGGTTGGAAGAGACCTCCAAGATCATCCACTCCAACCTAGCACCCAGCTCTATCTGTTCTCTGCAGCAGTAAGTTGTATTAGTCAAGTTCTCTTAGAATCATAGAATCACAGAGTCATAGAAGCAACTAGGTTGAAAGAGACCTCCAAGCTCATCCAGTCCAACCTAGCACCCAGCCCTGGCCAGTCAACCAGACCATGGCACTAAGTGCCTCATCCAGGCTTGGCTTCAACACCTTCAGGGACAGTGACTCCACCACCTCCCTGAGCAGCCCATACCAATGGCAACAAAGCTGGAGGAGGATCTGGAGAACAGGGCTGGTGAGGAGCAGCTGATGGAAGTGGAGTTATTCAGCCTGAAGAAAAGGAGGCTGAGGGAAGACCTCATTGCTCTCTACAGCTCCCTGAAAGGAGGTTGGAGTGAGGTAGGTGCTGGTCCCTTCTGCTTAGTATCATAGAGTCACCTAATGTCAGAGGCTGGAAGTGGCCTCAAAAGATCATCTGGTCCAGCCCCCCTGCCAGAGCAGGATCACCTAGAGCAGATCACACTGGAATGCATTCAGATAGTTCTTGAACATCTCCAGAGAGGGAGACTCCACAACCCCCCTGGGCAGCCTGTGCCAGTGTTCTGTCACCCTCACAGTGTAAAAATTCTTCCTCAGGTTCACATGGAACCTCCTATGCCTCAGCTTCCATCCATTGCCCCTTGTCCTGTCACTGGCCATCACCCAGCACAGCCTGGCTCCAGCCTCTGGGCACTCACCCCTTACATACTCATAAATATGAATGAGGTCACCCTGTGATGGTTTGGGTGTTCTCTGCCCCCCCCACACTTTAGAAATCACCCAGACTAGACTCAGCCAGCTCTGGATATTGAATGAAACTTATATCTACAGCTGGCACAATATACAAGCAGATAGTTACAGTATGTGCAGTTATAGACAGACATATACAAGGTAAAAGGTAATAGGGAAACACAACTCCCCTGCCAGAAACCTGAGTCCCCAGGAGGGGCTCCCAACCACCCCTTGACCTTCCTCCTACCCCTCTCAACCTTACCCCAGTCCCAAGGAAGGATGGAGGTTCGGCCAGGGGGGGTTAGGAAGCAAAGTGGATTAATCCAAACTGGAGGGTGAGGTTAGAGAGATGCAGCTCAGAGCCCAAGTGAGAGCAATTATCTAATGTTTTTAGTTCTTGTTCCCATACATCTCAGCAAGCCTGTGAGCAAAGTAGACACCACCACTGTTTTCCTTTCACAGCCTGGAATCTAGTTCTTCTCACCAAAACATTCTTAGCTAGGCTCAAACTAGCACACACCCCTTAGTCTGCTTCTCTGCAGCCTAAAAAGCCCCAGGTCCCACAGTCCTTCCTCATAAGGAAGATGCTCAACTTCCTTAATCATTTTTGTGGCTCTGCACTGGACTCTCCAGCAGCTCCCAGCAGCATGTGATAGAATGAGAGGAAATGCCTGGGTACGTTTAAAGGTCGTGCAGTCCAATCCCCTTGCTAAAGGCCAATGTTTAGCAAATGTTAGAGCATCAGTGCAGATGCTCAGGCTGCAAAGGGCAAGATGTGCTCTGCTGAGACAGGGCAGTGCTGTTCCCTGCACTTCAGTGGAGGACAGATTAACATGCACTGAGACTAAAATGTGGGGGCATACTGGAAAATCACCTTCGTGAAACTCTTGGAATGGAATTCATAGAATCATAGACCCATAGCATCATAGACCCATAGAATCATAGACACATAGAATCATAGACCCATAGCATCATAGACACATAGAATCACAGACCCATAGCGTCATAGACCCATAGCGTCATAGACCCATAGCGTCATAGACACATAGCATCATAGACACATAGCATCATAGACCCATAGCATCATAGACACATAGCATCATAGACCCATAGCATCATAGACCCATAGCATCATAGACACATAGCATCATAGACCCATAGCATCATAGACCCATAGCATCATAGACACATAGCATCATAGACACATAGCATCATAGACCCATAACACCATAGACACATAGCATCATAGACCCATAGCATCATAGACCCATAGCATCATAGACACATAGAATCATAGAATCAAGCAGGTTGGAAGAGACCTCCAAGGTCATCCAGTCCAACCTAGCACCCAGCCCTGTCCAGTCAACCAGACCATGGCACTAAATGCCTCAGCCAGGCTTGGCTCCAACACCTCCAGGCACAGTGACTCCTCCACCTCCCTGGGCAGCCCATTCCAATGCCAATCACTCTCTCTGACAACAACTTCCTCCTAACATCCAGCCTAGATCTCCCCTGGCACAGCTTGAGACTGTGTCCCTGGAGGTGTTCAAGAAAGGACTGTCTGGGACACTTAGTGCCATGGTCTGGTTGATCGGCCAGGGCTGGGTGCTAGGTTGGACTGGATGATCTTGGAGGTCTCTTCCAACCTGGTTGATTCTATGATTCTATGATTCTAACATCAGATTTCCTCCAAGAAGGCAAATGAGAGATGGGAATGTGAGGGAAATGAGGAGTCATAGCCAGATGGCCTCATCTCAGAAAGCGATTTCCAAGTACAGTGAAGAACACTTCAAGCCAAGCAGCTGTAAACAAGAGCACTCGGCAAAGAGCTCCTCTAAGTTAATTAAGGTATATTAATAAGAAGAAATTACAAAGCACCTTTCATAGATCCTTGGAAATGTCATTTGCCGTCAACAGCACTTGGAGAGGTTAGGAGGAAAAGAATCATAGAATCGGTCAGGGTTGGAAGGGAACACAAGGAGCAGCCAGTTCCAACCCCCCTGCCATGCCCAGGGACACCCTACCCTAGAGCAGGCTGCACACAGCCTCAGCCAGCCTGGCCTCAAACACCTCCAGCCATGGGGACTCAACCACCTCCCTGGGAAACCCATTCCAGCCTCTCACCACTCTCCTGCTCAACAACTTGCTCCTCACCTCTAGGCTGACTCTCCCTGCCTCCAGCTTTGCTCCATCTCCCCCCACTTCTGGCACTCCCTCACAGCCTCAAAAGTCCCTCCCCAGCTTTTTTGTAGCCTCCTTCAGATCCTTCAGCCACAAGAAGGTCACCTGGGAGCCTCCTCTTCTGCAGACTACACAGCCTCAACTCTTTCAGTCTGTGCTCACAGCAGAGCTGCTGCAGCCCTCTGAGCATCCTCCTGGCCCTGCTCTGGACACACTCCAGCATCTCCACATCCCTCTTGTAATGGAGGCTCCAGAACTGGATGCAGTACTCCAGGTGGGGTCTCAGCAGAGCACAGCAGAGCAGGAGAATCACCTCCCTGGCCCTGCTGGCCACACTGCTGCTGCTGCAGCCCAGGCTCTGCTTGGCTTCCTGGGCTGCAAGTGCACACTGCTGGCTCACCTCCAAGTCCCTCTCCTCAGGGCTTATCTCCAGTCAGTCACTGCCCTTGAGGTTCGCTTGTCCCCTTCAGCCTGTTCAGGTCCCTCTGGATGGCATCCCTTCCCTCCAGTGTGTCTGCTGCACCACACAGACAGCAAACTTGCTGAGGGTGCACTCAGTGACACTGTCCACGACACCCACAAAGATGCTGAACAAGACTGGTCCAAGGAGGGATCAGGGGTCCCGCGGGGATCAGGCCCTCAGGGATCAGTGCCTCATCCAGGCTTTGCTTCAACACCTCCAGGCACAGAGACTCCACCATCTCCCTGGGCAGCCCATTCCAATGCCAATCACTCTCTCTGGCAACAACTTCCTAACAACAGCCAGCCTAGACCTCCCCTGCCACAACTTGAGACTGTGTCTCCTTGCGCTTTTGCTGCTTGCCTGGCAGAGGAGACCAACCCCACCTGGCTACAGCCTCCTTTCAGGTAGTTGTAGACAGCAATGAGCTCTGCCCTGAGCCTCCTCTGCTGCAGGCTGCACACCCCCAGCTCCCTCAGCCTCTCCTCACAGGGCTGTGCTCCAGGCTTCTCACCCCTGAGGTCATCCCTCAGGCTGCTCAGGTCATCCCCGAGGTCATGCCTCAGGCTGCTCCTCTCCAAGCTGCAGAGCCTCAGCTCCCTCAGGCACTCCTCATAAGGAAGATGTTCTACTGCCTTCATCATTTTTGTGGCTCTCAAGCAGTTCCCTGAGGTTTTTCTTGATCTCAGGGTCCCAGAACTGGCCACAATATTCCAACTGCAGCCTCACTGGGGCAGAGTAGAGGTGTGTGGGGGGAGAACCTCTCTTACCTCCTAACCACAGCCGTTCTCACTTAGAGATTAGAAGGCAGGATTCAGATGTCATGCCAGGGGTGGGAGAGAACCTTTCCCTGGTTGCTACCTTGGGCAAGTGTGTAGTTCCAGGGGAACCAATACCCACTGAGCAAACCCACAGTTTCTGTTTAGTGCTAAGAAAAGCTTGCTGTGGAATGTTCTTTGCTATGACAATAAGTTGATTATAATCACAGCTCACAGGCTCACAGGATGTTAGGGGTTGGAAGGGACCCAAAGAGATCATCGAGTCCAACCCTCCTGCTACAGCAGGACAATCCTATCTAACACAGATCACACAGGAACACATCCAGACAGGCCTGGAAAGGCTCCACAGAAGGAGACTCCACAACCTCTCTGGGCAGCCTGTGCCAGGGCTCTGGGACCCTTATGGTAAAGAAGTTCCCCCTTGTGTTGAGGCAGAACCTCCTGTGCTGCAGCTTACACCCATTGCTGCTTGTCCTATCCCAGGCAGCAGTGAGCAGAGCCTGTCCCCCCCTCCTGGCAGCCCTCAGATGCTTATAAACATTGATCAAATCCCCTCTCAGTCTTCTCTTCTCCAGACTAAGCAGCCCCAGGGCCCTCAGCCTCTCCTCATCAGCCATGCCCTCCTGTCCCCTCATCATCCTCATAGCCCTCCACTGGACTCTCTCCAGCAGATCCCTGTCCCTCTGCAACTGGGGAGCCCAAAACTGAACACAGTATTCAAGATGTGATCTCAGCAGGGCAAAGTAGAGAGGGAGGAGAACCTCCCTTGCTCTGCTGGACACACTCCTCCTAATCCACCCCAGGCTCCCATTGGCCTTCTTGGCCAGCAGGGCACATTGCTGTGCCATGGGGAACTTGTTAGCCACCAGCACCCCCAGGTCCCTCTCCACAGGGCTGCCCTCCAGCAGTCACCTCCCAGCCTGTGCTGCTGCAGTTTGTTATTCCTCTCCCCTCTCATTCCAGCAGAGTGCCTTAATGCTTCAATTTTAATACCAGCGACATTGGAGCCTTTTTGCCTGTGCAGGAAATAAACACCTCAGTGTTTTGTTTTGCACTGACTCATTCCAGAGTGCTTTCATAGGTGGAGTTATTTTGTGTTCTAATTGACTTACCCAGCCAGAGATGCATGTCTATTTTTATGAATGGGCATCCATGTACATGGATGATGATTACATCTATTCCATATGTATCATGCACACATAACTCATCATTTGGCTTTAACGTGCTAAAAATCCCTGGTGTCTTTTCTTCCCACTCAGAACAAGGAGCAAAAGCAAATGTAAAACAAGGAATTAAGTCAGGCAAAACCAGACACCTCTCATTCAGGCACAGCACATTCTTCCATCAGCCAGCTCAAAGGAAGAAGCATTGTCTTGCTGACAGGGAAAAGAATTTGAATGCCTTGAATATCTTTATTGTTCAGTATCTTTATTAGTGATCTGGAGCAGGGGATTGAGTCCAGCATCAGTAAGTTTGCAGATGACACCAAGCTAGGAGCAGGTGTGGAGCTGTTGGAAGGTAGGAGAGCCCAGCAGAGAGACCTTCATAGGCTGGATGGGTGAGCAGAGGCCAATGGGATGAGATTGAACAAGGCCAAGTGCAGGGTTCTGCACTTTGGCCACAACAACCCCAAGCAGCACTACAGACTGGGGACAGAGTGGCTGAGAGCATCCAGGAGGAAAGGGACCTGGGGGTGCTGGTAGATAGTAGCTGAAGATGAGCCAGCAGTGTGCTCAGGTGCCAATGGCATCCTGGCCTGCATCAGGAACAGTGTGGCCAGCAGGACAAAAGAGGTGCCCCTGTACTCAGGTTAGAGGGAAAAGGATTAGGTTAGATTAAAGCAGAGGCAGCCACAGAGACCAGACTGCCAGAAAGAAGAAACCAAAGTGAAAGCTGAGCAGTGTGTGAGAAGTGAGTGTCTTAGCTCTGTTCTGACTGGTTGCATCTCTCAGCAGAAAAATGGGGAGTACTGGCTACTGTTGTTGGGGTTTTTTTCTCTCTTCTCACAGCTAAGGAATTAATTTCTGTCAGTGAAATATTCCAGTTAGCCTCAAACCAGTACACATACCTAACGTCAAAGGCTCTGTGTGGGAGGACTGTCTTTGCCAAGCTGTCATTAGTTCCCACTGACTTCCATTTGGTTAGGGAACTCTAAGGAATTGTGCATTTTCTGATTGTTACATCTTGCCATGTGGCTTCAGGCAGATAAAAAGTCCTACTTGATGCTCTGTCAGCTGGAACTTGAACATCCTCAACCGATATGTCAGTTGGGTTTGTCCCTCTGTTATCTTTACCTGATTCTGATTCCAATTATTCCATTGTCTTCTCAAGCCTCAGGAACACAAAATGAGGGCTGGAATCTCTCTGCTGTGAGGCCAGGGGTTGTTCAGCCTGGAGGAGAGAAGGCTTCAGGAAGATGTTCTAGTGGCTTTTCAAGACTTTCAGGGGACTGACAGATGGAGGCAGAATTTTTAGTAGGCTCCATTGTGACAGGACAAGGAGTGATGGTTTGAAATCAAGAGAGATATAGACTGGGGAGAAGGAATAAATGTTTTACACTGAGAGCAGTGAGGCACTGGCCCAGGTTAGCCAGAGAGGTGGTAGATGCCCCATGGCTGGAATCAGGTCAAGTTGACTGGGGCTCTGAGCAACCTGCTCTACTTGCAGACAACCCTGCTGCCTGCAGGGTTGTGGACTAGATGACCTTTAAAGGTCCCTTCCAATTCAAACCATTCTGTGACTCTGATTCTGTGATAATTCAAGACCCAAGCTGTAATAATGGAAAGGTTGGGGGCATTGCCTGCTCCTCCTTGATTGACAGATGCAGAAGATCTAGCCTCTGGATATCTGCTTTGAGTTAGTTGGGAAGCTGACAGGTCCAAGGCCCTCATGTCTAGGGAAGACTCAGTCCTAAAGACAATAGCAACTCCTGCTGCCTTCACTGCCATAAAAAGACAGGTGGAGAACTGAACATCACATTAGATACTGGCTCATCTTCAGCTACTCTCTACCAGCACCCTCAGGTCCCTCTCTGCCTGGCTGCTCTCAGCCACTCTGTCTCCAGCCTGTAGTGCTGCTTGGAGTTGTTGTGTCCATGGGCTCAGCCACTGGGAACTCCAGAGCTTTGTGAGGATCCACCACTTTCTTCTGAAGACTTCCAAGTACAAAATTTGAGAGATAGGTTTGCAAGAAAGTGCAAGACTGTTCTCCTTCACTCTTTTGGACCTCTCACTCTGAGGTGAAAATGCTAATAGTACCTTGGTAGTCATCACTGCCATGTCTGTGCAAAGTGAGTTAAATGGGAGGATAAGTTTCCCCTCATCAGTTGGAGTTGGCTTGGTGCAGAATGTTGAATCTCCCAGATACATCTTTGACTCCAGCCCTGGGAAAGGTGAAAACAGTGGCTCATAAATGTTTTCTGTTTGAGTGGTGGAGCACGAGATGGATAAAGAACTGGCTTGGTGGCTGCACCCAAAGAGTGGCTGTCAATGGATCCATGTCCAAGTGGAGGCAGTGACAGGAGGAGTCCCTCAGGGATCAGTTCTGGGACCAGTCTTGTTCAACATCTTTGTTGGTGCCATGGACAGAGGCACTGAGTGCAGCCTCAGCAAGTTTGCTGCCCACACCAAGCTGTGTGGTGCAGCAGCCAGGCTGGAGGACAGGGATCCACCCAGAGGGACCTGGACAGGCTGCAGAGGTGGGCACAAGCCAAGCTCAGGAGGTTCAACAAGACCAAGGGCAAGGTCCTGCATCTGGGTCGGGGCAATGCCAAGCACAAATCCAGGCTGGGCAGTGAGTGGCTGGAGAGCAGCCCTGAGGAGAGGGACATGGGGGTGCTGCTGGAGGAGAAGCTCCACAGGAGCCAGCAGTGTGCACTTGCAGCCCAGAAAGCCAAGCAGAGCCTGGGCTGCAGCAGCAGCAGTGTGGCCAGCAGGGCCAGGGAGGGGATTCTCCCCCTCTGCTCTGCTCTGCTGAGACCTCACCTGGAGTACTGCATCCAGTTATGGAGCCCCTGGGACAAGAGGGATGTGGAGATGCTGGAGTGTGTCCAGAGCAGGGCCAGGAGGATGCTCAGAGGCTGCAGCAGGTCTGCTGTGAGCACAGCCTGAAAGAGTTGGGGCTGTGCAGGCTGGAGCAGAGGAGGCTCCCAGGTGACCTTCTTGTGGCCTTCCAGGATCTGAAGGGGGCTACAAAAAAGCTGGGGAGGGACTTTTGAGGCTGTCAGAGAGTGCCAGGACTGGGGGAAATGGAGCAAAGCTGGAGGTGGGGAGAGTGAGGCTGGATGTGAGGAGGAAGTTGTTGAGCATGAGAGTGGTGAGAGGCTGGAATGGGTTGCCCAGGGAGGGGGTTGAGGCCCCATGGCTGGAGGTGTTTGAGGCCAGGCTGGCTGAGGCTGTGTGCAGCCTGCTCTAGGGTAGGATGTCCCTGGGCATGGCAGGGGGGTTGGAACTGGCTGCTCCTTGTGGTCCCTTCCAACTCTGACTGATTCTATGATTCTATGATTCTAAGTAATAGTCTAGTTCAGAAACACTGAGGTTCAGCATTGCTTGCTGAAGGGGATGAGAAGGTTTCAGCCACAATATTGATGCTGCCTGGTGTGTCACACACACCTGTTCAATCTGGCTAGGCACACAGGTATGCTGTCTTCTCTGTTTGGATAACAACTGTCCTGATTCAGCTGCAGAGTGTGAAGATTCAGTCTGCACAGGAACAAACTCAGATATTTGTGAGTGCAAGCTGTGAGAAGGAAGAGCCAGGCATAAACCTTACATCTGGCAGCAGCATCCCCAGCTGTGATGTAAGTAACATTGGGATTCCAGTATGAGTCTTCAGGCTTTTTGTGGTGCCAGTGACTTGTCAGCCCATTAATACCATCAGCTCACTGCTGAAATATCTGTTCAGAGAAGATGTCTGCTTGTATGACAAACAACAAATACTCTGTCTGAGGGTGACAGAGTTCACAGGCTCACAGGATGTTAAGGGTTGGAAGGGACCCAAAGAGATCATCCAGTCCAACCCCTCTGCCAGAGCAGGACAATGCTATCTAACACAGATCACACAGGAACACATCCAGACAGGCCTTGAAAGGCTCCAGAGAAGGAAACTCCACAACCACAACCACAAGTTGCAGATACATTTTGCATGAAGTGAGACCACAGACACCAGCCTCCACTCAGTGGTGTCAGGGACACTTTGCTGTTGCTGATCTTTAGGCTCTATTAAGCAAAGGCATCCAGAAACTTCTCCCAGTGCCTTAGGGTTTTGCCAGCTTTATGAGTCTCTAAACACTGCAGACTGCTACTCTGTCCCTACAGTGTTCTAGACAGACTTTTCTGCTGCAGCCTGGTGAGTTTGATCACCTTTAACAGCAATGAAGCTGCAGCTTGGGAATAACACATTGGAATGGGATGGTGAAGGTGAGGAAGTTATTTAAAGCTCCCTGTCTGAGGCAGGCATACATAGACAGCAAGGTCTGGCTAGGAAGGACCTGAGACCACTTTCTGAGAATCACAGAATCAACCAGGTTGGAAGAGACCTCCAAGATCACCCAGTCCAACCTAGCACCCAACCCTAGCCAATCAACCAGACCATGGTACTAAGTGCCTCAGCCAGGCTTTGCTTCAACACCTCCAGGGATGGTGACTCCACCACCTCCCTGGGCAGCCCATTCCAATGCCAATCACTCTCTCTGACAACAACTTCCTCCTCACATCCAGCCTAGACCTCCCCTGGCACAACTTGAGACTGTGTCCCCTTGTTCTGTTGCTGCTTGCCTGGCAGAAGAGGCCACCCCCCACCTGGCTACAACCTCCCTTCAGGTAGTTGTAGACAGCAATGAGCTCTGCCCTGCGCCTCCTCTTCTCCAGGCTAAATACCATGAAGGAAAGAAAAATCTCTCAGTCTGGGGACTGCCCTGGCCCATGAGTAGTCTGAAGAATCTCTCTTTTAAAGCACAGAAGCACAGAATTAACCAGGATGGAAAAGACCTCTGGGATCACCAAGCCCAACCTATCACCTAACCCTTCTAATTAACTAAACCACGGCACTAAGAGCCTCATCCAGCCTCCTCTTAAACACCTAATACTAACAGGACCTTTAAAGCAACATGCAAGAGTCTGTCTGTGATATGTGCTGGGTTAAAAGTTGTTTCCTTTTTCCAGAGGAAGTTGTTTGGGGGAGCTGGTTCATGTCACATAAGCTGTTGGCATCACAATCCCCAAGGAAGTCAATAAACCAAGAATGGTAGCAATTGCAGTGTTGGGAAAAAATGAAGGGAAGATTGTGGCAACACCTGGGAAGAGTCATTTGTACCTTTAGAGGCCACTTGATCACAGCACGACTGAAATTAAAACAGCTTCCTAAACTGAGCTTTTATCTTGCAGATGATTTCAGTCAGAGCAATCTGAGCAAGAGTTGGACTGACCTGCCTTGCAAGCAGCTGCCTAGATGTGGCAGCTTGACTGGATGATCTTGGTTGTCTCTTCCAACCTGGTTGATTCTATGATTCTATGATTCTATGATTCTATGATTCTACCCATGCTGGCCCACTCATACAGCTGTGTGACTTTAATCTGAGAGGCTTGAATGCTTCAGAGCATGGTCATGAGGTGGGAAATATTCTGAAGGTCACTGATTCTATGATTCTGAGGCTGGTGAGGGGCCTGGAGCACAGCCCTGTGAGGAGAGGTTGAAGGAGCTGGGGGTGTTCAGCCTGCAGAAGAGAAGGTTTGGGGCAGACTCTACAACTCTGAGAGTTGCTCTCTAAAACTACCTGAAAAGAGGATGTAGCCAGGTGGGGTTGGTCTCCTCTCCCAGACACCCAGGGACAGAACAGGAGGACACAGTCTCAAACTGCACTAGGGCAGGTTCAGGCTGGACCTTAGGAAGTTCTTCACAGCAAGAGTGATTTGCATTGGAATGGGCTGCCGAGGGAGGTGGTGGAATCACCATCCCTGGAGGTGTTTAAAAGGAGGCTGGATGAGGCACTTAGTGCCATGGTTTAGTTAATCAGAAGGGTTAGGTGAAAGATTGGACTCAATGATCCTAGAGGTCATTTCCAACCTGGTTAATTCTGTGACTCTGTGCTTTAAAGGAGAGATTTCTCAGACTACTCAGGGGCTAGGGCCAGAGGTCTTTTCCAACTTGGCTAATTCAGTGATTCTGTGATGTTCACTCCCGGTTCAGCAGTGCAGGAGTTGATGCTAGAGCTCTATAGATGGCAGCCTTCTTTTATGCTAGGAAAGGAAGCAACTGCTTCTCTGGTTTACAGTTCACTAAGTGATCCCAGCAAACACCAGAAGAGATTCCTCCTACTTGTCACTGGCAGGTTTTCTTATGAGTTGCTCTGTCAACCCACCACCTGCACTGAGTTCTCCTCATCTACCCAAGCTTTCCCTGCAACAGCAATCCCAAACCATTCCCTCTTCTATCCCAAGCATGACTCACAGTGATGTGAAAGGTGAACATATCCCTCTCTCTGAAGATCTCTCCATTATTATACAGAGAGTGCTCTGGAATGCTTCCAAGGTGAGGGTGTCAGTCAATGTAGGCATGGTGACATCAAGCTGGATGGGAATGTTGATCTACTGACAGTCTCAAGTTGTGCCAGGGTAGGTATAGGCTGGATATTAGGAAGAAGTTCTTCACAGAGAGAGTGATTGGCATTGGAATGGGCTGCCCAGGGAGGTGGTGGAGGCACCATCCCTGGGGTCTTCAAGAAAAGCCTGGATGAGGCACTCAGTGCCATGGTCTGGTTGAGTGGATAGGGCTGGGTGCTAGGTTGGACTGGATGATCTTGGAGGTCTCTTCCAACCTGGTTGATTCTATGATTCTATGATTCTATGAAGGTGAGGAAGGCTCTACAGAGGGAACTGGACATGCTGGATCAAAGGGTTGAGGCAACTGCCAGGTCATGCACTGAGATCACAACAACCCCATGAATTCTTGAGGCCTGGGGCAGAGGGGCTGAAAAGTAGCTTTGCAGAGAGGGACCTGGGGGTGCTGGTCAACAGCAGATGAAGATCACAGTATCACAGTATCACCAAGGTTGGAAGAGACCTCACAGATCATCAAGTCTAACCCTTTACCACAGAGCTCAAGGCCAGACCATGGCACCAAGTGCCACGTCCAATCCTGCCTTGAACAGCTCCAGGGACGGCGACTCCACCACCTCCCCGGGCAGCCCATTCCAGTGTCCAATGACTCCAAGATGAGCCAGTGTGTGCCCAGGTGGCCAAACGGCTGCCAGCCTGCTGGCCTGGATCAGCAATAGTGTGACCAGCAGGACCAGAGAAGTGATTGCACCTCTGTACTCAGCACTGGTGAGGCCACACCATGAGTGCTGGGCTCAGTTTTTGGCCCTTTGTTCCAAGAAGGACGTTTTGGTGCTAGAGAGTGTCCAGAGAAGGGCAATGAAGCTGGTGAAGAGTCTGAAGAACAGGTCTGGTGAGGAGCAGCTGAGGGAACTGAGGTTGTTTAGCCTGGAGAAAAGGAGGCTGAGGGAAGACCTTCATTGCTCTCTACAACTCCCTGCCAGAAGGTTGGAGCAAGCTTTTACTCCTAGGGAACAAGGAATAGCAAGAGATGAAATGGCCTCAAGTTGCACCAGGGGAGGTTTCAGTAGGAGGGAGTCATCAGGCACTGGAACAGGCTGCCCAAGCCAGTGGTGGAGTCACCATTCTTGGAGGCCATTAAAAGACATCTTAATGAGTGGCTTGAGGACATGGTGCAACAGTTGTGTACCGGAAGATGTTAAGTTATGGTTAGACTGGAAGATCTTAAGGCCTTTTCCAAGCCTATGGATTCTGTGATATTAAGTGATTTGGCAAAATGATATGTCACAAGTGAAAGCCCTTCAGTGATGCAAGAGAGCCCTGAATTAGAGCACAACACATAGTGGCATCAGAAAGGGTCAGTGCCATGTCCATGGAGCAGGAAAATGATCTTAGCTGGCATGGCTTTGAAGTTCTTTCATTAGCATCAAACTCTGCTTTCAGATTATTCATGATTCTTTTTGCTTTGCATTAAACAAATGCCTGTGCTGAGGGAGGTTTCTTTTCTTTTCACCCTTCTTTAGCAACAGGAATCATTCTCTTTTCCTTAATGGAAGATTTAAGCTCTGCAGTGAAGTCTTTTAATTGATTTTGGCACTCATCACACCTCTAATTGACTGCTTAACCAGCTCCTGGGTTTAATGTCAAGTGTTTTTTTTTTTAGGGGGTGTCCCTCCTATTCTCTACCCTTGAAAGGCAAGTGGCAGCTTGCAAATCAGCTTTAGTCTGCTTCATGGTCTGAGGGAGGAGACTCAAGGGTGACCTCATTGCTATCTACAACTCCCTGAAGGGAGGCTGTAGCCAGCTCGGTTTGGTCTCTTCTGCCAGGCAAGCAGCAACAGAACAAGGGGACAGTCTCAAGCTGTGCCAGGAAAGGTCTAGGCTGGATGTTGTTAGGAAGTTGTTGGCAGAGAGAGGGATTGGCATTGGAATGGGCTGCCCAGGGAGGTGGTGGAGTCGCTGTCCCTGGAGTTGTTCAAGCCAAGCCTGGCTGAGGCACTTAGTGCCATGGTCTGGTTGGTTGGCCAGGGCTGGGTGCTAGGTTGGAGTGGATGAGCTTGGAGCTCTCTTCCAACATGATTGATTCTATGACTCTATGAATTCTGTGATTCTAAGAGAACTTGACTAATACCACTTACTGCTGCAGAGAACAGACCTGGCCTCAAACCCAGACAGAGCAAAGGCTCCCCTCACCCTAAGTCCAGTTGAAAGGGAGATGTCCTGCTGGGGAAATGTGGGGAAACTGAGGAATGGGTACAGCATGAGTTGTCTGAAACCAAGAAGAAGCCAAGGAGAGGCTGTGCTGGCTGAAGAATGAAGGCTGGATGTGCTTTCTCATAGATGTGGGAACAGGAGGCATTTGCAGTTATTTACAATGAGGGTGAGGAAACACCAGAGTGGGTTGCCAAGCAAAGTTGTGGACACCTCATCCCTGGAAGTGTGTGAGACCAGGTTGAATGAAGCTTTGAGAAACCTGGTCTCCTGGGAGGTGTCCCTGCCCATGACAGTGAGGTTGAAATGAAGTAAACTTTGAGGTCAGTTATAGCCCAAACCATTCTGTGGATCTATGAACCAAAGCTAAACCAAAAGCATCACCACATCAAGGCACACAGAAATTGTGTTACATATATGCCAGGTGCTGCACTTTGGCCACAGCAACCCCATGCAGAGATACAGGCTGGGGTGGGAGTGGCTGAGAGCAGCCAGACAGAGAGGGATCTGGGGGTGCTGATTGATACCCACCTGAACATGAGCCAGCAGTGTGCCCAGGTGGCCAAGAGAGCCAGTGGCATCCTGGCCTGCATCAGGAATGGTGTGGCCAGCAGGAGCAGGGAGGTCATTCTGCCCCTGCACTCTGCACTGGTTAGACCACACCTTGAGTGCTGTGTTCAGTTCTGGGCCCCCCAGTTTAGGAGGGACATTGAGATGCTTGAGCGTGTCCAGAGAAGGGCGACGAGGCTGGGGAGAGGCCTTGAGCACAGCCCTACGAGGAGAGGCTGAGGGAGCTGGGATTGGTTAGCCTGGAGAAGAGGAGGCTCAGGGCAGACCTCATTGCTGTCTGCAACTACCTGAGGGGAGGTTGTGGCCAGGAGGAGGTTGCTCTCTTCTCTCAGGTGGCCAGCACCAGAACAAGAGGACACAGCCTCAGGCTGCACCAGGGGAGATTTATGCTGGAGGTGAGGAGAAAGTTCTTCCCTGAGAGAGTCATTGGACACTGGAATGGGCTGCCCGGGGAGGTGGTGGAGTCGCCGTCCCTGGAGCTGTTCAAGGCAGGACTGGACGTGGCACTTGGTGCCATGGTCTGGCCTTGAGCTCTGTGGTAAAGGGTTGGACTTGATGATCTGTGAGGTCTCTTCCAACCCTGGTGATACTGTTGTGATAGGGAACAATATGTTTTGTTCACTAAAATAAGGTAACAGAAGGGTTTTAATAAGTTTTGAGTTCCAGAAGCCCAGGTCAGAGGTCTGCCCTGCCTGAGAGGATTTTCCCGCCTGCCTTACCTGAGAGGTTTCCCGCCAAGCAGGGGGTCGGAAGAAACCCCTCGGCACCAGCAGCGCACATGCGCAGAGCGCTTCTTTACCTCGCAGGGGACCTGCCAGCGGCGGCGGGCGGACTATAAAAGAAGGGGACCGGGACCAGCTGGGTGGCGGCAAGTGGGCGGAGCGGGGACTGCCCCTTGTCGTTCAGCGCTGATTCTTGCCTCTTATCCTGCTTGCTCGTTGTCATTAAATAAATTCTGATTGGACTTTGAGATTTTTGTCCTCGAAATTTATCACACTGTGATACTGCAAGGGAAGCAGTGAGGGTGGGAGCAAATCACAGCTTAACTACATCCCTTAAATACATCTCCGGCTTTGTGGTACTCCAAAAGGAAGCAGAGTTAATGGATGCAGGGTTAGAAGTCCATGCTTATTAGAAATCCAAATGCCATGCTTTGTAAATTGAGTGTTGCACCTGATAGGACGTTCAAAGCAATAAAGCAGCTGACATTCACTAGTTGGAAAGGTAATAGAATCTGATGTCTGGGTACCTGCATTTGTAGCAAGTCTCAGGTTGCTGCTCCCACCACTGGAAATGACTCTGAGTCATTCAATTTCTCTGAACACCTGCTCTGCAGTTTGTCTGCAGAGAAATCTGCCACATGAAGGCAGGGCTCTCACTCTTCTGAGTTCCCATTCGTACTGGTATCACAGTATCACAGTATCACAGTATCATCAGGGTTGGAAGAGACCTCACAGATCATCCAGTCCAACCCTTTACCACAGAGCTCAAGGCCAGATCATGGCACCAAGTGCCACGTCCAGTCCTGCCTTGAACAGCTCCAGGGACAGCGACTCCACCACCTCCCCGGGCAGCCCATTCCAGTGTCCAATGACTCTCTCAGGGAAGAACTTTCTCCTCACCTCCAGCATAAATTTCCCCGGTGAAAGGGAAGCTGGCTGACCCACTGTGCTAGTTTGAAGCTAGCTAGAATGCTTTGGTGAGAGGCATTAGATTGCAGGCTGTGAGTAGGAAACAATGGTGATGCCTACTGCACTCAGAGGCTTGCTGAGATGGATAAGAACAAGAACATAATCATAGATAACAGAGTCACTGCCTGGGCTTTGGGTTGAACTTCACTCTCTAACCTAACCTGCTGTCTGTATGACTAATTCATCTGCTTCCTAACCCCCCTGGCCAACCTTCCAGGCTACCTTAAACAAAGCTGGAGGTGGGGAGAATCAGCTTGGAGGTGAGGAGGAAGTTGTTGAGCATGAGAGTGGTGAGAGGCTGGACTGGGTTGCCCAGGGAGGTGGTTGAGGCCCCATGGCTGGAGGTGTTTGAGGCCAGGCTGGATGAGGCTGTGTGCAGCCTGCTCTAGGGTAGGATGTCCCTGGGCATGGCAGGGGGGTTGGAACTGGCTGCTCCTTGTGGTCCCTTCCAGCCCTGACCGATTCTACGATTCATTCCCTGTCTCTGCTAAGTTCTGTGGCACTGAACCACAGACACAGTAGAACCATAGAGTTGTTTCAGATGAAAAAAAAAGCTTTAACATCAGCAAGTCCAAGCATTCTATGACTCCATGATTCTGAGTTCTTCACAGAGAAAGTGACTGGCATTGGAATGGGCTGGCCAGGGAGGTGGTGGAGTTGCCATCCCTGCAGGTGTTGAAGCCAAGCCTGGCTGAGGCACTTAGTGCCATGGTCTGGTTGACTGGATAGGGCTGGGTGCTAGGTTGGAGTGGATGAGCTTAGAGGTCTCTTCCAACCTGGTTGATTCTATGATTCTATGAGTCTAATGCACATGCACAAGAGTTGTCAGGCATAAATGTCTAAAATCTTAGAGCTGAGAGAGTTCTGCATGGAATTTGCCTTTCTGTGCCAGGACATCATTACTGAATCATTTCCAGCCTAGTATGGGGCTTGTCCAGCAGCTAATTCGAGTTTTATTAGTTCATTACTTTGCTTGCCTCTAATGTTTTCAATCCCACACTTCAGCCAAGAGCAAAACCAATTGCCACGTTCTAGCAGCTCTCAGGAGTGCAGTTGTTTGCACTTGTCATTACTTTCAGAATGAAAATGAAGCACAGCAAGGAAATGGCAGAATATGAATCTTGGCATCAGGACTGGAAAGGGTTGCTTGAGAGATTTTTGTTTGCTCACTTTCTTCAGGAGAATTCTGCCACTCTGCTCTGCTCTGCTAAGACCTCATCTGGAGTTCTATTTCTAGCTCAGGGCCCCCAACACAAGAGAGACATGGACCTGCTGGACTGGGTCTAGAAGAAGGCCACCAAGATGATCAGAAGGCTGAGAACCCCTCCTGTGATGACAGGCTGAAAGAATTGGAGCTATACAGCCTGGAGAAGAGAAGGCTTCAGGGAGACCTTATAGCAGTATTTCAGTATCTGAAAGGGAGCTACCTACAGCAAGGGACTTTAAAAGGGCTTGTGGTGATAGGATGCAGGACAATGGTTTGAAAGAGGAGCAGGGTAGATTTAGGTTGGACAAGGGTGGTGAAACACTGGAACTAGTTGCCCAGGGATGTAGTTGAGGCTCTGTCCCTGGAGACATCCAAAATCAGACTGGATGTGGCCCTGGGCAGACTGCTCTAGTTGGAGGTGTCCTTGCTCAGTACAAGATGACCTTAGAGGGTCCCTTCCAATCCAATGCAATTTGTGACTCAGTGAATTAGACTTGCCCAAATCAAAATGACTACCCTATCTTCCTTGGTTAGTTCTTATATCTCCCTTTAATTTGTTTCTGATTGTTGGCTGTAGCTGGCTGGCATCTTCCCATAATACATAGGATCACAGAATTGCTTTGGTTGGAAGAGACCTCTGAGGTCATTGAGTCCAACCATACTCAAGGATTCAGATCACAGAGGCACTGCTGGGGCACCAGAGATGCACCAGAAAAGAAAGCTTTATATCCTTTTAGAACTGTGTGCTAGTTTGAGCCTAGCTGGGATATTATAGTGGGAGGAATTAGGTGATAGGCTGTGAAAAGGAAACAATGGTGATGGCTACTGCACTCATAGGCTTGCTGAGATGGATAAGAACAAGAACATAAACATGGATTACAGAGTTGCTCTCTGTCTCTGGGGCTGCATGAACTTCTCTCTCCCTAACTTGCTGCCTGACTAATCCATCTACTTCCTAATCCTCCAAATTCATCTTAAACTCTCTGTCTTTGGGGATGCAATTCTCTCTCTAACCTGCCTGACTAATCCTTCACCTTCCTAACCCCCTGGCTGACCTTCCAAACTCACCTTAATACATAAGGCAAAGTCTGGGGTAAGGTAGAGGGGTGGGAAGATGGTGGAAGGGTGGTTGGGAGCCCCTCCTGGAGGCTCAGGTTTCTGAGAGGGCTGTTGTGTTTCTGTACTATTTTTAACTTGTCTGTTTTCTGTCTCTAGCTGTAGAGATTGTAACTCTCTGCTCGTATCTTGTGCTGAGCTGTAAATATAAAGCCTCATTCCTTAACCTCCAGCTCAGCTGAGTCTAGTCTGGGTGATTTTCAGAAGTGGGGGGGTGGTGGGGAACACCCAAACCATCACAAACAAAAAACCCCAAAACCAAACCAAATTTATCTTCACTGCAAAGCCACCAAAGTCTGGCCTCACCGTGTCTGCACAAATACTCTTTAAGAATCAGTTTTATCTGTCATTATGCAATCACTAAGAACTTTTCCCTCTAGGGAAGGAAAGGCAGAGCAAATTGGAAGACAGCTGTGAACTTATTGTCCCAGCATTCTAAAAATTCCTACTAAACTCTGTGCATTATTGAGAGGTTAAGGTGGAGGGAGGTGATTCTCCCCTGCTGCTCTGCTCTGCTGAGACCCCACCTGGAGTACTGCATCCAGTTCTGGAGCCTCTACTCTAAGAGGGATGTGGAGATGCTGGAGAGTGTCCAGAGCAGGGCCAGGAGGATGCTGAGAGGGCTGCAGCAGCTCTGCTGTGAGCACAGACTGAAAGAGTTGGGGCTGTGCAGGCTGGAGCAGAGGAGGCTCCCAGGGGAACTTCTTGTGGCCTTCCAGCATCTGAAGGGGGATACAATAAAGCTGGGGAGGGACTTTTCAGGCTCTCAGGGAGTGCCAGGACTGGGGGGAATGGATCAAAGCTGGAGGTGGGGAGAGTGAGGCTGGAGGTGAGGAGGAAGTTGTTGAGCATGAGAGTGGTGAGAGGCTGGACTGGGTTGCCCAGGGAGGTGGTTGAGGCCCCATGGCTGGAGGTGTTTGAGGCCAAGCTGGCTGAGGCTGTGTGCAGCCTGCTCTAGGGTAGGGTGTCCCTGGGCATGGCAGGGGGTTTGGAACTAGATGCTCCTTGTGGTCCCTTCCAACCCTGACTGATTCTATGATTCTATGAGATTTTAATACAGAGAATCACAGAATGGTTTGGTTTGGAAGGCACCTTAAAGATCATCATAGAATCAACCAGGTTGGAGGAGACCTCCAAGCTCATCCACTCCAACCTAGCACCCAGCCCTAGCCAATCAACCAGACCATGGCACCAAGTGTCTCATGCAGTCTTTTCTTGAACACCTCCAAGGATGGTGCCTCCACCACCTCCCCGGGCAGCCCATTCCAACATAACTCACTGTTTTCAGTGAGGCTGTCTTTAGTAATAACAATATTCTGAGATTATAATTCCTTCTTTGTTTAGGGGAAAAAAAGAAGAATCATTAAGTATTCCACACTTGATGAATCATTTATGAGTCAAATATTCCATTGTGTGGATATTGTTGCCTGACTGCAAAGGAATAATACAGTTCAATCTCTATTTTCTCCCCTCTAAGGATAATTAAAAATCAATAATAAAATCAATCAAAAATTCAGGCCAAGCTTATGATGAATATTTGAAAGACAAATAACTTTTTATTAGCCAGATCATAGAATCATAGAATCAACCAGGTTGGAAGAGACCTCCAAGCTCATCCAGTCCAACCTAGCACCCAGCCCTATCCAGTCAACCAGACCATGGCACTAAGTGCCCCTGCCAGGCTTATTTGAACACCTCCAGGGATGGTGACTCCACCACCTCCCTGGGCAGCCCATTCCAATGCCAATCACTCTCTCTGTGAAGAACCTCTTGCCAGCCCTAACAAATATGTTAACTCAGATACTACTTTAAAGTGAGTCAAATCAATGTAACACAATCACTTTGCATTTGACGTGTTAAATGATCCAGAAAGCTTTATGGAAGTTGGCTTTAGAGAAGGAATACAGGAGCCAGGAAGGCATATTCTATTGATGAATATCTCTTTTAACTCCACACTTCTGAAAGTGACTTTTTTCTCTCTCATTTTGCTGACAAAAGGGTTGCAACTCTGCTACTGAATCACAGACATAGTAGAACCATGGAGTTGTTGTAGTTGGGAAAAAAACTTTAACATCATCAAGTCTGTTGCACTGAATCATGACACAGCAGAACCATGGAGTGGTTGCAGTCAGAAATAAACCTTTAACATCACCAAATCCAACCATTCCCTATCTCTGCTGAGTCTGTTGCACTGAATTATGACACAGCAGAAGCATAGAGTGGTTGTAGTCAGAAATAAAGCTTTAACATCACCAAATCCAACCATTCCCTATCTCTGTCAGCTCTGTTGCACTGAATTATGACACAGCAGAAGCATAGAGTGGTTGTAGTCAGAAATAAACCTTTAACATCACCAAACCCAACCATTCCCTATCTCTGTCAGCTCTGTTGCACTGAATTATGACACAGCAGAACCATGGAGTGGTTGCAGTCAGAAATAAAGCTTTAACATCACCAAATCCAACCATTCCCTATCTCTGTCAGCTCTGTTGCACTGAATCATGACACAGAAGAACCATGGAGTGGTTGTAGTCAGAAATAAACCTTTAACATCACCAAATCCAACCATTCCCTATCTCTGTCAGCTCTGTTGCACTGAATCATACACAGAAGAACCATGGAGTGGTTGCAGTCAGAAATAAACCTTTAACATCACCAAATCCAACCATTCCCTATCTCTGCTGAGTCTGTTGCACTGAATTATGACACAGCAGAAGCATAGAGTGGTTGTAGTCAGAAATAAACCTTTAACATCACCAAAACCAACCATTCCCAATCTCTGCTGAGTCTGTTGCACTGAATTATGACACAGCAGAAGCATAGAATGGTTGTAGTCAGAAATAAACCTTTAACATCACCACATGCAACCATTCCCTATCTCTGTCAGCTCTGTTGCACTGAATTATGACACACCAGAAGCATAGAGTGGTTGCAGTCAGAAATAAACCTTTAACATCACCAAATCCAACCATTCCCTATCTCTGCTGAGTCTGTTGCACTGAACCATGACACAATAGAACCATAGAGTGGTTGCAGTCAGAAATAAACCTTTAACATCACCACATGCAACCATTCCCTATCTCTGCTGAGTCTGTTGCACTGAATCATGAGACAGCAGAAGCATAGACTGGTTGCAGTCAGAAATAAACCTTTAACATCACCAAACCCAACCATTCCCTATCTCTGTCAGCTCTGTTGCACTGAATTATGACACAGCAGAACCATGGAGTGGCTGCAGTCAGAAATAAAGCTTTAACATCACCAAATCCAACCATTCCCTATCGCTGTCAGCTCTGTTGCACTGAATCATGACACAGAAGAACCATGGAGTGGTTGTAGTCAGAAATAAACCTTTAACATCACCAAATCCAACCATTCCCTATCTCTGTCAGCTCTGTTGCACTGAATTATGACACAGCAGAAGCATAGAGTGGTTGCAGTCAGAAATAAACCTTTAACATCACCAAATCCAACCATTCCCTATCTCTGTCAGCTCTGTTGCACTGAATTATGACACAGCAGAAGCATAGAGTGGTTGCAGTCAGAAATAAACCTTTAACATCATCAAGTCCAACCATTCCCTATTTCTTCCAAGTCTGTTGCTCAACCATGCCCCTCAGCACCACATATCTGCCTCTTTTCCATGCCTCCAGGTACAGGGATTCAACCAACTCCCTGGGGAGCCTATTCCAGCAGCTGAGAATTTTTCAGTGAAGAACATTTGCCTTTTTCCTAGGCTGATAGAAGTTCTGAACACTTCCATTGCTGCTAAATCTAGTTCTTGTAGTCATGCCCAGCTCTGAGGAGAACCATACTGCCCTAGTTTGCACCCATAGGACAGACCTCCAACTTCTGCACTTGTGATGACAGGCATCAGAGCCAGCTGAAAGCTTAGCAATTTCATACTGTGTGACACCAAACTCTGCATTGTCATCTGCTGCTGGGCTTTCATTGCTGCCCATTTCCTATTATTTGGTGAGAGGTGTAAGACTGTCACATTAGTTCCTCTGCTGACTGAGAGGTTTACAGAAGGGCAAAACTGGTCTGGAAGGAACATCACAGTTTCATAGTTGTACTTATTAGTAGTTCACATTAGGTGACCTCAAAGTAAGAGTGACAATAAGCATTGAAATGTCTTGATAAATGCACAGCATGTGCAACTAAGACATCATATTCTTCTCACTGCATTCCCTCAGCACATCAGAACCCCCAGGCATGTCCTTTTGCCTCCAGGCTGTCTGAATTACCCCCAGCACAGTGAAGACTTTCTGCAGTACCAGAAAGGGGTCTACAAGAAATCTGAGGAGGGAGTTTTTACAATGGCTTACAGTGACAGGACAAGGGTCAATGGCTTTGAGCTGGAAGAGGGGAGGTGGAGACTGGAAACAAGGAAAAGAATCTTCACAGTGAGGGTGGTGAGACTCTGGAAGAGGTTGCCTAGGGAGGCTGAGGATTTTCCTTCCCTGGAGCTGGTCAAGGCCAGGCTGGATGGGTTTATGCAAACTCTTCTAGTGGAAGGTGTCCCTCTCTGTGGCAGGAGGCTGGAACAAGATGATCTCTAAGGTCCCTTCCAATCCAAACCATGGCTCTGTGATTCTGTGATCCCATGGATGGCATCTCAAAGAGGAACTTGACTTCATAGGTAATAATAATACAATCAGAATCACAGAACCTTAGAGGTTGGAAGGGATCTCCAGAGATCATTGAGTCCAACCTCCCTGCCAAAGCAGGATCACACAGGGTAGTCTGCACAGGAATGCAACCAGGTGGGCTTGGAAAGGCTCCAGAGAAGGAGACTTCACAACCTCTCTGGGCAGCCTGCTCCAGGGCTCTGTCACCCTTGATCTAAAAAAGTTCCTCCTCATGTTGAGTTGAAACCTTCTCTGTTCCAGTTTGTATCCATTGCTCCTTGGCTTGTTGCTGCTGACCACCAAAAAGAGATTGCCCCCAGCCACTTGACTCCCACCCCTCAGATACTGGTAAACATTGCTCAGATCTCCTCTCAGCCTTCTCTTCTGCAGACTGAACAGCCCCAGGGCTCTCAGTCTCTCTCCATAGGGTAGATGCTCAAGTCCCCCAGTCATCCAAAAAAGCTGGGGAGGGACTTTTCAGGCTCTCAGGCAGTGCCAGGACTGGGAGGAATGGAGCAAAGCTGGAGGTGGGGAGAGTCAGGCTGGATGTGAGGAGGAAGCTGTTGAGCATGAGAGTGGTGAGAGGCTGGAATGGGTTGCCCAGGGAGGTGGTTGAGGCCCCATGGCTGGAGGTGTTTGAGACCAGGCTGGCTGAGGCTGTGGCCAGGGGATGTTCAAGGTCAGGCTGGATGTGGCTGTGGCCAGGCTGCTCTAGGGTAGGGTGTCTTTGCCCATGGCAGGGGGGTTGGAACTGGCTGCTCCTTGTGATCCCTTCCAACCCTGACTGATTCTATGATTCTATGGTTCTATGCTGGACAAAAGAGTTATGGAACCTTTGTCTCACAAATAATTTCTAAAATGTGGGACAAAAGCCATCCTCAAAACTTCTTTTGGGATACTAGAGTGGATGTTTAGTAGGTTCTGGATCTGCATCAGTTGGGGGGGATGACATGCAATCTTCCATGTTACCAGGTGATACTGAGAGGGTGAAGAGGGTCCAGAGAAGGACCACAGAGGTGATCCAAGGACTGGGAAGCTACCACATGAGGGAGGGCTGAGAGAACTGGGTTTGTTCAGCTTCACTTAGGAGGGATCTCATCAACATGCTCCAGTGTTTAAAAGGTGACTGCAATGGAGATGAAGACTCCCTTTTACAAGGAACTACATGGAAAAAACCCAAGAGCTAATGGGTACAAATTACTGCTGAGGACATTCTGTTTGGACACAAGAGGAATGCTTTTTACAACAGGGACAAAAAGCCATCAGAAGAATCTCTCCAGGGGAGTGGTGGGGTCCCCAGCATTGGGCACTTGTAAGACTCAGCTGGAGAGGGGCTGGGCCTTCTTGTCTAGACCATGGTCTTGAAAACTTGGACTTGATCATTCTTAAGGTCCCTTCCAGCCTGATGGTCTCTGATTCCATGATGTAGTTGGGGCCACTGCTGTCAGTCTTACAGGGACAAAATAATCTTGCTGGTTTGTGGCTTGGATAAAACTACTCTGAGCCCAGGCTTTTTGTCTCAGTGTGTCTGCAGCACTCATTGCCCTTGTTAGCAGGAAATACAACTAAACCAGGGGTGAGCACAGCTGGAGCAGCCCAGGTCTGCCTGGAGCCTGGCTCAGATTGCCATTCTGCAAATGAGAGATGTGCCCTTGGTGACTCCTCTAACACACTGCATGTGAAAGAGCAGCAGCTTTGAAAACAACCTGCTCAAATGCTATACCTGTAGCATAAGGTTGTACTTCCTCGAGAGGTGAAGGACACAAGAGCACCTGGAATAGCCTGTGCCACAGGATTATGGGATGTTTTCATGGAGTTGTCAGGGTTGGAAGGCACCTCAAGGATCATCCAGTTCCAACCCCTCTGCCGTGGGCAGGGACACCTCACACTAGGTCAGGATGCTTAGAGCCTCATTCAGCCTGGCCCTAAAGACCTCCAGAAATGGGGCTTCCACCACCTCCCTGGGTAACTTGTTTCAGTGTCACACCACTCTTCACATATTTTAAACTCAGCTTAGCCACCATCTCCCTTCCTTATACCACCACACCTGCTTTGAGATATCCTGAAATGCCTTTGCCTATCTGAGCCTTCGTACCAGCTCCAGAATCACAGAATCTCAGAGCTACACAGACTGGAAAAGGCCTTTAAGGTCACAGACTCTAGTCATTAGCCAAAAACTGATGAGCCCTTGACCAAACCACATCCTTCAGCACCACATCTACGTGACTATCAGATGGAGGTCTTCAAGAAAAGCCTGGCTGAGGCACTCGGTGCCATGGTCTGGTTGATTGGCTAGGGCTGGGTGCTAGGTTGGACTGGATGATCTTGGAGGTCTCTTCCAACCTGGTTGATTCTATGATTCTATGTCCAGGGATGGTGACTCCACCACCTCCCTAGGCAGCCTCTTCCAATGCCTGAGAATCCTTTCAGCTAAGAAATTCTTCCTGATATCCAACCAAAAATTCCAGTTCAACAACTTGAGGCCATTGTGTCCAGTTCTGGGCTCCTCAATTCAAGAGAGATGTTGAGATACTGGAATGTGCCCAGGAAAGAGCAATGAAGCTGGGGAGAGGTGACTGGATGAGGCACTTAGTGCCGTGGTCTGGTTGATTGGGCAGGGCTGGGTGCTAGGTTGGACTGGATGAGCTTGGAGGTCTCTTCCAACCTGCTTGATTCTATGATTGTTGTGCTTCTCCATTCAAAGCAGGCTGTGAAAGAAGGTTCCCAGCAAACAGATCTGATACAGTACAAGTAAGTGCCTGGCAGTGATTGAACTCTCACTTCCCCATAGCTCGCTGCAGAGAGTGCTCTGTGCCCACATTCCTGGTCCTCAGGAACCAGGTGGGGGAAAAAAAGAGTAGTGAAGCATTTAGACGTTGAAAAAGCAGGTGGAAGGGTAGTGTCAAAACACACCAAACAGTTGCACAATTAGAGAGACAAACTCACATTTCAGAGTCATGACAAAGCGAACAAGAGCTGCTGTCATAGCCTGAGTGGTGATTGGAGCAGCACAGGGCAGACAGCTCAGATCATTAGAGAACAAACAAAGGCTTGCTCCCTGCCTTCAGGGAGGTGCAAATCACAGTATCACACAGTATCACAGTATCACAGTATCACCAGGGTTGGAAGAGACCTCACAGATCATCCAGACCAACCCTTTACCACAGAGCTCAAGGCCAGACCATGGCACCAAGTGCCACGTCCAGTCCTGCCTTGAACAGCTCCAGGGACAGCGACTCCACCACCTCCCCGGGCAGCCCATTCCAGTGTCCAATGACTCTCTCAGGGAAGAACTTTCTCCTCACCTCCAGCCTAAATCTCCCCTGGCACAGCCTGAGGCTGTGTCCTCTTGTTCTGGTGCTGGCCACCTGAGAGAAGAGAGCAACCTCCTCCTGGCCACAACCACCCCTCAGGTAGTTGTAGACAGCAATGAGGTCTCCCCTGAGCCTCCTCTTCTCCAGGCTAACCAATCCCAGCTCCCTCAGCCTCTCCCTGTAGGGCTGTGCTCAAGGCCTCTCCCCAGCCTCATCGCAACATCCAGCCTAGACCTGCCCTGCAACTGCCCTGAGACTGTGCCTCCTTTTTCTCTTGCTGCTTGCCTGGGAGAAGAGACCAACCCCACCTGGCTACAGCCTCCCTTCAGGCAGTTGTAGACAGCAATGAGCTCTGCCCTGAGCCTTCTCTTCTCCAGGCTGCACACCCCCAGCTCCCTCAGCCTCTCCTCACAGGGCTGTGCTCCAGGCCCCTCACCAGCTTTGTTGCCCTTCTCTGGACACCTCCCAGCACCTCAACATCGCTCTTGAATTGAGGAGCCCAGAACTGGACACAGCACTCAAGGTGTGGCCTGAGCAGTGCTGAGCACAGGGGCAGAATAACCTCCCTTGTCCTGCTGCCCACACTGCTCCTGAGCCAGCCCAAGATGCCATTGGCTCTCTTGGCCACCTGGGCACACTGCTGCCTCATCTTCAGCTCCTATCTATCAGTACCCCCAGCTCCCTTTCCTCCTGGCTGCTCTCCAGCCACTCAGTCCCCAGCCTGTAGTGCTGCTTGGGGGTGTTGTGGCCAAAGTGTAGCATTCTGCACTTGGCCTTGTTCAGTCTCATCCCATTGGCCTCTGCCCACCCATCCAGCCTGGCCAGGTCCCTCTGCAGGGCTCTCCCACTGTCTAACTCATCCACAGCTGCTCCTAACTTGATGTCATCTGCAAACTTAATGGACTCAATCCCCTGCTCCAGATCATCAGTAAAGATATTGAAGAGGACTGGGCCCAGAACTGATACTTGGGGGAACATCACTAGTGCCGGCTGCTAACTGGATGTGGCACCATTCACCACCAATGGTGGTGGCCTGAAATGGCCTAAAACTGTGCCAGGCAAGGCTTAAATTGGAGATTAGGAACAATTTCTTTGCTGCAAAAATAATGAGGCACTGGAACAGGCTGCTCAATGAGGTAGTGGAGTCACCATCCCTAGAGGTGTACAAGAAACGTGTGGCATGGCCAAACTCATGTCCTTTGATCATGGCAAATGCGTCCAGGACCAAAGGACATGGCTTAATGGCCAGGGTGGTGTTAGGTCAATAGATGGACTTGATGATCTTAGAGGTATTTTCCAACTGAAACCATTCTAAGATTCTATGAAATATGTTTTCATATAAAAAAGCTCAGAAACCAGTTGAAAGATCACAGTTTTATTCCACAATAATAAACCCTGAAAAGGTATTTTAGCAGTGCAGATGCAGATTTCAACACAGAGACAAGGTAGTGTTCACTTCTGGAAGGACAGGAGCACCCTTCATGTGTGGCCACTGAGCATGGCTACTACCTGAAGAGACAGTATAGCCAGGTGGGGGTTGATCTCTTCTCCCAGGCAACCATCAACAGAACAAGGGGACACAGTCTCAAGTTGTGGCAGGAGAGGTCTAGGCTGGATGTTAGGAGGAAGATGTTGGCACAGAGAGTGATTGGCATTGGAATGGGCTGCCCAGGGAGGTGGTGGAGTCACTATGCCTGGAGGTGTTCAATAAAAGCCTGGCTGGGGCACTTAGTGCCATGGTCTGGTTGACTGTCTAGGACTGGGTGCTAGGTTGGACTAGATGAGCTTGGAGGTCTCTTCCAACCTGCTTGATTCTGTGATTCTATGATTCTATGTAGCATGGACATTTTGTCAGGATTTGGCATGCTGGACTTCATAGAGTCATAGAATCAGTCAGGGTTGGAAGGGACCACAAGGATCATCTAGTTCCAACCCCCCTGCCATGAGCAGGGACACCCTACCCTAGATCAAGCTGACCAGAGCCTTTGGAATGGGCTGCCCAGGGAGGTAGTGGAGTCACTGACCCTGGGGGTGTTCAAGAAAGGACTGCCTGAGGCACTTAGTGCCATGGTCTAGTTGATTGGTCAGGGCTGGGTGTTAGGTTGGACTAGATGAGGTTGGAGGTCTCTTCCAACCTGCTTAATTCTATGATTCTGTGATTTAGCCTGGCCTTAAACACCTCCAGCCATGGGGCTTCAGCCACCTCCCTGGGCAACCTATTCCAGGCTCTCACCACTCAATTGCTGAAGAGTTTCCTCCTCACCTCCACTCTGAATCTACCCATCTCCAGCTTCACTCCATTCCCCCCAGTCCTGTCACTCCCTGACAGCCTAAAAAGTCTCTCCCCATCATTTTTGTAGACCCCCTTCAGATCCTGGAAGGCCACAAGAAGATCATCTGGGAGCCTCCTCTTCTGCAGACTCAACAGCCCCAACTCTTTCAGTCTGTGCTCACAGCAGCACTGCTCCAGCCCTCTGAGCATCCTCCTGGCCGTTCAGATTCTGGAAGACCAAGTGATCAGCATAGAACTGGACCCTTCTGAGTTAGCCAAGCCACTCATCAGGAGGCAGGATACATCCATGTGCCTTGCCTGACAGAATTCTCTTCACTTGGGAGGTGTGGGGGGTGTTGTATTTTGGCTGTTGGAGGAAGATGTGTTAGCACAAAGTGCTGTGTCTCAATCATAACTGTATTGGGTTTGGGGGAATTTTATGAATGAGGTCCTTTCCAAAGGCCATTTGATACCAGCGATGCAGGTTGAGTCATGGCATAATCATTCTCCATCACTGAGACACATCCTCCTTAATGAAAACTCAGATTCTTTATCCCCAGATATGCAGCTTTTCAAAGCTCCATCCTGTTGCCAAGGCTAAGTGCTGCTGAAGTGGTGGTTTCCCTGTGTGAGTGGAGAGCAGCGAGCACAATGGGAGAGGGCCAGGCTTAAATCCAAGAATAGCCTTAACAATAATGACAGCTAAAATAAGGCCAGGAGGGAAAAGGAGTAATTCTGACTGTTGTCATTGCTGGCTTTTCAGTCTTCTCTAAAGAAATCCACTTCTGATTGTTGTCATCCTTGGTCTTTGAGTCTTTTCTAAAGACATCCTTGGATTCTGCCTGCATGAAGCTAAGCACAGCAATGGGTGTAAGCTGCAGCACAGGAGGTTCTGCCTCAATACAAGGGGGAACTTCTTAACTGTGAGGATCCCAGAGCCCTGGCACAGTCTGCCCAGAGAGGTTGTGGAGTCTCCTTCTCTGGACCCTTTCCAGGCCTGTCTGGATGTGTTCCTGTGTGATCTGTGTTAGATAGGATTGTCCTGCTCTGGCAGGGGGCTTGGACTGGATGATCTCCTCAGGTCTCTTCCAACCCCTAACATCCTGTGATCCTATGATCCTATATGGGGAGAAACTTCTTTGCTGTGAGAGTACTGGGGCCCTGGAGCAAGCAGCTCAGAATCTCCTTCTTTGGAGACTCCAAATCCTGCCTGGTTGTGTTCCCATATGACCTGCCCAAGGTGATGCTGCTTTAGCAAGGGGATTGGACTCTATTCTCTAGAGGTCACTTTCAAGCTCTGACACTCTATGATTGTGGAATTGTGATGGTTTGGGTGTTCCCTGCCCCTCCACACTTAAGAAAACCACCCAAACTAGACTCAGCCACTGTGAAAATGGATCAATATAGTTAGATCATCAATAAAGATATTGAACAGGACTGTGCCCAGCACTGATCCTTGGGGACACCATTAAGGACAGCTGCCAACTGGATGTGGCACCATTCACCACCCCTCTCTGTGCCCAGCCCTCCAACTGCAACACTGTGATGGATTGGGTGTTCCTTGCCCCCCACACTTAAGAAAATCACCCAGACTAGACTCAGCTGCTGGAAATGGAATGAATGAAGCTTTATATTCACAGCTTACACAAGATACAAGCAGAGAGTTACAATCTATACAGCTAGAGACAGAAATAGACAAGGTAAAAAGTAATCCAGAAACACAACAGCCCTCCCAGATACCTGAGTCCCCATGAGGGGCTCCCAGACATCCTTCCACCTTCTTCCCACCCCTCTACCTTACCCCAGACTTTGCCTTATGTATTAAGGTGAGTCTGGAGGGTCAGCCAGGTGCGTTAGGAAGGAGAAGGATTAGTCAGGCAGGTTAGAGAGAGAAGGGCAGCCTCAAAGACAAAGAGCAAACAAATGCATTAGCTATGCTTATGTTCTTGTTCTTATCCATCTCAGCAAGCCTATGAGTGCAGCAGCCATCACCATTGTTTCCTTTTCACAGCCTATCACCTAATTCCTCCCACTATAATATCCCAGCTAGGCTCAAACTAGCACACAGCTGTAAAAGGATATAAAGCTTTTTTTCTGGTGCATCTCTGATGTCCCAGCAGTGCCTCTGTGATCTAAATCCTTGACTATGGTAGGACTCAATGATCTCAGAAGTCTCTTCCAACCAAAGCAATTCCATGATTCTCACCAAAACATCTCAGCTAGGCTCAAACTAACACAGGGACAACCCAAAAATGTTCCCTTACATCTCCTCCTTGTTCTGGAATGCTGCATGAGATTTCTCTCCCACTTTACAGATCTCTTTCTCATTTCCTGCAGGGCTTCCCAACTTCCCTCAACACCTAACTTCATTCATCCAAGCATCTTCTTCTTATTTGAGTGCAGTGAAAGCTTTTATTTTGCTTCTTGTCAGATTTAATTATGAGCTTCATGTTTCCTTCTCTTCTTCTGCCTTTGCTGCTGTTTAACAATTACTAGTAGTTGGGGTTTTTTTCAGGGAAGAGAGGAAGGTTTGCACAAAAGCTCTGATTATGCTACAGATAATTGCATCTCAGTTTGTGGAGGATGATCATGGCTGGGTGTCTGTGCCTACGTGCTTACAGCACTGCCACTGTCTCCACACATCAACAGCCAAAATGATACCAGTGGGTAAGCAACACTAAGTCACCAATGCTGTTCTGAGGTGCTCACAGTATCACAGTATCAGCTCAGCTCAGCACAGGCAGGGACCTGTTGGAGTGGGGCCAGAGGAGGCCATAGCCATGCTGGAAGGGTTGGAAGGGATCTGCTGTGAGGCCAGGCTGAGGGAGCTGAGGTTGTTGAGCCTGGAGAAGAGAAGGCTCCAGGGAAACATTCTGGTGGCCTTTCAGTGCTTAAAGGGACCTGCAAGAAATGCAACAAGGGCAAGTGTAGAGTCTTACACTGAGGCAAGTACAACTCCAGGGATCAGGATAGAGTCATTGAATCATAGAATCAAGCAGGTTGGAAGAGACCTCCAAGCTCATCCAGTCCAACCTAGCACCCAGCCCTATCCAGTCAACCAGACCATGGCACTGAGTGCCTCAGCCAGGCTTTGCTTCAACACCTCCAGGCACAGTGCCTCCACCACCTCCCTGGGCAGCCCATTAGGTTGGGGACTGACCTGTTGGAAGGCAGTGAAGGAGAAAAGGATCTGAGAGTTCTAGTTGATGGGAGGTTGATCATGAACCGACAATGTGCACTGCGGCCAAGAGGGGCAATGTCATTCTGGGGTGGATTTGAATGGCTGTGGTTAGCAGGTTGAGAAAGGTTCTCCTGCTCCTCTATTCTGCCCTCCTAAAGATGCATCTGGAGCACTGTGTCCAGTTCTGGGCCCCCCAGTTCAAGAAGGACTCCTTGAAAGAGTCCAGCACAGAGCCACAAAGATGCTGAAGGGAGTGGAACATCTCTGTTATGAGGAGAGCCTGAGGGAGCTGGGGCTGTGCTGCTTGGAGAGGAGGAGCCTGAGGGCTGACCTCATCAGTGTTGATAAAGATGTGCAGGTGAGTGCCAAGAGCATGGAGCCAGGCTCTGTGATGCCCAGTGACAGTCTGTCCCTCAAGGGGATCTAGCACCAAGTCTTGCTGCCAGGATTTAGTCTTTTCAGGAGCCCATAAAGGCTGATGACCAAAGTGCTAAACCCACCAGGAGGCTGGAGCCAGACTCTGCTGGGTGATGCCTAATGACAGGACAAGGGGCAATGGGTGGAAGCTGAGGCATAGGAAGTTTCATTTAAACACGAGGAGGAATTTGTTTCCCTGTGAGGGTGACAGAACCCTGGAACAGGCTGCCCAGGGAGGTATTCAAGAGCTGCCTGAAAGTGTTCCTGTGTGGTCTGCTCTAAGTGCTCCTGCTCCAGCAGAGGGATAGGACTGGCTGAGCTTTGGAGGTCCCTTCCAGCCCCTGACATTCTGTGACTCTGTGAATATTCTGATCAACCAAGGTGCAAAATAAACTCTTCTGTTTGGACACCAGGTGCTCCCCAAAGCCACTCTGTCCTTCATCTCTGTACATGTGCAGTGTTACCTTTGCCTTTGCTTGTCTTACCTATGTGTGCTTCACCTTAGGTTGCTACCTAACAATGTTTTGGTGCATTTGTGGCTCTTATGAGTTCTTTTGCTGCTGCTTCGTCACAGGCAGTGCCCTGCACTTTTGACACAGTCAAAGTGACAGGGATTTTTCATCTGCTGGATCAAGAACTGGCTGGATGGCAGAGCTCAGAGAGTGGTGGTGATTGGTGCCACATCCAGCTGGTGGTGTTCCCCAGGGGTCAGTGCTGGGCCCAGTCCTGTTCAATATCTTTATTGATGATCTGGACGAGGGGATTGAGTCCAGCATCAGTAAATTTGCAGATGACACCATGCTAGGAGCAGGTGATGATCTGTTGGAAGGTAGGAAAGCCCTGCAGAGGGACCTGGCCAGACTACATGGGTGGGCAGAGGCCAATGGGATGAGATTGAACAAGGCCAAGTGCAGGGTTCTGCACTTTGGCCACAACAACCCCAAGCAGCACTACAGGCTCGGGCCAGAGTGGCTGAGAGCAGCCAGGAAGAAAGGGACCTGGGGGTACTGATAGACAGTAAGCTGAAGATGAGCCAGCAGTGTGCCCAGGTGGCAAGAGAGCCAATGGCATCCTGGCCTGCATCAGGAACAGTGTGGCCAGTAGGACAAGGGAGGTTCTTCTGCCCCTGTACTCAGCACTGGTCAGGCCACACCTTGAGTGCTGTGTCCAGTTCTGGGCCCCTCAATTCAAGAGAGATGCTGAGATGCTGGAACACGTCCAGAGAAGGGCAACAAAGCTGGTGAGGGGCCTGGAGCACAAATCCTATGAGGAGAGGCTGAGGGAGCTGGGGGTGTTTAGCCTGGAGAAGAGGAGGCTCAGGGGTGATCTTATGACTGTCTACAACTACCTGAAGGGGCATTGTAGCCAGGTGGGGGGTGGCCTCTTCTCCCAGGCAACCAGCAATAGAACAAGGGGACACAGTCTCAAGTTGTGCCAGGGTAGGTCTAGGCTGGATATTAGGAAGAAGTTCTTCACAGAAGAGTGATTGGCATTGGAATGGGCTGCCCAGGGAGGTGGTGGAGGCACCGTCCCTGGGGGTCTTCAAGCAAAGCCTGGCTGAGGCACTTAGTGCCATGGCCTGGTTGATTGGATAGGGCTGGGTGCTAGGTTGGACTGGCTGAGCTTGGAGGTCTCTTCCAACCTGCTTGATTCTATGATTCTATGATCTGGAAGCACAGCAAACACAGAATAAACTCTTTCACTTACATTTTTGCCATCTTCCAGAGAGACTATCTGCATCTTTGGACATGCTAACCAAAGGACCAGTGACCTGCAGTCAACTGCAAACCTGTCTTGGCGTTTGTCTTTTTTCCATACTCCCTGTTTCTTTTCTGACCTTCACACTTCAGTGTGTGGAGTCTGTTTTTCATTTTGTGCCTCCCATATTATTTTTCCTGGTGTTGATGTCCTCCAGCACACTTAGCACAGAGGATCCTGCTGTGTCCCAAGTAATGAGCTGAGAAAGGGGTAATTAAACAGGGGGTTTCAGATTCTGAGATTTCACCTTTGAGCATGCAGTCAAAAAAATTATGTTGAATACATTTCAGCCTTTTACTTCTTGGTCTTGTATAATTTGTTGTCATTATGAGTTTAAAATCACCTAGCTACAATTAAATACTAATTTAAATGAAGACTTGAAAGGAACCAAATGCAACCATTCTTACTTCCAAAGTAGTTTTGCACTACTTCAAAGAATGGCCAGGACAAAGTTTTTGTCAAAACAGATGGAATGTTCACAGGATCACAGGATGGAAGGCACCAAAGGAGATCATCCAGTCCAACCTCCCTGCCACAGCACAATCCTATCTAACACAGATCACACAGGAACAAATCCAGACAGGCCTGGAAAGGCTCCACAGAAGGAGACTCCACAACCTCTCTGGGCAGCCTGTGCCAGGGCTCTGGGACCCTTACAGTAAAGAAGTTCCCCCTTGTGTTGAGGCAGAACCTCCTGTGCTGCAGCTTACACCCATTGCTGCTTGTCCTATCCCAGGGAGCAGTGAGCAGAGCCTGTCCCACCCCTTCTGGCAGCCCTCAGGTACTTATAGACATTGATCAAATCCCCTCTCAGTCTTCTCTTCTCTAGACTAAAAAGTCCCAAGTCTCTCAGCCTCTCATCATCAGGCAGTGCTCCAGTCCCCTCATCATCCTTGTCACCCTCTGTTGGACCTCTCCAGCAGATCCCTGTCCCTCTTCAACTGGGAAGCCCAAAACTGAACACAGTATTCAATATGAGGTCTCAGCAGGGCAGAGTAGAGGAGGAGGAGAACCTCCCTTGATCTGCTGGACACATCCTCCTAATCCACCCCAGGCTCCCATTGGCCTTCTTGGCCAGCAGGGCACATTGCTGTGCCATGGGGAACTTGTTAGCCAAGCTAACCATGCTCTAAAGTGTTACCATGCTCTAATGGTCTGTGTCTTGTCTTTTGCACCTCACTTCTATGAATCAAAGGGAACTGAAGTTAGCCTTAACCATAATACTCAGCAGCAGTTAGGACAAAATGAAAATATGATGGTAACAACACACCCAGCAGGACAAGATTTAATAGTAAAATGGAAAGAAAACTGTGCAGGCTTTGAACTATGCAGGCTCCACAGTGCTGATTTTGGATGAATTACAGGAAAGATTCTCTATTTAAATGGAAATTCTCACTGTAGGCTTTTAGTCTGCAACACTAAAGATTGTTAAAATGAAACTAATTGAAAAGAGAAAGGAATTTCCCTTTTAAACTCATTGCCTCAAAATTCCTTTAGATGCTGCTTGTTACTGCTTAGGTTCATAGAATCATTGAATCAACGAGGTTGGAGGAGACCTCCAAGTTCATCCAGTCCAATCTATCACCCAGCCCTAACCAATCAACTAGACCATGGCACTGAGTTCTTGATTCACAGTATCACATTATCACAGTATCATCAGGGTTGGAAGAGACCTCACAGATCATCAAGTCCAACCCTTTACCACAGAGCTCAAGGCCAGACCATGGCACCAAGTGCCACATCCAGTCCTGCCTTGAACAGCTCCAGGGACGGCGACTCCACCACCTCCCCGGGCAGCCCATTCCAGTGTCCAATGACTCTCTCAGGGAAGAACTTTCTCCTCACCTCCAGCCTAAATCTCCCCAGGCACAGCTTGAGGCTGTGTCCTCTCGTTCTGGTGCTGGCCACCTGAGAGAAGAGAGCAACCTCCTCCTGGCCACAACCTCCCCTCAGGTAGTTGCAGACAGCAATGAGGTCTCCCCTGAGCCTCCTCTTCTCCAGGCTAACCAATCCCAGCTCCCTCAGCCTCTCCTTGTAGGGCTGTGCTCAAGGCCTCTCCCCAGCCTCGTTGCCCTTCTCTGGACACGCTCAAGCATCTCAATGTCCCTCCTAAACTGGGGGGCCCAGAACTGAACACAGCACTCAAGGTGTGGTCTAACCAGTGCAGAGTACAGGGGCAGAATGACCTCCCTGCTCCTGCTGGCCACACCATTCCTGATGCAGGCCAGGATGCCACTGGCTCTCTTGGCCACCTGGGCACACTGCTGGCTCATGTTCAGGTGGGTATCAATCAGCACCCCCAGATCCCTCTCTGTCTGGCTGCTCTCCAGCCACTCCCACCCCAGCCTGTATCTCTGCATGGGGTTGCTGTGGCCAAAGTGCAGCACCCTGCACTTGGAGCTATTGAATGCCATCCCCTTGGACTCTGCCCATCTGTCCAGGACAGCTGTGACACTGAGTTCTTCTCAGCCTGGTGCTCAAAATCTTCTTGATGTCTTTGGGGGACCAAGGAAATGTCAGTTAGCATCACACAGGCTTGAGCAAGATCTCAGGTTGGGCAGGAAATTTAAACATTTCAAACTTTGGTGAAACAACCCCCCACACACACTAAAAAAAAGTTGAGGTCTATTTTAAAAGCCACAGGACAGAATGTTCTGAGAAAACTTTCAGAAGCCTTCTGCCATTAAATAGAATTTTCCTCTGCTGGGGCATTGTGATACACAGGAAAGATTCAGCCTCTGATAAGGAAGGAAGAAACTCTGCTGTTCTTTTGTACATTAAATGTCTTCAAATGGCCCTGGGCTAAATTAACTTCACTCTAAGACGCTTGCAGAGGTAAGAGGCATTAGAAGTTATTTCTGACTGCTTCTGGATGATGATTGAGCTTTCAGAGGCAGTAAAAGCTGCTGTAGAACTGGAGAGAACCATCAATGCATGTAGAAGAATATTTGTTTCTACAGACAGGCCTTCCACTTCCCACCTTCAGGTAAAAAAAAATGAAGCTATTTCACTAGGAAGTAAAAAAAAAAGACAAGCAGTTTGGGCAGAAAGTTCCTTTCCTTTCTTATTTGGGTGGGCTGGCATCCATAACTGCTGCTGCCATCCATAACTGCTGCTGCCATCCATAACCGCTGCTATTGTGCTGCTCGCTGCAGCTGGGATGCAGCAGCAAACAGGTGGCAAACAAAATACTCCATCTTTAGTCTCTACAGCAGCTAATGAGGGTGACTGTCATTTAGGCTGCCCCACTGCACTCGGTGAAGAAAAGGCTGAGGTCCTGAATGCCTTCTTTGCCTCAGTTTTCAACAGTAAGGAGGGAGGAGGAGGCAAGTGGCCTCTTGAACTGGGGGATGGGGTCGGGGAGCAGTGTGTTCCCCTGGAAATTCACGAAGAAAGTTCAGGACCTGCTGGCAGCTGTCACTAGTGGTGTCCCTCAGGGATCAGTGCTGGGCCCCATCCTCTTTAACATCTTCATAGATGATCTGGATGAGGGCATGGAGTCAGTCATCAGCAAGTTTGCAGATGACACCAAGCTGGGGGCAGATGTGACTGAGTTGGAAGGCAGAAGGGCTCTGCAGCAGGACCTTAACCACCTGGACAGATGGGCAGAGTCCAAGGGGATGGGGTTCAATAGCCTCAAGTGCAGGGTGCTGCACTTTGGCCACAACAACCCCATGCAGAGATACAGGCTGGGGTGGGAGTGGCTGGAGAGCAGCCAGACAGAGAGGGATCTGGGGGTGCTGATTGATACCCACCTGAACATGAGGCAGCAGTGTGCCCAGGTGGCCAAGAGAGCCAGTGGCATCCTGGCCTGCATCAGGAATGGTGTGGCCAGCAGGAGCAGGGAGGTCATTCTGCCCCTGGACTCTGCACTGGTTAGACCACACCTTGAGTGCTGTGTTCAGTTCTGGGCCCCCCAGTTTAGGAGGGACATTGAGATGCTTGAGCATGTCCAGAGAAGGGCGACGAGGCTGGGCAGAGGCCTTGAGCACAACCCTACGAGGAGAGGCTGAGGGAGCTGGGATTGGTTAGCCTGGAGAAGAGGAGGCTCAGGGGAGACCTCATTGCTGTCTACAACTACCTGAGGGGAGGTTGTGGCCAGGAGGAGGTTGCTCTCTTCTCACAGGTGGCCAGCACCAGAACGAGAGGACACAGCCTCAGGCTGTGCCAGGGGAGATTTAGGCTGGAGGTGAGGAGAAAGTTCTTCCCTGAGAGAGTCATTGGACACTGGAATGGGCTGCCCGGGGAGGTGGTGGAGTCGCCGTCCCTGGAGCTGTTCAAGGCAGGACTGGACGTGGCACTTGGTGCCATGGTCTGGCCTTGAGCTCTGTGGTAAAGGGTTGGACTTGATGATCTGTGAGGTCTCTTCCAACCTTGGTGATACTGTGATGCTGTGATACTTTGTGGTCCTTAGGGTCTCCCAAAGTGAGCTGAGACCTCCCAGAAGGAAGGAAAAAAATGAAGGAAAAAAAAAAAGACCAACAAAATAATCATCACTGAAAGTAATAGCAGCAAATTTCAGCTCTGCAGGTGTTCCAGGGGCTGAAACAGATCTTGAATGGGTTGGAATCTCTTCCATGCATTTGGAGATGAGATTTTTTCACTGGTATTTCCTGCTGGAAATGCATAGTGCTGCTGCTGAATGTCCTGGCACAAAGCGGGGATCTGCCCAAACCCTTGTAAAGTAATTGGTGCTGTCATCATCATCCTGGCTTGGATTAGTGGGGCCAGCAGGTGGAGGGAGGTGATTCTCCCCCTCTGCTCTGATCTGCTGAGACCCCACCTGGAGTACTGCATCAAGTTCTGGAGCCCCCATTACAAGAGGGATATGGAGATGCTGGACTGTGTCCAGAGCAGGGCCAGGAGGATGCTGAGAGGGCTGCAGCAGCTCTGCTGTGAGCACAGACTGAAAGAGTTGGGGCTCTGCAGGCTGGAGCAGAGGAGGCTCCCAGGGGACCTTCTTGTGGCCTTCCAGGATCTGAAGGGGGCTACAAAAAAGCTGGGAAAGGACTTTTCAGGCTCTGAGGGAGTGCCAGGCCTGGGGGGAGTGGAGCAAAGCTGGAGGTGGGGAGAACCAGACTGGATATGAGGAGGAAGTTGTTGAGCATGAGAGTGGTGAGAGGCTGGAATGGGTTTCCCAGGGAGGTGGTTGAGTCCCCATGGCTGGAGGTGTTTGAGGCCAGGCTGGCTGAGGCTGTGTGCAGCCTGCTCTAGGGTAGGGTGTCCCTGGGCATGGCAGGGGGCTTGGAACTGGCTGCTCCTTGTGGTCCCTTCCAACCCTGACTGATTCTGTGATTCTATTCTATGATTCTGTGATTAGATACAGGGGAGCCAGCAGGGATAGGGAGGTTATCATTCCTTGTGTTGAGCACTTGTGAGGCCACACCTCATGTACTGTGCTCTGTTCTGTGCTCCTCACTCCAAGAAGGACATTTAGGTGCTGGGACATGCCCAGAGAAGGACAATGAGGCTGGTGAAAGGCCTGAAGCCCTTGGTTACAAGTAGCATCTGAGGGAGCTGTGGTTGTTCAGTCTGAAGAAGAGGAGGCTGAGAGGAGACCTCATTGCTCTCTACAACTACCTGTAAGAAGTTGTGATGTTTGGGGAGTTATCTGCCCCCCCCCCACTCTAATGAAATCACCCAGACTAGACTCAGCTAGCTTGAATCTCCCCTCTGCCACTTTAAACCCATTCCCCCTTGTCCTCTCATTACCAGACCTTGTCAATAGTCCCTCCCCAGCCTTCCTGGAGCCTCCTTCAGATACTGCAAGGCCACTCCAAGGTCTCCTCAAAGTCAAGTCTTCTCTTCTCTTCTCTTCTCTTCTCTTCTCTTCTCTTCTCTTCTCTTCTCTTCTCTTCTCTTCTCTTCTCTTCTCTTCTCTTCTCTTCTCTTCTCTTCTCTTCTCTTCTCTTCTCTTCTCTTCTCCAGCCTGCACAGCCCCAACTCTCTCAGCCTGTGCTCACAGCAGAGCTGCTGCAGCCCTCTCAGCATCTTAGTGGCCTCCTCTGCACTGGCTCCAACACTTCCATGTGCTGCTTGTGCTGGGGGCTCCAGAACTGCCCCCAGGACTGCAGGTGGGGTGTGAGGAGAGCAGAGCCAAGGGGCAGAATCTCCTCCCTTGCCCTGTGCCCACACTGCTCTGGCTGCAGCCCAGCACAGGCTTGTGTCTGGGCTGCACTCACCCTGCAGGCTGCTGTGGAGCTTTGCATCAGCCCAGACCCCCAGGGCCTGTTCCTCAGGGCTGCTCTCAGCCATTCCCCACCCAGCCTGGAGTTGTGCTTGGGATTGCACCCACCCAGGTGCAGGACCTTCCACTTGGCCTTGTTGATTGCCATGAGGTTGGCCTGGGCACAGCTCTGCAGCCTGTGCAGGTCCCTCTGGATGGATCCCTGCCCTCTGGCAAGTCGACTTTTAAATCAGTGTTATTAAATCCTTCACTGGATAGACCACAACAACACAAAGTTATTTCCCAAAATAGGTACTTGTCCATAGCCAAATGGTGGGCAGTCTGATCTAGTTGGAGGTGTCCCTGCTCACTTCAGGAGGATTGGACAAGATGACCTTTGAGGGTCCCTTCTAGCCCAATGCAATCCGTGGATCAAAACAGATGGACCACAGCACAAATCTAAAAGCAGATATATTGAAGCTCCATCTAATACTCACCAGAGCCCAGAATGCTTTCAGAAGCCTATGAATCATCAATGAGCAGGACAATTTCCATGTCTAAAACTGTTCTTTTTTTTTAATGATAGCTCTAAGCACTTCACAATCAGTAGAAAATGTCATTTTTGCAACCCACTTTATGCCATGAGCCAAGTGACTAACCTGCACGAAGTGTTTAGTGTACAGCTTGGAAAACACAGAAAGATCCAGACAAAAGGAGAAAATCAGCATCTCAAAGGGTGCAAAAAGCTCCTCTAAAGCTGAAGATTCAAATGATCTTCATTCTAGTCTTCTGAAAAGTACTCAAATACCTCTGAGTGAGGGCTTTCATCAAATCCGTGGTGGGTGACACATCTGATACTGAACTTTCCCTGAGCAGAAAGTTTTAGCATGGTAGAAAAGTTGCTTTTCAGACTGTTTGAAACTTTGGAGGAGCCACAAGATGTTAAGGGGTGGAAGGGACCTCCAGAAATCATCAAGTCCAATGGCCCTGCCAGAGCAGGATCAGAGAATCTAGCACAGGTCACACAGCTTTCATCGAGGCACTTAGTGCCATGGTCTGGTTGACTGGCTAGGGCTGGGTGCTAGGTTGGACTGGATGAGCTTGGAGGTCTCTTCCAACCTGCTTGAGTCTATGATTCTATGATTCTATGATTCTATGACTCTATGAAACATATGGAGTGTTCACAGGCTGACAGAGTGGAAGGGACCCAAGAAAATCATTGAGCCCAATCCCCCCTGCCACAGCAGGACAATCCTATCTAACACAGAGCACACAGGAACACATCCAGACAGGGCAGGAAAGGCTCCAGAGAAGGAGACTCCACAACCTCTCTGGGCAGCCTGTGCCAGGGCTCTGGGAGCCTTACACTAAAGAAGTTCTTCCTCATGTTGAGGTGGAACTTGCTGTGCTGTAATTTGTATCTCTTACCCCTTGTCCTATCACAGGGCACAACTCAGAAGAGTTTGTCCCCTCCCTCTTGACACCCTTTGGAGCACTGTGGTCAGGCCACACTCTGAGTGCTGTGTCCAGTTCTGGGCTCCTCAATTCAAGAGAGATGTTGAGGTGCTGGAAGGTGTCCAGAGAAGGGCAACAAAGCTGGGTAGGGGCCTGGAGCACAGCCCTGTGAGGAGAGGCTGAGGGAGCTGGGGGTGTGCAGCCTGCAGAAGAGGAGGCTCAGGGCAGAGCTCATTGCTGTCTGCAACTGCCTGAAGGGAGTCTGTAGCCAGGTGGGGTTGGTCTCTTCTGCCAGGCAAGCAGCAATAGAACAAGGGGACACAGTGTCAAGCTGTTGACAGAGAGAGTGATTGACATTGGAATGGGCTGCCCAGGGAGGTAGTGGAGTTGCTGTCCCTGGAGGTGTTGAAGCCAAGCCTGGCTGGGGCACTTAGTGCCATGGTCTGGTTGACTGGCCAGGGCTGGGTGCTAGGTTGGACTGGCTGAGCTTGGAGATCTGTTGGAGGTCTCTTCCAAACTGGTTGATTCCATGATCTATGATTCTAACACCTTATAATTGACTAAACCATGGCACTAAGTGCCTCATCCAGTCTCCTTCTAAACACCTCCAGGCACGACCACTGCACCACCTCCCTGGGCAGCCCATTCCAATGCCAATCACTCTCTCTGCCAACAGCTTCCTCCTAACGTCCAGCCTAGACCTGCCCTGGTACAACCTGAGGCTGTGTCCTCTTTTTCTGTCACTGGATGTTTAACAAATCATAGAAACATAGAATCAGTCAGAGTTGGAAGGGACCACAAGGATCATTAACTTCCAACCCCCCTGCCATGGGCAGGGACAACCTACCCTAGATCAGGCTGGCCAGAGAACCATTCCTTGTTGCTATTACTCCACATGAGACTGGGTTGCAGCTTTGTTTCAGCAGGATGACATGGAGAGGAATGTTGTTTGTGGTGGGAATAGAAGACATGGGATGTGTTCAGTATAAAATAAGTAGGATGGGTCCAGTTGCATAGTTTGAGTTTGAAGGAGACCTCATTTGGGGCTGGTTTCAAGGGCAAGTTTTAATTAAAAGCACATTGTGCAGATCTGTGAAGAAGTGGCTAGCTGTTAGGAGGTCATCTGTCTTGTAAGCAGCAAGTCATGGGAAAATTGTGCTATTATGGGTTACATAAGCATAACAAAGCTTTCATCTCTAATTACCATTTAATTTGTCCTCTTTGAATGGATTGCAAGGCTCTGTTGGCCTTCAGGGCTTTAGCTAACGTGGGGTTTGCCTTTTTGCTAGTGAAAGATGCTTCCCACTTAGGAAAGAATATAATGAGACCTGCTTCTTCACTTGGGCAAAAGAGAGAACACAGTACAAAGGCAAAAAAAAAAAACAAAAAAATAGCTGGAGAACAAATTGTACCAGATAAAGGGCAACTGAGATTCCAGGACAGACCAAATTTAAGTGCAAGAACTCTTTATTCAGATAAGAAACAGTGAAGAAGGGCATGTCCTACAATCACTCCTTGTAAAATGGAACATCACTTGTCAGCTGTGAAGAGCAGATAGGTCTTGGGTAGTATGATCATAGAATCATAGAATCAACCAAGCTGGAAGTTCTCCAACATCATCCAGTCCAAACTAGCACCCAGCCCTATCCACTCAACCAGACCATGGCACCAAGTGCCCCAGCCAGGCTTGGCTTCAACACCTCCAGGGATGGCGACTCCACCACCTCTCTGGGCAGCCCATTCCAATGCCAATCACTCTCTCTGACAACAACTTCCTCCTAACATCCAGCCTAGACCTGCCCTAGCACACCTTGAGACTCTGTCCCCTTGTTCTGCCTGGCAGAAGAGCCCAACCCCACCTGGCTACAGCCTCCCTTCAGGCAGTTGCAGACAGCAATGAGCTCTGCCCTGAGCCTCCTCTTCTGCAGGCTGCACACCCCCAGCTCCAAATATGGAGAGGAAAGAAAATGATTAATCATCATGCCTGCTCCAGAAGTCCTCAGGTTCAGTCCTTGGGAGCAAAATGAACATCAGCTGTAGAGAACAGGGCAGTATAAGCAAAGGTCTGGAGGATTAAACCAATATCACAATGGGTCAGATGAGAATCGTAGAATGCTTTGTGTTGGAAGAGACCTTTAAAGGTCATCTGGTTCAGTCCTCCTGCAGTCAGCAGGGACATCTGAAACTAGAGCAGGTTGCTCAGAGACACAAAAACCTGACCTGGAATGGTTCCAGGGATGGGACATCTACCACCTCTCTGGATAATCTTAACCAGTGTGTCAGCACCATTATCATAAATAATTTAATCCTCCTTTCTAGTCTAAATCTCTCTCTTTTAGTTCAAACCATCATCTCTTGCCGTGTGACAACTCGCTCTGCTAAAACGCATCCCCAGCTCTCCTACAGGCCCCTTCACATACTGAAAGGCCACCAGAAGGTGTCCCCAAAGCCTTCTCACTTCCATGATGAACAATAAAAACTCTCAGTTTCTGGCAAGAACATCCTAACATCCAGCCTAGACCTCCCCTGGCACAACTTGAGGCTGTGTCCCCTTCTTCTGTTGCTGCTTGCCTGGCAGAAGAGCCCAACCCCACCTGGCTACAGCCTCCCTTCAGGGAGCTGCAGACAGCAATGAGCTCTGCCCTGAGCCTCCTCTTTTGCAGGCTGCACACCCCCAGCTCCCTCAGCCTCTCCTCACAGGGCTGTGCTCCAGGCCCCTCACCAGCCTTGCTGCCCTTCTCCAAACACCTTCCAGCACCTCAAAATCTCTCTTGAATTGAGGAGCCAGAACTGGACACAGTACTCAAGGTGTGGCCTGACCAGTGCTGAGCACAGGGGCAGAATGACCTCCCTTGTCCTGCTGGCCACACTGCTCCTGAGCCAGACCAGGATGCCATTGGCTCTCTTGGCCACCTGGGCACACTGCTGCCTCATCTTCAACTCCTATCTCCCAGCACCCTCAGGTCCCTTTCCTCCTGGCTGCTCTCAGCCACTCTGGCCCCAGCCTGTAGTGCTGCTTGGGGTTGTTGTGGCCAAAGTGCAGAACCCTGCACTTGGCCTTGTTCAGTCTCATCCCATTGGCCTTTGCCCACCCATCCAGCCTGGCAAGGTCCCTGCACTCAATCTCCTGGTCCAGATCATCAATAAAGGTATTGAACAGGACTGTGCCCAGCACTGATCCTTGGGGACACCATTAATGACAGCTGCCAACTGGATGTGGCACCATTCACCACCCCTCTCAGTGCCCAGCCCTCCAACTACAACACTGTGATGGATTGGGTGTTCCCTGCCCCCCACACTTAAGAAAATCACCCAGACTAGACTTCAGCTGCTGGAAATGGAATGAATGAAGCTTTATATTCACAGCTTACACAAGGTACAAGCAGGGAGTTACAATCTATACAGCTAAAGACACAAATAGACAAGTTAAAAGATACTCCAGAACCACAACAGCCCTCCCAGACACCTGAGTCCCCAGGAGGGGCTCCCAACCATCCTTCCTACCTTCTCCCCTCCCCTCTACCTTACCCCAGACTTTGCCTTATGTATTAAGGTGAGTTTGGAAGGTCAGCCAGGGAGGTTAGGAAGGAGAAGGATTAGTCAGGCAGGTTAGAGAGAGAATTGCATCCCCAAAGACAGAGAGTTTAAGATGAATTTGGAGGATTAGGAAGTAGATGGATTAGTCAGGCAGCAAGTTAGGGAGAGAGAAGTTCATGCAGCCCCAGAGACAGAGAGCAACTCTGTTATCCATATTTATGTTCTTGTTCTTATCCATCTCAGCAAGCCTATGAGTGCAGCAGCCATCACCACTGTTTCCTTTCCACAGCCTAGCATCTAATTCTTCTCACCAAACCACCCAAGCTAGGCTCAAACTAGCACAAACAGTGATACTTAATAAATGAATCAAAACACATTTAAAGCTATCACTTTCCCCCCTTAAATACTTCAATAGAAGCATGGACTAAGACATGAATAAATGCTGGTGCTTAGGCATCACAGCCATGTTCTTCCCTTTACAGATAAACAGAAGGGGTCACCCTTGTTCATCTGCTTTTGCAGGAGTGGAAACTTAATGTGCCAGACAAGAATAGCTGAAATAACTGCTTCTCAAGGAACAAAGCATGCAAGTGTGTTCTCCCTACAGCTCCATTTGCCTTAATGCCTGCTGTCATTTGCTTTGAAGAGTGGGGGTGAGGGGAAAATGACTTCTTGAAAATGCATTCTGAGATTGAAAAATGAATGGCTAGGACACGTTGTGTGCACACTTTCATCCTATAAGAACAGCATGAAAACACTGTTTTGTGCATCAACATCTGGGTAAACATCTGCTGGGTTTCATCAGGGCATCGGTTCCTTCATCCTGGGTTTGTTTTTCCTAGCCTAGTTTCCACTCTTTGAGCAAGCAGATTATATGTGTTTGGTTGGGGTTCAGGTGCCTATCTTTGGCTGTGGACTCTTCCAGCTTCTTCTGATAAAAATGAAATAATAGTTAAAAAAAATATTAGCCTTGTCCTAGCCAAACCTAAGACAACCTCTGAGAGACTTAAGAGCATGGGAGGGCATTCTGCCCATTTTCTCTGCCCTCCTCAGACCCCCACGTGGAGTCCTGTGTGCAGTTCTGGAGCCCTAAACACAAGAAGGACGTGGAACTGTTGGGGTGAATCCAGAGGAGGGCCATGAAGATGCTGAGAGGGCTGCTATGAGGACAGGCTGATAGACTTGGGGCTCCTCAGCCTGGAGAAGAGAAGGCTTTGAGGGGACCTTATAGTGGCCTTCCAGTATCTGAAGGGAGCCTACATGAAGGTTGGGGAGGGACTATTAAGAATCATAGAATCAGTCAGGGTTGGAAGGGACCACAAACATCATCTAGTTCCAACCTCCCTGCCATGGGCAGGGACACCCTACCCTAGATCAGGCTGGCCAGAGTCCGATCCAGCTTGGCCTTAAACACCTTACAAGGTCTTGTAATGATGGAATGAGGAGGAATGGGTTTAAAATGGAAGAGGGGAGATTAAAACAAGATGTTAGGAAGAAGTTGTTTCCACTGAGGGTGGTGAGACACTGGCACAGGTTGCCCAGGGAGGTTGTGGAGCACAGAAGCACCCAATGTGATCTTTGATCACATTGGGTGCTTCTGTGCTCCACAACCTCCCTGGAGGTGTTCAAAGCCAGGTTGGATGAGGCCAATTCTGTGGACTCTGTGCTCCACAACCTCTCTGGAGGTGTTCAAGGCCAGGTTGGATGAGTCCTTCAGTGACCTGTTCTAGTGGGAGGTGTCCCTGCCTATGACAGGGAGTTGAAGCTAGGTGATCTTTGAGGTCTCTTCCCCAACCTAAGCCATTCTATGATTCTATGACTCACTGTGAGGCACTGAGTGCCTCTTTTCTAATCTTTTCTAAACCATTTGCCATGTTTTCTCTGAGGTCTTCTGCTTCAGAAATGTCAAAGGCAGCAGCAGTAAGAAATTCAGTTTTATGTTTAGAACCAAGTTCAGCTGTTTCTAAAGGAGAATCTACAAGACAGATTTCTGTAACTGCAATAAAAAAGTCCCCTTACTGAGATGGATTTAATGCTAGGAAAGACAAGAAAAGATCACACATGGCAGGAGGGGCAGGGGGAGAATCTTATTAATGCTGGTCGGTATCTAACAGGTGAATGTCAGGAGGATGGAGCCAGACTCCAAACAGATCCTGGGCTGCATCAGGAGTGTGGCCAGCAGGGCCAGGGAGGTGATTCTCCTCCTCTACTCCACTCTGCTGAGACCCCACCTGGATTACTGCATCCAGTTCTGGAGCCCCCATTACAAGAGGGACATGAAGATGCTGGAGTGTGCAGAGAAGGGCCAGGAGGATGCTGAGAGGGCTGCAGCAGCTCTCCTGTGAGCACAGACTGAAAGAGTTTGGGCTGTGCAGGCTGGAGCAGAGGAGGCTCCCAGGTGACCTTCTTGTGGACTTCCAGGATCTGAAGTGGGCTACAAAAAAGCTGGGGAGGGACTTTTCAGGATATCAGGGAGTGCCAGGAGTGGGGGGAATGGAGCAAAGCTGGAGGTGGGGAGAGTGAGGCTGGATGTGAGGAGGAAGTTGTTGAGCAGGAGAGTGGTGAGAGGCTGGAATGGGTTGCCCAGGGAGGTGGTTGAGGCCCCATGGCTGGAGGTGTTTGAGGCCAGGCTGGCTGAGGTGTGGGCAGCCTGCTCTAGCGTAGGGTGTCCCTGGCCATGGCTGGAACTAGATGATCTTTGTGGTCCCTTCCAACCCTGACTGATTCTAAACACCCCTTGCTCTGTTGCTGGTTGCATGGCAGAAACCAACCCCACCTGGCTACAGCCTCCCTTCAGGGAGCTGCAGGCAGCAATGAGCTCTGCCCTGAGCCTCCTCTGCTGCAGGCTGCACACCCCCAGCTCCCTCAGCCTCTCCTCACAGGGCTCTGCTCCAGGCCCCTCCCCAGCCTTGCTGCCCTTCTCTGGACACCTTCCAGCACCTCAACATCTCTCTTGAATTGAGGAGCCCAGAACTGGACACAGCACTCAAGGGGTGGCCTGAGCAGTGCTGAGTATAGGGGCAGCAGAACCTCCCTTGTCCTGCTGCCCACACTGCTCCTGATACGGATTTATCTCAAGGGGCCACAGATGAAGATCTGCCACCTGCCATCAAGAGTTTACATTCCAAGTAAATCAAAATGAGAAGGTCTCTGGGGGTTGTTTAGTGTCCCCAAAAAGAGCCTTAATACTGCAACAAAAATCTGTGGAGCATTTTGAGTGAAATCCCAGTTTAGAAATAAATGATCTGAAATTCTATTTTCTCTTATCCCACCCTAATCCCATCATGACTCTCCTGGAGGCTGTAGCCAGGTGGGGTTGGGCTCTTCTGCCAGGTAAGCAGCAACAGAACAAGGGGACACAGTCTCAAATTGTGCCAGGGGAGGTCTAGGACGGGTGTTAGGAGGAAGTTTTTGGCAGAGACAGTGATTGGCATTGGAATGGGCTGCCCAGGGAGGTGGTGGAGTCACCATCCCTGGAGGTGTTCAAGAGGAGACTGGATGAGGCACTTAGTGCTGTGGTCTAATTGATTGGCCAGGGCTGGGTGCTAGGTTGGGCTGGATGATCTTGGAGGTCTCTTCCAACCTGGTTGATTCTATGATTCTATGCTTCTATGATACAAGCTTGGCTGATGTTTCCTCATGTCTCAAGTGTTAATAAATGTTGCCAGATTATGACTGAAGTTATGGAGGGAGAAAAAATTCATTCCTGGCACAGTAAATCCAGACAGCTTAGCAAGGAACTTGTTGTATTGTTGGCCTGACAATTTCAATTTCAGGACGAAAATAAAACCCTACAACAATGCAACCAACAGCCACAAAATGAAACAGATAACCCAAGATAGAAATACAGAAGCTAAGATGAAATTGCCAGCTGAACAAGGCTGGTTTCTGAGCCCTCTGCTCTCCTCACATGATGAAAAATAAAGGCAATTTGCTGGCTTTTGAGAAATGTAAATTTAGGTGGTGGGGTTTTTTTCTTTAATAGTGGTTATGTATTTGTCCTTAAAAGTGCCAATCTGACAGCTCTGAACACTCTGTATTCCCAGAGCACCTCATCCACTCACAGTCTTTTGCTTTTCATAGTTTAGGTCATGTCCAGAGAAGGGCAGCAAGGCTGGTGAGGGGCCTGGAGCACAGCCCTGTGAGAAGAGGCTGAGGGAGCTGGGGGTGTGCAGCCTGCAGAAGAGGAGGCTCAGGGCAGAGCTCATTGCTGTCTGCAGCTACCTGAAGGGAGGCTGTAGCCAGGTGGGGTTGGGCTCTGCTGCCAGGCAAGCAGCAACAGAACAAGGGGATAGAGTCTCAAGTTGTGCCAGGGGAGGTCTAGGTTGGATGTGAGGAGGAAGTTGTTGTCAGAGAGAGTGATTGGCATTGGAATGGGCTGCCCAGGGAGGTGGTGGAGTCACCATCCCTGGAGGTATTGAAGCCAAGCCTGGCTGAGGCACTTAGTGCCATGGTCTGGTTGACTGGACGGGGCTGGGTGCTAGGTTGGACTGTGTGAGCTTGGAGGTCTCTTCTAACCTAGCTGATTCACCACCCAGTCTGTATCTGTGCTTGAAATTGCACCCATCCAGATGCAGGACCTGTCCCTGAGCAACACCAGGGCTACAGATCCCTTTCCCAATTTTCCCCTAGTCCTACCAGAACTATGTATTAATGAAGCTTCACAACTGTCAAAGGGAAATAAACAAACAAAGAAACCAAAATCAAACCTCCAAGCAAACAAACAAAAATCCACCAGAAGGAATGCAAAAGCAGGATAAAAGGAGGGGTGAAAAATCTCTAATTGTTAAGAGAGGAGTCAATAACAGAAAGAAACTTATTGCCATGAGCTGCCACCAACAAAAATGACCAAGTGGACAGGCTGCAGGAGAAAAGTGTTACCTTTGAGATCATTCACAGTATCACAGCATCACCAAGGTTGGAAGAGACCTCACAGATCATCAAGTCCAACCCTTTACCACAGAGCTCAAGGCCAGACCATGGCACCAAGTGCCACGTCCAATCCTGCCTTCAACAGCTCCAGGGACGGCGACTCCACCACCTCCCCGGGCAGCCCATTCCAGTGTCCAATGACTCTCTCAGGGAAGAACTTTCTCCTCACCTCCAGCCTAAATCTCCCCTGGCACAGCCTGAGGCTGTGTCCTCTCGTTCTGGTGCTGGCCACCTGAGAGAAGAGAGCAACCTCCTCCTGGCCACAACCTCCCCTCAGGTAGTTGTAGACAGCAATAAGGTCTCCCCTGAAACTCCTCTTCTCCAGGCTAACCAATCCCAGCTCCCTCAGCCTCTCCTCGTAGGGCTGTGCTCAAGGCCTCTCCCCAGCCTCGTTGCCCTTCTCTGGACACGCTCAAGCATCTCAATGTCCCTCCTAAACTGGGGGGCCCAGAACTGAACACAGCACTCAAGGTGTGGTCTAAGCAGTGCAGAGTACAGGGGCAGAATGACCTCCCTGCCTCTGCTGGCCACACCATTCCTGATGCAGGCCAGGATGCCACTGGCTCTCTTGGCCACCTGGGCACACTGCTGGCTCATGTTCAGGTGGGTATCAATCAGCACCCCCAGATCCCTCTCTGTCTGGCTGCTCTCCAGCCACTCCCACCCCAGCCTGTATCTCTGCATGGGGTTGTTGTGGCCAAAGTGCAGCACCCTGCACTTGGAGCTATTGAAGCCATCCCCTTGGACTCTGCCCATCTGTGCAAGCGGTCAAGGTCCTGCTGCAGAGCCCTTCTGCCCTGCAACCCAGCCACATTTGCCCCCAGCTTGGTGCAATCTGCAAACTTGCTGATTCAAGAGGATGCTTGCAATTGTTTAAAGATCCCAAGAGCCCGTTAGAGGGCCAGGACTTCAGAGCAGCTTTTGAAAAACACTGATTTTCCTCCCATGCAGGGGGACACATATATGTGCTTTTGAGAGGTGATAATTGCCAGTGTGACAAAGATGCAGGTGCCCATTGGCAACAGGCAGCTTAGTCACACACGATAATCTCTGAGGTATTAAGCCTGCAGGTTAGGAAGCCCATTTCCTGGGGACTTATTTTGTACACAGGATTATTTCCACTACAGCACTGTTCCTTTTCTATTGGCAGGCTGACAGGAGAGGTCCCAAAGCAGCTGGTGGAGAAGATGCTCAGGGACAAGTGGCAGAGCCAGGAGATGCTGTAAGGAGATGCTGCCTTTCTCACTGTGACCTCCCTATCTCTCCAGAGAGCAGGGATTATTAGCTGGGGGAGATGTGTCAGGGAATGGCTCACAGGAGACAAGGATAGTGCTTTAAAATCTCAGTGCAAATCAAGAGGGACCCACTCTGACAATCGTTTCCCTTGGCAAGCTGCAGGATCCAGGCAGTGTCCCATGTGCACAGTTGCCTCCTCCTGTCCACTGAAGCACTTTAAGGAAAAAAAACAAAGACAAAATCAGAGATGATTCAGCAGCAAATTTTTTGCTTTATTTCATATCTCATCCTGCTCAAGAAGAGTCTGGGAGCCTCTGTTTCTAGAGGATACCAAAATGCAGCCCAGAAAGCCAAGCAGAGTCTGGGCTGCAGCAGGAGAAGTGTGGCCAGCAGGTGGAGGGAGGTGAATCTCCCCCTCTGCTCTGATCTGCTCAGACCCCACCTGGAGTACTGCATCCAGTTCTGGAGCCTCCATTACAAGAGGGACGTGGAGATGCTGGAGAGTGCCCAGAGCAGGGCCAGGAGGATGCTCAGAGGGCTGCAGCAGCTCTGCTGTGAGCACAGCCTGAAAGAGTTGGGGCTGTGCAGGCTGGAGCAGAGGAGGCTCCCAGGTGACCTTCTTGTGGCCTGCCAGCATCTGAAGTGGGCTCCAAAAAAGCTGGGGAGGGACTTTTTAGGCTGTCAGGGAGTGCCAGGAGTGGGGGGAATGGAGCAAAGCTGGAGGTGGGGAGAGTGAGGCTGGAGGTGAGGAGGAAGTTGTTGAGCAGGAGAGTGGTGAGAGGCTGGAATGGGTTGCCCAGGGAGGTGGTTGAGGCCCCATGGCTGGAGGTGTTTGAGGCCAGGCTGGCTGAGGCTGTGTGCAGCCTGCTCTAGGGTAGGGTGTCCCTGGGCATGTCAGGGGAGTTGGAACTGGCTGCTCCTTGTGCTCCCTTCCAACCCTGCCTGATTCTATGATTCCATGAAAAGCAGTTCCTGTGCAGACAGCTAAGATGCACAGTATAGCACGGCACAGTTTAAACTCCTGGACCATATCTCTTAGCTACCTGTTTATTGTGAAGTTAAAACTGGAGTTGAAAACTGCTTCTCCTGAGTGTACTTTGAAAGCCCTCCATGAACATGGCACCTGATGGAAAAGCTGTTACTGTGCTCTTAACCCAGCACAGTGGGAAGGGATGTGTGCAGGAGGTATGGGTTGATGAACCAGGCACATGGGAGATGCAACTTGTTCACAATTAGGAGACTTTGGAGTAGGTGATCCAGGTGGAGAACATCTACAAGACTGAAACAAGCATTTTGCACACCAGCAGCTTGTGAGGGAAAAGAGGGTGGCTGGCTGTGCCAGCTTAAATACCACTCCAAATTATGAACATGAAAGCTTTAAATGCTCTTAAAATAGAGTTTAATCATATTAGAGAAAGGGCAAAATAATGAAGTTGCCTGGGCTGGAAAGCCTTTGTTATACCTCAGTAACAAAAATGCCACAAGTGAGCAGCATGCCCAAGGAGTCCTCCCCACGCTGAGAAAGGCCAGGGAAGAAAAAAAATACACCCAATTTAAGCTGAAAATTCACAGAGCTCCTGGTGCCACTTTAAACTGATGTTGGACCACTCTTGGTTTTAGAACCAGCTACAGCTGAGCCCCACACAGCTGCACCCATGGTAGGATGGGAATCATAGAATCATAGAATCACAGACTCAAGCAGGTTGGAAGAGACCTCCAAGCTCATCCAGTCCAACCTAGCACCCAGCCCTGGCCAACCAACCAGACCATGGCACTAAGTGCCTCAGCCAGGCTTGGCTTCAACACCTCCAGGGATGGCAACTCCACCACCTCCCTGGGCAGCCCATTCCAATGCCAATCACTCTCTCTGCCAACAACTTCCTAACAACATCCAGCCTAGACCTCCCCTGCCACAACTTGAGACTGTGTCCCCTTGTTCTGTTGCTGGTTGCCTGGCAGCAGAGCCCAACCCCACCAGGCTACAGCCTCCCTGCAGGTAGCTGCAGACAGCAATGAGCTCTGCCCTGAGCCTCCTCTGCTGCAGGCTGCACACCCCCAGCTCCCTCAGCCTCTCCTCACAGGGTTGTGCTCCAGGCCCCTCACCAGCTTTGTTGCTCTTCTCTGGACACCTTCCAGCACCTCAACATCTCTCTTGAATTGAGGAGCCCAGAACTGGACACAGCACTCAAGATGTGGCCTGAGCAGTGCTGAGCACAGGGGCAGAAGAACCTCCCTTGTCCTGCTGGCCCACACTGCTCCTGAGCCAGCCCAGGATGCCATTGGCTCTGCTGCCCACCTGGGCACTGCTGCCTCATCTTCAGCTACTCTCTACCAGTACCCCCAGGGCCCTTTCCTCCTGGCTGCTCTCAGCCACTCTGGCCCCAGCCTGTAGTGCTGCTTGGGCTTGTTGTGGCCAAAGTGTAGAACCCTGCACTTGGCCTTGTTCAATCTCATCCCATTTGTTTCTGCCCACTCATCTATAACCCTGATATGTAATTCTTTGTTCCATAACCCTGATAGGTAACTCTTTGTTATAATACTCAACATACAGTTACATTGTAATGTCTATTATATGGTTTATGTCAAATATAATCATAACACTTAATTTTCTACTTTAACAACATTAATCATAGAATCAACCAGGTTGGAGGAGACCTCCAAGATCATGTACTTAGTAGATTGATTATTCATGCCAGATAATTAACAGGACTAATATTGTTTAAGCAGCATCCTTGTGAAGGTATTTGGATGAGTAAATGCAAGAGTTATTATTAGTAGAGTACCCAGAGTGTGTCCTCACTCTAGGACTTGATCCAGAAAGCACTGAGAGAGAGCTGCAGCCATATTAGAGCAAAGTAGCAACCAATGAAGGCCAGCAAAACTGGAAGATGAAAGCCTCATGGCAATACAACTGTCCCACTTCTCCATGCTTGATTGTCTTCAAAGGAAACTGACCACAGCTGAACCTGGGAGCAGATCCCTGCTCAGGATTCTGAGCCTTGCAGCAGATGGTGAAGCACATCCACAGGGAGAAGGAAGAGAGTGGCTCCTTAACATCCTTCTCCTGGCAAGAACTCATTGCTCTTCTAGCCTGAAGCTGCTCAAAGGATCTGGGGACACAGGACCTCTCCATGCCCCCCCAGGCAGGATTTTGGTTTATTCTAATGGCTGAGAAACTAAAGCATGGGGAGGCCAACTGCCTCCTGATGGCAAAGCTCCTTGTTCTTAGAGAACACAGCTCCTCTTCCAGAACTCTCTGTTCTGGACAGTTTGCCAGTAAGATATAAACTTAATAGAACAAGGGGACACAGTCTCAAGTTGTGCCATGGTAGGTATAGGCTGGATATTAGGAGGAAGTTCTTCACAGAGAGAGTGATTGGCATTGGAATGGGCTTCCCCAGGAGGTGGTGGAGTGGCTGTGCCTGGAGGTCTTCAAGAAAAGCCTGGATGAGGCACTTAGTGCCATGGTCTAGTTGATTGGCCAGGGTGCTAGGTTGGACTGGCTGAGCTTGGAGGTCTCTTCCAACCTGGTTGAGTCTATGATTCTATGAGTCTATGATTAACAGAATTAAATATTTAACCCAACTTAACACCCAGCTCTCCTCTGCTGCGTTGCATTTCTTCGTTCCTTCTCCATTTCATGTACTCCTTTCCCCTCTTCTCTTCCTCTATCCCCTCTCTGTGGTTTACATCTGTTGTTTTCACCCTATCATACAATCAGCCAGGCTGCAACACCTCCAAATTTACTGATGCTGGACTCAATCCCCTGCTCCACATCATCAATAAAGATGTTGAACAGGACTGTGCCCAGCACTGATCCCTGGGGCACACCACCAGTGCCAGCTGCCAACTGGATGTGGCACCATTCACCACCACTCTCTGGCCTCTGCCTTTCAGCCAGTTCCTGTCCCAGCACACAGTGAATCTGTCCAAACTATGAGCTCCCAACTTGACTAGGAGCTTCTTGTGGCAGAAGCTGCTAGCCAAGCATTGTGCAGGATGTAAAGTATCAGACACTTGGTGCCCACTAGCACTAACTGGGACACAATAAGGGTCCTCATTTCTCCTCAGCCTGTTGGACTCTGTAAGTGTGTCTTCATTAGCTGTCCTGGAGCATTTCAGATCCTCCAATGAGCATGTAGGCATACTTGCTTTAGCAGGGCAGTTTGGACTAGATGATATCCCTGGAGGTGCTTAAGGCTGGGCTGGATGAGGCTGTGAGCAGCCTGATCTAGGGTAGGATGTCCCTGCCCATGGCAGGGGGGTTGAAACTAGATGATCCTTGTGGTCCCTTCCAACTCTGAGTGATTCTATGAGGTCCTTCCCAACCTCTACCATTCTGTGATTCTGTGTAGTCAAACACTGGTTTTACTTCCCTTGGACTCTGGGAAATTTCCCTTCATCTTCACATATCAAATAGGAATTTCTTCCCACAGTGTTGGTCCTTTTGTTCCTGTTTTTTATAGTGCTGGGCACCCCCAGCTTCTGAGTAGGCTGCTGAAGTCCTACTGATAGTTATTACCATTAGTCCCACTCCTGATTCAAAGGGGATTTTCACATGGAAGTTCCTTTTTCACTTCAGTGCAGCCAGTTTGGAGTAATTAGAGTGGAAAGGATTCTTTAGAGGTGGGCTGAAACCAGCATGCTTGTGACAAATCAAGGAAGATGACAGCCAACGTCCCAAAAAGAAAGAGAATGAGCATAATTCTACTTTGAATAGCAGGACACTAGAGGGAGTGTCTGCCCTTTCCCTGCCAAGGAGTTCTAAGAAGGCTAAAGGGAAATAATCTCCTGCAAGCAGGGAGTTAAATGCAATTCATACTTAATCACACAAAATCATCTGAGGAGCAGAAAACCAACACTGCATCATCATGTTGACATATCTCTGTGAACCTCTGGTTTGCTGCACTGTGCTTGCCTCACATTTACTGTGTGGCTCTTCTCCCATCTTTGCCACTGCACTGGTTAGACCACACCTTGAGTGCTGTGTTCAGTTCTGGGCCCCCCAGTTTAGGAGGGACATTGAGATGCTTGAGCGTGTCCAGAGAAGGGTGACGAGGCTGGGGAGAGGCCTTGAGCACAGCCCTATGAGGAGAGGCTGAGGGAGCTGGGATTGGTTAGCCTGGAGAAGAGGAGGCTCAGGGCAGACCTCATTGCTGTCTGCAACTACCTGAGGGGTGGTTGTGGCCAGGAGGAGGTTGCTCTCTTCTCTCAGGTGGCCAGCACCAGAACAAGAGGACACAGCCTCAGGCTGTGGCAGGGGAGATTTAGGCTGGAGGTGAGGAGAAAGTTCTTCCCTGAGAGAGTCATTGGACACTGGAATGGGCTGCCCGGGGAGGTGGTGGAGTCGCCGTCCCTGGAGCTGTTCAAGGCAGGACTGGACGTGGCACTTGGTGCCATGGTCTGGCCTTGAGCTCTGTGCTAAAGGGTTGGACTGGATGATCTGTGAGGTCTCTTCCAACCTGGGTGATACTGTGATACCTTCAGGCAGGGCTGTAACTGGGGTAGTGCTGCTCTGTCCTCATCCTTCTGTGCTGCCCTATGCTCTTTCTGCTCACATTAGTCCTAATAAGAAACCGAGGTGCTAGTGTGCTCACCTGGTGGGTCAGGGTGGAACATACTTAGCACAGGCTCACAGAATGTTAGGGGTTGGATGGGACTCAAGGAGATCACCAAGTCCAACACCCCTTGCCAGAGCAGGACAATCCTATCTAACACAGATCACAGAGGAACACATCCAGACAGGCCTTGAAAGGCTCCAGAGAAGCAGACTCCACAACCTCTCTGGGGAGCCTGCTCCAGTGCTCTGGGACCCTTACAGTAAAGAAGTTCCCCCTTGTGTTGAGGTGGAAACTCTTTTTCTGCAACTTACAGCCATTGCTGCTTGTCCAACCCCACCTGAACATTGTGCAACCTGCTTTAGCAGAGGGGCTTGACTGGATGACCTCCAGAGGTCCTTTGCAATCTCCACCATGCTGGAATTCTGCAATACAGAGAAGAATCCATTCTAAGAAAGGTCAAGCAGCAGTACTTGGGCTATGATTTGCAAGCTCACTCTCCTGTCCAAGTGGCCAGGAATGCAGCAGCTACATGCCCAGGAACGGAAAGAGAAGAGGAAATGTCTTAATAAGCTCATGCCAGAAATTTGAGAGTTTAATTGGTGTGGGAAGAAACATCACAAAAGTTCTTTGAGGGATTAGTTAAATTGATTGGAAATTAATAAGTTGATGTAAAACACTTGGAGAAAAAAAAAATCATCTCTCATCCCTGACGAGCTTGGGTTTGACCACAAACCAGCTGATTAAGTGGAAATAAATGCAATTGGATTTGGATAGCTAAATCATAGAGAGCCAAAGGGGGAGGGGATTAGAAAGTGATTAGGTTAATCTTGAAGGGCAAATGAAATGAGAAGATTTCCAATCCTTAAATACAGTCATTATCTTTCTTAACATGGGTAGTATGTGGCTTTGGGAGGAGTGGGGCATGAGAAAGAGGTACACAAACTGATGAATTACTGAAGAGATGAAGGCAAAACATTCCTACATGGCTTCTTTCATACAGTGAGGGGAAGAAAGAAAAGCAATCAGAAAATAATGGATAAGTGGAAATGTTTCCTTACAAGACTCCACAACATCTCCAGCTTCCAAATCTTTGCAGAATCTCAGGAAGGATTAGAATCTCTTATAGACTCTGTGATCAGGTAGTTCACAGTATCACAGTAGCACCAAGGTTGGAAGAGACCTCACAGATCATCCAGTCCAACCCTTTACCACAGAGCTCAAGGCCAGACCATGGCACCAAGTGCCACGTCCAGTCCTGCCTTGAACAGCTCCAGGGACGGCGACTCCACCACCTCCCCGGGCAGCCCATTCCAGTGTCCAATGACTCTCTCAGGGAAGAACTTTCTCCTCACCTCCAGCCTAAATCTCCCCTGGCACAGCCTGAGGCTGTGTCCTCTTGTTCTGGTGCTGGCCACCTGAGAGAAGAGAGCAACCTCCTCCTGGCCACAACCTCCCCTCAGGTAGTTGCAGACAGCAATGAGGTCTGCCCTGAGCCTCCTCTTCTCCAGGCTAACCAATCCCAGCTCCCTCAGCCTCTCCTCATAGGGCTGTGCTCAAGGCCTCTCCCCAGCCTCGTTGCCCTTCTCTGGACACGCTCAAGCATCTCAACGTCCCTCCTAAACTGGGGGGCCCAGAACTGAACACAGCACTCAAGGTGTGGTCTAAGCAGTGCAGAGTCCAGGGGCAGAATGACCTCCCTGCTCCTGCTGGCCACACCATTCCTGATGCAGGCCAGGATGCCACTGGCTCTCTTGGCCACCTGGGCACACTGCTGGCTCATGTTCAGGTGGGTATCAATCAGCACCCCCAGATCCCTCTCTGTCTGGCTGCTCTCCAGCCACTCCCACCCCAGCCTGTATCTCTGCATGGGGTTGCTGTGGCCAAAGTGCAGCACCCTGCACTTGGAGCTATTGAAGCCATCCCCTTGGACTCTGCCCATCTGTCCAGGTGGTCAAGGTCCTGCTGCAGAGCCCTTCTGCCCTCCAACCCAGCCACATCTGCCCCCAGCTTAGTGTCATCTGCAAACTTGCTGATGACTGACTCCATGCCCTCATCCAGATCATCTATGAAGATGTTAAAGAGGATGGGGCCCAGCACTGATCCCTGAGGGACACCACTAGTGCCAGCTGCCAGCTGGATGTGGCACCATTCACCACCACTCTCTGGGCTTGGCCCTCCAGCCAGTTCCTAAACATTTACCTCAACAGGTAAAACATTATACCTGAGGAAAAAGGGAATGTGCTAGTCATGCCCTTCAAGGTGAGATAATCTATTCTCCAGAGCTAGATCAGCTAGATCTCCTAAATCACCTTATCTCAGAAGCAGCTTCCCAGTTCTCTACAACAAAGCTTAGCATGATTTTCTGTACAGCTCCATGTTATAACTGTCACCATCCTTGGAAGAAATAGAAACTGGGAAAAGCAGGACACTGTTTGTTATTCTGTCCTGCTTGGTGGTTCCCCCATCCTGAGACCAGCTACACCTTTTGTAGACGTGTACAGAAATGGCCATAGCTTCTCTCTGGATATTGTGAGGTGGGAATTTGCAAGCTGGTCACAGTCAGCTGTACTGGCATTTTAGTTAAAAGGAGATAACTGTATCCTTAGAAGGCTGCAGCCTTATCAAAGAGGGCATAAAGAAATGTTAGGCAGCATGCAAAATGTATTGCAGGCATTTGTTGTGACCACTCACTGCAGCTTTTGGAGTCAGCCTGTGAAAACCTAGAAGCTTTTGCTATCACATCATATTATTTCTTCCTCTGTCTGTGAGAGTGCACAGCCACTGCAAGAGAAATGCTGTGACTCAAGTGTCCTTTAGAGCCATTACTCACAGGACCAGGTAGGCAAACTTCTATGTGCTACAGATTTCAAAAGCCAGGCATACAGAGGGTAAAAAGCAAGAGGAGGTGAAATGCAACACTCTTTGAAAAGGCTCAAAGCTCATGAAAAGGGCAAGTGTAGAGTCCTGCATCTGGGGAGAAATAACACCAGGCACCAGTACAGATTAGGGCTCATCCTGCTGTAAAACAGCTCCATGGAGAAAGACTTTGGTGTTCTAGGGCATAGTGAGTTCTCCATAGGACAGCAACATGCCCATGTGGCCAAAAGGGATAATGATAGCATGGGGTGCATCAAAAAAAGTGTGTCCAGTAGGTCAAGGGAGGTTCTCCTCCCTCTCTACTCTGCCCTGGTGAGACCACACCAGTTCTGGACTCATCAATTCAGGAAAGACAGGGATCTGCTGTAGAGAGTGCAATGGAAGTTACAAGGATGATTGGGGAACTTGAACATCTCTCCTGTGAAGAAAGACTAAAAGCCCTGGGACTGCTTAGTCTGGAGAAGAGAAGGCTGAGAAGGGATCTTATCAATGTCTATGAATATCTGAGGGGTGGGTGTCAAGATGAAGGTGCCAGGCTCTTTGTGGTGGTGCAATGAGTACAAGCTGGAACCCAGGAAGTTCCACCTCATCATGAAGAGGCACTTCTTTACTGTCAGGGTGCCAGAACCCTGGAGCAGGCTGCCCAGAGAGGTTGTGGAGTCTCCTTCTCTAGAGAATTTCCAAACCCACCTGTATGCATTTCTGTGTGGCCTGCCCTAGATAATCCTGCTTTGGCAGGGGGGTTGGACATGATGATCTCTGGAGGTCGCTTCTAACTATTCTACAGGTTTTTCTCCTGAGCTTAAAGAGAAGAAGTTGTCTTCATTTCCATCGGGGGGCATCCTGCTCACTGCAGGGAAGCTGGACTAGATGATCATGAGGCACTTAGTGCCTTGGTCTATTTGACTGGCTAGGGCTGGGTGCTAGGTTGGACTGGATGATCTTGGAGGTCTCTTCCAACCTGGTTGATTCTATGATTCTATGATCTTCAAAAGTCCCTTCCAACCCAACCCATGCCATGATTCTATGATAATACATGACTTAGAGGCCACTCAGAACTTTCAGTCAATGCCAGGATCTTCCTATGCATAAGCTAAGAGCAAACAAGCATAAAGACACAGAACCTTCCTTAAAGCTGAAAAGAAACCCCAAGATGACAAATCAAACATACAGCCTGTGTATCACAGAATCATAGAATCAACCAGATTGGAAGAGACCTCCAAACTCATCCAGTCCAACCTAGCACCCAGCCCTAGCCAGTCAACTAGACCAAGTGCCTGATCCAGTCTGAGGAGCTTACACCAAGCACCAATATAGCTTAAGGTTCACTTGACAAGTGTAGGGGCACCAAGCACATCTCCTCTTAGGCCTTGCTCTTCTTAGGGAAATAAGCATTTCAAATCAATCAGGTTTCCTCCCAAGAAGCTTTCTGTTCTTGTGGTACCTGTAAGTGCAAAACTTGGTGAATTGCAGCCCCATTCCTAGTAGTTTTTTCAAGCTTTGCCCTGTTTTTAATGCCTTTACCTTTTCTCTCTTGCTCATGGTTCCCATTTCCTGGTGATCCAACTACCACACTAAAATCATGTGGTCCACCTATGCAGAGTGTGCCACATTTTCCTTCTGCCAGTGGTATGCTGCTTTCTGTGCTCTCATTCCTATTAGCCATCCTCCCATTCCCTCAAGTATCTTTTGTTGCAAGCTAAGGCAGATTATTTGCTCAGGCTTCTAGACATGCTCAGCATCATTTGTGGGTGTCTCTGCACAGCAGCCTCTTTTATTCCTTCCTCACTTTCTTTTATTTATAGAACTGGAGAACCTTTGCTGATTGTTTCATAAACATCCACTTGACTTTGATCAATTTACTTTGTGCACTTTGGCCACAGCAACCCCATGCAGAGATACAGGCTGGGGTGGGAGTGGCTGGAGAGCAGCCAGACAGAGAGGGATCTGGGGGTGCTGATTGATACCCACCTGAACATGAGCCAGCAGTGTGCCCAGGTGGCCAAGAGAGCCAGTGGCATCCTGGCCTGCATCAGGAATGGTGTGGCCAGCAGGAGCAGGGAGGTCATTCTGCCCCTGGACTCTGCACTGCTTAGACCACACCTTGAGTGCTGTGTTCAGTTCTGGGCCCCCCAGTTTAGGAGGGACATTGAGATGCTTGAGTGTGTCCAGAGAAGGGCAACGAGGCTGGGGAGAGGCCTTGAGCACAGCCCTACGAGGAGAGGCTGAGGGAGCTGGGATTGGTTAGCCTGGAGAAGAGGAGGCTCAGGGGAGACCTCATTGCTGTCTACAGCTACCTGAGGGGAGGTTGTGGCCAGGAGGAGGTTGCTCTCTTCTCTCAGGTGGCCAGCACCAGAACAAGAGGACACAGCCTCAGGCTGTGCCAGGGGAGATTTAGGCTGGAGGTGAGGAGAAAGTTCTTCCCTGGGAGAGTCATTGGACACTGGAATGGGCTGCCCGGGGAGGTGGTGGAGTCGCCGTCCCTGGAGCTGTTCAAGGCAGGACTGGACATGGCACTTGGTGCCATGGTCTGGCCTTGAGCTCTGTGGTAAAGGGTTGGACTTGATGATCTGTGAGGTCTCTTCCAACCTTGGTGATACTGCAATACTGTGATTCTTGCCCAAGACTCTTTTGCTTCTGGGCAGTCCTCTTTTTTCCTATTCCTTTCAAATACTTTGCTCAGTTTCTTAGAGATAATGATTTGGATGGAGAAGCCTGGAATTCTTCCTTACTGTGCTTCTATTTGCTTATTGTTTAAATTCTTTATCTTTTTTTTGCAGCTTTGGCTTAAACAAAAGTTAAAAATTATCTATGTGCAAGTCTTTTGAGTTACCACCACCAGGCACCTCCTTCAGCCTTTGACAGCTTTGCTTTGGAGTTTGAGGTCTTCTTTGCAGTCTTTTTGACTGGATAGGGCTGGGTGCTAGGTTGGACTGGATGAGCTTGGAGGTCTCTTCTAACCTGCTTGATTCTATGATCCTTGCACAAGTGTCCCAGTGTTATTTCAACACTATTTGGATTAGTTAAGGAACCCTCTGCCCAGGGAACTGATGAAGTCTCCATCCCTGGAGGGATTTAAAACCATGTAGATGTGATGCTGAGGGCCATGGATTAGTGGTGGTTTTGGCAGTGTCAAATTCAATGATCTTCAAGGGCTTTTTCCTCCCCTCAACTTAAATTGTTTTACAATTTTATGATCTTATTTTTGCCTAAATTATTTTTACAGCACCAGGTAACTAAATGTGGTTTTCCACCACAATTCCTTTATCAGTATCTTTTCTAGTCTCCTATATTATTCCCAGAGCTTCTTGCTGGAAGCCTTAACCAGCAGTTTGTATTCTCCTTTTTCACTACCTTAGCTTCCTGCATACAGCAGTTTTGACCACCCCCAATGACATAAGTGAATCAAAGATGCAATCACTGCTGTCACTGGGATTGTCTTCAGTTTGTTGTTGTAGAGTTTGCTTGGTTGTTCTTCTCTGAACCACTACCAGATTTCTACTATTCCTTCTTACACTAGGATTATTTATCCATCAAGTTACTATCTTACTAGCAAACATGCTCTTTTAAGGCCATATATGTGTTGAGAAACTTCCTCTTTTCAATAGTCACCTTCCTGAAACCACCAGCTCTTGAACCATCTGTGCATCTTCAGCACACCACCTCCTTTTCCTCCTCTGTGAAGTGCAAGATTGCCACAACAATGCCTCAACACCCTACTTTATTTATGATCAGGTTCCTGCCTGGTGCATGTGGGGCAGGCTGTGGATGGAGTCTACCTGGACTGCAGCAAAGCCTTTGACACTGCCTGCCACAAGCAGCTCCTGGCTTGGACAGATTCACTCACTGCTGGATCTAGAACTGGCTGGATGGCAGAGACTAGAGAGTGGTGGTGAATGGTGCCAGATCCAGTTGGCAGCTGGCACTGGTGGTGTTCCCCAGGGATCAGTGCTGGGCACAGTCCAGATCAACATCTTTATTGATGATCTGGATGAGGGGATTGAGTCCAGCATCAGTAAGTTTGCAGATGACACCAAGCTAGGAGCAGCTGTGGAGCTGTTGGAGGGTAGGAGAGCCCTGCAGAGGGACCTGGCCAGGCTGGATGGGTGGGCAGAGGCCAATGGGATGAGATTGAACAATGCCAAGTGCAGGTTTCTGCACTTTGGCCACAACAACCCCAAGCAGCACTACAGGCTGGGGCCAGAGTGGCTGAGAGCAGCCAGGAGGAAAGGGACCTGGGGGTACTCATAGATGGCTGAAGATGAGGCAGCAGTGTGCCCAGGTGGCCAAGAGAGCCAATGGCATCCTGGCCGGCATCAGGAGCAGTGTGGGCAGCAGGTCAAGGGAGGTTATTCTGCCCCTGTACTCAGCACTGCTCAGGCCACACCTTGAGTGCTGTGTCCAGTTCTGGGCTCCTCAATTCAGGAGAGATGTTGAGGTGCTGGAAGGTGTCCAGAGAAGGGCAAGGAAGCTGCTGAGGGGCCTGGAACACAAACCCTATGAGGAGAGGCTGAGGGAGCTGGGGGTGTGCAGCCTGCAGCAGAGGAGGCTCAGGGCAGAGCTCATTGCTGTCTGCAACTACCTGAAGGGAGGCTGTAGCCAGATGGGATTGGGCTGTTCTGCCAGGCAGCCAGCAACAGAACAAGGGGACAGAGTCTGAAGCTGTGGCAGGGGAGGTCTAGGCTGGATGTTGTTAGGAAGTTTTCAGAGAGAGTGATTGGCATTGGAATGGGCTGCCCAGGGAGGTGGTGGAGTCACTGTGCCTGGAGGTGTTGAAGCCAAGCCTGGCTGAGGCACTTAGTGCCATGGTCTGGTTGATTGGGTAGTGCTGGGTGCTAGGTTGGACTGGATGAGCTTGGAGGTCTCTTCCAGCCTGGCTGATTCTATGATTCTTGCTGGTGTTTCTCCCTAAGACAGGTGCTGATCCACCACCTGGAGATCTGGAAATTTGTCCCAGATGACAATTTGTCCCAGATGACAGATTTCCTTCTTCCAAGGTCTTTTGTAGCCTCAGATCCACATTTCCGTTCTCCCTCCTGCAAGGCAGCACACCCTTCTTTTGACCGTAGTTTTCTCCTCCATGAGTGCCTGGCTATCAGGTTTGATGCTTCCTCAACTTGATATCACCTTTCCAGTTTGTTTTCTCTTGTTTTCTCTTCCCTGAGAGAGTCATTGGACACTGGAATGGGCTGCCCGGGGAGGTGGTGGAGTCGCCGTCCCTGGAGCTGTTCAAGGCAGGACTGGACGTGGCACTTGGTGCCATGGTCTGGCCTTGAGCTCTGTGGTAAAGGGTTGGACTTGATGATCTGTGAGGTCTCTTCCAATCTTGATGATACTGTGATACTGTGATATCACCTTTCCAGTTTGTTTTCTCTTGATATCACCTTTCCAGTTTGTTGTTTCTTTCCATCTGTGGTAGCTTTATTGATTTTGTGCTTCTGGTTCTCTTTCAAGCTTCAGTGATTGGTTATTTCTAATTTCTTTTGAAGTGGAGAGGTATCTTCTTTTCTTTGGCATTGCAACATTTACCTGCTGTATTTTTTCTAGTGCAGAAAATTAAGTTCTTTATTCTCAGCCCTTTTTTTTCCCCCTTTGGCCTCACATATGTATCTTTTGCAAGGAAAGCACTGTCAGGAGTTTTTTCTCTAGCCCAGCAAAATGCTTCAGCATTTTCATTTCCCTATGCAGTTGCCAGATGGCAGTTCACACATAGCAGCTTCTACCAGCACTTACTCTCTTGGGTGTAATTCTTCAAGCCCCACAGTTTCTGCACCCAGAAAAAAAACAAACAACCAAACAACCTCCATCCCTCTTGAAAACACTCAAATGTTGTGTGAAAATAACAGCAGCATTTCAAAGTGAAATGTGCAACTGAAATAAACATTTCCAATGGGCCCTTCACCCTAACAGCTCTATCTAGGAAAGAGCATCTTTCTGTGTGGATCAGATTGAATCAGCAGCTTCAGCATCACACCACATTGGTGAGGAGGAGAATCACAGACTCAGTCAGGTTGGAATGAACCACAAGGAGCAGCCAGTTCCAACCCCCCTGCCATGCCCAGGGACACCCTACCCTAGATCAGGCTGCCCACAGCCTCAGCCAGCCTGGCCTTAAACACCTCCAGGGACAGGGCCTCAACCACCTCCCTGGGCAACCCATTCCAGCCTCTTACCACTCTCATGCTCAACAACTTCCTCCTCATCTCCAGTCTCACTCTCCCCACCTGCAGCTTTGCTCCATTCCCCCCACTCCTGGCACTCCCTCAGAGCCTCAAAAGTCCCTTCCCAGCTTTTTTGTAGGCTCCATCAGATGCTGGAAGGCCACAAGAAGGTCACCTGGGAGCCTCCTCTGCTCCAGCCTGAACAGCCCCAACTCTTTCAGCCTGTCCTCATAGGAGAGGTGCTCCATCCTTCTGATCATACCAGTGGCAGTCATAAAACCACAGAATGATAAGGGTTGAAAGGGACTTCTGGAGACCATTTAGCCCACCCCCACTGCCAGAGCAAGAGGAGTTAGATCAGGTTGCAGAGGAAGCTGCAGTTCATTGTGTTCCCCAGGCAAAGTGTGGATGAGATTTACAACCCAGGCAATAACTTGTTCTGAAGCATTAGGTGCTGTCAGCAAGGCCACAAGGATGGTTGGGGGGCTTGAGCATCTCCCCTACAAAGAGAGACTGGGGGTTGTTTAGTCTGGAGAAGAGATGACTGAGAAGAAGTCATATTCATGTGTTCACATCTCTGAGGGCTGTGTGTCAAGTGACTGGAGCCAATCTCTTTTTGGTGGTGCATAGCAATAGGACAAGGAGCAATGGATACAATCTGGAACAGAGAAGGTTTCACCTTAACATGAGAACAAACATCATTACACTGAGGGTGACAGAGCACTGGAGCAGGCTGCCCAGAGAGATTGTGGAGTCTCCTTCCCTGGAGACTTTCCAAACCCACCTGGATGCATTCCTGTCCTGCTCCTGCTTGGTAGGGTGGTTGGAGTCAATGACCTCTGGAAGTCACTTCCAGTCTCTAAGGTTTTGTGCTACAACACTTCAACTCCTTAATGGAAAGAGAAGTAAGCACTATGGCAGGTAGCTAAGGGATTCATTCCTGTCCTGGTCCTGCTTGGTTGGACTCAATGATCCCTGGAGGTCACTTCCAATCTCTAAGGTTGTGTGCTACAACACTTCAACTCCTTACTGGAAAGAGAAGTAATCCTATGGCAGGTAGCTAAGGGATGCATTCCTGTCCTGGTCCTGCTTGGTAGGGTGGTTGGACTCAATGATCCCTGGAGGTCACTTCCAATCTCTAAGGTTGTATGCTACAACGCTTCAACTCCTTACTGGAAAGAGAAGCAATCCTATGGCAGGTAGCTAAGGGATTTAAACAAGAATTTCCCTGTTTTCTTCTAAAAATAATGATGTTTAAAGCTTCAAAGTGACAGCCTGAGGGGACAAACCACCTACTGCCTCTTCTCTTTTGCCTTCCTCATCTAAGCATAGCAACTTTCAACAAAGACTAGAGGAACATTGTTTTTTTTCCAGCAGAAGACTAAATAGGGACATACTAGAGATAAAATAAATAGGCAGAAAAACAGAACAATAATGTCAGCAGGTACCTGCTGGTCCCTTTCCTTTTTCACCAGAATGTGCACATAAAAGGATATGAATTTTCCAGTCAGTAAACAAGATCACAGAGTTTTGTAGAATCATAGAATTGTTTTGGCTGGAAAAGATCTTTCAGATCATTGAGTCTGATTGTTAACCCAACACTGCCAGGTCACCACTAAACCCCATACCGCAGCACCACAGCTACAGAGCTTTTAAACCCCTCCAGAATGAGGACTCCACCACTGCCCTGGGCAGCCTGTTCCAGGCTTTGAGAACACTTCTGGGAGCTGGAAGGTGTTCAGAGAAGGGCGACAAAGCTGGTGAAGGGCCTGGAAAACAAAGCCTATGAGGAGAGGCTGAGGGAGCTGGGGGTGTGCAGCCTGCAGAAGAGGAGGCTCAGGGCAGACCTCATTGCTGTATGCAACTCCCTGAAGGGAGGCTGTAGCCAGGTGGGGTTGGTCTCTTCTGCCAGGCAACCAGCAATAGAACAAGGGGACACAGTCTCAAGCTGTGCCAGGGGAGGTCTAGGCTGGATGTTAGGAGGAAGTTCATCACAGAAGAGTGATTGGCATTGGAATGGGCTGCCCAGGGAGGTGGTGGAGTTGCTGTCCCTGGAGGTGTTGAAGCAAAGCCTGGCTGAGGCACTTGGTGCCATGGTCTGGTTGACTGGACAGGGCTGGGTGCTTGTTTGGAGTGGATGATGTTGGAGGTGTCTTCCAACCTGGTTGATTCTATGGAATGGCTTGGAAGGGACTATACAGATAACCTAGTTCCAAGCCCCTGCAATGAGCAAGGACAACTTCTCTAGAGCAGGTTGCTCCTGCGATGGAAGAATTGCAGCTTGCAGTCACCATGGTCTGAAAGGAGATTGCTTACTCCACCTGAAAGAAAGAGTAGAGTTTGAAGCAGAAGCATGCATGGCTTGAGAAAACAGTTTGTAAAAGCCTCTGGCTGTCAAGCATCTTCATAAAATACAGCATTGAGCTGCATCACAGTCATCCAGAGATCTGAACTAGCTTCTCACAGCCAGGATTTCAGCCTCTACTGAATAAACCTCATTTCAAAGTAGCCACTGCACAAGACAGAGCTTTTGCCTCTCTGACAGAAAACAGCATCCATGAGATTTGAGAGTTATTCCACTTACCTTGTTAGGAGACGTCAGACATTCCCTCCATGCTCATCCAAGGTTTCTCAAAACATTTCCCAGCATTAGTCCTGGCAGATTCACACTTGCACAAGGGAGCAGGAAGATGCAGTTGAACAGAGGAGCTCAGCATGAGTAAGGAGGTGCAGCCAACACCCGTGAGTGATGTTGCAATGATCATTGAGCCTACTCCTAGCTAACCGGGGGGCCACCGAGGCCCCCCGGCCTTTTGATCCCACTCCCATTCACCCAGTGCACACCACAGGGACTCACCTCTGGTGACAGGAGGAGGATCCTCTGCCCAAGTGGGCAAGCTTAGGGCTGCTGCCTTTCCTGGGGCCGATTAAATAGGGGAGCAGGCAGGGAGGGCAAAGTGGCCACACCTGGGGTGGGAGGAGACTCCAACAGCAGCCACCTGAACCACTCTGCAAAGAGGGATTTTCATAACTGCTTACAGCTGCAGGTTACATGGTTAGGACAACATCCATCACACCACTTCTGTCCTTAAGGTCATGCTCTTCATGCAAGAGGAAATCAAATATTATCATTGGATCATAGAGCAGTTTAGGTTGGAAGGGACCTCAAGGATCAGCCAGTTCCAACCTTCTGCCACAGGCAGGGACACCTCCCACTAGAATAGGTGCTCTGGGTTTTGGGGGGAAAAAGTGCAGTGTGGGGTGGGAAAGGGGCAGAGGTGGTGGAAAAGGAGAGGTGGTGCTGAAAGGAGGGAGATGAGGAGGAGAAAGGATGGAGGTGGTGATGAAAAGAGGAATGTGGGAAAATGAAAGGAAGAAGATGGAAAGAAAAGGAGGAAGGTGGAAAGAAAAGGATGAAGATGGAAAGAAAAGGAGGAAGGTGGAAAGAAAGGGAGGAAGATGGAAAGAAAAGGAGGAAGGTGGGAAGAAAAGGATGAAGATGGAAAGAAAAGGAGGAAGGTGGGGGAAATCAAGAGATGGAGATGAAAGGAGGGAGATGGGGGAGAAGGGAGATTAAAAAAGAAAGCTGGACCTTAGTGTTTGCATTGAAATCACCTTTATCATCACCAACCCACTGTCATTTCTGCTCAGAGTAGTAACCAGACATCTTCACCTGCTCTCTATGGTGGCTGAAACAGAGCAAGTCACAAAATCAGGAACTAAAGAGGAAAACTGAGAAATAAATAATGAAAAAGAAAAAACAAATACAAGTTACAAATATATATATTTATATACACACCAAGTGTGAGGTCTTTCAGCAAGTTCTGCGTGGGTCAGCAATGTGCTCTTTTGGCCAACAGAGCCAATGGCATCCTGGGCTGCAGCAAAAAAGTGTCCCCCACAGGTCTAGGGAGGTTCTTCTCCTCCTCTGCTCTGCCCTAGTGGGACCACAGCTGGAATACTGTGTCAAATTTTGGGCTCCCCAGTTTGAGAGTAACAGGGACCTGTTGGACAGAGTCCAGCAGAGAGCCACAGGAATGACTTGGGGTCTTGAGCATCTCCCCTATGAAGAGAGACTGAGAGCCCTGGGGCTGCTTAGCCTGGAGAGGAGAAGGTTGAGAGGAGATCAGATCAATGTCTATAAATACCTGAAGGTGGGTGTCAAGTGGCTGGGGGCAATCTCTTTTTGGTGATCAGCAGGAATAAGCCAAGGAGCAGTGGATACCAACAGGAACAGAGAAGGTTTCAGCTCAACATGAGCAGAAACTTCTTTATAGTGAGGGTGACAGAGCTCTGGAGCAGGCTGCCCATAGGGTTGTAGATTCTCCTTCTCTGGACACTTCCAAAACCACTGGGATGGAAGTTATTCTGCCCCTGTACTCAGCACTGCTCAGGCCTCACCTTGAGTACTGTGTCCAGTTCTGGGCCACTCAATTCAAGAGAGATGTTGAGGTGCTGGAAGGTGGCCAGAGAAGGGCAACAAAGCTGGTGAGGGGCCTGAGGCACATCCCTGTGAGGAGAGGCTGAGGGAGCTGGGGGTGTGCAGCCTGCAGAAGAGGAGGCTCAGGACAGACCTCACTGCTGTCTGCAGCTCCCTGAAGGGAGGTTGTAGCCAAGTGGGGTTGGTCTCTTCTGCCAGGCAAGCAGCAACAGAACAAGGGGGCACAGTCTCAAGCTGTGCCAGGGGAAGTCTAGGCTGGACGTTAGGAGGAAGTTCATCACAGAAGAGCGATTGGCCCAGGGAGGTGGTGGAGTTGCCATGCCTGGAGGTGTTGAAGCCAAGCCTGGCTGAGACACTTAGTGCCATGGTCTGGTTGACTGGCCAGGGCTGGGTGCTAGGTTGGAGTGGATGAGCTTGGAGGTCTCTTCCAACCTGGCTGATTCTATGATTCTATGGTTCTATGAGTCTATGATTCTAAACTTCCCATGGTGCAACTTGAAGCTACAACATAATACAAGAGCAGACTGCCCTCTTCATGCCCCCATGGGCAGACCTTCAGCCCTCCTTGTGCCTCTGACCCATGGCTGAAGGACAAGACACCCAGAGCACATCCCAGGGCTGAAGGATCAGCCCATTCTGTGCTTCTATGATGCCTCATGAAGAAAGTTTTCACCACGTGACTCTTACATAAAATCTCATCATTCTGACTGGAACTGCAACATCTTTGGGAGAAAAAGCATCCAGCCTCACAGATTTGTTTTGGGAAACAATTTAATTCAAATAGTATTTTATGGAGAGAAAGGATTTCTCCTTCCTGGATTATAGAGAGGGATAAGCCCTTGTAATTCAGGCACAGGCTTCTAGAAGTTGAGCTAACGTAGTAATTCAGGTTTTAAGGAAAGTTAAGGTTTTAATCTGCATGTAGAGCAAGGTCACAGTACTTTGTCAGTAATATTTATTGTCTAAGCACAGTTTCATTAGTCTGGGTGAACATTCTTAATCTCTCCACTCACTTTAAGCCACAGTTCTTGTAGCAGCTGAGTGTAAGACCTCTTCCATACTATAAACCTGCCTGTTCACCATAAAGCAAACCTGGTGTGATTCAATTTTCCTCTTCTTTCCTAATCTGAGCAACCAGCACCAGAAAAAGGGACAGAGTCTCAAGTTGTGCCAGGGCAGGTCTAGGCTGGATGTTAGAAGGAAGTTGTTGTCAGAGAGAGTGATTGGCATTGGAATGGGCTGCCCAGGGAGGTGGTGGAGTCACTGTCCCTGGAAGCATTCAAGAAAAGCCTGGCTGAGGCACTTAGTGCCATGGTCTGGTTGATTGGATAGGGCTGGGTGCTAGGTTGGACTGGATGAGCTTGGAGGTCTCTTCCAGCCTGCTTGAGTCTATGATTCTATGGTGCCATGGTCTAGTTGACTGGCTAGGGCTGGGTGCTAGGTTGGACTGGATGAGCTTGGAGGTCTCTTCCAACCTGCTCGGGTCTATGATTCTATGGTTCTACCTCTTTGAAACACCTCCAGAGATGGGGATTCAACCACCTCCATAGGAAGCCTGCTCCAGTGGTTGACAACCCTTTCAGAGAAGAAGTTTTCTTTAACATCCAGTCTAAACCTCCTGTGTCACAACTTGAGGCTATTTCCTCTTGTCCTATCATTTGTTCCTTGGGAGAAGAGCCCAGTCCTCACTTTCTCATGACCTAATAATTTGGACTGGGTGATCTTGGAGGTCTCTTCCAACCTAGCTGGTTCTATGATGCAATGCCAGGAAACAGAAAGACAGAACCACTTTTTCTTTAAGCATGTCCCACAGCCACAGAGATGTCTCACATCTATTTGCTGAAATGCTTTTTCCTCCTCCTTAAACTCCTGCAGTATCTAGCAAAAAACCATTCCCCACTCTCATTTCTGAGTGTCTTGAGGGAACATTACCAAATGTAACTACATCCCAGTGCAATTTTTGAGTTGCATGCTGCTCCTTAAATTTAATTATTTCATCTGCATTAGCTTCCTTCAGCTTAAAATGTTATTACCAAGATATAAATCATTCATTTATACTCAAGATATTAATTAAAAAGTGCAAAAGAAAGCCTCTGTGCGTGACCTGATTGGAATTTTGAAGATAACTCTACAAGCAATTTGTTCCAATGAGATAAATACTTCTCTTTTTCCCCCCCCCCCCTTTATTATTGTTATTGTTGGGTTTGGGTTTTTTTTTTCACAGTTGTGGTTAGTGCTTCCCAAAGGTAGCAAAATGCTTTCTGCATTTCAAACAGAACTTTGCAGCCTTCCTAGAAAACCTAAGTCAAAGCTTACTGTAAAAGAAGAATTGAAGCAATGAACTGAAGTAAAAAAGGGGAATGGTCTTACAAGGTGAATACTTTCCAGCAAAGGCAGTGGAAGTCTTCCACCACCTGTGGTAGAACTCAGCTTTCACAGAATCACAGTCTACAACTACCTGAAGGGAGGCTGTAGCCAGGTGGGGGTTGGCCTCTTCTGCCAGGCAAGCAGCAATAGAAGGGGACACAGTCTCAAGTTGTGCAGGGGTAGGTCTAAGCTGGATGTTAGGAGGAAGTTGTTGGCAGAGAGAGTGATTGGCATTGGAATGGGCTGCCCAGGGAGGTGGTGAAGGCACTGTCCCTGGAGGTGTTGAAGCAAAGCCTGGCTGAGGCACTTAGTGCCATGGTCTGGTTGATTGGCCAGGGCTGGGTGCTAGGCTGGACTGGATGAGTTTGGAGGTCTCTTCCAACCTGGTTGATTCTATGATTCTATGTCCCTAGCCAGAGAGTAAATGGCTTAAAGCCATTCATTAGGAGTCTTCACAGAATTAGTGAACCTTAGAGGTTGGAAGTGACCTCCAGAGAGCATTGAGTCCAAGCTCTCTGCCAAGCAGGATCACCCAGGGTGGAATGCATCCAGGCAGGTTTGGAAAGGCTCCAGAGAAGGAGACTCCACAACCTCTCTGGGCAGCCTGTTCCAGTGCTCTGTGACCCTCACTGTAAAGAAGTTTCTCCTCAAGTTGAGGTGAAACCTTCAGTGTTCCAATTCGTAGCCATTGCTCCTTGTCCTATTGCTGCTGACCACAAAAAGAGGTTACCCAGCCACTTTGCAAGCTATCTTATGATTTAACAGCTATGCTGCCCATTTTTGGACAGTGTGAAGTGACCTTACATGTTCTCTTTGGCCAGAGAATCAGCTTTCAAACAAAGCAATAAAATCCTAACAGAAGAAAACCCCAATCCAAGCAAAACAACAGGCTTAGAAGAAACTTAAGTTATCTATTAGAAGAAACTTCTGGACTGAAAGAGTTCTCAGAGACTGCAACAGGTTGCCCAGGGAGGTGCTTGAAACCTCATCCCTGGAGGTGTTTCAAAGAGGCAGGGAACACAGAATAGAATCATGTAATGATCTGGGTTGGAAGGGCAGCCAGTCACTAGTGGTGTTCCCCAAGGATCAGTGCTGGGCCCAGTACTGTTCAATATCTTTATTGATGACCTGGAGCAGGGGATTGAGTCCAGCATCAGTAAGTTTGCAGATGACACCAAGCTAGGAGCAGCTGTGGAGCTGTTGGAGGGTAGGAGAGCCCTGCAGAGGGACCTGGCCAGGCTGGATGGGTGGGCAGAGGCCAATGGGATGAGATTGAACAAAACCAAGTGCAGGGTTCTGCACTTTGGCCACAACAAGCCCAAGCAGCACTACAGGCTGGGGCCAGAGTGGCTGAGAGCAGCCAGGAGGAAAGGGACCTGGGGGTACTGATTGACAGTAAGCTGAAGATGAGGCAGCAGTGTGCCCAGGTGGCCAAGAGAGCCAATGGCATCCTGGCCTGCATCAGGAGCAGTGTGGCCAGCAGGACAAGGGAGGTTCTTCTGCCCCTGTACTCAGCACTGGTCAGGCCACACCTTGAGTGCTGTGTCCAGTTCTGGGCCCCTCAATTCAAGAGAGATGTTGAGGTGCTGGAAGGTGTCCAGAGAAGGGCAACAAAGCTGGTGAGGGGCCTGGAGCACAAATCCTATGAGGAGAGGTTGAGGGAGCTGGGGGTGTTTAGCCTGGAGAAGAGGAGGCTCAGGGGTGATCTTATTACTGTCTACAACTACCTGAAGGGGCATTGTAGCCAGGTGGGGGGTGGCCTCTTCTGCCAGGCAAGCAGCAACAGAACAAGGGGACACAGTCTCAAGTTGTGCCAGGGTAGGTATAGGCTGGATGTTAGGAAGAAGTTCTTCACAGAGAGAGTGATTGGCATTGGAATGGGCTGCCCAGGGAGGTGGTGGAGGCACTGTCCCTGGGGGTCTTCAAGAAAAGCCTGGCTGAGGCACTTAGTGCCATGGTCTGGTTGACTGGATAGGGCTGGGTGCTAGGTTGGGCTGGATGATCTTGGAGGTCTCTTCCAACCTGGCTGATTCTATGATTCTATGACTTCCAAAGAATCATAGAATCATAGAATCATAGAATCAACCAGGTTGGAAGAGACCTCAAAGATCATTTAGTCCAACCCCCTCTGCAGTCAGCAGGGACATCCTCCCCTAGATCAGGCTACTCAGAGCCTTGTTGAGCCTCTTCTTGAATACCTCCAGAGAAGGGGCTTCAACCACCTCCCTGGGCAACCTGTTTTAGTGTTTCATCATATTCCTAGTAAATAATTTGTTCCTAACCTCCAATCTAAACCTGCTCTTCTCTATTTTGAGGCTGGTGGTGCTGAGGGACATGGTTTAGCGCTCTATTTGGTTGCACTTGATGATCTTAAATGTCTTTTCCAACCAAAACAATTCTGTCTGAGTTTCTTTTATTTGATCCTTAAAGTTACAAACAGTGCCAGGCTTATGCTGCCAAAGAGAAACTTTGTAAAGGACTTGGAAACAACAGTCCTGCTGCTCAGGATGCAGCCAATCAGTCACAGAGGGTGGAATATTACATTTTTTTATGTTATTTTATTCCTTTTTATTGCTTTTTAATATTCTTGCTTTGATGTTCTGCTCCTCTGGACTGTGCTGGTTGTGTACAGTTGAGCACTAGACCCATTTTTATTGACAGCTTGAGTATGTACAACAATAGAGGAATATATCAGCAGCTAACCAGGGTATGAGAAGGCAACATGGATGGCTGAATGCTGCCATTGTCAAGCTGCCAATCAAAACCCACATTATTACACAAAAATAGGTTGTTGCATCCACAGAGCTGGGACTTGACTGTCAATCTGAAGTACTATACATAGACAGAATCTCAGACCAAGGCACAAAAATGGTTTGATTGAAAAATGTACTTTACAGCAAGAATTTTCTCCTCCCAGTCTTACTTCCATCTCCTGTAAAAACATATATGTTAGAATATTAACCAAGATACAGTTGTGTTTAGCTATGGTTTTCTTCTCAACCTTCCAGAATATTCCCTAGTACAGGTGCAAGTCTTTGAAGAAGTGCATGGCATGGTAGACTAGACTAGACTAGAATAGAATCAACCAGGTTGGAAGAGACCTCCAAGCTCAGCCAGTCCAACCTAGCACCCAACCCCCTGGCCAATCAACCAGACCATGGCACTAAGTGCCTCATCCAGGCTCTGCTTGAACACCTCCAAGGATGGCAACTCCACCACTTTCCTGGGCAGCCCATTCCAATGGCAAATCACTCTCTGTGAAGAATATTACTGTTAAGCTGTCTGCCTCTTGTGTTAATTACAACATAGCTAAAAGGAAAAGAGTTTCTCCAGTGTAACCCACAGCTATTAGATGCTGAAAACTTCCAGAAAACAAAAGGTCTTTTAGCCATGAAACTTCTTCTGCAACTACAAGTTCAGTGCTTCGAAAGGAAAATGCCATCCTACTTTTTCACCTGACATTTCCACCCCCACTCCCTCTCTGGCTTCTTCTCTTCTCACATGGACTCAAACCCAGCTTGTTTTCAGAGCCATAAGTGCAGCTGCAGTGTCCTGACTCTGATAGCCTCTGTACATATTGCTAATTCGAGGACAATCCTCACTTGGCTATAAACCATCATGGAATCCAGGCTGGGGTGGGAGTGGCTGGAGAGCAGCCAGACAGAGAGGGATCTGGGGGTGCTGATTGATACCCACCTGAACATGAGCCAGCAGTGTGCCCAGGTGGCCAAGAGAGCCAGTGGCATCCTGGCCTGCATCAGCAATGGTGTGGCCAGCAGGAGCAGGGAGGTCATTCTGCCCCTGGACTCTGCACTGCTTAGACCACACCTTGAGTGCTGTGTTCAGTTCTGGGCCCCCCAGTTTAGGAGGGACATTGAGATGCTTGAGCGTGTCCAGAGAAGGGCAACGAGGCTGGGGAGAGGCCTTGAGCACAGCCCTACGAGGAGAGGCTGAGGGAGCTGGGATTGGTTAGCCTGGAGAAGAGGAGGCTCAGGGCAGACCTCATTGCTGTCTGCAACTACCTGAGGGGAGGTTGTGGCCAGGAGGAGGTTGCTCTCTTCTCTCAGGTGGCCAGCACCAGAACAAGAGGACACAGCCTCAGGCTGTGCCAGGGGAGATTTAGGCTGGAGGTGAGGAGAAAGTTCTTCCCTGAGAGAGTCATTGGGCACTGGAATGGGCTGCCCGGGGAGGTGGTGGAGTCGCCGTCCCTGGAGCTGTTCAAGGCAGGACTGGACGTGGCACTTGGTGCCATGGTCTGGCCTTGAGCTCTGTGGTAAAGGGTTGGACTTGATGATCTGTGAGGTCTCTTCCAACCTTGGTGATACTGGGATACTGTGAAAAGAGGAAGTTCTGTTAATTCTCTGTAGTGCATTTTGTTCTGCCCTAGCCAATAGGATACACTTAAAGAGTCTTTTAACAAGGATGGTCTATGAGTTTGAAGGAATCTTCTGTCTTAGACTAAGCTGGAAATGAAATGCTCTATATGGTTTGTGACAAGAAAATTGCACTTTTTGATGGACTTTTACCAAAATATCTAAAGTTTTAGTGACTCCTCTTCTTTTTTTAGTGGGTTCTTTGCCTTGAACCTCTCCCATTTCTGTTTTTATTATTGCCATATGGATACCACTGATGAGAATTTCTGTCTGGTATTTTTGTCTATCTGCTTTTACAATAGGCAGATGGAGTTTAGCTCAATTCTGGTGAGCTATAAATAAGGGGATATGAAGCAGGGCATGTGAAAAAGTGAGTTAAGCTTTGCTCCATTTTGTTTCACCAGCTGCAAGAAAAGATCAAAGCTTCCTAAGGTATAGTGGCACAAGAGATAGGCTGGATGTTAGGAAGAAGTTCTTCACAGAGAGAGTGATTTCCCATTGGAATGGGCTGCCCAGGGAGGTGGTGGAGGCACCGTCCCTGGGGGTCTTCAAGAAAAGCCTGGATGAGGCACTTAGTGCCATGGTCTGGTTGATTGGTTAGGGCTGGGTGCTAGGTTGGACTGGATGATCTTGGAGGTCTCTTCCAACCTGGTTGATTCTATGATTCTATAAGAGAGAACATAGCCCATCTATTCAAGTGCATCATGTCAAATGACTTTTACAGGCACAGGAGGAAATTCTGCCCTATAGACCCTGTCTTGCAGATGTGATATGTACAAAACAGTCTAGCCTTGAGCTCTGTGGTAAAGGGTTGGACTTGATGATCACAGTATCACAGTATCACCAAGGTTGGAAGAGACCTCACAGATCATCAAGTCCAACCCTTTACCACAGTGCCCAAGGCTAGACCATGGCACCAAGTGCCACATCCAACCTTGCCTTGAACTGCCCCAGGGACGTCTCTTCCAACCCTGATGATACTGTGATACTGTGATATTAATATAGACTTAATTTCTTAGCTAATTAATATAGACTTAGTCTATTAATATAGACTTAATTTCTTAGTTAATTATTAATACTGATAATTAGATAAGAAAGGTCAGAGGAAGCAAGGAGACTCTACTTAATTTGCCAGCTTAGCCAAACTAACCACATGCTAAACCCTCACTCTGGATTTTGCTAACATTTCCCCTGTGCACATCATGAAAAGAGGCAAAATATTTTAGTCACATTCATTATGAGCACATAAAGTAGCTACTAGGTGGAGATACCAAAGAAACAAGGGTCCAAAAAGACCTGCTCTGTGTCAGGACACTTAGGCTCTTTCCCACAGCTTCATTCTCTGCCTTGGTTTCTCGTCACTGTTAGCCATCAGGCAGGAGTTTGGACACTGGAATGGGCTGCCCGGGGAGGTGGTGGAGTCGCCGTCCCTGGGGCTGTTCAAGGCAGGATTGGACGTGGCACTTGGTGCCATGGTCTGGCCTTGAGCTCTGTGGTAAAGGGTTGGACTTGATGATCTATGAGGTCTCTTCCAACCTTGGTGATACTGTGATACTGTGAGTTGGCAGAGAGCTCTTTGCTTTCAGAGAGGAAGATAATGCCTAAGGCTCATGTTCAGATGGTGGTTACTCATATGAGGATAACCTCTGTGGTTGTGGGAAGCACAGAGTTCCTCTCCAGAAAAAGAACTAAACCCTAGAACACATCCAAATCTATGTCATATCCAATTGTGGCTTTCATCAGTAGTCCTTATACTCATGTAGGATTACGTTATCAAACACCATCTGATCTGGAGGGAGAGAAATAGGGATGCAAAGGGAGAGGGAGGTGAACTGGCAGGAGCTGGTGTGAAGAGAGCAGGGTGCAGTGGGCTGAAAACCTGACCAAATGTGCAGGCTTGGCTCTTGTGTGTTGAAAGGTAGCAGGTGTAGGCATGAATGGTATTGAAGAGGTGAAAAATCCTGAGCCTGGGAAAAGCAGAAAGATGATGGTAGGAGGGCTGAAACGACCAACTTCATAAAATCATAGAATCATAGAATCAATGAGGTTGGAAGAGACCTCCAAGATCATCCAGTCCAACCTAGCACCCAGCCCTAGCCAGTCAACCAGACCATGGCACTAAGTGCCCCATCAAGTCTTAGGCATCTCCTATGTCAAGTTACAATGCAACAGCAGATACTTGTTCTGCAGGCAGCCTGTGAATGCCAGCTGGGTTTTGGAGGGGTAGCCAATGCTTAAGGCCTTTCTGCAAATTCTTGCCTCTTTTATGCCTTCCATTTTCTTCTCACTGATCACAGAAGTTTGAAAGCTTCCTCTCAGTCAAATACTGAGCAGTGTTTTGTATCCTGTGACACACAAACTCAATACTCTGATGCTCTGTGGTCAGTACTCATTGGAGAGTGGAGCTAAAGACCCAGGTGGGATTTTGACCCAGGCTAGAGATGGGCGTAGAGTAAAATGAACCATCCTAGGCTTCCAAGTGACTCTCTGCAACCCTTCTGCAGAGAAGTGGGGGACTCCTCACTAGAAGCCATCAGCTTTCATTTCTGAGCAGCACCTTAGATCTCCCCTTCCCTTCTAGTGAGATGCTGGTAGCAACTGAAGGAATCTGGCAGCAATTTGCTGAGTCAGGAATTCTGTATCATGCTGTCTCTGGGAACTCCATGGGAGAGAGGCCATCCCACCACGTGTCTGGAAATCATAGTATCATAGTATCATAGTATCATCAGGATTGGAATAGACCTCACAGATCATCGAGTCCAATCCTTTAGCACAGAGCTCAAGGCCAGACCATGGCACCAAGTGCCACGTCCAGTCCTGCCTTGAACAGCTCCAGGGACGGCGACTCCACCACCTCCCCGGGCAGCCCATTCCAGTGCCCAATGACTCTCTCAGGGAAGAACTTTCTCCTCACCTCCAGCCTAAATCTCCCCTGGCACAGCCTGAGGCTGTGTCCTCTTGTTCTGGTGCTGGCCACCTGAGAGAAGAGAGCAACCTCCTCCTGGCCACAACCACCCCTCAGGTAGTTGTAGACAGCAATGAGGTCTGCCCTGAGCCTCCTCTTCTCCAGGCTAACCAATCCCAGCTCCCTCAGCCTCTCCTCGTAGGGCTGTGCTCAAGGCCTCTCCCCAGCCTCGTTGCCCTTCTCTGGACACGCTCAAGCATCTCAATGTCCCTCCTAAACTGGGGGGCCCAGAACTGAACAAAGCACTCAAGGTGTGGTCTAAGCAGTGCAGAGTCCAGGGGCAGAATGACCTCCCTGCTCCTGCTGGCCACACCATGCCTGATGCAGGCCAGGATGCCACTGGCTCTCTTGGCCACCTGGGCACACTGCTGGCTCATGTTCAGGTGGGTATCAATCAGCACCCCCAGATCCCTCTCTGTCTGGCTGCTCTCCAGCCACTCCCACCCCAGCCTGTATCTCTGCATGGGGTTGTTGTGGCCAAAGTGCAGCACCCTGCACTTGGAGCTATTGAAGCCATCCCCTTGGACTCTGCCCATCTGTCCAGGTGGTCAAGGTCCCGCTGCAGAGCCCTTCTGCCTTCCAACTCAGTCACATCTGCCCCCAGCTTGGTGTCATCTGCAAACTTGCTGATGACTGACTCGATGCCCTGGGATACAGCAGGCCACACTCCAAGCCCAGGTACCCAGAGAGTCCCACTGTGTATAAAGAAATGGTTATTGCAAGCCCCTAAAACTATTGGTGTGATTTATGTCATTGCCATTTACCAAGCACTCACTAAATGCCATAACCTTTAAATACAATTTCTCTTGTGTCAGTTTTTGGAGTGTTTTAGGACACTGAGATTCATTATAGATATGGCTACAGTGACATTTGGTTTAATTAATTCTTCTATTATGGCACAGCTTGAATGAGAAGCAATCAGACACTATTCAAAAACAAGAGCACTCTGCTTAGTTCACACTTTGGAAGGATCTTCAGTTTGCTTATGAAATCAGCTTGGAAGTACATGGGTAAAAGTAAAGTAGTTCCCTCCTCAGTAGAGTTGGTGGTTGGGTTGGTTTATTTTACACATATATCACAGTATCACAGTATCATCAGGGTTGGAAGAGACCTCACAGATCATCAAGTCCAACCCTGTACCACAGAGCTCAAGGCTAGACCATGGCACCAAGTGCCACGTCCAACCTTGAACATGTTCCACGTGCTGGAAGGTGTCCAGAGAAGGGCCACGAGGGTGATCAGAGGGCTGGAGCACCTGTCCTGTGAGGACAGGCTGAGGGAGTTTGGGCTGTTCAGTCTGGAAAAGAGAAGTCACCAAAGAGACCTTATTGTGGCCTTCCAATATCTGAAGGGAGCTACAAGAAAGCTGGGGAGGGACTTTTTAGGGTGTCAGGTAGCCATAGGAATGGGGGGAACAGGGCCAGCTAGAGGAGGGGAGATTTAGATTAGATGTTAGGAAGAAGTTCTTCACCATGAGGGTGGTGAGAGCCTGGAACAGGCTGCCCAGGGAGGTGGTGGAAGCCTCATCCCTAGAGGTTTTTAAGGCCAGGCTGGATGAGGCTCTGAGCAACCTGATCTAGTGTGAGGTGTCCCTGCCCACGGCAGGAGGGTTGGAACTGAATGATCCTTGAGCTGACAATTCTGTGATTTTCCCTACAGCAGATGATGATGCTGATAAAGTCACAATGTTGCTGGTGTTAAGGTCTCTTTGTTCTCATCTTGAAGACATTCCAACCTTTAGGTGGAGCTTTCTCAAGATTGCTGCTAAACAAATACTGATCAATAACCATCAAAGGCAATTATTAGGTTGAGCTTCTCAAATGACTGACTTAAACACACATCCAACAAATCAAGGCTAATTATGAAAGCAATGTTCCCTGATCCTAGCAGTGCCTAAATCCAAAGCTCCCTTTCTTTTGTTCCTACCTTTTCTACAACCAGGCACCTGCAGATCTGCTCTGGTCTGATGATCTGCCCAAGCTAGGTGAGTCCCAATAGCCACAGTGACTGGGCTGTAGCTAGGACAAGGGAGGCAGTACTGAAAACAAGTCAGAAAAAAGATTTCCCACCATGGTTGCTACTCCATTCTGTCAATGTCACTACATAAACCACTAAAAGCAATTTGCTGGACAGCACAACCACCTCTCCACTCAGGATATATCACAAGGGGTGATGGTTTTAAACTGAAAAAGGGAGATTCAGGCAAGAGAAGAGGAAGAAATGTTTTGCAGTGAGGTCAATATCTTTATTGATGATCTGGAGCAGGGGATTGAGGCCAGCATCAGTAAGTTTGCAGATGACACCAAGCTAGGAGCAGCTGTGGAGCTGTTGGAGGGTAGGAGACCTCTGCAGAGGGACCTGGCCAGGCTGGATGGGTGGGCAGAGGCCAATGGGATGAGACTGAACAAGGCCAAGTGCAGGGTTCTGCACTTTGGCCACAACAACCCCAAGCAGCACTCCAGGCTGGGGCCAGATTGGCTGAGAGCAGCCAAGAGGAAAGGAACCTGGGGGTACTCATAGATGGCTGAAGATGAGGCAGCAGTGTGCCCAGATGGGCAGCAGAGCCAATGGCATCCTGGGCTGGCTCAGGAGCAGTGTGGGCAGCAGGACAAGGGAGGTTCTTGTGCCCCTGTGCTCAGCACTGCTCAGGCCACACCTTGAGTACTGTGTCCAGTTCTGGGCTCCTCAATTCAAGAGAGATGTTGAGGTGCTGGAAGGTGTCCAGAGAAGGGCAACAAAGCTGGGGAGGGGCCTGGAACACAAACCCTGTGAGGAGAGGCTGAGGGAGCTGGGGGTGTGCAGCTTGCAGAAGAGGAGGCTCAGGGCAGAGCTCATTGCTGTCTGCAACTGCCTGAAGGGAGGCTGTAGCCAGGTGGGGTTGGGCTCTTCTCCCAGACAACCACCAACAGAACAAGGGGACAGGGTCTGAAGCTGTGCCAGGGCAGGTCTAGGCTGGATGTTAGGAGGAAGTTGTTGTCAGAGAGAGTGATTGGCATTGGAATGGGCTGCCCAGGGAGGTGGTGGAGTCACCATCCCTGGAGGTGTTGAAGCCAAGCCTGGCTGGGGCACTTAGTGCCATGATCTGGTTGACTGGATAGGGCTGGGTGCTAGGTTGGAGTGGATGATCTTGGAGGTCTCTTCCAACCTGCTTGATTCTATGATTCAATGATAAACCACTCAAAGCAATTTGCTGGACAGCACAACCACCTCTCCACTCAGTATATATCACAAGGGGTGATGGTTTTAAACTGAAAGAGGGAGATTTAGGCAAGAGGGGAAGAAGTTCTGCAGTGAGGGCAGTGAGAAGTTCTGCAGTGAGCTCTGTGGTAAAGGGTTGGACTTGATGATCTGTGAGGTCTCTTCCAATCCTAATAATACTGATACTGTGATACTGTGACCTTGGCCTTGGTTGCCCAGAAACGTGGTAGATGCCCCATCCCTGGAAAAACTTTAAGGTCGGGTCAGACAAGGCTCTGGGAAGCCTGCTGTAGTTGCAAATGTCCCTGCTGACTGTGGGAGGTGGCTGGACTAGTTGACCTTTAAAGGTTCCTTCCAATCTAAACCCTTTTGTGATTCTGTGATACCTACTGCAGTCAGGAAAGGTCAAGTTTGCTATGCAATAAGGCAAAATCACACCAAGAAAATTGTAGTGCAAGCCTGACCTGGTACTGCAGCCCTTTTCTTAGTCTAGACTAGGAGGAATACAGATGAAAGTATCTTGTGGCATACTAAAAGGGGAACTGCAGCCCTCTGCCCGTCTGAGTCAGCCCCTAGCTGACATCTAGAGAACTGAAGCTCTGAGCACCCTGGTTTGGGTATGTCCCTGCTCACTGCAGGTGGGTTGGATAAGATGACCTTTCAGGATCTCTCCCAGTTTACTGCATTCTGTGGTTCTTCAAAAATACAGCTACTCTACAAGAGAATCAGACTCCTGGCAAAAGCAGGGGTGGTCATTATTTTCTATCAGGACAAGAATTTAAAAGTCACTTATGCAATATGAAGGAATCTAGAAACTAGGAAGCTTGCCTTCAGTCTTTCCTGTCTCTAATAACCTGTAACCCACAGGTGGCTTCTGTGGAGGGGTGAACCCACCTAGGTGCACAGAAGAAATAAGTAAAACTTGAGATTTACTCAGTCAGAGATCTGAGACTTGTACAAAGCTTGAGATTTACTCAGAGACCTGAGACTTGTAGACATATCTCTGGATTGCTATCACTGGAAAACCCAGCTTTCAGAGCACACTTACATACTGCTCCCTGCATCTGTTTCATAGAATCATAGAATCAAGCAGGTTGGAAGAGACCTCCAAGATCATCCACTCCAACCTAGCACCCAGCCCCATCCAGTCAACCAGACCATGGCACCGAGTGCCTCAGCCAGGCTTTTCTTGAAGACCTCAAGGGATGGTGCCTCCACCACCTCCCCGGGCTGCCCATTCCAATGTCCAATGACTCTCTCAGTGAAGAACTTTCTCCTCACCTCAAGCCTAAACCTCCCCTGGCACAGCCTGAGGCTATGTCCTCTTGTTCTGACTCCATGTCCTTTTGATACAGTAGTCCAAACACTAATATCTCCACCTGTTTGGTTTTTTGGGTTTGGTTTTGTTTTGCCATAAATTGGCACATTCCTGCCCCAGGGTGATTGATTTGATGGGGTTGGGGGGGGAAATAGCAGGTAGATTCACAGTATCACAGTGTCACAGTATCACAGTATCACCAAGGTTGGAAGAGACCTCACAGATCATCGAGTCCAACCCTTTACCACAGAGCTCAAGGCCAGACCATGGCACCAAGTGCCACGTCCAATCCTGCCTTGAACAGCTCCAGGGACGGCGACTCCACCACCTCCCCAGGCAGCCCATTCCAGTGTCCAATGACTCTCTCAGGGATGAACTTTCTCCTCACCTCCAGCCTAAATCTCCCCTGGCACAGCCTGAGGCTGTGTCCTCTCGTTCTGGTGCTGGCCACCTGAGAGAAGAGAGCAACCTCCTCCTGGCCACAACCTCCCCTCAGGTAGTTGTAGACAGCAATGAGGTCTGCCCTGAGCCTCCTCTTCTCCAGGCTAACCAATCCCAGCTCCCTCAGCCTCTCCTCGTAGGGCTGTGCTCAAGGCCTCTCCCCAGCCTCGTTGCCCTTCTCTGGACACGCTCAAGCATCTCAATGTCCCTCCTAAACTGGGGGGCCCAGAACTGAACACAGCACTCAAGGTGAGGTCTAACCAGTGCAGAGTACAGGGGCAGAATGACCTCCCTGCTCCTGCTGGCCACACCATTCCTGATGCAGGCCAGGATGCCACTGGCTCTCTTGGCCACCTGGGCACACTGCTGGCTCATGTTCAGGTGGGTATCAATCAGCACCCCCAGATCCCTCTCTGTCTGGCTGCTCTCCAGCCACTCTGACCCCAGCCTGTATCTCTGCATGAGGTTGTTGTAGCCAAAGTGCAGCACCCTGCACTTGGAGCTATTCAAGTGGAAAAGTTTTAAACGGTAGCAATAACTGACAAATAGTGCTGGGATAGGAATTAATTAAGATGATGGTGATACATTTATCTCAGGAGGTGGGGAAAACAGAAGTAACACCTAGCATTTGCAGTCATTAGGCACAGAAATGTTTTGCCAATTAAAATCCTACAGTGAAGGGATTTGCTCTCAAGACAGTGACTCATTTCTTGCTCAGACAGACCTGCTAATGAAGAATCTTCCCTGCTTCACAACTGGATTTCTTCTCACCTGAGCCCCGTGTGATAACATCAGAGGTGATTTATTCTGGTTTAAAACATCCTAGGCAGATAGAATCATAGAATCAGTCAAGGTTGGAAGGGACCACAAGGAGCATCTTGTTCCAACCCCCCTGCCATGGGCAGGGACATGTCACAGTAGATGACAGTAGAGCCTCATCCAGCCTGGTCTTAAACACGTCCAGGGATGGAGCCTCAATCACTTCCCTGGGCAACCCATTCCAGGCTCTCACCAACTTCATGCTGAAGAACCTCTTCCTAACATCCATAATAAATAAACAAACAAATAAATAGTAAAGTATCCAAATCTCTTTCAAAACCTCACTTCTGACTGGGTAACCTATTCAGGTGTCGATATTAAGTTACATCATCCCAAGAGTGTGTTGATGGACATTTTTAGGTGCTACATTGGGTAGGTTTTGGCATGGTTCAGACCTTGCAGTCAAACCTGTATCACAGAATCACAGAACCTTAGTGGTTGGAAGGGACCTCCAGAGATCATAGAGTCCAACCCCCCTGCCAAAGCAGGATCACACAGGGAAGTTAGCACAGGAATGCATACAGGTGAGTTTGGAAAGTCTCCAGAGAAGGAGACTCCACAACCTCTCTGGACAGCCTGCTCCAGTGCTCTGTCACCCTCACTCTAAAGAAGTTTCTCCTCACGTTGAGCTGAAACCTCTGTTCCAGTTTGTATCCATTGCTCCTTGTCTTATTGCTGCTGACCACCAAAAAGAGATTGGCCCAAGCCACCTGACACCCACCCCTCAGATATTTGCACATCTCAATCAGATCTCCTCAGCCTACTCTTTTCCAGATCAACAGACCAAGATATGGTGGTCTGGAGGGGGGGGAGGTTACCTTAAGAAGACCACAGAGACAAAGACCTCCGAGAAAAGGTATAGAGTATCAAAGGACAGCCATGGCTATCCCAGGCCACTGTGATGTTGTTATTCTATTCCACTTCCTGGCATCACAGCTCACAGTGCCTGGCTGGTATTGCTCTCTTCTCCTACCTGCCTCTCCTGGGGAACAGAGGTGTCCCTGCTCATCTCCTGGGCTGTGTGGGGCTGACAGCTCTGTGCTCCTGCCTTCACTTCTCTGCTCAGGAACAGAGGTGTCCCTGCTCATCTCCTGGGCTGTGTGGAGCTGACAGCTCTCTGCTCCTGCCTTCACTTCTCTGCTCAGGAACAGAGGTGTCCCTGCTCATCTCCTGGGCTGTGTGGGGCTGACAGCTCTGTGCTCCTGCCTTCACTTCTCTGCTCAGGAACAGAGGTGTCCCTGCTCATCTCCTGGGCTGTGTGGGGCTGACACCTCTCTGCTCCTGCCTTCACTTCTCTGCTCAGGAACAGAGGTGTCCCTGTTCATCTCCTGGGCTGTGTGGAGCAGACAGCTCTGTGCTCCTGCCTTCACTTCTCTGCTCAGGAACAGAGGTGTCCCTGCTCATCTCCTGGGCTGTGTGGAGCAGACAGCTCTGTGCTCCTGCCTTCACTTCTCTGCTCAGGAACAGAGGTGTCCCTGCTCATCTCCTGGGCTGTGTGGGGCTGACAGCTCTGTGCTCCTGCCTTCACTTCTCTGCTCAGGAACAGAGGTGTCCCTGCTCATCTCCTGGGCTGTGTGGGGCTGACAGCTCTGTGCTCCTGCCTTCACTTCTCTGCTCAGGAACAGAGGTGTCCCTGCTCATCTCCTGGGCTGTATGGGGCTGACAGCTCTGTGCTCCTGCCTTCACTTCTCTGCTCAGGAACAGAGGTGTCCCTGCTCATCTCCTGGGCTGTGTGGGGCTGACAGCTCTGTGCTCCTGCCTTCACTTCTCTGCTCAGGAACAGAGGTGTCCCTGCTCATCTCCTGGGCTGTGTGGAGCTGACAGCTCTCTGCTCCTGCCTTCACTTCTCTGCTCAGGAACAGAGGTGTCCCTGCTCATCTCCTGGGCTGTATGGGGCAGACAGCTCTGTGCTCCTGCCTTCACTTCTCTGCTCAGGAACAGAGGTGTCCCTGCTCATCTCCTGGGCTGTGTGGGGCTGACAGCTCTGTGCTCCTGCCTTCACTTCTCTGCTCAGGAACAGAGGTGTCCCTGCTCATCTCCTGGGCTGTGTGGAGCTGACAGCTCTCTGCTCCTGCCTTCACTTCTCTGCTCAGGAACAGAGGTGTCCCTGCTCATCTCCTGGGCTGTGTGGGGCTGACAGCTCTGTGCTCCTGCCTTCACTTCTCTGCTCAGGAACAGAGGTGTCCCTGCTCATCTCCTGGGCTGTGTGGGGCTGACACCTCTCTGCTCCTGCCTTCACTTCTCTGCTCAGGAACAGAGGTGTCCCTGTTCATCTCCTGGGCTGTGTGGAGCAGACAGCTCTGTGCTCCTGCCTTCACTTCTCTGCTCAGGAACAGAGGTGTCCCTGCTCATCTCCTGGGCTGTGTGGAGCAGACAGCTCTGTGCTCCTGCCTTCACTTCTCTGCTCAGGAACAGAAGTGTCCCTGCTCATCTCCTGGGCTGTGTGGGGCTGACAGCTCTGTGCTCCTGCCTTCACTTCTCTGCTCAGGAACAGAGGTGTCCCTGCTCATCTCCTGGGCTGTGTGGGGCTGACACCTCTCTGCTCCTGCCTTCACTTCTCTGCTCAGGAACAGAGGTGTCCCTGTTCATCTCCTGGGCTGTGTGGAGCAGACAGCTCTGTGCTCCTGCCTTCACTTCTCTGCTCAGGAACAGAAGTGTCCCTGCTCATCTCCTGGGCTGTGTGGGGCAGACAGCTCTGTGCTCCTGCCTTCACTTCTCTGCTCAGGAACAGAGGTGTCCCTGCTCATCTCCTGGGCTGTATGGAGCAGACAGCTCTGTGCTCCTGCCTTCACTTCTCTGCTCAGGAACAGAGGTGTCCCTGCTCATCTCCTGGGCTGTATGGGGCTGACAGCTCTGTGCTCCTGCCTTCACTTCTCTGCTCAGGAACAGAGGTGTCCCTGCTCATCTCCTGGGCTGTGTGGGGCTGACAGCTCTGTGCTCCTGCCTTCACTTCTCTGCTCAGGAACAGAGGTGTCCCTGCTCATCTCCTGGGCTGTATGGAGCAGACAGCTCTCTGCTCCTGCCTTCACTTCTCTGCTCAGGAACAGAGGTGTCCCTGCTCATCTCCTGGGCTGTGTGGGGCTGACAGCTCTGTGCTCCTGCCTTCACTTCTCTGCTCAGGAACAGAGGTGTCCCTGCTCATCTCCTGGGCTGTGTGGGGCTGACAGCTCTGTGCTCCTGCCTTCACTTCTCTGCTCAGGAACAGAGGTGTCCCTGCTCATCTCCTGGGCTGTGTGGGGCAGACAGCTCTCTGCTCCTGCCTTCACTTCTCTGCTCAGGAACAGAGGTGTCCCTGCTTATCTCCTGGGCCATGTGGAGCTGACAGCTCTGTGCTAGTTTAAGTGATATTTTGTGTGAGAAGAATTAGATGCTAGGCTGTGTAAGGAAACACTGCTGATGTCTGCTGCACTCATAGACTTCCCAAGATGAATAAAAGCAAGAACACAAATACAGATCACAGAGTTACTCTCTGGCTCTGGCTGCCTCCTTCTCTCCCTAACCTGCTGTCTGTGTGACTAATCCCTCTGCTTCCTAACCTCTATCTGACTCTCCAAAGTCTCATTACACATAAAGCAAAGTCTGGGATAAGGCAGAGGGGTGGAAAGGAGGTGGGAGGGTGGTTGGGAGCCCCCCCTGGGGACTCAGGTTTCTGGGAGGGCTGTTGTGTTTCTGTATTACCTTTGTAGCTTGTGTATCTCAGTCTCTAGCTGTATAGGTTGTAACTCTCTGCTTGTACCTTGTGCTAAGCTGTAAATATAAAGCTCCATTCTAATTTCCAGCTCAGCTGAGTCTAGTCTGGGTGATTTCATTGTGGAGGGGGGGGGAACTTTGGCCTGTTCTCAGACCTGCTGAGGGTGGATGGGGTGAAGGATTCTAGAAGGTTCAAGCCTCCTAGCCTTGGCCTAGTTTGTGGCTGTATTCATGCCTCTTGATTGCCTTTTGTACATATGTCCCTGTAAATAGAATCTCCCTTTACACTTCCAGTCAGTGAGCACTACCTTCATTTTTACTCCCCAAGAGGAGTAGATATCATTTCCTTCCTCCAGTGGCCCTAAACTGTGACACCAGGGAGCTCAGTCACTCTTCACGGGGGAGATGATCAAGTCCCCCACTCATCCTCGTGGCTCTCTGCTGGACCCTCCAGCATGTCTCTGCCCCTCCTGAGCTGGGGAGCCCATCATTGGCTGGGCCATCCTGACATTACTGCTGAAAAAAGAGTTAAAAATAGTTAAAAACAAAAAAAAAGAAGGAACCACCAGCACCCCAAGATCATTCTCCACAGGACTGGAGAGGAGCCAGGCAGAAAGAGGCCTAGGGGTGCTGGTACATAGGAGCTGAAGATGAGGCAGCAGTGCCCAGGTGGGCAGCAGAGCCAATGGCATCCTGGGCTGGCTCAGGAGCAGTGTGGGCAGCAGGACAAGGGAGGTTCTTCTGTCCCTGTGCTCAGCACTGCTCAGGCCACCCCTTGAGTGCTGTGTCCAGTTCTGGGCTCCTCAATTGCAGAGAGATGTTGAGGTGCTGGAAGGTGTCCAGAGAAGGGCAACAAAGGTGGTGAGGGGCCTGGAGCACAGCCCTGTGAGGAGAGGCTGAGGGAGCTGGGGGTGTGCAGCCTGCAGAAGAGGAGGCTCAGGGCAGAGCTCATTGCTGTCTACAACTGCCTGAAGGGAGGCTGTAGCCAGGGGGGGTTGGGCTCTGCTGCCAGGCAAGCAGCAACAGAAGAAGGGGACACAGTCTCAAGTTGTGCCAGGGGAGGTCTAGGCTGGATGTGAGGAGGAAGTTGTTGTCAGAGAGAGTGATTGGCATTGGAATGGGCTGCCCAGGGAGGTGGTGGAGTCTCTGTGCCTGGAGGTGTTGAAGCAAAGCCTGGCTGAGGCACTTAGTGCCATGGTCTGGTTGACTGGATAGGGCTGGGTGCTAGGTTGGAGTGGATGAGCTTGGAGGTCTCTTCCAAGCTACTTGATTCTATGATGATTGTATTCTATGAAACCAAAGCTGGTATGATTTAAGTGCTATGCTGCATGGCACTGTAGAAAAGGCAGGGGGTTCAGCCCACTGAGACTCTGCAGCAGTTAAGCAAAAGGAGCATTTTGCACTGTACTTGCTGTAGAGAATTAACTGTCTGCCCCCTGTTTATGTTAAAGCAGAATGCAAGAAACTATTGTCCTGGTTTTATCTGCAGTTTGTCACTGTTTATGTTAAAATAGGAGGTAGGAAACTGTTATTCTGGTTTCATCTGCAGCTTTTAAAGGCAAAGAGAGACAAAAAAAAAATAAAGCAGGAAAAACAGAATGATAAAATCTCATCTCATCAACAGATAATCTAAAAGAACCTGCCTTAAATAGATTTTTTTAAGACCTTGGCAATCTAAAGGTTACATAAACTTCAGCTGAGCTTCTTAACATAGGTATGGCAGCACAATGGGAGTTTGATTTTTCACTGAGTGTAGTACAAAAAGGCCTTTGTCCTAGCAAACACGTCAGAGGAATTTGAATGCTAAAGAGATTATTGGTTATTAAAGCCACCATAAAGCCAGGAGCTAACATGAGTCATCCCAAATTGAAGACTTAGGACACAGATTTCTTTTTCGATAGCTGTATTCCTATGAGGGGGGAAACAACTGCTTTAAAGTAGATTTGCATGTTCTTGGAATAAAAATGCATTGTCTACTAAAATAGTTAATAGTAAAGCATTACACACAGGGAAGGACATTACTGATGCTTCTCTGACCTACAGAGGGTAATCTTTCTTTACAAGGAACAAGTAAAATGACAATAGCCTCTCTGCTATCTAGCACATAGCATCATAGAATCAGTCAGGGTTGGAAGGGACCACAAGGAGCAGCCAGTTCCAACCCCCCTGCCATGCCCAGGGACACCCTACCCTAGAGCAGGCTGCACACAGCCTCAGCCAGCCTGGCCTCAAACACCTCCAGCCATGGGGCCTCAACCACCTCCCTGGGCAACCCATTCCAGCCTCTCACCACTCTCATGCTCAACAACTTCCTCCTCACCTCCAGCCTGAACCTACCCATCTCCAGCTTTGCTCCATTCCTCCCACTCCTGGCACTCCATGACAGCCTAAAAAGTCCCTCCCCAGACTTTTTTGTAGCCCCCTTCAGATGCTGGAAGGCCACAAGAAGGTCACCTGGGAGCCTCCTCTGCTGCAGACTGAACAGCCCCAACTCTTTCAGTCTGTGCTCACAGCAGAGCTGCTGCAGCCCTCTGAGCATCCTCCTGGCCCTGCTCTGGACACTCTCCAGCATCTCCACATCCCTCCTGTAATGAGGGCTCCAGAACTGGATGCAGTACTCCAGGTGGGGTCTCAGCAGAGCAGAGTAGAGGTGGAGAATCACCTCCCTAGCCCTGCTGGCCACACCTCTCCTGGTGCAGCCCAGGCTCTGCTTGGCCCTCCAGGCTGCAAGTGCTTGGTTCATGTTGAGCTGGCTCCTGTTGAGCTTCTCATCCAGCAGCACCCCCAAGTCCCTCTCCTCAGGGCTGCTCTCCAGCCACTCACTGCCCAGCCTGTATGAGAAATCACAGTGATCTCAAATACTGCATCCAGTTCTGGTGTCCCAAACAAGATGAGCACACAAAGCTTTTGGAGTGAATCCAGAGGAAGCCACAAAGATGATCCAAGGCATGGAACACCTCTGCTATGAAGATAGGCTGAAGGAGCTGGGGTTGATCAGTCTGAAGAAGAGAAAACTCCAAGGAGACCTTAGAGCTGCCTTCCAATAGCTGAAAAGATCTTACAAGAAGGCTGCAGAGGGACCTTTCATAGGAATGTCTACAGACAGGACAAGAGGGAATGGTTTTAAGCTGAGAGAGAGCAGGGATAAAACTGGATCTCAGGAAGAAGTTCTTCAGTACAAGGGTGATGAGGTTCTAGATTAAGCTGCCCAGAGAAAATGTGGCTACCTCCTTCCTGAAGGGTATTTAGGGCCAGGTGGAATGGAACATTGCTCAGCTGAGAAGCACCACTGCCTATGGCAGGGAGGTTGGGGTAGATGATCTCTGAGGTCACTTCTAACCAAGGCTATTCTATGATTGTATGATAGAATGGTGTGTGTTGGAAGGGCTCTTCAACAGTCATCTAGTCCAACCCCCCTGCACTGAGCAGAGACATCCTCCATTACATCAGGTTGCTCAGAACCTTGTTGAGCCCAACTTTGAATATTTTCCAGGGGTATCACAGTATCACCAAGGTTGGAAGAGACCTCATAGATCACAGTATCACAGTATCATCAGGGTTGGAAGAGACCTCACAGATCATTAAGTCCAACCCTTTACCACAGAGCTCAAGGCTAGACCACGGCCTCAACTACCTCCCTGTGCATATTGCAGTGTTCCACCACCTTCAGGGTGCAGAACTTGTTCCAAACATCCAATCTAAATTTCAAAGAGTTGCTTCTCATCCTATTGCTACAGGTCTTTGGGAACAGTCTCTCTGCAGCTCCCTCAGCTTGCCTTTGAGGAAAAAAAATGGTTGAAATAACCATCAAGTGACAATTTTTCAGGGCAAAAAGCAAATATTAACCTGTCAGCAATTACCTGCTCAGGAAGAATGAACTTTCATCTTTTAAGACAGTAATTAACAGGAGTTTGTTTCTTGTTTATCTTTGGCTATTAGCTCTTCAGGGCCATTCTCAGAGTTTGCAATACAAGCACTACATCACAGTATCATTGTATCACAGTATCACCAGGGTTGGAAGAGACCTCACAGATCATCCAGTCCAACCCTTTACCACAGAGCTCAAGGCCAGACCATGGCACCAAGTGCCACGTCCAGTCCTGCCTTGAACAGCTCCAGGGACGGCGACTCCACCACCTCCCCGGGCAGCCCATTCCAATGCCAATCACTCTCTCTGCCAACAACTTCCTCCTACCATCCAGCCTAAGCCTCCCCTGGCACAACTTGAGACTGTGTTCCCTTGTTCTCTTGCTGGTTGCCTGGCAGAAGAGACCAACTCCACCTGGCTACAGCCTCCCTGCAGGTAGTTGTAGACAGCAATGAGGTCACCCCTGAGCCTCCTCTTCTTCACAGCAAAGATGCATAAACCTTACAGTGCTTGCAATTCTCAGCTTCTAACCCATGTTATTTTAAGTAAGTATCCCAAGACAAGGTTGAGCCACAGGAAAAAGTCAATGTAAAAAACATAGGAATGAATTTTTCACCTGGTTACCTTGCAATGTCTATTCTCTTCCACAGCTTTGGAGCAGAAAAGTCTGCCACAGACTCATAAAATCATTTTGGATGGAAAAGACCTTTAAGATCATCAAGTCCAGACTCATAAAATCATTTTGGATGGAAAAGGCCTTTAAGATCATCAAGTCCAGCTGTTAACCCAGCACTGCCACCCCCCACCTGGCTACAGCCTCACTTCAGGTAGTTGTAGACAGCAATGAGCTCTGCCCTGAGCCTCCTCTTCTGCAGGCTGCACACCCCCAGCTCCCTCAGCCTCTCCTCAGAGGCTTTGTGCTCCAGGCCCCTCACCAACTTTGTTGCCCTTCTCTGGTCAACTTCCAGCACCTCAACAGCTCTCTTGAATTGAGTGGCCCAGAACTGGCTCACAGAATTACAATAACATTTAGGTTGGCAAAGCTCCTCAGGATCACCAAGTCCAACCAAGAACCCTACTCTACAAGGCTCACCCTAAACCATATCCTCATGCACCACATCCAAACGAACTTTTAAACACATCCAGGCTTGGTGACTCCACCACCTCCCTGGGCAGCTCATTCATACAGCTGACCACTGTTGCTGGGAAAACATTTTTCCTGATGTCCAGTCTAAACTTACTCAGTCACAGCTTGAGGCCATCCCCTCTTGTTCTGTTGCTATTTACCTGTGAGAAGAGATCAGCACCAACCTCCTTTCAGGTGGCTGTAGAGAGTGATGAGGTCTCCCCTCTGCCTTCTCTTTTTCATGCTAACCAGCCCCAGTTCCCTCAGTTACTCCTCATCAGATTTGTTCTCTAGGCTCTTCCCTGGCCTCACTTTCCTCCTCTGCACTCCCTTCTGCAGCAGTCAGAAGCTCCCTCAGTTGCTCCTCATCAGTTTATTCTCTAGGCTCTTCCCTGGCCTCACTTTCCTCCTCTGCACTCCCTTCTGCAGCAATCAGAAGCTCCCTCAGTCACTCCTCATCAGATTTATCCTCTAGGCTCTTCCCTGGCCTCACTGTCCTCCTCTGCACTCCCTTCTGCAGCAATCAAAGTTGGCTAAGAGCAGCCCAGACATCCTTCTCCTCCTACTCAAAAAGCTGAAGATGGATTGCATCACATTGAAGAATTTGCATGAAATGAAAGCTGAGGGCATTTAAGTGAGATGGAAAGGAGCTCAGGAACATCTCTGCCAAAGCTCTTGCTTCATGTGTCATCACTTTCACTGCTACTCACCAAGTGAAAGACTTCCAAACTCCCCAAGCCAGCTTTACAACTAGAGCTTTCCAGCAATGACACACTGAAATATCTTTAACCAAGCCAAAAGTGCCCAAACCTGCCAACCTTATCCCACACTACTGAATAAATCTCTATTATATTCTCATTTCCTTCTTCCTAAAAGGACACAATATGTTCTCTACAGCCTTCTGCCAGGAAGAAAGTGTGTTCTGAGCTTTCCATGTGGCTGTTTTGAACTCAGATTTCAGAACTTGCTCCTTTGTTTTAGCTCTTGCCTTATTTTTTTTTGTCCCCTGCAAAAAATAACCCAACAGTTCTCAGCCCTAACTTTCTTAATGTATTGGTAGCACATCTTGCTTTAATTTACTACTGGTCTGATTTTTGGCAAACAGTACAGGAGAAGTTGCCTACCACGATGCAAAATAAGTTTTGAGAGCAGATGCAGGATTTAGAATGGTAATTGGGTTGGCCAGAGATGAGTCACAACTGATGAAATGCAAGCAATAAAAATTCTATGCTCTCTTGTTTGGCTGAAGCCAAATTCTCTTTCTTCAGGCCAGAGGGACTCAATAATTGTGCCTTGTACCTTCTATTTTTGTGCCTTTTGGCTTGGATGGCAACACTCTGTGCTGGGTTAGGGACTGGCTGGAGGGCCAGACCCAGAGAGTGGTGGTGAATGGTGCCACATCCAGCTGGCAGCTGTCACTAGTGGTGTCCCTCAGGGATCAGTGCTGGGCCCCATCCTCTTTAACATCTTCATAGATGATCTGGATGAGGGCATGGAGTCAGTCATCAGCAAGTTTGCAGATGACACCAAGCTGGGGGCAGATGTGACTGGGTTGGAGGGCAGAAGGGCTCTGCAGCAGGACCTTGACCGCCTGGACAGATGGGCAGAGTCCAAGGGGATGGGGTTCAATAGCTCCAAGTGCAGGGTGCTGCACTTTGGCCACAACAACCCCATGCAGAGATACAGGCTGGGGTGGGAGTGGCTGGAGAGCAGCCAGACAGAGAGGGATCTGGGGGTGCTGATTGATACCCACCTGAACATGAGCCAGCAGTGTGCCCAGGTGGCCAAGAGAGCCAGTGGCATCCTGGCCTGCATCAGGAATGGTGTGGCCAGCAGGAGCAGGGAGGTCATTCTGCCCCTGGACTCTGCACTGCTTAGACCACCCCTTGAGTGCTGTGTTCAGTTCTGGGCCCCCCAGTTTAGGAGGGACATTGAGATGCTTGAGCGTGTCCAGAGAAGGGCGACGAGGCTGGGGAGAGGCCTTGAGCACAGCCCTACGAGGAGAGGCTGAGGGAGCTGGGATTGGTTAGCCTGGAGAAGAGGAGGCTCAGGGGAGACCTCATTGCTGTCTACAACTACCTGAGGGGAGGTTGTGGCCAGGAGGAGGTTGCTCTCTTCTCTCAGGTGGCCAGCACCAGAACAAGAGGACACAGCCTCAGGCTGTGCCAGGGGAAATTTAGGCTGGAGGTGAGGAGAAAGTTCTTCCCTGAGAGAGTCATTGGACACTGGAATGGGCTGCCCGGGGAGGTGGTGGAGTCGCCGTCCCTGGAGCTGTACAAGGCAGGACTGGACGTGGCACTTGGTGCCATGGTCTGGCCTTGAGCTCTGTGGTAAAGGGTTGGACTTGATGATCTGTGAGGTCTCTTCCAATCCTGATGATACTGTGATACTGTTATTTGTTTAGTACAATGGGATTGTGCATCATGCTGAAAGGAAAGCACAGCTATTATGAGCTTGCTCTAAAAACATAGCTATTTTTAGTGGTGAACTCAGAATTATTATTGTTATTATTCTTCAAGTCATAGTCAATTCACTCCTTAAGTTTACTGCACTAATATCACCTGCAAGGTTAATGGAAACCTGTAATGAGGTAGTGAACATGACCCTTCTGATATCAATCAGCCCTCACAGGGGATATTATGAGAAATATGATCTGGGCTCCTCAATTCAAGAGAGATGTTGAGGTGCTGGAAGATGTCCAGAGAAGGGCAATGAAGCTGCTGAGGGACCTGGAGCACAGCCCTGTGAGGAGAGGCTGAGGGAGCTGGGGGTGTGCAGCCTGCAGCAGAGGAGGCTCAGGGCAGAGCTCATTGCTGTCTGCAGCTCCCTGAAGGGAGGCTGTAGCCAGGTGGAGGTTGGAACAAAATTCCTTGCTGGGAGGGTGCTGGAGGCCAAGAGCAGGCTGCCCAGAAAGGTTGTGGAATCTCCTTCTCTGCAGAGATTCCAACCCCATCTGGACATTGTGGTCTTGGGTAAACTGCTGTGGGTGACTCTGCTTCAGCAGAAGGGTTGGACTGGCTGATCTCCAGAGGGCCCTTCTAGCCCACAGCTTTCTGTGATTCTGTGACCCTGTACTGGAGCACAGCCCTGTGGGGAGAGGCTGAGGGAGCTGGGGGTGTGCAGCCTGCAGAAGAGGAGGCTTAGGGCAGAGCTCATTGCTGTCTGCAGCTCCCTGAAGGGAGGCTGTAGCCAGGTGGGGTTAGGCTCTTCTCTCAGACAACCAGCAACAGAAAGAGGGAACACAGTCTCAAGTTGACAGGGGAGGTATAGACTGGCTGTTAGGAAGAAGTTGTTGCTAGAGAGAGTGATTGGCATTGGAATGGGCTGCCCAGGGAGGTGGTGGAGTGGCTGTGCCTGGAGGTGTTGAAGCAAAGCCTGGCTGAGGCACTTAGTGCTGTGGTCTGGTTGGTTGGCCAGGGCTGGGTGCTAGGTTGGACTGGATGAGCTTGGAGGTCTCTTCCAACGTGCTTGAGTCTGTGATTCTATGATTCTATGATTCCCCTCCTACCATGGGTGCAGCTGTTTGAGGCTCAGCTGTAGCTGGTTCTAAAACCAAGAGTGGTCCAACATCAGGTTAAAGTGGCACCAGGAGCTCTGTGAATTTTCAGCTTAAATTGGGTGTACATATAAATATCAGGCATTCATTTGAAGAGCAGAAAAGATGTATTGGATGTAAATCATTGAATCCACCAGATTGGAAGAGACCTTCAAGATCATCCAGTCCAGCCTAGCACCCAGCCCTGTCTGGTCACAGAATTACAGAATGTTTGAGGTTGGAAGGGACATTTAAAGTCATTTAGAACAATCTCCCTGCAGTCAACATAGACGTCTGCAACTGTAACATCCTCCTCAGAGCCCCAGACAGCCTGACCTGGAATGGTTCAAGGGATGGGACATCTACAACCTCTCTGGGCAGCCTAGGCTAGCATCTCACCACCCTCAGTGGTGAGATGTTTTCCTCCTATCTTGAATTCCTCTCTTAAAGCCATCACCCCCTGCCCTGTCACAACAGGCCCTGATAAAAAAAGTCTGTCCCAAACTTTCCAATCAACTCTTTTAAGCTCTGATAGGCCACCAGAATATCTCCCTGGAGCCCTCTGTTCTCCAGGCTCAACAATCCCAACTCTCCCAGCCTGGACTCACAGCAGAGGGTTTCCAGCTGTGACATCCTCTGGCCATGCTCTGCTAGGTCCTTTTTTTTGCTGTAGGTTTACATGAGGCACCTTAAAAGAGAAGGCTCAGCAAATTGTCAGTCTCATTGTAATGCCTAGACAGCTCTCAGCACTCTTCCTATAACACCCTGAGCTGTGAACTATTTCCACCATGTTCTCATCTTAATCCTTTGCTCCTTCACCCTCTGATACATACTTTTATTGTGCAAATTTCATGACCAAAGCCTGTAAGATTTAAGCTCTTGACCCTTTTCTATAACAACCAAGACTTCTTTGCTGTGCTGCCTACCTCAGAAACAACAGCTCAGCACAGACTATTTTTTTGTCAGATGTAGAACAAACTTTTCTGATTATTATTTTTGCTAGAGCTCAAAAAGCAGACAACAGAAAGGCAAACAATTTCCAACTGATCACAGCATCAAGAGCAAGTTAAACCCTGCGCTCCTCAAACTCAGTGCACAGCTCCTCCAGTAATGAAAAGGCAACATGATTGTGTGAAAACAGTTTAGGAGATGATTTGCATCAAGCAATTCTGGGCATGTTTATGTAGTTTCCTCCTCCCATCAATCACAGTGGAAAGATCAGATCTTGAGATGCTTAGGAAAGCTTCCTCATGGAAAGTATTTTGCAGAATTACTGGACAGACAATATGAAAATGATTTGGTTTGTGTCTTCCAGGAGATTGCAAGAGCCTTGATTTAGCCTGAATAATATCCAGATCTAAGCCCTAGATCTATGCTTTCTAACCACTTGGAAAGACTCAACCTTGTACTGGTAAATTCTACCTCAGGAGGAAATGAATCATGCCCTGGAAGTGTCCATTTTTCCCCACCCTGTAAGGACAATCTAAATTCAGATGTATGTCCCTGGGGCTGTTCAAGGCAGGATTGGAAGTGGCACTTGGTGCCATGGTCTGGCCTTGAGCTCTGTGGTAAAGGGTTGGACTTGATGATCTGTGAGGTCTCTTCCAACCTTGGTGATACTGTGATACATTACAGGCTTGAAGAGTTAAATGATAAGGACAATCTAAGTTCAGATGCATCCATACCCATTACAGGCTTGAAGAGTTAAATGATAAGGACAATCTAAGGTCAGATGTATCCATATCCATTACAGGCTTGAAGAGTTAAATGATAAGGACAATCTAAGGTCAGATGTATCCATATCCATTACAGGCTTGAAGAGTTAAATGATAAGGACAATCTAAGGTCAGATGTATCCATATCCATTACAGGCTTGAAGAGTTAAATGATAAGGACAATCTAAGTTCAGATGTATCCATACCCATTACAGGCTTGAAGAGTTAAATGATAAGGACAATCTAAGGTCAGATGTATCCATATCCATTACAGGCTTGAGGAGTTAAATGATAAGGACAATCTAAGTTCAGATGTATCCATACACATTACAGGCTTGAAGAGTTAAATGATAAGGACAATCTAAGTTCAGATGTATCCATATCCATTACAGGCTTGAACAGTTAAATGAGATGATTCTCCCCTCACAGGTCAGGAAGTTGCTTCAGCATCACTCATTTAGTAGCCAAAGAAGACAAGCTAGATTAATAAATATTTATTAATCCAATTGCTATTAGTATTAATGCTTTACACAATCATAGAATCAACCAGGTTGGAAGAGACCCCCAAGCTCATCCAGTCCAACCTCGCACCCAGCCCTGGACACTCAACCAGACCACGGCACTAAGTGCCTCAGCCAGGCTTTGCTTCAACACCTCCAGGCACAGTGCCTCCACCACCTCCCTGGGCAGCCCATTCCAATGCCAATCACTCTCTCTGCCAACAACTTCCTCCTAACATCCAGCCTAGACCTCTCCTGGCACAGCCTGAGACTGTGTCCCCTTCTTCTGTTGCTGCCTCATGTTTACATGAAGCTTTCTACACCTCAGCTTCTATCTATTGCTCCTTGTCCTGTCACTGAGCATCACTGAGCAGAACCTGGCACCATCCTCCTGGCACTCACCTTTACATCTTCATAAACATTGATGTGGTCACCCCTCAGGCTTCCCCTCTCCCAGCAGCACAGCCCCAGCTTCCTCAGGCTCTATACTCATGAGACAGATGTTCCATTCCCTTCATCTTTGTGGCTCTGCACTGGACTCTCTCAACCAGCTCCATGTCCTACTCGAGCTGGGGGCCCAGAACTGGACACAGTACTCCAGATGCAGCCTCTCCAGAAGAGAGTAGAGGGGCTCACTTTGCTGACACAAATTAAAAGAGATTAGAGTAATTGGAACAACATTTCTGTATAGCTTGGATGGTGACACAGTGGATGTTATCAAGATAAATGATCTGCTCAGTCTTAGTTCTCCCTGTTCTGCCTACTGATTGCCTTGAGTGGAGAGAAAGCATTAGGAGAGCTCCAAGAGGTAATTGGCAAATTTATCTGGAGTGAAAAATTCACTGGAGTTCAAAGCAGAAATCAACCCCCAGCCCTTCCACCCTTGTTCTGCTTGGTGCTCCTACAAACATCACAGCAGAAGTGAACAGGCATTGATGCTGCCAGCCCAGATGGGAACACTGCAGCTAAGCGCCAGGTTACATTGATTCCCAGTGGGGTTAAGTAAAGTTGAGGGAGTTCAATCTTTTGGCACCAGCACCTTTAAAGGAAAAACAAAAGGCCTTCCCTTCCAGCCAACATCTCCACTCTGCCCATTCCTTTGATTTGCTCAAATAATTGCTACAATTAAGCACACAGACTGGAAAACTGCAGACAAAGAAAAGCCTGTTCCAAGATCTCAGATGTATTTATACAGCATTAAGAGTGACTCATCTCAGCAAAGGAGAAGCAGCAAGACTGAGAAGACAAACCCATTTAAAAGAGAAGTCTAGGGTTCACCTGGTACTTGCAAGCAGCAAGGAGGTTGTTAATGCTTGGCATTTGCTAGGTAAGTAAAGCCTTATCTTGGGAAATAAGGGTAGGGTTTGGTTTTTCTTCTCTGGATCTGAATCATAGAATCATGGAATCAACCAGGTTGGAAGAGACCCCCAAGCTCATCCACTCCAACCTAGCACCCAGCCCTATCCAGTCAACTAGACCATGGCACTAAGTGCCTCATCCAGGCTTTGCTTCAACACTTCCAGGATGCCTCCACCACCTCCCTGGGCAGCCCATTCCAATGCCAATCACTCTCTCTGACAACAACTTCCTCCTCACATCCAGCCTAGACCTGCCCTGGCACAACCTGAGACTGTGTCCCCTTGCTCTATTGCTGCTTGCCTGGCAGAAGAGGCCAACCCCCACAGGGCTCCAATGTCCCTTCTGAAAGGAATTAACAAGTTTGAAGCATTTCTGTGAAGGAAAACCAAAATTGGCAATGTCAAGCAGGCAGAAAACCTGAAACTGGCACAGACTTGGAAACCTTAGCCTGGGGATCATTTTCTCAGGTGGTTTCTGCAGGCAGAGGTTCCATTGCCATGAGTCAGCACAGACTGATTCCTCCTCAAACAAAACTCTCCATTTTGCTTTTACTGAGGGAAAGCTTCATCATTGCTCCAAAGGATAAAAAGTCATCCTTAACAGTGAGTTCAAGGGCAAGAGTCAACTGTCACTATTCTTTCCAACTGCTAGATAATTGCACCAGTGGTGTTACAGGGGGAGAAGTAAAGAAGTTCCTCTGGAAACTATTGACACCATTGACATTCCTAGTAGGGGTCAGGGTGGACACAAGTGGTAGTGTTGGACTGATATCTAGGTCTGATGATACCTAGGACTGTGGATAGTCTTCTTGAAAGACATATCTGAGACCACCTTGCTGGGCAATATTCTGCCTTGCATTTTTAGGGGAGCTCAAGAAGTGTGCCCCTCAAAAGAAGCCAGAGGTACAAAAGCAGCTCTCAAATCTAGAAGACATCATCAAGTAGTGTTTAAGGGCAAGACCTTGAGTTACTAGAGCAGGTGCAGAGAATGACTGGATGAGGCACTTGGTGCCATGGTCTGGTTGACTGGATAGGGCTGGGTGCTAGGTTGGACTGGATGAGCTTGGAGGTCTCTTCCAACCTGCTTGATTCTATGATTCTATGAATAACACCAAAGCTGAAGGGTCTGGAGAACAGGTCTGGGAAGGAGCAGCTGAGAGAACTGGGGTGGTTTAGTCTGGAGAAGGGGAGGCTCACTGCTCTCTACAGCTCCCTGAAAGGAGGTGGCAATGAGGTGGAATTTGGTCTCTTCTCCCTACTAAGAAGTGATAGGACAAGAGCAAATGGCCTGAAACTGTGCTAGGGGAGGTTTAGCTTTGACATCAGGAAAAAATTCTTTCCTGCAGGAGTAGTCAGGGATTGAAACAGGCTGCCCAAGGAGGTGGTGGAATCCCCATTCCTGGAAGTGCTCAAGAAATCTGTGCACATGGCACCTGGGGACATGGTTTAGTGGTCAGTGACGTTGGGTTGATGATCTTAGAGGTCTTTTCCAACCAAACCAATTCCATGATTCTATGCACCAGAGACACAAAATGACAAATTCATGCCACCAGTAGGACTTAAGTCAGAGCTTTAGTTAATTCTGTTCCTTCAGCTGCACTTCTAAATGAACCCAGAGATTCATGTGACCTTCTCTGTCTGCACTAAGTGGCCTACAAGTAGTAGAGAAAGGTCTTTTTGTTAATACAGGCACAGCAGACCTGGCAGAAGAGATCATTTCCTTTTTATCTGGGTCCTGCTGGGACAAAACGAGGCCAGGATGTCTCTGCTTAATATGAAACCTGATTCTTTTTTTGATATAAAAAAGGATCTATATTAAGACATTCAGAGGTCTAAAACTCAGGAGGTAATTGTGGACACACAGAACAAAACCACGTTCCTCTCAAAGTGAGCCTACTGGTCTGGTCCTCTCCCTGTCCCTGCATCCATCACTTCTCCAGTTAGCAGCAAGGAAACTTGATACGAGCTTGGAAAATACTGTGGAGAGAGACAGACTGGAGAACCAGATGAGATTCAACAAGGACAAGTGCAGAGTCCTGCATCTGGGGATGCAGGACTGGCTGGGAGGTGATCTGCTGGAGAGCAGCCCTGTGGAGAGGGCCCTGGGGGTGCTGGTGGCTAACAAGTTCCCCATGGCACAGCAATGTGCCCTGCTGGCCAAGAAGGCCAATGGGAGCCTGGGGTGGATTAGGAGGAGTGTGTCCAGCAGAGCAAGGGAGGTTCTCCTCCCCCTCTGCTCTGCCCTGCTGAGACCTCATCTTGAATGCTGTGTTCAGTTTTGGGCTCCCCAGTTGCAGAGGGACAGGGATCTGCTGGAGAGAGTCCAGTGGAGGGCTATGAGGATGATGAGGGGACTGGAGGGCATGGCTCATGAGGAGAGGCTGAGGGCCCTGGGGCTGCTTAGTCTGCAGAAGAGAAGACTGAGAGGGGATTGGATAAATGTTTCTAAGTATCTGAGGGCTGCCAGGAGGGGGGGACAGGCTCTGCTCACTGCTGCCTGGGATAGGACAAGCAGCAATGGGTGTAAGCTGCAGCACAGGAGGTTCTGCCTCAACACAAGGGGGAACTTCTTTCCTGGAAGGGTCCCAGAGCCCTGGCACAGGCTGCCCAGAGAGGTTGTGGAGTCTCCTTGTGTGGAGCCTTTCCAGGCCTGTCTGGATGTGTTCCTGTGTGCTCTGTGTTAGATAGGATTGTCCTGCTCTGGCAGGGGGGTTGGACTCTGATCTCCCTGGCTCCCTTCTAACCCTTAACATCCTGTTATCAGCTGCTTATTTGCTAACATTCTGCCCCGAAGGCACCAAAATGATGGCAGAAACAACTGATTTTTTTCTGACAGAAACAAAGTCTAAGTCAAAACATAGCAGTAGAGCAGGCAAATGCAAAGAGTGGGGACAGAATTGAAAGCTAAAGGTTACTTACTCCAGGCTATTCATGTTCTAAATGGTAATCAGCACCACGAATAAATTGTTTAATGGCTCCTTATATCTTATTGTTGTAAGAACAGAGGCACAAACATAACAGAGCAGCTTTGCTCTTAGAACTCTGTGTTTAGGTAAGAGTCTGACCCTGAAGTTAAAGGTTTCTAAAACTAAGAACTGTCTTTTTCCACCAAACTCAACTATTAGAGAGGGAAACTTGGATGGCTGTATGAGGCTTGAACAAATAATTGTCTGTTTGTTTCCTTGGTGGAAAGGAAATAGCAATGGTCCAGACTTGGAAACAGGGTGGCTCCTTGTAAAAGAGGAACCTGAGCTCCACAGTGTTCTTCAGACCTCTTCGTTCTGTTCCCAAATCAGAATCACAGAATGTCAGGGGTTGGAAGGGACCTCCAAAGCTCATCCAACTCCAATCCCCCTGCCAGAGCAGGAGCACCTAGAGCAGATCACACAGGAACACATTCAGGCAGCTTTTGAATGTCTCCAGAGAGGAAGACTCCACCACCCCCCTGGGCAGCCTGTTCCAGGGTTCTGTCACCCTCACAGGGAAAAAAAATCCTCCTTGTGTTTACATGACACCTCCTATGCCTCAGCTTCCACCACTGCCCCTTGTCCTGTCATTGGACATCACTGAGCAGAGCCTGGTTGCATCCTCTTGGCACTCACTTTTATATCTTTATAAACATGAATAAGATCACCTCTCACTCTCCTCCTCTCCAAGCAACACAGCCCCAGCCCCCTCAGACTCTCATTGTAGCAGAGCTGTTCCATTCCCTTCAGCATCTTTGTGGCTCTGCACTGGACTCTCTGAAGCAGTTCTAGGTCTCTCTTGAACTGCAGGGCCCAGAACTGGACACAGTACTCCAGATGCAGCCTCACCAGGGCAGAGGAGAGGAGCAGGAGAACCTCTCTTGACCTACTACCCACAGCCATTCTAATATAGCCCCAGAATGGCATTGCCCCTCCTGGCCATGAGTGCACACTGCTGGCTCATGGTCAACCTTCCATCCACTAGGACCCCTAAATCCTTTTCCCCTTCCCTGCCTTCCAGCAGATCAGTCCCCAACCTATACTGTTCCCTGGGGCTGTTGTTTCCCAAGTGCCAGACTCTACACTTGCCACTCAGTTTCTCCCTGCCCAAGTCTCTCTGAATGGCAGCACAGCCTTCTGGTGAGGCAGCCACTCCACCCAGTGTGGTGCCATCAGCAAACTTGCTGCCAATGCCCTCTGTGCCCTCATCCAGGTCATTGATGAATATATTGACCAGAACTGGTCCCAGTACTGATCCCTGCAGGACCCCACTAGTTACAGGCTTCCAACTAGACTCCACCCCATGTTGGCAAGACCTGAATCACCTGCAAAAGACACATATTGGTGGAGCTTCTCAAGACCTCTCAATCAACTGTTAATGATTTTAAGTGAATATAGCTGAACTTAAAGATCTTAAAGGCCTTTTCCAACCAAAATGGTTCTATGACTCTGAGAAATGGCCTCAAGTTGCACCAGGGAAGGTTTAGGTTGAGCATTACAAAATATCTCATCACCAAAACAGTTATCAGGTGGTGGAACACCAAGGCACTGGTGGTGTCATCACCCACATGTGTTTTAAAGGCATTTGGATGAGTAGCTCAGGGACATGTTTCAACTGTTGTGTACAGGGAGATGTCAGTTAAGGATTGGAATCAATGACCAAGGCCTTTTCCAGGCAGATGATTCTGTTCAAGTGGGTAAAAACACACCAGGACAGGTGGAACAGAGTGTGTTCAGGCACAGAATCACAGAAACAACCAGGTTGGAAGAGACCTCCAAGATCATCCAGTCCAACCTAGCACCCAGCCCTAGCCAGTCAACCAGACCATGGCACTAAGTGCCTCAGGCAGTCTTTGCTTGACCACCTCCAGGGATGGTGACTCCACCACCTCCCTGGGCAGCCCATTCCAATGCCAATCACTCTCTCTGCCAATAACTTCCTCCTCACATCCAGCCTAGACCTCCCCTGGCACAACTTGACACTGTGTCCCCTTGTTCTATTGCTGCTTGCCTGGCAGAAGAGGCCACCCCCCACCTGGCTACAATGTCCCTTCAAGTAGTTGTAGACATCACTCTCTTCAGATCCAACTTCATAACACCCTCCTCCTTGACCCCCATCATAATTTGATAGAGAACTTCAAGCCTTCCTCTTTTCAGCTGCCCAACAGCTGAAGCATCCCCACAGAGGCACTGAGCACCATCTTTACCCTTCTGCACTAGTATCAGGAGTGAGTGCCTCTGCCCTCATCTCAGCCTCCACCTCTGTCTCTCCTCAGTTCATCTCACGTTGCACATCAAGTCTGTCAGCATTGCTGCCCAGTAAGGTATAATCCAGGAGCAGAGAGCAAGACAATGCTGCAGGCATTAGAGACAACCACACATTTGGGGCTGGAAGACAACAGGAAACCAATTGTTCTTCACAGCCCAGCCTGAATAACAGCAGATAATTAGCAGGTCAGTCTCTTAGCAAAAAGCAGATAAACAACCTGTGCTGTCCACACATCTCTTTTTTTAGGTCTTCCTTGTGATGAAAGTGGAGGCTTAAGCTTTATGGAGGGAAGCAGAGATGGAAATCTACATTGGTAACAAAGAATCCTGAATTAACACCAGAGAGATGCTCTTAGCTTTGAGAAGCACATTGCCACGACTAAAATCATAGAATCATAGAATCCACCAGGTTGGAAGAGACCTCCAAGATCATCCAGGCCAACCTAGCACCCAGCCCTGGCCAATCAACCAGACCATGGCACTAAGTGCCTCATCCAGTCTTTGCTTGACCACCTCCAGGGATGGTGACTCCACCACCTCCCTGGGCAGCCCATTCCAATGCCAATCACTCTCTCTGCCAACAACTTCCTCCTATCACAACTTGAGACTGTGTCCCCTTGTTCTATTGCTGGTTGCCTGGTAGAGGAGGTCAACCCCACCTGGCTACAATGCCCCTTCAGGTAGTTGTAGACAGCAATGAGGTCACCCCTGAGCCTCCTCTTCTCCAGGCTAAACAACCCCATCTCCCTCAGCCTCTCCTCATAGGGTTCTATGATTCTATGAATAGCACAAGGGGAACAGTTTTAAACTAGAGCAAGGTAGGGTTAGATTGGGTGTTAGGAAAAAGTTCTTTACTGTGAGGGTGGTGGTTGCCCAGAGAAGTTGTGGATACCTCCACTGATTGACAAGGCCTTCAAGGAGCCTGCTCCAGCACATAGCAGTGCTGGACCCTGGGGTCACAGTCCCCTTCAGGCACACCCATCTGCCCATTATGAGGTCTTCCATAGGCTGCAGGTGGGTGTCTGCTCCATCAGTAACCTCCATGGGGGACAGTACCTCACCGTGGTTTTCACCAGGGTCTGTGGGGAAATCTCTGCTCCAGCTCCTGAAGCACCTCTTTCCCTCTCCTTCTTCACTAGCCATGGTGTCTGAAGAGTTGTTGCTCTACATATTCCCACTCCTCTCTGGCTGCTTTTGCTGTGGCACAGCAAGTTTCCCCTCTTAAACAGTCACCACAGAGATGCTAACTCTGTGCTCTGATGGGCTTAGCCTTGGCCAGCAGTAGAGCCAGCAGAAACTGTCTCTGCCTTACACAGGGGAAGCTTCTTAGTAGCATCTTACAGAATCTCATCCTGTATCCCCACCCCTGCCTAAATCTTGCCATGCAAACCCAATGCACTACTTAAATCATTCACCTCATTCATTTGGCATCTTCAGGTTGAGATTGAATTAGGATAAAAGGTCATTGAGAGTAATTGGTTCTCACTGTGTTTGTGTCCCTTCCTGCACACCTCTGTTTAAAGCCTAATGCTGCTCAATCAATATCACTGAATGAAAGACTGAGTAATTACTTCTACCCCTACTCTTAAGTTAATCTCAGCTATAAACTGAGTTCTTTGGGCTAAAGATGGAACAAAATATGCCTGTGTTGCCTCCCAACTACTCAGGGTACTTTCTGCTGAGCATAAAGATAATCATTTGTGCCTCAGAACTGTGTGTCTCCAAGATGAGTTGGACCACAAGTGGAATTTCCCTTGGTACCAAACCAGGAAAACATATTTTTAGATCTCTAATTTGTTCCATTCTGTAGCTGGAAGGAGGTCAGGGAACAGCTCAGGTCTGTGCACTGAAGCAGACCAAGTGAGTGGTGGAACACTGGAACAGGTTGCCCAGAAAGGTAGTTGAAGCTCCATTCTTGGAGATACTCAAGGCCAGGCTCTGAACAACCTGACCTAGATGAGGAGATCCCTACTCATTGCAGGGGTGTTGAACCTTTGGAGCTCCCTTCCAACCCAAACCATTCTGTGATTAGAACATACCTAGGGGTACTGATAGACAGTAAACTGAAGATGAGGCAGCAGTGTGCCCAGGTGGCCAAGAGAGCCAATGGCTGAGGGAGCTGGGGGTGTGCAGCCTGGAGAAGAGGAGGCTCAGGGGTGATCTTATTACTGTCTACAACTACCTGAAGGGGCATTGTAGGCAGGTGGGGGGTGGCCTCTTCTCCCAGGTAACCAGCAATAGAACAAGGGGACACAGTCTCAAGTTGTGCCAGGGTAGGTCTAGGCTGGCTGTTAGGAAGAAGTTCTTCAGAGAGAGTGATTGGCATTGGAATGGGCTGCCCAGGGAGGTGGTGGAGGCACCGTCCCTGGGGGTCTTCAAGCTGTGCCAGGGGAGGTCTAGGCTGGATGTTAGGAGGAAGTTGTCGGCAGAGAGAGTGCAGGCTAAATACCCCCAGCTCCCTCAGCCTCTCCTCATAGGGTTTGTGTTCCAGGCCTTTCACCAGCTTTGTTGCCCTTCTCTGGACATGTTCCAGCACCTCAACATGTCACAGAATGGTTCAGGTTGGAAGGGACCTTACAGATTGCAACCTCCCTCCCATGGGCCAGGATACCCTCTACTAGACCAGATTGCTCAATGCCTGATCTCATCTCGCCTTGAGCAACTCCAGGGAGGGGGCAAGCCTAGCCACAATAGCTATACAGTAAATAGCTCATATATTTATAATCAATTTTCAAACATTCTTGTCTATAAAGAACAAAAAAATCTAAGTGACAATTAACCCCAAAGGAAATCACCCAATCATAGAATGGTCTGGGTTGGAAGGGACCCCCAAAGGTCATTTAGTCCAACGCCCTCTGCAGTCAGCAGGGACACTCTGAGCCAGCAGTGTGCATTTGCAGCCCAGAAAGCCAACCAGATCCTGGGCTGCATCAGAAGTGTGAACAGCAGGTGGGGGGAGGTGATTCTTCCCCTCTACTCTGCTGAGACCCCACCTGGAATACTGCATCCAATTCTGGAGCCCCTATCCCCTATTCCAAGAGGGATATGGAGATGTTGGAGTGTGTCCAGAGCAGGGCCAGGAGGATGCTCAGAGAGCTGGAGCAGCTCTGCTGTGAGCACAGACTGAAAGAGTTGGGGCTGTTCAGGCTGGAGAAGAGGAGGCTCCCAGGTGACCTTCTTGTGGCCTTCCAGGATCTGAAGGGGGCTACAAAAAAAGCTGGGGAGGTACTTTTTAGTCTGTCAGGGAGTGACAAGACTAGGGGGAATGGAGCAAAGCTGGAGATGAGTAGGTTCAGGCTGGACATGAGGAGGAAGTTGTTCAGTGCCATGGGCTAAGATGCCCCAGGCATCAGAAGACACAGGGAGACACTTGATGTAAGCAAATTCCATTTATTGCACCCCAAGCATGGGTTTATAAACTTCTCATCAGAAGGCTACAAATTGTATTAAACTGTAATTGGTTACATGTACTTGCATTGGAAATTACATACTAATTAGTGTAGACACACATCATATACTCTCAACAACATGTACATTGTGTCTGAGCAACCCAACTCAGCAGAGATAGGTGAAACCCACAGGCTCCAGCCTTACATTGATTTATATTTGCTACATCATTCACTAAGATCATTCCAACCTTCTATTTTATCTCAACTCAGTGCTTCTGAGCTCATGCACTCTCACCTGGCCATGGCTTATGTTCCAGTATTTCAAGTTCCAATAGCTGTACCATTCCAACAGCTCAGCATGAGAGTGGTGAGAGGCTGGAATGGGTTGCCCAGGGAGGTGGTTGAGGCCCCATGGCTGGAGGTGTTTAAGGCCAGGCTGGATGAGGTTGTGGCCAGCCTGCTCTAGGGTAGGGTGTCCCTGCTCATGGCAGGGGGGGGTGGAACTGGATGATCCTTTTGGTTCAGATCACACCTTGAGTACTGTGTCCAGTTCTGGGCTCCTCAATTCAGAGGAGATGTTGAGGTACTGGAAGGTGTCCAGAGAAGGGCAGCAAGGCTGGTGAAGGGCCTGGAACACAAAGCCTATGAGGAGAGGCTGAGGGAGGTGGAGGTGTGCAGCCTGCAGCAGAGGAGGCTCAGGGCAGAGCTCATTGCTGTCTGCAACTACCTGAAGGGAGGCTGTAGCCAGGTGGGGTTGGGCTCTTCTGCCAGGCAACCAGCAACAGAACAAGGGGACACAGTCTCAAGCTGTACCAAGGCAGGTCTAGGCTGGATGTGAGGAGGAAGTTGTTGGCAGAGAGAGTGATTGGCATTGGAATGGGCTGCCCAGGGAGGTGGTGGAGTCACTGTGCCTGGAGGTGTTGAAGCAAAGCCTGACTGGGGCACTTAGTGCCATGGTCTGGTTGACTGGCCAGGGCTGGGTGCTAGGTTGGACTAGATGATCTTGGAGGTCTCTTCCAACCTGGTTGATTCTATGATTCATCCCTGACTGACTATGATCTTCATCTAGACCATCTTACCCAGAGCCCTGTAGAGCCTCACCTTGAATACTTCCAGGGCAGGAGCCTCAACCACCAAATTTTGGCTTTGATTCCCTTTAGATGCTTTAGAACTTGATACAGCTTTAAATCCACTAAACACACAGTGTGTGAGGTTTCACCCTTGCCCCAGCTCAAATCAGTCACTTACCAGCACCATATTGCTTTTTTTGAGACCTAAAATCATCTTAAAACCTATTTCACTGCTATTTAACTGAAAGGAGGTGCTGCAGAGCTAACATGGAAGTGAAACACATGTCACAACAGAAGGTGCAGACAGGATGAATATGCATATGCTGCTTAAATATGTGCTGCCTAGGTGTTGGTAGATGAAATGCATCAAGAAGCAAATCTGACTTTCCAGATTGTAGGAGAGAGCACTCCTATAAAAAATCCACCCAAATATACCATCAGGTCTTTAGTGAGCATAAAAAGAAAGCCACTTTGACTTCCTGCACTTCTGAATAATAGGCTTATGCCCCAAAGCAGGAGACTTCAAGTCTTAAATCATCCTTAGCATGCATGGGCATGGTGGAGGGCAAAGACATCTCCTCTCTGAGGCACAGGGGAAAGTGCTCTTGCCATTAGGATCATAGAATCAACCAGATTGGAAGAGAACTTCAAGTTCATCCAGTTCAACTTAGCACCCAGTTCTATCCAGTGAGCCAGACCATGGCACTAAGTGCCCCAGCCAGGCTTGGCTTCAACACCTCCAGGCACAGTGACTCCACCACCTCCCTGGACAGCCCATTCCAGTGCCAATCACTCTCTCTGCCAACAGCTTCCTCCTAACATCCAGACTGAATCTCCCCTGGCACAACTTGAGACTGTGTCCCCTTGTTCTGTTGCTGCTTGCCTGGCAGAAGAGACCAACCCCACCTGGCTGCAGCCTCCCTTCAGGTAGTTGTAGACAGCAATGAGGTCTGCTCTGAGCTTCCTTTTCTCCAGGCTAAACAACAGGATGTTAACCCTGGACATGAGAAATCTATATTGAATTAATTTATCAATCACTACCTTACTGCAAAGCTTCTGATAAGTCACTAAGCACCAGTCTTACTGCTTTCTTGAAACCAGAGCAAGAACATCAGCCTTCTGTCTTCAAGAGCTCAAATAAGTGTGTTTTTAAAGTTGCATGAGACCTTTGCAGTGAGTATTTCCTACAGTGACTTCAGACAGATCTGCTGAATAACTGCAGGAGAACAATGAATAGTAGAACAGTTGAGGTTGGAAGGGACCTCAAAGATCAATCAATTCCAACCCCCTGTTGTTAGCAGGGACACCTCCCACTAGAACAGGTCACTCAAGGTCTCATCTAACCTTGAGCCTCAGTTCATGATGAGGATCAAGGCTTCATCTAGCCTTGAATATCTCCAGGGAAGGAGCAGCCACAACATCCCTGGGCAACCTGTGCCAGGGTCTCACCACCCTCACTGCAAAGAACTACATAACATCTTGTTTAAGTCTCCCCTATGATGGCTTGCAACCTGTAACTCCTCATCTTGTCATTACAAGACCTTGTCAGTAGTCCCTCTCCAGCCTTCCTGTAGGTCCTCTTCAGATATTGGAAGGTCACTATAAGGTCTCCTTGAATCCTTCTCTCCTCCAGGCTGCAGAGCCCCAACTCTTGTAGCCTGTCCTCAGAACTGCTGCAGCGCTCTGAGCATCTTCAGGACCTCCTCCGGACAGGCTCCAACAGTTCCTTCTTGTGTTGGGGGCTCCAGAACTGCACACAGCATTCTAGGCATGAATAATCACAGGACATTAGGGGTTGGAAGGGACCTCCCCTGCAGGACCATACAATCTAGCACAGATCACAGAGGAATGTATCCAGACAGATCTTGATAGTCTCCAGAGAAGGAGACTCCACAACCTCCCTGGGCAGCCTGTGCCAGGGCTCTGGGACCCTTACAGGAAAGAAGTTCCCCCTTGTGTCGAGGCAGAACCTCTCTTGTTGCAACTTACACCCATTGCTGCTTGTCCTATCCCAGGCAGCAGTGATCAGAGCCTGTCCCCCCCCTCCTGGCAGCCCTCAGATACTTATAAACATTTATCCAATCCCCTCTCAGTCTTCCCTTCTCCAGAGTAAGCAGCCCCAGGTGCCTCAGCCTCTCCTCATCAGCCATGCCCTCCAGTCCCCTCATCATCCTCATAGCCCTCCTCTGGACCCTCTCCAGCAGATCCCTGTCCCTCTGCAACTGGGGAGCCCAAAACTGAACACAGTATTCAAGATGAGGTCTCAGCAGGGCAGAGCAGAGGGGGAGGAGAACCTCCCTTGCTCTGCTGGACACAATAACCAGAGGTCACATGAAAAACTCTGCCACATACCCAAAGTCATGCCTGAAATGTACCTTTCACACAGATAACATAACGTAGTTCTTCAGGCAGCCAAGCCATGTCGAGTCCAAACAGTGCAAGGCAGAACTAAGTGGTCAGAAATAATTTACTTTCATCTCCTTTACTTTCAGCAAGTCCTAGAAGTGTTTGGAAAAGAACTCTAAGACAACATTGAGTCCAACCATGAGCTCAACACCACCGTGGCTGTTAAACCATGTCCTGAACTTCCACATCCACACATTGTTTTGAACACCTCCAGGGATGCTAAATCCATCACCTCCCTGGGCAGAATATTCAAATGCCTGAATTCCAAAGTCTGATGCAACAAAGGCAGACCACTTTTTACAAGCCAACCATGGGGGCTTTTTTTCCCCTCTCTCTGGTTCAAGACCAGATTCATACTTCCCATTAAATTCTCTCTTAAACATTAACAATATCTCTTAAACACTCTCCACACTCCTTTACTCAGCAGAAGTATTTTCTGACTGCACTGATCTCCAGTGCCAACTCGTTTGGGATTGACTTTGTTCCCAATTATATCAGTTCAGAGGTGGAAAAGATTAGTCTAGAAAGATAAGGTTCAGGGAAGAAATCTGCAAAATAAGTGAACTGTTTAAATAAAAAGAATTATTTTCTTCTTTCTTTCTATCTATCTGCTGTAGCTAAAATGAGTTGAAATATTAGCTTATAATACATCTAAGTTAGGGAGGGACCTGGGCACAGAGAGTGGTGGTGGATGGTGCCACATCCAGTTGGCAGCTGTCATTAATGGTGTCCCCCAAGGATCAGTGCTGGGCACAGTCCTGTTCAATATCTTTTTTGGTGATCTGAACCAGGAGATCGAGTCCAGGAACCTTGCCAGGCTGGATGGGTGGGCAGAGGCCAATGGGATGAGATTTAACAAAGCCAAGTGCAGGGTTCTACACTTTGGCCACAACAACCCCAAGCAGCACTACAGGCTGGGGCCAGAGTGGCAGAGAGCAGCCAGGCAGAGAGGGATCTGGGGGTGCTGCTAGGTAGGAGCTCAAGATGAGGCAGCAGTGCCCAGGTGGCCAAGAGAGCCAATGGCATCCTGGGCTGGCTCAGGAGCAGTGTGGGCAGCAGGACAAGGGAGGTTCTTCTGCCCGTGTGCTCAGCACAGCTCAGGCCACCCCTTGAGTGCTGTGTCCAGTTCTGGGTTCCTCAATTGAAGAGAGATGTTGAGGTGCTGGAAGGTGTCCAGAGAAGGGCAGCAAGGCTGGGGAGGGGCTACAACCTCCATTCAGATAGTCATAGAGAGCAATAAGGTCTGCACTGAGCCTCCTCTGCTGAGCATGCCTGGCCTTCAAGTCAAGCTTGCTGTCATCTACCCTTTGAGAAGGACTTTAAGCTGCCTGAGGTGCTGGTGAGTGGCTGCTTGCAGTGCCAACATGGTGGCAGCCAGCAGAAAGCAGTGTGATGAACAAGCACAGCCCAAATGGCAGCAGAGCTTTCCCAAAATGCTATGGAGCAGGACTGTTGTCATCACTTATTCACTTTCACAGCTCCTCTCCAGGCACATGAATGTGATAGGAAGAGGTCCTGCTACAGCAGAGCATGCAGACCCAAAACACATTAATCAAGCCTCTAGAAAGCACCCAAGCATCTTGTCACCTTTGTGCTTCATTGCCCCAAGCTGCTTGTTACTGTCACCTCTAGAATCCCATTAAAACCAGACCTCTTTAGTGCTTGGGCCAGGTCTCTTTAGAGCTACAGGCAGCACCCAGCCCCCTTTTGAAGGCTGTATAAATATCCCTCTCAGAGCCCTTATGAAAAGTGAATAAATTGAACAGATTGTCCTCTGCAGAACCAAAGGGGACTAAAAGCAGCATAAATTTGGAGCAAATCACGACTCCTGAGCTGAAAATAAGCAACATTCAGCACAGTCACATTTTAAACAGCAAGGACCACTTGCACAGCAAAGGTTACAAACCTCTGTTTGTATTCCTGCAAAGCTTCACATTGACTTGTAAAGTCAGCTGAGAAAAAGACATTGTTTTGTCATTGTCACTGCAGGGGTGGCACCTATTTGTCTGCTGCTTCACTCAGCTCTTTTTGTACTGAGGAGCAAAGGTCTCCCTTGCTTTCTACTGTTCCTCCTGCACAAAGTGATTGAGGTGCAGACCTGCTAAATGACAACAGCTCTAAAAGAGATCCAAAACTCAAATCCCACAGGACTTTTCACCAGATAAAGCAGGTCCTTGCCTTGCCCCAATGCTCTCACCAAATCATATAGTCTTTCAGGTTGGAGAAGGTCTTTAGGATGATTGACTCCAACCCATCTCATAGAATACAATCATAGAATTAACCAGGTTGGAAGAGACCTCCAAGATCATCCAGGCCAATCTAGCACCCAGCCCTGGCCAATCAACCAGACCATGGCACTAAGTGCCTCAGCCAGGCTTGGCTTCAACACCTCCAGGCACAGTGACTCCATCACCTCCCTGGGCAGCCCATTCCAATGCCAATCACTCTCTCTGACAACAACTTCCTAACAACATCCAGCCTAGACCTGCCTTGGCACAGCTTGAGACTGTGTCCCCTTCTTCTGTTGCTGGGTGCCTGGCAGAAGAGCCCAACCCCACCTGGCTACAGCCTCCCTGCAGGGAGTTGTAGACACCAATGAGCCTGTGATGGTTTGGGTGCTCCCCACACCCCCACACTTTAGAGGTCACCCAGACTAGTCTCAGCCAGCTCTGGGAATATAAATGATGGTATTTATTTACAGCTAGCACAATATCCAAGCAGATATTTACAATATATACAGAAATAGACAAGGTAAAAAGTAACACAAAAACACAACTCCCCTCCCAGAAACCTGAGTCCCCAGGAGGGGCTCTCAACCACCTCTGCACCTTCCCCCTGCCCCTCTCAACCTTACCCCAGTCCTGAAGAAGAATAGAGGTTCAGCCAAGAGGTTAAGAAGCAAAGGTGAGTGGCAGGTGAGGTTAGGGAGATGCAGCTCAGTCAGCAGCCCAGCCAGAAAGTGAGACAAAATGGTGAGAGTGTTATCTAATGTTTTCATTTCTTCTTCAGCAAGACTGTGAGGGGAGTAGACATCACCACTGTTTTCCTTTCACAGCCTATGATCTACTTTCTCTCACCAAAGCATTCTACCCTGCTTCAAACTAGCACAGAGCTCTGCCCTGAGCCTCCTCTGCTGCAGGCTGCACACCCCCAGCTCCCTCAGCCTCTCCTCACAGGGCTGTGTTCCAGGCCCCTCACCAGCTTTGTTGCCCTTCTCTGGACACCTTCCAGCACCTCAGCATCTCTCTTGAATTGAGGAGGCCACTGGTGTGCTAGTTTGAAGCGAGCTAGAATGTTTGGTGAGGAGGATTAGATCACAGGCTGTGAAACAATGATGTCTACTTCACTCATAGGCTTGCTGAGCTGTGTAATAACAAGAGAAAAAACAGCCTGAGCTCTGAGCTGCATTTCTCTCTAACCTCACCCTCTATGTCCAAATAATCCACTTTGCTTCCTAACGCCCTGGCCAACCTCCATTCTTCCTTGGGGCACAAGGCAACATCTGGGGTAAGGTAGAGGGGGTGGGAGAAGGTGGTTGGGAGCCCCTCCTGGGGACTCAGGTGTCTGGGAGGGCTGCTGTGTTTCTGTGTTACCTTTCACCTTGTCTATGTCAGTCTATAACTGTATATCCTGTAACTATCTGCTTGTACATTGAGCTAAGCTGTAAATCTAAGCTTCATTCAACTTCCAGAGCTGCTGAGTCTAGTCTGGGTGATTCCCAAAGTGTGTGGGGGTGGGACAACTATTTTTAGGAACTCCTCTTTATCTTACCAAAGTAATTTGGTGGAAGAGGAGGCTTTCTGACTGTGTTTTCCTCTGTAGGCACAAACAGCATCACAGAGCACAACCTGCTCTGTATAATTAGTGGTTCACCAGAGACCTTCCTAAGCCAGCCAACCACCTGAGGAGAAAATGCTGCTGACTGCTAAGGCATGAAATCCCAGAAAGCCAGAAGAAAAAAGAACATTTCCTTGTTTATAATGTTTTCTCACTAGAGCAAGCTCAGTTCTATTCTGAAACAGCTGAAAAGGCACTAAATCAAGCCTGAAAACTGAAGGGAGTGCATCTGGAGGGGTCAGGAGGAGGAAAGAGGCCAGTCAGAGTTTTATGAACAGCTGCCACCTCTTAAATATCAGTATATGATCTACTTAAGCTTCAGTGTTCTAGAGGTCTGCAACTACCTGAGAGGAGGCTGTAGCCAGGTGGGGACTGATGTCTTCTCCCAGGCAAGCAGCAACAGAACAAGGGGACACAGTCTCAAGTTGCACCAGGGGAGGTCTAGGCTGGCTGTTAGGAGGAAGTTGTTGGCAGAGAGAGTGATTGGCATTGGAATGGGCTGCCAGGGAGGTGGAGGAGTCACTGACTCTGGAGGTGTTGATGAAAAGCCTGGTTGAAGCACTTAGTGCCATGGTCTGGGTGCTAGGTGTGGCTGGATGATCTTGGAGGTCTCTTCCAACCTGCCTGATTCTATGATTTTAGTGATATTTATCACCTTAAGGCATCAAGAGTTGGGGAACAAAATCTCTTTTGAAGAGCCAGACCTGGCTCAAAGACATGGCACTTGGTGCCATGGTCTAGCCTTGAGCTCTGTGGTAAAGGGTTGGACTTTATGATCTATGAGGTCTCTTCCAACCTTGGTGATACTGGCACCACTGGACTTGGCTTACAAAGGAGTTCCATGACATTTCAAGGCTCCTGAAATGGAGCAGACTTCAGAATGGCAACAACACTGCTTCTAGTGTCTAAGTTTTGCTCAACTGATTTTCCACTGTGCTCTTCTCCAACTGAAAAGCTAATAATGCTGCCCACCACCAAGTGGAGGAAATATCTGACTTCCATTACCTGCTTGGAGGTGCTCAGGGTTGAGAGTGAATATTGCATAACCAAATTTAGGCATCAGCTTGGCAGTGTGAGGACAAAGAGTACATCAGGTACCAAGAGAATCTCCGTTCTTGGAGGTCACCCAAACACAACTGGATAAAGCCCCAAGTTATCACCTGTAAATTTGAAGTTCACTCTGTTTTGAAGAGGTTTGTCTTGGTGCCATGGTCTGGTTGATGGGTTGGACTGGCTGATCTTGGAGGTCTCTTCCAGCCTGGTTCATTCTATGACTGCAGAACTCAGAGGTCCCTCACACCAAAACTCATGCAATAATTCAGCCTGAAGTTCACAGAAGCACAGAATTAACCAGGGTGGGAAGTTCATTCACATCAGGAAGGAAACAAAGTGAGCTACCATTTAACAGCTCTATCTGAGCTGCCCCACCTCTTAGTTCTTACCTCATTAACCTTCAGGTGGAAGAGCTGATTGATTTGTTTACAGGAGAGGAAAGATCTCTGTAAGCTGTGTGGTGAGAAAAGAGCTTCAGTAGTTGTATCTTATATAAAACTCAAGTGATCTTCAACAGCAAAACACATGAGACTAGCAGGTTTTCTCCACCTTGGGAGAGTGTCAGCCTGCTGACCCATCCAGGGACCTGACAGTGAGTCACACTGCCTCAGTGGGCATCAGTCACTCAAAGTGGTATTGATTGACTTCCCTGACGATGCATAATGCATTAGGAAGAGGATCATTAACATGCATTGCTCCTGCAGAGCACATCAGTTACTGCAGTGAGAGCTCAGGTAACCTTAGATTTTGCTGGTTTGGAGCCTGAGGGTAGTTTAAGCTAATAGTTGCTCCTTCCCACTCACAACAAGGTTAAGGACATGGCCACAAGCATTTACTGTGGTCCAGATGAAGAGAGGTGATCCATTACAGAGAGGCAATTTGAATGCTTATGGCCATAAAACCATGAAGAGAGGTTGGAAGGAAACAGCAGTTCTGAACTTTTCTTTGCAGCACAAACTCACTTTGGCTTGACAAAAATGAAGTTAGATAACTTTGGGATGTCTATACAGACTTAACTCTATCTTGCACTCATTTCAGGCAGAGAGCTGAAATAGCACTCCCATGTTGCTCCATTTTGCCAAGGCAGAGTAAGTTTCTTTACTGAAGAAGCTGCTAACAAAAGGAGTCAACTCACTGCTGCAGCCCAGACCACAGTATCACAGCATCATCAGGGTTGGAAGAGACCTCACAGATCATCAAGTCCAACCCTTTACCACAGAGCTCAAGGCTAGACCATGGCACCAAGTGCCACGTCCAGTCCTGCCTTGAACAGCTCCAGGGACGGCGACTCCACCACCTCCCCGGGCAGCCCATTCCAGTGTCCAATGACTCTCTCAGGGAAGAACTTTCTCCTCACTTCTAACCTGAAGAACCTCTGGCTGCCAGCAGCTTAATCAAATCAAATCCTGGACCACACCACAGCCATCCAGAGCTGTGAACTAGCTTCTCTCAGACAGGATTTCACCTCCTGCTAAACAAACCTGATTTCAAAGTAGCCACTGCACAAGACAGAGCTTTTACCTCTCTGATGTAAGACAGTGTCCATGAGATTTGAGAGTTATTCCACTTACCTTGTTAGGAGACCTCAGACATTCCCTCCATGCTCATCCAAGGCTTCTCAAAACATTTCACAGCATTAGTCCTGGCAGATTCACAGTTGCACAAGGGAGCAGGAAGATGCAGTTGAACAGAGGAGCTGAGCATGAGTAAGGAGGTGCAGCCAACACCTGTGAGTGATGTTGCAATGATCATTGAGCCTACTCCTAGCTAACCAGGAGGCCACCAGGCCCCCCAGCCTTTAGATCCCACTCCCATTCACCCAGTGCACACCACAGGGACTCACCTCTGGTGACAGGAGGAGGATCCTCTGCCCAAGTGGGCAAGCTTAGGGCTGCTGCCTTTCCTGGGGCCGATTAAATAGGGGAGCAGGCAGGGAGGGCAAAGTGGCCACACCTGGGGTGGGAGGAGACTCCAACAGCAGCCACCTGAACCACTCTGCAAAGAGGGATTTTCATAACTGCTTACAGCTGCAGGCTACATGGTTAGGACAACATCCATCACACCACTTCTGTCCTTAAGGTCATGCTCTTCATGCAAGAGGAAATCAAATATTATCATTGGATCATAGAGCAGTTTAGGTTGGAAGGGACCTCAAGGATCAGCCAGTTCCAACCTTCTGCCACAGGCAGGGACACCTCCCACTAGAATAGGTTGCTCAAAGCCTCATCCAACCTGGCCTTGAACACTTCCAGGGAGGTTGTGGAGCACAGAATCACCCAATGTGATCAAAGATTAGGCACTACATGTGATGCTGTAACCTAGAGCTGCTCAAAACTGGTAGGCGCATGCAATACATGTGATGCTGTCACCTAGAGCTGCTCAAAACTGGTAGGCTCATGCAATACATGTGATAGTGTCACCTAGAGCTGCTCAAAACTGGTAGGCTCATGCACTACATGTGATGCTGTAACCTAGAGATGCTCAAAACTGGTAGGCTCATGCAATACATGTGATAGTGTCACCTAGAGCTGGTCAAAACTGGTAGGCTTATGCACTACATGTGATGCTGTCACCTGGAGCTGCTCAAAACTGGTAGACTCATGCACTACATGTGATGCTGTCACCTAGAGCTGGTCAAAACTGGTAGACTCATGCACTACATGTGATGCTGTCACCTAGAGCTGCTCAAAACTGGTAGACTCATGCACTACATGTGATGCTGTCACCTAGAGCTGGTCAAAACTGGTAGACTCATGCACTACATGTGATGCTGTCACCTAGAGCTGCTCAAAACTGGTAGGCTCATGTACTACATGTGATAGTGTCACCTAGAGCTGCTCAAAACTGGTAGACTCATGCACTACATGAGATTGTGTCACCTAGAGCTGCTCAAAACTGGTAGGCTCATGCAATACATGTGATGCTGTCACCTGGAGCTGCTCAAAACTGGTAGGCTCATGCACTACATGTGATAGTGTCACCTAGAGCTGCTCAAAACTGGTAGATTCATGCACTACATGTGATGCTGTCACCTAGAGCTGCTCAAAATTAATACTCATGCAATTACCAACATGCTACAGAGAAGTCTTACATTGCCTGTTCATCCCAAAGTGGTTGAGGAAGAAAGACTGGAGATATGACTCCTCGAGTAAGGAATGTCTTAAATGTGTGAAATGAACCAACTTTTGTTCCTCTTGGAGCATTCAAGGCTGCACAACATTAATTTTGCAAGGGTTTTGAGTGTTGAAGGAGTGGAGAAAGAATGATAATGAAGAAGGAGGGCTGTTTAGTTTGAAAAAGAGGAGGTTGAGGGGAGATCTTGTTGCTGTCTGCAGCTACCTGAAGGGACATTGTGGAGAGGCTGCTGCTGGTCTCTTCTCACAGGTAATTGGAGACAGAATATGGAGGAAAGGCCTCATGCTGAGTCTGGGGAGGTTTAGATTGGACATTAGGAATAAGTTTCTCATGGAGAGAGTGGTCAGGGACTGGAATTATCTGCCCAGGGAGGTGGTGGAGTCACCCACCCTGGATGTGTTCAAGAGTCATTTGGATGTGGTGCTTAGAGATATGGCTTAGGGTGAACCTTGCAGCTGGAATAAGCTGCCCAAGGAGGTGGTGGAGTCCCCCACCCTGGATGTGTTTAAGGGTGGTTTGGATGTGGTGCTTAGGGATATGGTTTAAGGTGAATCTTTTAGAGTAGGGGTCTAGGTTAGACTTGGTGATCCTGAGGGGCTTTGCCAACCTGCATGTTTCTGTGACTCTGTGCCATTTGCAGGTGAGCAGCACCTGCCATCTTCAGGGAATTAGGTCAGTTTTGGTGCAGATTTAGTGAAACAGCAGTATTTGGGGTTCTGCCATTTTGCTGCAAATCCCCCTGTTTTGCAAGTGCCTCCCTGTCTCACAGCTATTTTCCCTCTTTCCAAACCTCAGATTCACTCAATACAGACTTCAAAGCAAAGAGAGGAAATGATGACAACAACACACCAACTATGAAGGAGGCAGGGATTCTTCATTCAATCATGCTTTCCTTCATGTTAATTGAGATGGACTCTGATCCATCTCAGAAACTGGGGGTGCTGGTGGGTGAAAGGCTGACAAGAGCCAGCACTGAGCACTCACAGCCCAGAGCCAGTCCTGTCCTGAGCTGATCCCCAGCAGTGCGGGCAGCAGAAGCAGGGAGGGGATTCTGCTCCTCTGATGAGCTCTGCTGAGACCTCACCTGGAGCACTGGGGCCATCTCTGGAGTGCTCAGCACAGACAGGGAACTGTTGGAGTGGGACCAGAGGAGGCTACAGCAATGCTGGCAGGGTTGGAAGCACTCTGCTGTGCAGGCAGGCTGAGAGAAGCTGTCCATGTTCAAGGCCATGTTGGTTTGGCCTTAGAATCACAGAATGTTTGAGGTTGGAAGGGTTCTCCAGAGATTATCAAGTCCAACCTCCCTGCCAAAGCAGGATCATCCAGGGTGGTCTGCACAGGAATTCATCCCAGTGGTTTTGGAAGTGTCCAGAGAAGGAGAATCTACAACCCTATGGGCAGCCTGCTCCAGAGCTCTGTCACCCTCACTATAAAGAAGTTTCTGCTCATGTTGAGCTGAAACCTTCTCTGTTCCTGTTGGTATCCACTGCTCCTTGGCTTATTCCTGCTGATCACCAAAAAGAGATTGCCCCCAGCCACTTGACACCCACCTTCAGGTATTTATAGACATTGATCGGATCTCCTCTCAACCTTCTCCTCTCCAGGCTAAGCAGCCCCAGGGCTCTCAGTCTCTCTTCAAAGGGGAGATGCTCAAGTCCCCAAATCATTCCTGTGACTCTCTATTGGACTCTGTCAAACAGGTCCCTGTTACTCTCAAACTGGGGAGCCCAAAATTGGACATAGTATTCCAGCTGTGGTCCCACTAGGGCAGAGCAGAGGAGGGGAAGAACCTCCCTAGACCTGTGGGGGACACTTTTTTGCTGCAGCCCAGGATGCCATTGGCTCTCTTGGCCAAAAGAGCACATTGCTGACCCATGCAGAACTTGCTGAAAGACCTCACACTTGGTGTGTATATAAATATATGTATTTATAACTTGTATTTGTTTTTTCTTTTTCATTGTTTATTTCTCAGTTTTCCTCTTTAGTTCCTGATTTTGTGACTTGCTCTGTTTCAGCCACCATAGAGAGCTGGTGAAGATGTCTGGTTACTACTCTGAGCAGAAATGACAATGGGTTGGTGATGCTAAAGGTGATTTCAATGCAAACACTAAGGTCCAGCTTTCTTTTTTAATCTCCCTTCTCCCCCATCTCCCTCCTTTCATCTCCATCTCCTGATTTCCCCCACCTTCCTCCTCTTCTTTCCATCTTCCTCCTTTTCTTCCCACCTTCCTCCTTTTCTTTCCATCTTCATCCTTTTCTTCCCACCTTCCTCCTTTTCTTTCCATCTTCCTCCTTTTCTTTCCATCTTTCTCATTTTCTTTCCACCTCTTTCCTTTTCTTTCCATCTTCATCCTTTTCTTCCCACCTTCCTCCTTTTCTTTCCATCTTCCTCCTTTTCTTTCCATCTTTCTCATTTTCTTTCCACCTCTTTCCTTTTCTTTCCATCTTCATCCTTTTCTTTCCACCTTCCTCCTGTTCTTTCCATCTTCCTCCTTTTCTTTCCATCTTCCTCCTTTTCTTTCCACTTTCCTCCTTTTCTTTCCGTCTTCCTCCTTTCATTTTCCCACACTCCTCTTTTCATCACCACCTCCATCCTTTCTCCTCCTCGTCTCCCTCCTTTCAGCACCACCTCTCCTTTTCCACCACCTCTGCCCCTTTCCCACCCCACACTGCACTTTTTTGCCCCAAACCCAGAGCACCTATTCTAGTGGGAGGTGTCCCTGCCTGTGGCAGAAGGTTGGAACTGGCTGATCCTTGAGGTCCCTTCCAACCTAAACTGCTCTATGATCCATTGATAATATTTGATTTCCTCTTGCATGAAGAGCATGACCTTAAGGACAGAAGTGGTGTGATGGATGTTGTTCTAACCATGTAACCTGCAGCTGTAAGCAGTTATGAAAATCCCTCTTTGCAGAGTGGTTCAGGTGGCTGCTGTTGGAGTCTCCTCCCACCCCAGGTGTGGCCACTTTGCCCTCCCTGCCTGCTCCCCTATTTAATCGGCCCCAGGAAAGGCAGCAGCCCTAAGCTTGCCCACTTGGGCAGAGGATCCTCCTCCTGTCACCAGAGGTGAGTCCCTGTGGTGTGCACTGGGTGAATGGGAGTGGGATCAAAAGGCCGGGGGGCCTCGGTGGCCCCCCGGTTAGCTAGGAGTAGGCTCAATGATCATTGCAACATCACTCACGGGTGTTGGCTGCACCTCCTTACTCATGCTGAGCTCCTCTGTTCAACTGCATCTTCCTGCTCCCTTGTGCAAGTGTGACTCTGCCAAGACTAATGCTGTGAAATGTTTTGAGAAGCCTTGGATGAGCATGGAGGGAATGTCTGAGGTCTCCTAACAAGGTAAGTGGAATAACTCTCAAATCTCATGAACACTGTCTTATATCAGTGAGGCAAAAGCTCTGTCTTGTGCAGTGGCTACTTTGAAACGAGGTTTATTCAGTAGAGGCTGAAATCCTGGCTGTGAGAAGCTAGTTCAGAGCTCAGGATGACTGTGATGCAGCTCAATGCTGTATTTTATGAAGATGCTTGACAGCCAGAGGCTTTTACAAACTGTTTTCTCAAGCCATGCATGCTTCTGCTTCAAACTCTACTCTTTCTTTCAGGTGGAGTAAGCAATCTCATTTCAGACCATGGTGACTGCAAGCTGCAATTCTTCCATTGCAGGAGCAACCTGCTCTAGAGAAGGTCTCCTTGCTCATTGCAGGGGGCTTGGAACTAGGTTATCTGAAAAGTCCCTTCCAAGCCATTTTGTACAACCATAGAATCAACCAGGTTAGAAGAGACCTCCAAGATCATCCAGTCCAACTTAGCACCCAGCCCTGGCCAGTCAACCAGACCATGGCACTAAGTGCCTCAGCCAGGCTTGGCTTCAACTCCTCCAGGGACGGTGACTCCACCACCTCCTTGGGCAGCCCATTCCAAGGCCAAGCACTCTCTCTGTGATGAACTTCCTCCTAACATCCAGCTTAGACTTCCCCTGGCACAACTTCAGACTGTGTCCCGTTGTTCTATTGCTGGTTCCCTGGCAGCAGAGTCCAACCCCACCTGGCTACAGCCTCCCTTCAGGTAGCTGCAGACAGCAATGAGGTCTGCCCTGAGCCTCCTCTTCTGCAGGCTGCACACCCCCAGCTCCCTCGGCCTCTCCTCATAGGTTTTGTGTTCCAGGCCCTTCACCAGCTTTGTTGCCCTTCTCTGGACACCTTCCAGCACCTCAACATCTCTCTTGAATTGAGGGGCCCAGAACCGGACACAGCACTCAAGGTGTAGCCTGACCAGTGCTGAGTACAGGGGCAGAATAACCTCTCTTGTCCTACTGGCCACCATGATTCATTACTTGCTCCAGTCAATCCACTGTGCTTCCAGTGCAATGCTCAACTAAATAAATGAAGAAAAAAAACAAACAACCAAAATCAAACCAAAAACATCAGTGTGGAAAGGGAGGTTGATCCACTGCCACCATTCCCCGCTATACTGCTCTGTGACCTTGCTGGGCAGGTGGCTTCAGTAGCACTGTTACTTCTGTTGGTTTGTAACTCAACTCAAATAGAACAAAAACTGAATTCCCAAGTACCAAAAGGGACTGCTCTGTCAGCACAAGAGTGCTACAGACTCCAAGTGTGTCTCTTGACATGTCCTAGAGGCTTGCAGTAACAAAAAGCTCTACCTGACTATGTAATCTAGGGCTTTTTGGCAATAGGTGAGGCAGGAATTGAGCTTTCCCATCCAACTTCATGTCTTTCATAACTTGCTGTTTAGACTGCACTGGTTTGGTCTCTCCCTCCACCACTGCACTGGTTTGGTCTCTCCTTCCACCACCTTGTGAAAGGGGAAGCTGTCCTCAGGTGATGAGGCTTCTTACTTTTGTCTCTCATGCCACTGTCCTGGAAGTGACACTGTACTAATGTTGTTTGCAAAAGCATTAGCTAAGAATTCTGGTCTTCAGTAAAAGCTTTAAATCCATTTTTGGTGGAAGGTGGCTCACAACTGCTTCCCTTCCCCTCTTATCAGTTCTTAGACATGAAACCTACATTTATGTTCCCTACAGAACTCCATTTCTCACTCACTTTAAGATTATGGCCAAGAAATGTGGAGAACAAAAACACACCTAAGTAACCTTGACTGAGTTGAAGTCCTCCTAGGTGTGCAGAACTTGGTCATCCTTCATCATGTTGGAGCAGGGGATTAGAAGGCAACATTATGAGTACTTGTCCTCTTCCAACCCTTTCTATTCTATGATTCTCAACAGCTTGGAGCTGGAGTTGCAGTGCTTCCATGCTCTTACATCTTTTCTCAGCTCCTTTGTGGGTGTGTGCTCCATCTTCACAGAGAAAACATAAGAAGACACTAGGAAAAGGAGGAGAAGGTTCTTGTGTTGGATGGAGAGTTTACATCATAAGAGCAGGGGAAAATATTGGCCAGACTGCCTTGGGAAAGCTAATCTACTTGTAAGTCAGTTAATGAAATGGTCTCATGAACACAGCTTTAATAAACCCCCTAATCAGTGGTTCCATCATCTGTTCTGACACTGAAGAGCTCTACTCCGCTGCAGCCCTGCCAGGTGGTGACATTTCTCATCCTATAGAAGTGTCTTTATCAAACACCAGCACGATAGGCAGTTGGATCCAAGCACCGATTAGGTGCTTTGATGTCCCAGGTGCCAGAACAAATCTGAGGATTGCTTCAAGTCCTTGGCACCTGTGACCAGAAATGTGATGTAATTGCAGCATATTCACCTGTTTACTGCTGATCTTTTCCAGATTTATTTCTCCAGACTGAAAAAGCATCCTGTTAAAGTGGGGTTTGCACTTTGAACATTTCATGCTCAAGAAAGTCCTGGGAGTGGCACTCTGGGGCATGGATTAATGACCATGGTGGTGTTGGGTTGATACTTGGACTCAATGGCCTTAGAGCTCTTTTCCAACTGAAACAATTCTATGATTCCCTCCTCCACTGGACTGAATCCTGAAGGAGGTGCTGAATTTGTCCATGTATCACAGTATCATCAGGGTTGGAAGAGACCTCACAGATCATCAAGTCCAACCCTTTACCACAGAGCTCAAGGCCAGACCATGGCACCAAGTGCCACGTCCAGTCCTGCCTTGAACAGCTCCAGGGACGGCGACTCCACCACCTCCCCGGGCAGCCCATTCCAGTGTCCAATGACTCTCTCAGGGAAGAACTTTCTCCTCACCTCCAGCCTAAATCTCCTCTGCCACAGCCTGAGGCTGTGTCCTCTTGTTCTGATGCTGGCCACCTGAGAGAAGAGAGCAACCTCCTCCTGGCCACAACCACCCCAGGGCACAGGGACAGGGCAGAAGTTGTGCTTCTCTGATGGAAGAGGTCTTCTTCCTTCCATATGCTGAAGAAAGAGAAGTCTGAAATCACACCATGGGATTGCCTAAAGCTTTGGCAAGCAGACAAAACTATAACCATTAATTAGGTGGCCTTTAAAAAGAAACAATTTGGCAGGGAAAAGACAGCTAAAAAGCAGCCATTGGTCAAGCCCATGCCCTTGCTTTCAAGTCTGATATATGAGCAGTGATGCCAAGAAGAAACGTGGTGCTGTCTGAGAGTCACCAGAAAACAGTCTCCATTGGCAAGGAAGAAAGCTTGGTGCTAGGATATCAGGGTAGGTTGTGGGTCTTTTTTTTGAGGGGATCTGATGCCATTATACCTGAGGTAGTGCAGCTCTTGAAGTTAGTCATAGAATCATAGATGCAAGCAAGTTGGAAGAGACCTCCAAGACCATCCAGTCCAACCTAGCACCCAGCCCTGGCCAGTCAACCAGACCATGGCACTAAGTGCCTCAGCCAGGCTTCTCTTGAACACCTGGGACAGTGATTCCACCACCTCCCTGGGCAGCCCATTCCAATGCCAATCACTCTCTCTGACAACAACTTCCTAACAACATCCAGCCTAGACCTCCCTTGCCACAGCTTGAGACTCTGTCCCCTTCTGTTGCTGCTTGCCTGGCAGAAGAGACCAACCCCACCTGGTTACAGCCTCCCTTCAGGGAGTTGTAGACAGCAATGAGCTCTGCCCTGAGCCTCCTCTTCTGCAGTCTGCACACCCCCAGCTCCCTCAGCCTCTCCTCACAGGGCTGTGCTCCAGGCCACTCACCAGCTTGGTTGCCCTTCTCTGGATACCTTCCAGCACCTCAACATCTCTCTGCAATGGATTAGCCCAGAACTGGACACAGCACTCAAGGTGTGGCCTGACCTGTGCTGAGTACAGGAGAAGGATAACCTCCCTTGTCCTGCTGGCCACACTGCTCCTGAGCCAGCCCAGGATGCCATTGGCTCTGCATTGCCCACCTGGGCACACTGCTGCCTCATCTTCAGCTAACATCTCCCAGCACCCCCAGGTCCCTCTCTGCCTGACTGCTCTCAGCCACTCTGTCCCCAGCCTGTAGTGCTGCTTGGGGTTGTTGTGGCCAAAGTGTAGAACTCTGCACTTGACCTTGTTCAGTCTCATCCCACTGGCCTCTACCCACCCAAACAGCCTGGCCAGGTCCCTCTGCAGGGCTCTCCTACCTTCCAACAGCTCCACAGCTGCTCCTAGCTTGGTGTCATCTGCAAACTTACTGATGCTGGACTCAATGCCCTCATCCAGATCATCAATAAAGATGTTGAACAGGACTTGGGTGTGAGGGTGACGTGGCTTTGATATCTTTCACACCATGGATCACCAGGCTTGATTTGGCTGCTCTGGCTGGCCAGGCAGGTATTCCCTTCCTCCCTCACCGCTCCCTGTGTGCCCCTGCCGAAGCCAAAGAGGACCTTCCCCGCTAGCGACGGTTCTGTTCCCTGGCCAAGGGTATGCATGGCTGTGCTCCCCTGCTAGAACCTCCAAACAAGCTCAGTGATTCATCTTGCTTTGCTATTTCAGTATAAAAGCACTTAGGAGAATTAATGGTGTTATTTCCCCTAATAACCTGTAAGCCTACGGATTGCTCCCACTTCAGCGGGCTGCTGCATCTCCTTCTGTGTAGCCTGAGATGTGGAGGCTTTGAAGAGCCTTAATAAAGGAAAGCAAAGCCTTTGATGAGTCACAGTCTAATGAGTCAGAGGTGGGATTGACTTCTAGGGGCTGCTTGTCCCCTCTCAGACCCGCTCTTGCAGCAGTTGCCATGCTCTCTCCCACGCTGCCCTAGGGAGTGGGAAGAACTCAGTAAATATCCACACAGCCACCTTGCTGTCCTTTCAGACCAGCTCTCAAAATGCCAAGGGAAGGGGGGAAGAAACTCAATGGGGAGAGTTTCCTGGCTACATGACAATTCTCAAAGTCCATTACAGCAAAAATCTAACTTTTCTTATGCTGTTTGTGTTGAGTAGTTTGCAACATATTCTGGTTTGGTTTGACTGAAGACCTTAGAGCAGCTTTCCAGAACCTAAAGGAGCCTAGAGGAAAGATGGGGATTATCAGTAAGGTTGCAGATGACACCAAGCTAGGAGCAGCTGTGGAGCTGTTGGAGGGTAGCAGAGCCCTGCAGAGGGACCTGGCCAGGCTGGATGGGTGGGCAGAGGCCAAGGGGATGAGACTGAACAAGGCCAAGTGCAGGGTTCTGCACTTTGGCCACAACAAGCCCAAGCAGCACTACAGGCTGGGGACTGAGTGGCTGAGAGCAGCCACGAAGAAAGGGACCTGGGGGTGCTGCTAGGTAGGAGCTGAAGATGAGGCAGTAGTGTGCCCAGGTGGCCAAGAGAGCCAATGGCATCCTGGGCTGGCTGAAGAGCAGTGTGGCCAGCAGAACAAGGGAGGTCATTCTGTCCCTGTGCTCAGCACTGCTCAGGGCCACACCTTGAGTGCTGTGTCCAGTTCTGGGCTCCTCAATTCAAGAGAGATGTTGAGGTGCTGGAAGGTGTCCAGAGAAGGGCAAGGAAGCTGGTGAGGGGCCTGGAGCAGAGCCCTGTGAGGAGAGGCTGAGGGAGCTGGGGGTGTGCAGCCTGCAGAAGAGGAGGCTCAGGGCAGACCTCATTGCTGCCTATAAGTACCTGAAAGGAGGCTGTAGCCAGGTGGGGTTGGTCTCCTCTGCCAGGCAAGCAGCAATAGAACAAGGGGACACAGTCTCAAGTTGTGGCAGGGGAGGTCTAGGTTGGATGTTAGGAGGAAGTTGTTGTCAGAGAGAGTGATTGGCATTGGAATGGGCTGCCCAGGGAGGTGGTGGAATCACTGTGCCTGGAGGTGTTGAAGCAAAGCCTGGCTGAGGCACTTAGTGCCATGGTCTGGTTGATTGGCCAGGGCTGAGTGCTAGGTTGGACTGGATGAGCTTGGAGGTCTCTTCCAACCTGCTTGATTCTATGATTCTATGATACAGCAAGAAAGGGAAGCAAACCCAAGACCTCTTTTCAGCAATAGCAGAGGATAAGTGAAGGGCATCCTTCAGACTCCTTTTAATGTTTTCTATGCCACAAAAGAAGTAACCAGAGATGAAAATGCAATCCATCTGTCTCCAGTTATGAGATCCAAAGCCAGTCTCATTCTGTTTCTGTCTCTTGTTTAAAATGTGAGCCCTGAGGATGGTTCACCTGAAGAGAAAAGATCAATAAGAACCTGGATGGCTGCTCAAAGAAGAAATGAAACCATTAGTGTTTTTCCTCTGTTATTTTGACTGCAGACAACCCAGAAGGAGCTTGCTTAGATCAATATCCATGACAGATATAGAGGTTTTGAGCCATCAGATTATTGCTGGGATTGCCTCTTACTTCTTTCACTCTCTGAAGCTTGGAGGCCCACACAAAGGAGGGTCAAACAGTGTGAGAGGTCTGAGTGGAGTAAAAAATACTCAACTTACTAAGAAACAGCTGCTGGGGCACATGGCTGAACCATGGGAAGTTGATACAACAGACTCCTCAGTCCTGAAGTCATTGAGAGAAAGGACTGGGTTGGTCTCTTCTCACAGACAACCAGCAACAGAAGGGGACAGAGTCTCAAGTTGTGCCAGGGCAGGTCTAGGCTGGATGTCAGGAGGAAACTGTTGGCAGAGAGAGTGATTGGCATTGGAATTGGCTGCCCAGGGAGGTGGTGGAGTCATTGTGCCTGGAGGTGTTGAAGCCAAGCCTGGATGAGGCACTTAGTGCCATGGTCTATTTGGCTGGCCAGGTCTGGGTGCTAGGTTGGACTGGATGAGCTTGGAGGTCTCTTCCAACCTGGTTGATTCTATGGTCTAATTGATTGGCCAGGGCTGGGTGCTAGGTTGGACTGGATGATGCTGGAGGTCTCTTCCAACCTGGTCGATTCTATGATTCTCTTCTATGATCCACACACCAGCTGAAGATCAGGAAGCCCCTCTCACATGTAGTCTGGGGTGGTCCCTGCTCAGCTCTGCTCCTCATGATGTGGAAAATTAATATAATTCCTATGGAACTGTTTTGGCTGTGAAAGACCTCTGAGAACATTGAATCCAACCTAAGACCACCATGGCAATTAAACCATGCCCCAAAGTACCATGGCCACATGTTTCTCGAACATCTCCAGCTGTGGTGACTCCTGCACTTCCCTGGGCAGCTTGGTCCATGCTGGTCATGATTTGCTGTAGAAGCAGAGCAAGGACCTACATCTTCAGGAGAGCCTTGCTGTTAAAAGAAAACCAAACTACTGTTCTCTAAAAGCATGTCAGCATACAATCATAGAATGGGTTAGCTTGGAGGGGAACTCAAGTATCCTAGAATGGGCATGTAAATGTGCAGTAAGTTATGGATAGGTGTTGACTGCAGCTGAAAATCCACACACAGAATCAATCAGGTTGGGAAAGACCTTTTAGATCATCAAGTCCAATCTATCACCCAACAGCATCTGTGCAACTAAACCATGGCAATGACTACCACATCCAGTCTCCTTTTAGACACCTCCAGAGACTCCACCACCTCCCTGGGCAGCCCATTCCAATGCCAATCATTCTTTCTGCAAAGAATTTCTTCCTAACATCCAGCCTAAACCATCTCTGGCACAGCTTGAGGCTGTGTCCCTTGGATTTCAGCAGATGTTCTCTCAAGATCAAGAAAAATCAAATTAAACTGGAGAAGGCTTTCAGAAGGGGGAGGAGGAGGAGGGAGAAAGAATGGAAACCTCACCATGGGAAGAGCAGAAGACACTTTGCTTTATTGAGTCTATGGAAGTGATGAGTTGAATGAAGGATCTGCTTGGTACCCATAAATGTACCAGACTGGAATTGATCACAGACTCACAGGATGTTAGGGGTTGGAAGGGACCCAAGGAGATCATCCAGTCCAAGCCCCCTGCCAGAGCAGGACAATGCTATCTAACACAGAGCACACAGGAACACATCCAGACAGGCATTGAAAGGTTCCACAGAAGGAGACTCCACAGCCTCTCTGGGCAGCCTGTGCCAGGGCTCTGGCACCCTTACAGTAAAGAAGTTCCCCCTTGTGTTGAGGCAGAACCTCTCTTGTTGCAACTTACACCCATTGCTGCTTGTCCTATCCCAGGCAGCAGTGAGCAGAGCCTGTCCCCCCCCTCCTGGCAGCCCTCAGGTACTTACAAACGTTTATCAAATCCCCTCTCAGTCTTCTCTTCTCCAGACTAAGCAGCCCCAGGGCCCTCAGCCTCTCCTCATCAGCCATGCCCTCCTATCCCCTCATCATCCTCATAGCCCTCCACTGGACCCTCTCCAGCAGATCCCTGTCCCTCTGCAACTGGGGAGCCCAAAACTGAACACAGTATTCAAGATGAGGTCTCAGCAAGGCAGAGTAGAGGGGGGAGGAGAACCTCCCTTGATCTGCTGGACACACTCCTCCTAATCCACCCCAGGCTCCCACTGGCCTTCTTGGCCAGCAGGGCACATTGCTGTGCCATGGGGAACTTGTTAGCCACCAGCACCCCCAGGGCCCTCTCCACAGGGCTGCTCTCCAGCAGATCACCTCCCAGCCTGTACCTGAAATCACACTGAGGTAACAGTGAAATTAAGACAGGGCAGGAGCAATAACAAACATGAGCAGTAATATATTTGGGTTGGAAATTAGAAAGTTAGGCTTTTTTTTGGTTTGGCCATTTCAGAGCAATGCAGCCCTGGCACAGCATCCCGTTAGGATGTGCAGAAGCAATTAGTCTGCAAAAGATAATAAACTAGTAGGTCTCACAGGTCCCAGGAGAACTGTGGAAGATAAGCATAACATTCAAAATGATCTGAACAAATTAAAGACATGGTCTGAAATAAATGGGATGCAGTTCAGTGCAGGAAATTAAAGATACTGCTTGTAACTGGGAATAATCAAGGGCATGGAAATGAGATGAAGATTTTCCTCCTGCAAAGTTCTGTAGGAATTCACCATGGAAAGAAGAGTGAGCAAAAGAAAGGCAGAGGCAGATGTGGGAAGAAGAGTGAGCAAAAGAAAGGCAGAGGCAGATGTGGGAAGAAGAGTGAGCAAAAGAAAGGCAGAGGCAGATGTGGGAAGAAGAGTGAGCAAAAGCAAGGCAGGGGCAGTGACAGGACCAGGGGGAATGGAGCAAAGCTGGAGGTGGGGAGAGTCAGACTGGACATGAGGAGGAAGTTGTTGAGCAGGAGAGTGGTGAGAGGCTGGAATGGGTTGCCCAGGGAGGTGGTTGAGGCCCCATGGCTGGAGGTGTTTAAGGCCAGGCTGGATGAGGCTGTGGCCAGCCTGATTTGGGGTAGGGTGTCCCTGGGCATGGCAGGGGGGGTTGGAACTGGCTGCTCCTTGTGGTCCCTTCCAACTCTGACTGATTCTATGATTCTGTGTTCACACCAAAACAATCACACCTGAAGTAATACTCCAAGCTTTATACACTTCAGAAACCATCACAAAAGCAGTTAACAGATCCTCAGAAACTGAGCTGTTATCCTTTAAAGAAAATAGAGGTTGGCATTGATTATGCAGCATCAACAAACAGTAAAACATTTATTTGTTTTCCCTCAAGCTGATCTACAACTAGAAGCAGCCCTGGAGCTCTTGTGGACATCTCTACTGAATAAAAAGCAGTTATGCAGCTTCCTTTGTCATATCTAATTAATAATACTGTGTAATGTACTTTAGAAGTTCAGCAGCATGATGATTAATTAACCACAAAGCAAAACCATCATGTGTAATCGAGCTCTAAGTTCCTATGCTAATTGCAAGCCTGCCACTTGAGGGGGTTAGAAATCCTGATTTCTGATCGAGTATCTCATTCAACTTTTCCTTCTGGACATTTGAGAGCTGCTCATTATCATGGTCTCTAAGTGTATAAGGTCAGAGACCTATTTCATGAGAAAGATATGATGTAATTAGGAGGAGAATTAGGCATTGAACTTGAAGTGTGTGTGTGTGGGAAGCTTTTTCAATCATAAAATCATAGAAATATAGAGTAATTGAATTGTTTCAATTGGAAAAGACCTCCAACATCATCCAGTCCAACCTAGCACCCAGCCCTGGCCAATCAACCAGACCATGGCACTAAGTGCCCCAGCCAGGCTTTGCTTCAGCACCTCCAGGCACAGTGACTCCACCACCTCCCTGGGCAGCCCATTCCAATGCCAATCACTCTCTCTGTGAAGAACTTCCTCCTAGCATCCAGCCTGAATTTCCCCTGGCACACCTTCAGACTGTGTCCCCTTGACTATTGCTGCTTGCCTGGGAGAAGAGACCAACCCCAGCTGGCCACAGCCTCCCTTCAGGGAGTTGTAGACAGCAATGAGCTCTGCCCTGAGTGACTGACATTAGAATGGGCTGCCACGAAGGTGGTGGAGTAACCATTCCGGGAGGTGTTTAAGAGGAGGCTGGGTGAAGCACTTGGTGTCATGGTTTAGTTAATCAGGAGGGTTAGGTGATAGGTTGGACTTGGTGATCCTAGAGGTCTTTTCCAACCTGATTCATTCTGTGATTCTGTGCTAGAGGCCCTAAAGACACTGAAGATCCAACTTGCTGGGGCCCCAAGCAACCTGATCTAGTTGAAGATCACAAAACTACAGAACTAACCAGCTTGAAAAAGACCTTTGAGATCATTGAGTCCAACCTATAAAGTTGTGCCAGGGTAGGTCTAGGCTGGATATTAGGAAGAAGTTCTTCACAGAGAGAATGATTGGCATTGGAATGGGCTGCCCAGGGAGGTGGTGGAGGCACCGTCCCTGGGGGTGTTCAAGAAAAGACTGGATGAGGCACTTAGTGCCATGGTCTAGCTGACTGGATAGGGCTGGATGATCTTGGAGGTCTCTTCCAACCTGGTTGATTCTATGATTCTATGATTCTATGATTCTTCATCTGCTAACACCTAATTCATAGAATCATAGAATCAACCAGGTTGGAAGAGACCTCCAAGATCATCCAGTCCAACCTAGCACCCAGCCCTATCCAATCAACCAGACCATGGCACTAAGTGCCTCATCCAGGCTTTGCTTGAAGACCCCCAGGGACGGTGCCTCCACCACCTCCCTGGGCAGCCCATTCCAATGCCAATCACTCTCTCTGTGAAGAACTTCTCCAAGCTAGGAGCAGCTGTGGAGCTGTTGGAGGGTAGGAGAGCCCTGCAGAGGGACCTGGCCAGGCTGGATGGGTGGGCAGAGGCCAATGGGATGAGACTGAACAAGGCCAAGTGCAGGGTTCTGCACTTTGGCCACAACAACCCCAAGCAGCACTACAGGCTGGGGACAGAGTGGCTGAGAGCAGCCAGGAGGAAAGGGACCTGGGGGTACTGATAGATAGTAGGCTGAAGATGAGGCAGCAGTGTGCCCATTTGGGCAAGAGAGCCAATGGCATCCTGGGCTGGCTGAAGAGCAGTGTGGGCAGCAGGACAAGGGAGGTTCTTCTGCCCCTGTACTGAGCACTGCTCAGGCCACACCTTGAGTGCTGTGTCCAGTTCTGGGCCCCTCAATTCAAGAAAGATGTTGAGGTGCTGGAAGGTGTCCAGAGAAGGGCAACAAAGCTGGTGAGGGGCCTGGAGCACAAATCCTATGGGGAGAGGTTGAGGGAGCTGGGCCTGTTTAGCCTGGAGAAGAGGAGGCTCAGGGGTGATCTTATTACTGTCTACAACTACCTGAAGGGGCATTGTAGCCAGGTGGGGGGTGGCCTCTTCTCCCAGGCAAGCAGCAATAGAACAAGGGGACACAGTCTCAAGTTGTGCCAGGGTAGGTATAGGCTGGATGTTAGGAAGAAGTTCTTCCCAGAGAGAGTGATTGGCATTGGAATGGGCTGCCCAGGGAGGTGGTGGAGTCACTGTCCCTGGGGGTCTTCAAGCAAAGCCTGGCTGAGGCACTTAGTGCCATGGTCTGGTTGATCGGCCAGGGCTGGGTGCTAGGTTGGAGTGGATGATCTTGGAGGTCTCTTCCAACCTGTTTGATTCTATGATCTTCCAAAACCCACATTCTATGATCTGCTTACATCTTGCTTGTTTGGCAGTGCAAGGCTTTTCCTCTCCTTTTCTGTCTGGTTTTGGTTGGCTGCTGGGGTTTTTTCAGCCAGGAATCCTTCATAAAGCACAAATTGCTTCAGAGTGTGTTATTCTCACAATATTCAGTCTAAAATCTTGCCCTTGCTAAGGGCTGTAGAGGCCTTTCAAATGTGTTTCATGGGTCTCCTAAACACACACTTTAGTGCCCTTTGTAATGCAAAGATTCACACAGCTGCAGGCAACAAGAAATGGAGCCTTAGATTTATTTGGGCCTCCTCTTGTCTGTTCATTCATAGCTAAAGCCCCCTAAGGAGGGCACTGTGCCACCAGCACCTGTGCACTAAAGCTTGTTTTTATCAATGGGGATTCTGTCCTGCTGTTAAAACCATAGAAGGGCTCCAGTTACAAGGGCAGTTGTAGCCCATCTACTTCCAACCCCTTGCCACAGGCAGGTGTTACAAAGGGGCAATTAATTAGTGCAAGATGATGTTTTCCAAAATTAATGCTGCTTATTAATTTTGCTCTTCAGAGCTCTCTGATTTGCATATTAATAATGGGTTCTTCACACAGTCATTGCTATAGAGGGCTTTGAGTCTGAGTTTGGGGTGAGTGTTCTGCCGTCTACGTCGATTGCGGCAGAGGGGAGAAACGAATTGGTGCAAGATAATGTTCTATAAACATATCTATTTATTAAGCTCAATATTCTGACCTCTCCCCACCCCCAGCCACTGTATATTAATATTAAAAAGATTCTACACAGTCATGGAAACGTTCTAGGATTACTATATGAGGGCATGGAGTCAGTCATCAGCAAGTTTGCAGATGACACCAAGCTGGGGGCAGATGTGGCTGGGTTGGAGGGCAGAAGGGCTCTGCAGCAGGACCTTGACCACCTGGATAGATGGGCAGAGTCCAAGGGGATGGCATTCAATAGCTCCAAGTGCAGGGTGCTGCACTTTGGCCACAACCCCATGCAGAGATACAGGCTGGGGTCGGAGTGGCTGGAGAGCAGCCAGACAGAGAGGGATCTGGGGGTGCTGATTGATACCCACCTGAACATGAGCCAGCAGTGTGCCCAGGTGGCCAAGAGAGCCAGTGGCATCCTGGCCTGCATCAGAAATGGTGTGACCAGCAGGAGCAGGGAGGTCATTCTGCCCCTGGACTCTGCACTGCTTAGACCACACCTTGAGTGCTGTGTTCAGTTCTGGGCCCCCCAGTTTAGGAGGGACATTGAGATGCTTGAGCGTGTCCAGAGAAGGGCAACGAGGCTGGGGAGAGGCCTTGAGCACAGCCCTACGAGGAGAGGCTGAGGGAGCTGGGATTGGTTAGCCTGGAGAAGAGGAGGCTCAGGGCAGACCTCATTGCTGCCTACAACTACCTGAGGAGAGGTTGTGGCCAGGAGGAGGTTGCTCTCTTCTCTCAGGTGGCCAGCACCAGAACGAGAGGACACAGCCTCAGGCTGTGCCAGGGGAGATTTAGGCTGGAGGTGAGGAGAAAGTTCTTCCCTGAGAGAGTCATTGGGCACTGGAATGGGCTGCCCGGGGAGGTGGTGGAGTCGCCGTCCCTGGAGCTGTTCAAGGCAGGATTGGACGTGGCACTTGGTGCCATGGTCTGGCCTTGAGCTCTGTGGTAAAGGGTCTGGCCATGGGAGTGATTTCTACCACCTAAACCTGCTGCAGACAATAACTGCAGAGCTTGAAGTAGGAAAAAATCATAGAATCATAGAATCAACCAGGTTGGAAGAGACCTCCAAGCTCAGCCCCTCTACTGGGGCTGTTCCTGGTCTCTTTGCTTTTCTGGCCTTGGGAGCAATTTCAGCTGCTACCCCTGGATGCTCTACAAAACCTTCTCACACTCACTCTTGGCAGCTCAGGCCCAACACTGAGCAGAAAGTCATCATTTTCCAAGGTCTGTCTTTTCTTTTACTTTGAGGCTTTTTTCTGAAAGAGAAGTGTGTTGCTGGCTAACAAATGGAGGGCTTCTGGCTTTGCAGAGGGCTCATGTAGGCTCTTACCAACTCATTATCTAATGAAGGGATAAGAAAAGTACAACAGGCATCGACGGAGGCGGATGGCACAGGGTGGGTGTTGAGACATCTGTTTAAGATTCAGCAGGAGCAAAGAGGAGATGCTGCACCAAAACATGATGTCAGAGATAAGCTGATGAGAAATGAGAAGCACCTAGCCTCTGAAACGCAATATCTGCTGACCAGATTGGATTTCCACCAGCAAGTTTCTGATTTAGAAGGGAAACTGTGCCCTGATCCATGTGTTTGAAAGGCTGTCAAAGCCTTTAGTCTCACTGACTCTCACTGACTCTCCAGCATCCTGTCAATCATAATGACCTTGAGTTTTGAGTTACTTGGAGTTTCTTTTTTCAATAGCAGGAACATTCCTCTGCTTTTGCCACTTCAGCAAGCACAGGGGAGTCTGTTATGAAGGCAAACCAGTTCCTCTTGCCAAGGAAGAGTGATGTTGTCACATATTGCCAGGGGCTCAGGAGAAGGGGATGAGAAGTCACAGCAGATTTGTTTGTACAAATGCAGCTATTAGGTGCATTTTCCCATGATTTTTCTGGCCCACACAAGCAGTTCATGGCACAGACAGTTTTCTCCAACGGTTCTTGAGACCTCTGGAGGTGGGGGTTGGGCTCTTCTGCCAGGCAACAGCAATAGAGCAAGAGGACAGAGCCTCAGGTGGTGCCAGGGGAGGTCTAGGCTGGATGTCAGGAAGAAGTTGTTGGCAGAGAGAGTGATTGGCATTGGAATGGGCTGCCCAGGGAGGTGGTGGAGTCTCTGTGCCTGGAGGTGTTGAAGCAAAGCCTGGATGAGGCACTCAGTGCTGTGGTCTATTTGATTGGCTAGGGCTGGGTGCTAGGTTGGAGTGGCTGAGCTTGGAGGTCTCTTCCAACCTGCTTGATTCTATGATTCTATGATTTTTTCCTACTTTAAGCTCTGCAGTTATTGTCTTTTAAGTACTGTTTGCACTTGAAAGGTAACCACAGTGTTACAACAGGAGCAGTTCACAGAATGTGTAGTCATAAAATGGTTGAGATTAAAAAGGACCTTTGGAGCTCATTAGGTCCAAACTTCTTACTCCAACAAACCCACCTAAATTACCCAGACAGATATTTAATATCTACAAGTGTGGAGACTCCACAACAGTCTTGAGCAACTCATGCTGGAGCTCAGCCATCCTCAGGGTTGCTGTCTACAACTACTTGAAGGGAGGCTGTAGCCAGGTGGGGTTGGTCTCTTCTGCCAGGCAAGCAGCAACAGAAGAAGGGGACACAGTCTCAAGTTGTGGCAGGGGAGGTCTAGGCTGGATGTTAGGAGGAAATTGTTGGCAGAGAGAGTGATTGGCATTGGAATGGGCTGCCCAGGGAGGTGGTGGAGGCACCATCCCTGGAGGTGTTGAAGCAAAGCCTGGCTGAGGCACTTAGTGCCATGGTCTGGTTGACTGGATAGGGCTGGGTGCTAGGTTGGACTGGATGAGCTTGGAGGTCTCTTCCAACCTGCTTGATTCTATGATTCTATGGTCAAAAAGTGTTTCTTGATGCTCAGAGGCACTCTCCTGGGTTTCAGTTTGTGCCCACTGCCCTGTCCTATCACTGTGCACCACTGAAAATAGGTCCCATCCTGAAGGTATAGTTCAAACTTGAATGTAACCAAAGTCAACCATCAGAGAGAGACAAGCTCAAGCTAACACAGTCTGCAGTAGTCTCCCTTTGCCCACTTTCATTTCTGCATTTGATCAGTGTTATTCTGAACAGTGCAAATTTCAATCACTGTGCTCTCACCATCCTTCTTAGTGCACATGCCACAACTCTGTTTGCTTTGGCTTCTCAGACAATAATACACCCCATGCACTTGGATTTTTTACATTCCTATGTTCTTCAAGTTTTAAAAGCCACTCAATTTTATTTTCCTGAGAATTCTCCATTTATGCTTAAGTGAAACTTCACTTCTTCCCTTTAAAAACCCTCCTGCCACACAGAGTCTTCCATTTGTTGACTGGTTCTTGATTAATTCCTTATATAATACTGAGGTTTCCAGAGCTGTTCCCTTCCCCTTTAAATAAGCCTTACTATGACAGGTTATAAATGATGTCCTAGATCACTACCTTCCCAACACCCCAGCAATCCATCTGCATTTCTAATGCATTCAGCACAGTATCCAAATGCCAGCTGAAGCATTTAACCTTGTTATGGAATCATAGAATCAGTCAGAGTTGGAAGGGACCACAAGAATATACAGTTCCAACCCCCCTGCCATGGGCAAGGACACCCTACCCTAGAGCAGGCTGCACACAGCCTCAGCCAGCCTGGCCTCAAACACCTCCAGCCATGGGGTCTCAACCACCTCCCTGGGCAACCCATTCCAGCCTCTCACCACTCTCATGCTCAACAACTTCCTCCTCACCTCCAGCCTCACTCTCCCCACCTCCAGCTTTGCTCCATTCCCCCTAGCCCTGTCACTCCCTTAAAGTCTGAAAAGTCCTTTCCCAGCTTTTTTAGCCCACTTCAGATCCTGCAAGGTCACAAGAAGGTCCCCTGGGAGCCTCCTCTTCTGCAGCCTGCACAGCCCCAACTCTTTCAGTCTGTGCTCACAGCAGAGCTGCTGCAGCCCTCTGAGCATCCTCCTGGCCCTGCTCTGGACACACTCCAGCATCTCCACATACCTCTTGTAATGGAGGCTCCAGAACTGGATGCAGTACTCCAGGTGGGGTCTCAGCAGAGCAGAGCAGAGGGGGAGAATCCCCTCCCTGGCCCTGCTGGCCACACTGCTGCTGCTGCAGCCCAGGCTCTGCTTGGCTTTCTGGGATGCAAGTGCACACTGCTGGCTCCTGTTGAGCTTCTCATCCATCAGCATCCCCAAGTCCCTCTCCTCAGGGCTGCTCTCCAGCCACTCACTGCCCAGCCTGGATTTGTGCTTGGCATTGCTCCGACCCAGATGCAGGACCTTGCCCTTGGTCTTGTTGTACCTCAAATGTTGTCATTTTACCCCAGATCAGGTATTCAAATATTTTCTCTTTTATTATCACTATTTTTATTGTTAGTATTTGACTCAGTAGTGAAACCTTCTGGCTGGAAGCTGCCACTTCCAGGGTTAGCTCTGAAGGTGTTTTACAAGCACTGGAGACAGAAAGGGCAATTTTCTGCCCCAGTCAAGAGTTTGCTGGAGGTTGCCCACGTGCCAAATTAATTGGTGTTTGGGCCAGATCTGATTCTAAAAGCTTCACTTCATTTCTTTTTCAGAGGTGCATTAAAAATAACCTCATTGGTTTAATTAAATGGATTGCTGTGGAAGGAAGATAGATTACAGATTCTCTAATGCTTAGGCTGGATCCAGAAAGGGATAAAATAATCTGTTGCTGCCTGCAGAATCCTGCCTGGAAAAGATTGACAGGCATTAGATGAGGTATTTGAAGATACTTCCCTGAAAGGCTTCTCAAAGACTGGCCCAGGCTGCCCAGAGAATTGGTTGAATCTCCATGCCTGGAGGTGTTTCTAACAGGCAGAGAGGTGGTGCTGAGGTTAGCAGAGTTAGAGAATGCTTGGACTTGATGATGATCTTAAAGGTTTTTTCCCAAGCAAAACTATTTTATGATTCTAAGATTCTGCTCTGTGATTTTGGCTCACTTGTGGTGCCTCAGAAGTGCTGATACCCTCAACTCTGCCTCTTTTAAACCCCTTCAGGGATGGGGATGCAGCCACTTCCCAGGGGAGAAGAAGGGAGCCCTCCAGGATCTGAAAGGGACCTACAATAAAGCTGGGGAGGGAGTTTTCAGGCTCTGAGGGAGTTACAGGATTAGGAGGAATGGAGCAAAGGTGGAGGTGGGTAGGTTCAGCCTGGAGGTGAGGAGGAAGTTGTTGAGCAGGAGAGTGGTGAGAGGCTGGAATGGGTTGCCCAGGGAGGTGGTTGAGGCCCCATGGCTGGAGGTGGTTGAGGCCAGGCTGGATGAGGCTGTGTGCAGCCTGCTCTAGGGTAGGGTGTCCCTGGGCATGGCAGGGGGGTTGGAACTGGCTGCTCCTTGTGGTCCCTTCCAACCCTGGCTGATTCTGTGATTCTAAGACTAAAGTCTGTGGCACACTTTGAGGCTATATATGCTATATGTGGGATGTGCAGGCATTTAAAACCACTTAAAAGGCAGGCAAACTGTGGATCTACATTCCTGCTTTTCCTGAAATCCAAGTGTGCATCACCTTATTTGCTTGGAGGACTGCTGCTGTCCTCCTTTCAGCAAGATGCTGTGGAATTCACCTTTGTGTATTTCACAGAATCACAGAATGTCAGGGGCTGGAAGCGACCTCCAAAGCTCATCCAGTCCAACCCCCCTGCCAGAGCAGGAGCACCTAGAGCAGATCACACAGGAACACATCCAGGAGCTCTTGAATATCTCCAAAGGGAGACTCCACAACCCACCTGAGCAGAGTAATCACAGGATCCTGTCCAATGGTCCAGTGTTCTGTCACACTCATGTGGAAAAAATTCCATGTGTCCATGGAACTTCCTGTGCCTCAGCTTCCACCCATTGCCCATTGGGGATCACCCAGCAGAGCCTGGCTCCAGCCTCCTGGCACTCACCTGCACATCTTTATCAACATGAATGAGGTCAGCCTCAGGCTCCTCCTCTCCAAGCAGCACAGCCCCAGCTCCCTCGGGCTCTTCTCATAAGAGAGCTGTTCCATTCCCTTCAGCATCTTTGTAGCTCTGTTCTGGACTCTTTCAAGCAGTTTTATGTCCCTCTTGAACTGCAGGGCCCAGAACTGGACACAGTACTCCAGATGCAGCCTCCCCTGGCTTCATCTTTGCAGCCCTTCTCAAAGTCCAAGAAGGAAGCCTTTGTTGTCTCCTTCTCACTTTACACAGATGTCTGACTCCTTGCACCACTCCTGCAGTAGCTATCTCCCAACCTGAGTTTTTGCTATGCTGGGTGAAACACATTGATCTCTGTCATTCTGCACTTGTGCCAGATCAAACCAGGACTGGAGCTGGGTCTTTGGCAGCCTTCACAATATTCTCTTTCTGCTAATTCCCCATGTGTGCAAACAAACCTGCAGCACAGAGAAGCCTCACACTGAAATGTCTACTGAATGTGCCTGTTCTGTCTCTTGCCAGGGAGAGAAGGAAAAGCTTTGTGAGCCTTCATCATTTGTTTCTGTGCTGCAGCAGTGGCACCAGGATCTCATCCAAAGAATAGTTTGCTGAGTAAATCAGCAAGCTTCTCTGACAGCTATCAAGAGTGACTGAGTTGGAGGGCAGAAGGGCTCTGCAGCAGGACCTTGACTGCCTGGACAGATGGGCAGAGTCCAAGGGGATGGCATTCAATAGCTCCAAGTGCAGGGTGCTGCACTTTGGCCACAACAACCCCATGCAGAGATACAGGCTGGGGTGGGAGTGGCTGGAGAGCAGCCAGACAGAGAGGAATCTGGGGGTGCTGATTGATACCCACCTGAACATGAGCCAGCAGTGTGCCCAGGTGGCCAAGAGAGCCAGTGGCATCCTGGCCTGCATCAGGAATGGTGTGGCCAGCAGGAGCAGGGAGGTCATTCTGCCCCTGGACTCTGCACTGCTTAGACCACACCTTGAGTGCTGTGTTCAGTTCTGGGCCCCCCAGTTTAGGAGGGACATTGAGATGCTTGAGCGTGTCCAGAGAAGGGCAACGAGGCTGGGGAGAGGCCTTGAGCACAGCCCTACGAGGAGAGGCTGAGGGAGCTGGGATTGGTTAGCCTGGAGAAGAGGAGGCTCAGGGGTGACCTTATTGCTGTCTACAACTACCTGAGGGGAGGTTGTGGCCAGGATGAGGTTGCTCTCTTCTCTCAGGTGGCCAGCACCAGAACAAGAGGACACAGCCTCAGGCTGCACCAGGGGAGATTTAGGCTGGAGGTGAGGAGAAAGTTCTTCCCTGAGAGAGTCATTGGACACTGGAATGGGCTGCCCGGGGAGGTGGTGGAGTCGCCGTCCCTGGAGCTGTTCAAGGCAGGACTGGACGTGGCACTTGGTGCCATGGTCTGGCCTTGAGCTCTGTGGTAAAGGGTTGGACTGGATGATCTGTGAGGTCTCTTCCAACCCTGATGATACTGTGATACTGTGAAGAGCATCCCTTTGTGGGAGGATCAGAGCTAGGCTGGATCACTTTTAGGGCTCTAGACAGTTTTACACTGCAGTTCATTGTCACCCTCTCAGTTCTTCCTTGCTCTCAGCACATCCCCTGGTACTGCTGCTGTGCTAACACTGTAATTAAAATGCTCTGTAAACACTCTTCATCAGCCAGGCACTTCTGGTGTTAAGTGAGGCCACTGGGCTTCATGCCTGCTTTGTTCCTGCTCCTCCCCATTCAGCTGTGCTTGGTTTTATTCTGGATTGTTTGGGTTTTGGGTTGGGTTTATTTATTTTGTTTGGGTTTTGGGTTTTGTTTCTTTGTTTGGGCTATGTTTTGGTTTGGTTTTTGGATTTGTTTGCTTTTTGGTCGTTGGTTGGTTGGTTTGCTTTTTTTTTCTGGAGTGGGGAATAGAATCATAGAATGAACCAAGTTGGAAGAGACCTCCAAGCCCATCCAGTCCAACCTAGCACCCAGCCCTGTCCAGTCAACCAGACCATGGCACTAAGTGCCTCAGCCAGGCTTTGTTTCAACACCTCCAGGGATGGTGCCTCCACCACCTCCCAGGGCAGCCCACTCCAATGCCAATCACTCTCTCTGCCAACAACTTCCTCCTAACATCCAGCCTAGACCTACCCTGGCACAACTTGAGACTGTGTCTCCTTGTTCTGTTGCTGGTTGCCTTGCAGAAGAGCCCAACCCCACCTGGCTACAGCCTCCCTTCAGGTAGTTGTAGACAGCAAGATGTAATGTCTTCAAACTAGATGAAGCTCAGTTTAGATTAGTAATTAGGGAGAAATTTGTCCCCTTGACAGTGGTGATGCAATGAAAAGAGTTAGGCAGAGAGATTCTGAAGGTTCCAAGCCTGGAAGAGTTCAAGGTCAAGTAGAATCATAGAGTCACAGGATCAGTCAGGGTTGGAAGGGACCACAAGGAGTAGCCAGTTCCAACCCCTCTGCCATGCCCAGGGACACCCTACCCTAGAGCAGGCTGCACACAGCCTCAGCCAGCCTGGCCTCAAACACCTCCAGCCATGGGGCCTCAACCACCTCCCTGGGCAACCCATTCCAGCCTCTCACCACTCTCCTGCTCAACAACTTCCTCCTCACGTCCAGTCTGACTCTCCCCATCTCTTGCTTTGCTCCATTCCCCCCACTCCTGCCACTGCCTGAGAGACTAAAAAGTCCCTCCCCAGCTTTTTTGTAGCCCCCTTCAGATGCTGGAAGGCCACAAGAAGGTCCCCTGGGAGCCTCCTCCAGACTGCACAGCCACAACTCCTTCAGTCTGTGCTCACAGCAGAGCTGCTGCAGCCCTCTGAGCATCCTCCTGACACTGCTCTGGACACACTCCAGCATCTCCACATCCTTCTTGTAATGGGGGCTCCAGAGCTGGACAGGGAAGGATAGGGCCTTGAGCTGTCTGGTCTAGTGGAAGGTGTCAGTGTCTGTAGCATAAAGTTGCCACCTGGCTACAACTTTTTGCTATGGATATTTCTGCACCCATCTTGTTTTTTCAGCAAGCACCAGATAAGCTCCTGCTCAAAAGCACATTGTGATGGTTTGGGTGTTCCCTGCCCCCCACTCCCACTTTGGAAATCACCCAGACTAGACTCAGCCAGCTCTGGAAATGGAATGAAGCTTATATTTACAGCTCAGCACAATAGACAAGCAGATAGTTACAGGATATACTGTTCTAGACAGAAATAGACAAGGTAAAAGGTAACACAGAAACACAACAGCCCTCCCAGAAACCTGCGTCCCCAGGAGGGGCTCCCAACCACCCCTGCACCTTCCCCCTGCCCCTCTCAACCTTACCCCAGTCCCAAGGAAGAATGGAGGTTTGGCCAGGGGATTAGGAAGCAAAGTGGATCAATCAGAGAGGCTAGAGAGATGCAGCTCAGAGCTCCCCAGCAGGAGAAGTGCCTTATCTATGTTTGGATTTTTGTTTTTATACACATCAGCAAGCCTATGAGCGAGGTAGACATCACCATTGCTTTCCTTCCACAGCCTGTAATCCAGTCCTTCTCACCCAAACATTCTAGCTAGGCTCAAACTGGCACACACATGCACACAGGTTCTATCTATTTATTGTCTACAACTACCTGAAGGGGCATTGTAGCCAGGTGGGGGGTGGCCTCTTCTCCCAGGCAACCAGCAATAGAACAAGGGGACACAGTCTCAAATTGTGCCAGGGTAGGTCTAGGCTGGATGTTAGGAAGAAGTTCTTCACAGAGAGAGTGATTGGCATTGGAATGGGCTGCCCAGGGAGGTGGTGGAGGCACCGTCCCTGGGGGTCTTCAAGAAAAGCCTGGCTGAGGCACTTAGTGCCATGGTCTGGTTGACTGGATAGGGCTGGGTGCTAGGTTGGACTGGATGATCTTGGAGGTCTCTTCCAACCTGCTTGATTCTATGACTCTATGTTGATTGGATAGGGCTGGGTGCTAGGTTGGACTGGCTGAGCTTGGAGGTCTCTTCCAACCTGCTTGATTCTATGACTCTATATTGATTGGATAGGGCTGGGTGATAGGTTGGACTGGCTGAGCTTGGGGGTCTGTTCCAACCTGGTTGATTCTATGATTCTATGATTCTCTCCATTACCCAGAGCGTTCCCTTCCACCACCACTTCCAAAAGTCCAGGACCTTTGATTGAGAAACATCCGTAGGGAAAGGCTCTGCCAGAGAGAGAGAAGAACATCAGCGGGATCAGATTAGAGCAGGACAAAGCCAGCCAATCCAAAACCAAAACATTTGCAAGCAAGGGCAGAGCGTGTGTGGAGAGAGGAGCAATGCTCACAGCAAACAGCATGCTCAGGATGTTAGCTCTTAGTCACTTGTGTCTACAGAAGCATCTGTCAAAACAACGAATCCTATTTCTCCAGACTTTCACCCTCCTCCCCGTTTTGAACTCCAGCCACAGGCACTTCTGCTGGGCACCAGTAGTCATTACTGCATTGTCATTGCCTGTTGTTCCCTGAATCCTGACCTTTCTCTTTTAATTCAAGGAAAATCCCATTGCAGAGTGAAAAAAAAACCCCACCAAGGTCCCAGTTCCAGCAGATGACTCATTTCTTTGTGGCCACATCAGCTTCCATTGCATATTTAACTTTGAAATGTTACTGGAAGAGAGGGAGAGAAAAGAAAGAGGTGGATCAAAAGGTCATTAGTAGCAAGTGTTCTAGGGAGGAGGAGGTGAACGTCATGAGAATGAAGATTAAAGAAGGGGAGGGGGGGTGTTTAAAAAGCTTTGCTGGTGGATATGGAAAGGATAAGCAGTAAGGAATGACCAGCAGTCATCTTTAGAGGAGATTGCAAAGCTGAAGAAAAGTGAATGTGTTTAATAGGGAGAATCACCAAACTTCAGGGGTTGGAAGGAACCTTTGGAGATCATCGAGTCCAACCTCCCTGCCCAGGCAGGATCACCCAGGACAATTTGCCCAGGAATGCACCCAGGCAGGCTTTGAAAGTCGCCAGAGAAGGAAACTACACCTCCCCTGCCACAGCTTCAGACTGTGTCCCCTTGTTCTATTGCTGCTTGCCTGGCAGAAGAGCCCAACCCCACCTGGCTACAGCCTCCCTTCAGGTAGTTGCAGACAGCAGTGAGCTCTGCCCTGAGCCTCCTCTTCTGCAGGCTGCACACCCCCAGCTCCCTCAGCCTCTCCTCATAGGGTTTGTGTTCCAGGCCTTTCACCAGCTTTGTTGTCCTTCTCTGGACACCTTCCAGCACCTCAACATCTCTCTTGAACTGAGGAGCCCAGAACTGGACACAGCACTCAAGGTGTGGCCTGAGCAGTGCTGAGCACAGGAGCAGAAGAACCTCCCTTGTCCTGCTGCCCACACTGCTCCTGAGCCAGCCCAGGATGCCATTGGCTCTGCTGCCCACCTGGGCACACTGCTGCCTCATCTTCAGCTACTCTCTAGCAGCACCCCCAGCTCCCTCTCTGCCTCCAGCCACTCTGTCCCCAGCCTGTAGTGCTGCTTGGGGTTGTTGTGTAGAACCCTGCACTTGGCCTTGTTCCATCTCATCCCATTGGCCTCTGCCCACCCATCCAGTCTGGCAAGGTCACAGGATCACAGCATTTCTCATCTTGGAAAAGCCCTTCAAGCTCATCGAGTCCAAGCATTAGTTCCACACTGACAAGTCCTTGACTAAACCAAATCCCTCAGCACAACATCTCATCACTTTGAATCGCTGTGGTTGGAAGAGACCACCAGAATCATCCAGTCCAACCTTCATCCCAGAAGCCTTCATCACTAGACCATAGCCTTAAGCACCACATCCACTCTCCTTTTAAACACCTCCAGGGATGGTGACTCCCTGGGCAGCCTGTTCCAGTGCCTGACCACCTGCTCAGCAAAGAATTCCTCCCAACAGCCAACCTAAACCTCCCCTGACACAACTTAAGGCCATTTCCCCTCATCCTGTCGTTGGTAATTCAGGAGAAGAGACCAGCTCCAGCCTCACTACAATCTCCTTTTAGGTAGCTGTAGAGGGCAATAAGGTCTCCTCTCAGCCTCCTCTTCTCCATACTAAACACCCCCAGCTCCCTCAGCAGCTCCTCACAGGCCATGTTTGCCAGACCTCTCCCCAGCCTCATCGCCCTTCTCTGCACCTGCTCCAGCACCTCAATGTCTCTCCTGTACTGTGGTGACCCAAACTGGACGCAGTACTCGAGCTGTGGTCTGACAAGTGCTGAGTACAGGGGCATGATCACATCCCTGCTCCTGCTGCTCACACCATTGCTGATCCAGGCCAGGATGCTGTTGGCCTTTTTAGCCACCTGGGCACACTGCAGGCTCATGTTCAGCTGCTGGCCACCAACACCCCCAGGTCCTTTTCTGCCAGGCAGCTCTCCAGCCACTCCTCCCCCAGCCTGTAGGGCTGCTGGGGATTGTTGTGTCCAAAGTGCATGACCCAGCACTTGACCTTGTTAAACCTCATGCCATTGGCCTCAGCCCATGGCTCCAGCCTGTCCAGTCTGCAAGGCTTTCCCACCCCCCAGCAGATTGACACTTCTACTTCACTTGGTGTCATCTGCAAACTTGCTGAGGGTGCATTCAATCCCCTCAGCCAGGTCATTGATGAAGAGATTAAACAAGCCTGGCCCCAAAACTGAGCCCTGAGGGACTGCACTTGTGACCAGTCACCAACTGCATCTAACGCCATGGACCACAGCTCTCTGGGCTCAGCCATCCAGCCTGTTTTTAACCCAGCAAAGAGTCTACCTGTCTAAGCCATGAGCTGCCAACTTCTGCAGCAAAATGCTGGAGGTCCCTCTGCAGGGCTCTCCTACCCTCCAACAGCTCCACACCTGCTCCTAGCTTGGTGTCATCTGCAAACTTACTGATGCTGGACTCAATCCCCTGCTCCAGATCGTCAATAAAGATATTGAACAGGACTGTGCCCAGCACTGATCGCTGGGGCACACCAGCAGTGCCAGCTGTGGCACCACTCACCACCACTCTCTGGGCCAGCCTCTCCAGCCAGTTCTTGACCTATTTCAGAGTGAAACTTTGGCAACTCCAAAAGGCAAATCTATCTATACCTGCTCTGACAAAACCAGCAGCTTGGATGGAGATGTCTAACTTTAAGATACCAACAATAACTGACCTAAATCCTATCTTCTGCCCAAAAGTACAGGAGAGTATGTTCAGGATTAAAATGTCACCAGTAGGTAGTGGAAGACTGAAAGTAATTTGAGGCTGGAAGGCAGATTAAATATCAGCAACAGTTATAGTTTAGGTTTGGGTGGGTTTTTTTTTTTTGCTTCTAATGAAAACTAAACCCAAAGAACTTCCTGAGATATATTACAAAATCACAAGGGGTTGAGAAATTGGTTATGAAAATGGTCAGGGTCCTTCAATAAAAACTTCATAAAAGGAGATTGAAAGATGCTGTGATTGTTTACAGAGGAGATGAATGTGAGCAGCTGTGAGGGAAATATATTAAATCTTGAGAAGGTAGAGGAAGAGCTTCTTAGTCTTCATTTTACTATGGAGGGAAGGAAGGAAGGAAGGAAGGAAGGAAGGAAGGAAGGAAGGAAGGAAGGAAGGAAGGAAGGAAGGAAGGAAGGAAGGAAGGAAGGAAGGAAGGAAGGAAGGAAGGAAGGAAGGAAGGAAGGAAGGAAGGAAGGAAGGAAGGAAGGAGAAAAAAGAAAGAAGGAAAGAAGGAAAGAAGGAAAGAAGGAAAGAAGGAAAGAAGGAAAGAAGGAAAGAAGGAAAGAAGGAAAGAAGGAAAGAAAGAAAGAAAGAAAGAAAGAAAGAAAGAAAGAAAGAAAGAAAGAAAGAAAGAAAGAAAGAAAGAAAGAGAGGAAGAGAGGAAGGGAGGAGGGGAGAAAGAAAGAAAGAAAGAAAGAAAGAAAGAAAGAAAGAAAGAAAGAAAGAAAGAAAGAAAGAAAGAAAGAAAGAAAGAAAGAAAGAAAGAAAGAAAGAGAAAGAAAGAAAGAAAGAAAGAAAGAAAGAAAGAAAGAAAGAAAGAAAGAGAGAGAGAGAGAAAGAGAGAAAGAAAGAAAGAAAGAAAGAAAGAAAGAAAGAAAGAAAGAAAGAAAGAAAGAAAGAAAGAGAAAGAAAGAGAGAAAGAAAGAGAGAAAGAAAGAGAGAAAGAAAGAGAGAAAGAGAGAAAGAGAGAAAGAGAGAAAGAGAGAGAGAGAGAGAGAAAGAGAGAGAGAAAGAAAGAGAGAAAGAGAGAGAGAAAGAGAGAAAGAGAGAAAGAGAGAAAGAAAGAGAGAAAGAAAGAGAGAAAGAGAGAAAGAAAGAGAGAAAGAAAGAGAGAAAGAGAGAAAGAAAGAGAGAAAGAGAGAAAGAAAGAGAGAAAGAAAGAGAGAAAGAGAGAAAGAAAGAGAGAAAGAAAGAAAGAAAGAAAGAAAGAAAGAAAGAAAGAAAGAAAGAAAGAAAGAAAGAAAGAAAGAAAGAAAGAAAGAAAGAAAGAAAGAAAGAAAGAAAGAAAGAAAGAAAGAAAGAAAGAAAGAAAGAAAGAAAGAAAGAAAGAAAGAAAGAAAGAAAGAAAGAAAGAAAGAAAGAAAGAAAGAAAGAAAGAAAGAAAGAAAGAAAAAAAACAGAACTGAGAGAAATTCTCCAGGTAACACATGTCGTTAATGGACAGCAGTGAAGGGGAAAAGGACCTGGGCATCCTGGTGGATGGGAGGTTGAGCATGAGCCAGCAGTGTGCTCTGGTGGCCAGGAAGGCCAATGCCATTCTGGGGTGTATGAGAAGGAGTGAGTTAGTAAGTCCAGAGAGATTCTCCTCCCCCTCTACTCTGCCCTGGGGAGGCTGTGTCTGGAATGTTGTGTCCAGTTCTGGGCTCCTCAATTCAAGGGCAGGGACCTGCTGGAGAGAGTCCAGCGTAGAGCCACAAAAGTGCTGAAGGCAGTGGAACATCTTCCTTAAGAGGAGAGGCTGAGGGAGATGTGGCTGTGTAGCTTGGAGAGGAGAAGCCTGAGGGGTGACCTCATTCATGTTGATAAAGATGTAAAGGTGAGTGCCAGGAGGCTGGAGCCAGGCTCTGCTGGGTGATGCCCAATGCCAGGACAAGGGGCAATGGTGGAAGCTGCGGTATAGGAAGTTCCATGGAAACATGAGGAGGAATTCTTTCACCCTAAGGGTGACAGAGCCCTGGAACAAGCTGCCCAGGTGGGTTGTGAAGTTTCCCTCTCTTGAGATATTCCAAACCTGCCTGGATGTGCTCCTGTGTGATCTGGTCTAGGTGATCCTGCTGTGGCAGGGGGTCTGGACTGGATGAGCTTTTGAGGTCCCTTCCAGCCCCTGATAATTCTGTGATTTGGTAACATTCTGCAACCACTTGTGGAGCTCAGCACCAAAGTGTGGAGTTGAGGCTATGTGAAAACAAGGTTCAGCTGTGTGCTAGCTCTAGTTACAGCAACTGTTGTTCTGGTCTGACAGAATTGGTTTTACAAAGAGATAAGCCTCATTTTTCTCCATCTCCCTCTATGAATGCTTGAAATGTATCCCAGACTTACCCCAGTCACAGTGGATTTACATACAAATTGTGATGCCTCTCTGGATGCAGATGAGCATGAGAGACAAAAAGCACACCTTGGTTTTTGCCTTGCCTCCCTCTGCTATTACCATTGTGTGAAATAAGCCTGGGCAAGTTCAAAGTTGGTTTGATCTGCACACTTAAACCTGTCTGCCACTCAAAGTAATGTCTTACTTTGGAACACATTTTATGCCTGGAGGGATCTCCTAAGATTGGAAAATAATCTGTATTTCATCTATTCACATTCTTCCTCTGATCACATCCAAAGAATAAGTAAGCAGGGAAAATTTGTTCAGGTGCCCCAAATGAAAGAGAATGAAAATAGAAACTCCATAGGGCTCCTTTTGAGTTCAGAAAACCATCTTTAGAGTGATGGAATCATTTTGGTTATAAAAGAACGTGAAGCTTATTGACTCCAAGCATTAACCCAGTGTTGTCAAGGCCACCACTAAACCATGTGCCCCAGCACCACACCCACACATCCTTTAAAAACCTTCAGGGATGGAGACTCCATCACTTCCCTGGAGGGATTGATAACCATTTGGGCAAAGAAGTTTTGCCTACCAACTGATCTAGACAATCTCTATCCACATTTAAAATCATTTATGGACATATAGATCATAGAAGCAGAGAATCAAGCAGGTTGGAAGAGACCTCCAAGATCATCCAGTCCAACCTAGCACCCAGCCCTAGCCAATCAACTAGACTGTGGAACTAAGTCTAGTGATCCAGGGTAGGGTGTCCCTGCCCATGGCAGGGGGGTTGGAACTAGATGATCCTTGTGGTCCTTTCCAACCCTGACTGATCCTATGATTCTACGAGTTTAAGTGCCTCATCCAGGCTTTGCTTGAATACCTCCAGAGATGATACTCCACCACCTCCCTGGGCAGCCCATTCCAATGCCAATCACTCTCTGTGCCAACAACATCCTCCTAACATCCAGCCTAGACCTCCCCTGACACAACTTGAGACTGTGTCCCCTTCTTCTGTTGCTGACTGCCTGGCAGAAGAGAACAATCCTTACCTGGCTACAGCCTCCCTTCAGGTAGTCGTAGACAGCAATCATGCTTAGACTCAAAAATTTTAAGGACTTTTTCCATTCTCTGATTCTTTTTTTAACTTCAGCCTTGGGAATCTCGGGTCCAATGCTCATTTAGGTCATTGGTACTTTTGCCTCCCTGATGCAAAACCATGAGCATCTGCAGAAAGCCCCAATGAGCAATGAAGGAGGGACAGGATTCTGATGCGATAGACCTGTTGATATCAAGGACTTTGAGCACATAGAATCATAGAATCAAGCAGGTTGGAAGAGACCTCCAAGCTCAGCCAGTCTAACCTAGCACCCAGCCCTAGCCAGTCAACCAGACCATGGCACTAAATGCCTCAGCCAGGCTTTGCTTCAACTCCTCCAGGCACAGTGACTCCTCCACTCCCTGGGCAGCCCATTCCAATGCCAATCACTCTCTCTGCCAACAACTTCCTCCTAACATCCAGCCTAGACCTGCCCTGCCACAACTTGAGACTCTGTCCCCTTGTTCTTCTGTTGCTGGTTGCCTGGGAGAAGAGACCAACCCCATCTGGCTACAGCCTCCGTGCAGGTAGTTGCAGACAGCAGTGAGCTCTCCCCTGAGCCTCCTCTTCTGCAGGCTGCACACCCCCAGCTCCCTCAGCCTCTCCTCATAGGATTTGTGTTCCAGGCCCTTCACCAGCTTTGTTGCCCTTCTTTGGACACCCTTCAGCATGTCAGCATCTCTCTTGATCTGAGGAGCCTAGAACATAAGCCAAAAAGGCAGCTTTTTCCACAGTGAGACCAAGAAACAGATATTTAATTAATACCTGGAAGACAGAATGGAAATGGAAAGTGAACAGCAACACAAAAATCTTTCCTTTTAAAGGGAAATCTTGCTTCTGTACCTGAACACCAACCCCCAGCCAAGCTCAGGTTGAGCTTTGGCACCCCTGATTTAATCCAGCCACGCGTTGTGCTAGGCGAGAGCAGTGAGCAATGTAGCTCCCCACTGATGGTGTGGAATCAAGCCCGCCAGCTCCCTGCAGTGATTTGTCTTACACTGATGAAATTACATTCATCTACAAGATTATGGTGTAATTAATAACAATTTAATACTCAGGAAGCCTTGTCCATGACTGGCTAGGAGCGCTCATCTGGGTAATTAATGACAAGCCAGATCACTACGCAGGAAGCTACTTAAGAGCTGCAGCCCTTGAGTGCTTAAAATCGTTTGTTTTACAAGTTGCAAAGCCATCAGAGTTGGGCTAAAGCTCTAAGTGAAACTGTTTTCCTTGAGACTCATGCTGCTGAGCTTGGCAGTGTTTTTTTTTCCCTTTGGTCATAGAATCATAGAATCAGCCAGGTTGGAAGAGACCTCCAAGATCAGCCAGTCCAACCTAGCACCCAGCCCTGGCCAATCAACCAGACCATGGCACTAAATGCCTCATCCAGGCTTTGCTTCAACACCTCCAGGCACAGCTACTCCTCCACCTCCCTGGGCAGCCAATTCCAATGCCAATCACTCTCTCTGACAACAACTTCCTCCTAACATCCAGCCTAGACCTGCCCTGACACAACTTGAGACTCTGTCCCCTTCTTCTCTTGCTGCTTGCCTGGGAGAAGAGACCAACCCCACCTGGCTACAGCCTCCCTTCAGGGAGTTGCAGACAGCAATGAGCTCTGCCCTGAGCCTCCTCTGCTGCAGGCTGCACACCCCCAGCTCCCTCAGCCTCTCCTCATAGGCTTTGTGTTCCAGGCCCCTCACCAGCTTTGTGGCCCTTCTCTGGACACCTTCCAGCACCTCAACATCTCTCTTGAATTGAGAGTCCCAGAACAGTACTCAAGGAGTGGCCTGACCCACTGGTACAGGGGCAGAAGAACCTCCCTTGTCCTGCTGCCCACACTGCTCCTAAGCCAGCCCAGGAGGCCATTGGCTCTGCTGCCCACCTGGGCACACTGCTGCCTCATCTTCAGCTCCTATGTACCAGCACCCCCAGGTCCCTTTCTTTCTGGCTACTCTCAGCCACTCTGTCCCCAGCCTGTATCACTGCTTGGAGTTGTTCCTCATTCCTTCACATGAGTGTTCTTTCCACCAAGGGCTGGGGAAGGAGCTGCCCCATCTTCTCCTTAAGCAGCATCATGAGGCAGGAGGTTGTTTTTTGTTCATGTTCTCATTCAGTTTAAAACTACCTTGGCAATCGAATCCAGGAGTTGCAGTAAGGCTACTCCACGCTGAGCTTTTAATTTATCACTGATTCATCTCAACACTCAGTGCTCTATTCCCTGTGGATTTACTGACTTGTTGGACTGCAAAGCTTAAGAACCAGGCTTTCCAAAGAAGCACCTCGAGTCCTTCAAGGAAAAGTGCCTGCAGTGTTACTGATCAGTCTGCAGACATCAGAGGCCACCTTGTGCCCTGGGGATCTGCTAATTGCCGCCTCTTGAGGTTGGGTGGAAACCTCCTTTGTTTGCCTGGCATCACATCTCTCAAAACGAGCTTTGCTTGGCTGCATGCTCTGAGGAGAGGTGGCAGGCAGTGGGGAAACAGATGGTTTGCAGAGGGAAGCTGTCACCATTCGGGTTTAAACAGCGCATCCCAGAGCGCTCCTTAGTCTCCTGAGATCTGAGGGTTGCTATCAGGCCACCTCCAGTTCTTCTCCTTCCTCTGCAGCTCTTCTGTAGAAGGAACAGGCTGGATTTGTGCTACCAATCTTTTCCTTGCAAGCAAAATGTTCTTGACCTTGCTGCATACCTTTGCCTTGAGTTGGGAGGGGGAGGGGGGAGTATTTCCCTTTCAGTGCTTGTTTTGCTTGAACTTGAGCCAGCAGTGTGCCCAGGTGGCCAAGAGAGCCAGTGGCATCCTGGCCTGCATCAGGAATGGTGTGGCCAGCAGGAGCAGGGAGGTCATTCTGCCCCTGTACTCTGCACTGGTTAGACCACACCTTGAGTGCTGTGTTCAGTTCTGGGCCCCCCAGTTTAGGAGGGACATTGAGATGCTTGAGCGTGTCCAGAGAAGGGCAACGAGGCTGGGGAGAGGCCTTGAGCACAGCCCTACGAGGAGAGGCTGAGGGAGCTGGGATTGGTTAGCCTGGAGAAGAGGAGGCTCAGGGGAGACCTCATTGCTGTCTGCAACTACCTGAGGGGTGGTTGTGGCCAGGAGGAGGTTGCTCTCTTCTCTCAGGTGGCCAGCACCAGAACAAGAGGACACAGCCTCAGGCTGTGCCAGGGGAGATTTAGGCTGGAGGTGAGGAGAAAGTTCTTCCCTGAGAGAGTCATTGGACACTGGAATGGGCTGCCCGGGGAGGTGGTGGAGTCGCCGTCCCTGGAGCTGTTCAAGGCAGGACTGGACGTGGCACTTGGTGCCATGGTCTGGCCTTGAGCTCTGTGGTAAAGGGTTGGACTTGATGATCTGTGAGGTCTCTTCCAACCCTGATGATACTGTGATACTGTGATTTTTCCTTCCTATTCTGCTTCCCATTGCTCCTAACCGAAGCACCTATCCCACAGCACTGCCCACCCAGCTGTGGGCTTGTCTGGAGAGCTGCCTTAGCCCACAGCCATGTCCAAGTCTCCTGTGACATGAGATGTATGGGCTGAAGGATGAAAGGAGGCTTTTGGATCCTGCACCACTTTGTGTTCATATGGGTTCCACCAGAGAGGCAGGATTTACCAGGAACCACTGCCTTCATGGCATCCTTGGGTGCAGCAAGAAAAGTGTGGCCAGCAGATCTAAGGAAGTTCTTCTCCCCCTCTACTCTGCCCTGGTGAGACCACACCTGTGATACTGTGTCCAATTTTGGGCTCCCCTGTTCAGGAGAAACAGGGACCTGCTGGAGAGAGTCCAGCAGGGAACCACTAAGATGACTGGGGGACTTGAGCATCTCCTCTATAGAGAGAGACTAAGAGCCCTGGGGCTGTTCAGTCTGGAGAAGACAAAGCTGAGAGGAGATCTGATCAATGTGTGCAAATACCTGAGGGGTGAGTGCCAAGAGGAGAGGGCCAAGCTCTTTTTGGTAGTGCACAGTAATAGGACAAGGAGCAATGGATGCAAACTGGAACACTGAAGGTTTCACCTCAACATGAGGAGAAACTTCTTTACAGTGAGGGTGCCAGAGCACTGGAACAGGCTGCTCAGAGAGGTTGTGGGGTCTCCTTCTCTGGAGACTTTCAAAGCCTGCCTGGACACATTCCTGTGTGGACTACCCTGGGTGATCCTGCTTGGCAGGGAAGGTTGGACTCAGTGATTTCTGGAGGTCCTTTCCTACCTCTAATATTCTGTGATTCATTCCAGTTAATACCTGCCATGTTCTGTTCTCTTGCCTCATATTGCTTCTGTTGGAGAGGGTCCAGAGGAGGTCACAGAAATGATCAGAGGGCTGAAGCACAACTCCAGAGAGCACAGGCTGAGAGAGTTGGGGCTGTTCTGCCTCACAAATGAATGTTCTGGTGAGATGTTATTGCAGCCTTTCCATACTTAAAGAGGCCTACAGGAAAAATAGGGACAGGCTTTTTATCAGGCCCTGTTGTGACAGGACAAGAGGTGATGGTTTAGAACAAAATCGTTATAGAATCAGACTAGAGAGAAAGCAGAAATGTTCTACAGGGATGGTACAGTGACCTGGTGAGCCACAGGTTACCCAGAGAGGTGACAGATGACCCATCCTTGGAACCATTTAAAACAGAATAGAATCATAGAATCAACCAGGTTGGAAGAGACCTCCAAGATCATCCAGTCCAACCTAGCACCCAGCCCTGGCCAGTCAACCAGACCATGCCACTAAGTGCCTCAGCCAGGCTTGGCTTCAACATCTCCAGCCACAGCCACTCCACCACCTCCCTGGGCAGCCCATTCCAATGCCAATCACTCTCTATGACAACAACTTCCTCCTCACATCCAGCCTAGACCTCCCCTGGCACAGCTTGAGACTGTGTCCCTGTATTCTATTGCTGGTTGCCTGGCAGAAGAGCCCAACCCCACCTGGCTACAGCCTCCCTGCAGGGAGTTGTAGACAGCAATGAGCTCTGCCCTGAGCCTCCTCTTCTGCAGGCTGCACACCCCCAGCTCCCTCAGCCTCTCCTCACAGGGCTGTGCTCCAGGCCCCTCACCACCCTTGCTGCCCTTCTCTGGACACCTTCCAGCACCTCAACATCTCTATTGAATTGAGGAGCCCAGAACTGGACACAGCACTCAAGGTGTGGCCTGAGCAGTGCTGAGTACAGGGGCAGAACAACCTCCCTTGTCCTGCTGCCCACACTGCTCCTGAGCCAGCCCAGGATGCCATTGGCTCTGCTGCCCACCTGGGCACTGCTGCCTCAGCTTCAGCTCCTATCTCCCAGCACCCCCAGTCACTCTCTGGCTGTCTGCTCTCAGCCACTCTGTCCCCAGCCTATAACGCTGCCTGTGACTCTGAGCAACCTGCTGTAGGGGAAGATAACTATTTCCTGATGAAGGCATAGATCTTTCTGGTCAGGAGCTGTCTGAGCAGCAGCTCTCTGGGAGGCCCAGAGCAAGCTGCTTTCCCACGAGCTGGCGATGTGCTGATGGAGGCAGAAGCTCCTGTGGCAGCATGTGACACTCTATGAAATGTCAGAGATGTTAATGCCCCAAGAAAAGGAATCTCTTCTCACAAGCAGGGCTCTGCTTCCACACCATCTGCAGCTCTTTTCTATCCAGTCCTCCTTATGCAGAGCCCAGGGAGGAGAGATGCCAAAGAACGCAGAGCAGCTCCACAGCTGCTGCGATGTAAACGCTTGTCAGACGGGCATGGAGGAGTGAAATACAGCCAAGGGCTTTGTGCCTCTGTTTATTTACTCTGAGGCCACATGCCAAGCAGTTCAATAGCACTGAGGAGCCCAAACCATCAGCTGTATAAACCCAGCATGACCTACTGAAAGAAAACGTGCTGGGCTTGCTCTTCCACAGGCAGAAAGTGGCTGAACTACTGAATTTCATGAAATCATAGAATCAGCCAGGTTGGAAGAGACCTCCAAGATCATCCAGTCCAACCTAGCACCCAGCCCTGGCCAATCAACCAGACCATGGCACTAAGTGCCTCAGCCAGGCTTTGCTTGAAGACCCCCAGGGACGGTGCCTCCACCACCTCCCTGGGCAGCCCATTCCAATGCCAATCACTCTCTCTGCCAGGAACTTCTTCCTAACATCCAGCCTAGACCTACCCTGGCACAACTTGAGACTGTGTCCCCTTGTTCTATTGCTGGTTGCCTGGCAGAAGAGGCCACCCCCCACCTGGCTACAATGCCCCTTCAGGTAGTTGTAGACAGTAATAAGATCACCCCTGAGCCTCCTCTTCTCCAGGCTAAACAGGCCCAGCTCCCTCAACCTCTCCTCATAGGATTTGTGCTCCAGGCCTCTCACCAGCTTTGTTGCCCTTCTCTGGACACCTTCCAGCACCTCAACATCTTTCTTCAATTGAGGGGCCCAGAACTGGACACAGCACTCAAGGTGTGGCCTGAGCAGTGCTGAGCACAGGGGCAGAAGAACCTCCCTTGTCCTGCTGGCCACACTGCTCCTGATGCAGGCCCAGGATGCCAGTGGCTCTCTTGGCCACCTGGGCACACTGCTGCCTCATCTTCAGCTACTATCTATCAGTACCCCCAGGTCCCTTTCCTCCTGGCTGCTCTCCAGCCACTCAGTCCCCAGCCTATAGTGCTGCTTGGGGTTGTTGTGGCCACAGTGCAGAACCCTGCCCTTGGCCTTGTTAAATCTCCTCCCATTGGCCTCTGCCCACCCATCCAGCCTGGCCAGGTCCCTCTTCAGGGCTCTCCTACCCTCCAACAGCTCCACACCTGCTCCTAGCTTGGTGTCATCTGCAAACTTACTGATGTTGGACTCAATGCCCTCGTCCAGGTCATCAATAAAGATATTGAACAGGACTGTGCCCAGCACTGATCCCTGGGGCACACCACCAGTGCCAGCTGCCAACTGGATGTGGCACCATTCAGCATCACTCTCTGAGCTCTGCCATCCAGCCAGTTCTTGACCCAGCACAGAGTGAATCTGTCCAAACCATGAGCTGCCAGCTTGACTAGGAGCTTCTTGTGGCAGACAGTGTCAAAGGCTTTGCTGAAGTCCAAGTAGACTACCACTGTCATAGAAGCACAGAATGCTAAGGGCTGGAAGGGACCTCCAGAGACCATCAAATCCCAAGCAGGATTTTTAACTAATTCCCCCCACACCTTTCCATGGGCTAAGTTCATTTTGTTTTTTCTGGATAAAACCAGTGCAGGAACAGCACCTGGAATAGTTGTTTTCTTCCAAGGAAAATTCACTCAGCTGTTAAGTCAGGCTGGTGATGAAAACCCTGGATTTTGTGAATGGAGAGGGACTATTTGCCAGCCTTCCAGCTGTATTCCAGCAAATAACAGGCTTTCAAGGAAACCACAGCTGCTCTGACAGAATGAGATGACCTTGGACTAGTTAATTCCTAGGTGTGAACACCACAGAGGTTTCTCTTTGCCCGACAATACTTGAAGCAAATGTCAAACCCAGGGATGTTATTAATCGCTTTGTTCCTCTCCTCCTAGCCTGTAGAATCACAGAATCAGACAGGGATGGAAGGGACCACAAGGATCAGCCAGTTCCAAGCCCCCTGCCATGCCCAGGGACACACTACCCTAGAGCAGGCTGCACACAGCCTCAGCCAGGCTGGCCTTAAACACCTCCAGCCATGGAGCCTCAACTACCTCCCTGGGCAACCCATTCCAGCCTCTCACCACTCTCCTGCTCAACAACTTCCTCCTCACCTCCAGCCTCACTCTCCCCACCTCCAGCTTTGCTCCATTCCCCCCACTCCTGCCACTCCCTCACAGCCTCAAAAGTCCCTCCACAGCTTTTTTGTAGCCCCCTTCAGATCCTGGAAGGCCACAAGAAGGTCACCTGGGAGCCTCCTCTGCTCCAGCCTGCACAGCCCCAACTCTTTGTGCTCACAGCAGAGCTGCTGCAGCGCTCTGAGCATCCTCCTGGCCCTGCTCTGGACACACTCCAGCATCTCCACATCCCTCTTGTAATGGGGGCTCCAGAACTGGATGCAGTACTCCAGGTGGGGTCTCAGCAGAGCCTGTCATGTAGATAATTCTGGAAACAGGATGGTGTTTGTGTTGTTGTAAGTGTTATGCCACCTGGGGTGCAAATCTTGGCTCTCAGGCCAATGTGACTTCAGGGCTGATGTTCCAAAATTCCACAGTCCATAATTAGTGTTCCTCAGCTAAATGCCTGAGGGATAAGAAAACATAAAGTGAGTCAGGGTCAGAGAACAAGAGAAGCAATCCCAAGGTTTTATTCCTTGTACATCCTGCCATTAAAGTTGGGGAACTTGAAAAACAACTGATTTTTCTCAGTGAGAAAGGAAGACCTTTTGTTTCAGCTCTTCTTTTACAGGTATTCTGGGACATCTTTACCCAAATTCGAAGATCTGGCTTCTTTTTTCCGTTATTTTCAGGTTTTTTCTCCTTGCACCCTCTGGTGGCAACAACTTCAACTCTATTCAGCAGCAACTGGCAGCTCGACGAAGTGGTCCTGTCGTAGGAGTGACTTCATCACACAACCAGAGAACGATGGGGGCTGGAAGAGATCTCTGTGGATCATCTGGACCAACCTTCCTGCTAAAGCAGGGGCACTCACAGGAGATTCCCAGCATCACAATGTCCAGTTGGCTTTGGAGTCTGCAGAGGAGACTCCACAACCTCTCTCTGCAGCTTACTTCAGGGCTCCAGCACCCTCACAGCAAAGAATTTTCTCCTGTGTAAATGGAACCTCCTTGATTCCAGTTTGCACCCCTTGCCCCTTGTCTTGTCACTGGGCATCAATGACAAGAGTCTGACCTCACACTCTTGCCAGCCATCACAAAGATCTCTTCTCAGACTGCTCTTCTCTAGGGTTGTTTTCCACAGAATCACAGAATTTAGAGGTTGGAAAGGACCTCCAGAGGTCATCAACTCCAACTACCCTGCCAAGGCTGGATGATTCAGGGCAGTTTGCACAGGAGTGCATCCAGGTGGGTTTGGAAAGTCTCCAGAGAAGAAGACTCCTCAACCTCCCTGGGCAACCTGCTCCAGTACTCCATCACCTTAAACACTCACTCTAAAGAGGTTTCTCCTCCTGTTGAGGCAAAACCTTTTATGTCCCACTTTGTAGCTGTTGCTACTTGTCTTATTGCTGCTGACCACCAAAAAGAGGTTAGCCTCAACCACTTGACACCCACCCCTCAGATATTTATACACATGGATAAGATCTCCTCTCAGCCTTCTCTTCTCCAGACTAAACAGCCCCAGGACTCTCAGTCTCTCTGAACTAGAGCTAGGGTCCAGGAGACAGAAATGCCAAACTACATCTACAAGTGTACATTCCTTGTGGCCTCACTTTCTTTAGGAGCAGATTTTGGGAAGCCAAGATATATTGTAGCCAGGTGGGGTTGGTCTCTTCTGCCAGGCAACCAGCACCAGAACAAGGGGACACAGTCTCAAGCTGTGCCAGGGCAGGTCTAGGCTGGATGTTAGGAGGAAGTTGTGGGCAGAGAGAGTGATTGGCATTGGAATGGGCTGCCCAGGGAGGTGGTGGAGTTGCCATCCCTGGGGGTGTTGAAGCCAAGCCTGGCTGAGGCACTTAGTGCCATGGTCTGGTCTGGTTTACTGGATAGGGCTGGGTGCTAGGTTGGAGTGGATGAGCTTGGAGGTCTCTTCCAACCTGGTTGATTCTATGATTCTGTTCTTGCCTCTCCAGCTGCAGATCCATTTTATAAGAAAGACTGGGAAGGGAGGATGCTTCAACAGGGCTCTGAGCAATCTGCTTTAGTTGCAGATGTCCTTTCTCACTGCTGAGGTATTGGACTACATGACCTTTGAAGATCCATTCCAACCCAAACCATTCTGTGATGACTTCAGAGATTGGCTGTCCAGCCTGTGCTTAGGAAGAGCTTTTTTCTGACTCCAGTGGAATATATTTTTCCCCCCTTTGCTTTCAGAAAGGAATGTGATTGATTTGCTGCTTTAAACAGACACTCCACTTCCATGCCAAGGGTAAGCTGCTGGACCCGAATCTCAGCTGGCAGTTGCTCTGCCAATGCTAATGAATAAACAGACTCAGCTTCTTGTCACATGTTGGTGAAATACTTTTACTTGATGGATGTGGCAGTCTGTAGTGACTTTGGGCATCATGTAACACTTAACCAACTTTCTCTATAAGCAGCTGCAAGCACTGTTAGAAAATATGGTGCTAGAGCTGAGCAGAGCTCGTGGGGGTTGAGTCAGCTTTGCCTCTGCAACTGAGAGTTCAGCAGGACTTAGCTTCATCTGTTCTTCAGAAGGATTTTGTAACCCAGCCTGGACTCCACTGCAGCCAAACAGTCTGGGTTGCCTTGGCTGTGTTTTCTGCAGTTGTCAATTGCTGCCAGCATTGCTCATTCCCAAGGACTCTGCATGCATGCTTCCATCCACGTGTGTGCCAGACCAGTATCACTTTGGCCTTGGGATCTCCTCACCAGTTATCAGCCCTGCTTAGACAACACCAAGGGTGATGACAGATGGCAAACTTGGGCTGGCTTTGTTGTGGTTGCTTCACTGGTTACAGATTAAAGTGGCTTAGTGCAGCCTTTGTTTCCTTCATTAAACTCTTTGGCTTCTTCTGCAAAGAAAGGTTACTTGGAGAATCATGGAATACTTTGGGTTGTAAGGGATCTGCAGAGGTGAGTGACCTTGGGCTGGAAAGGACCTGTAGAGGTGAGTGACCTTGGGTTGGAAAGGGCCTGTAGAGGTGAGTGACCATGGGTTGGAAGGGACCTGTAGAAGTGAGTGACCTTGCATTGGAAGGGACCTATAGAGATGAGTGACCTTGGGTTGGAAGGAAACTATAGAGATGAATGACCTCAGATTGGAAGACGCCTATAGAGGTGAGTGGCCTCTTGTTGGAAGGGACTTATAGAGATGAGTGATCTTGGGTTGGAAGGGACCTATAGAGGTGAGTGACATTGAGTTGGAAGGGACTTATAGAGGTGAGTGACCTCTGGTTGGAAGGGACCTGTAGAGGCAAGTGACCTCTGGTTGGAGGAGACCTATAGAGATGAGTGACCTTGGGTTGGAAGGGACCTATAGAGGTGAGTGACCTCTGGTTGAAAGACACCTATAGAGATGAGTAACCTCTAGTTGAAGGGGACCTATAGCGATGAGTGACCTTGGTTGGAAGGGACTTTTAAAGGCACTGAGCACTTACCTTTATCATTGCCACTCTGAGTTCATTCCTAGTGTCCTGGTAGAACTTCTACCAGGCAGAGCAGCCACCCCACCCATCCTCCTTTCACTGTGACTACATTTGCTCTTTCATGCATACCACAAACCCCAGAAAGGCTTAGTGCCCTCATGAAGAGAACAGCCAAACCTGGAAGTTAAAACCATATGGAGCTTCTGGGAGCTGTGAAATTCCTTTGATGTACGTGGGGGGATTCCTACTGTTCTGTCTTCAGCTTCGTTTTGCCAGAACAAAACACTCAGAATTCTCTTTCCTTAAGGACAGATGAACAAATGTCAGAAGGAGAAATTTAGCCTTTTATTTTCCCTTCTGCCTATGCTATGCTTCAAGATGTATGAAGTAGCACAGTCCTGGCTCTTTAGACACTGAAACAGAGATGAACTTTTAGTTTTGTCTCTGTGCATTTCTGGAGCAATAAAGTTAAACAGCTTGTGATGAAATGTCTCTGTTATCTGCTTAAAATGAAGATCAATTCAGACCTGGCAAAGAGAGGAGTTTACTAAAGCCTGCAGCTCTTCAGTTTATTGTCACAGTGCAGTTTCTGATCTTAGATTTTTGTGTTTGAGGAATTTCAATATTTTTATTCAGCTTTGACTGTCCTTACGTTGGGCAAACTTAGAATCATAGAATCAGTCAGGGTTGGAAGGACCACGAGGAGCAGCCAGTTCCAACCTCCCTGCCATGCCCAGGGACACCCTACCCTAGAGCAGGCTGCACACAGCCTCAGCCAGCCTGGCCTCAAACACCTCCAGCCATGGGGCCTCAACCACCTCCCTGGGCAACCCATTCCAGCCTCTCACCACTCTCCTGCTCAACAACTTCCTCCTCACCTCCAGCCTCACTCTCCTCACCTCCAGCTTGGATCCATTCCCCCCAGGCCTGGCACTCCCTGATAGCCTAAAAAGTCCCTCCCAAGCTTTTTTTTTAGCCCCCTTCAGATGCTGGAAGGCCACAAGAAGGTCACCTGGGAGCCTCCTCTTCTGCAGCCTGCACAGTCCCAACTCTCTCAGTCTGTGCTCACAGCAGAGCTGCTGCAGCCCTCTCAGCATCCTCCTGGCCCTGCTCTGGACACTCTCCAGCATCTCCACATCCCTCTTGTAATGGGGGCTCCAGAACTGGATTGAGTACTCCAGGTGGGGTCTCAGCAGAGCACAGCAGAGGGGGAGAATCCCCTCCCTGGCCCTGCTGGTCACACTTCTGCTGCTGCAGCCCAGGCTCTGCTTGGCTCTCTGGGCTGCAAGTGCACACTGCTGGCTCCTGTTGAGCTTCTCCTCCAGCAGCCCCCCCAAGTCCCTCTCCTCAGGGCTGCTCTCCAGCCACTCACTGCCCAGCCTGGATTTGTGCTTGGGATGCCTCGACCCAGATGCCATTTAAAACAGTAAGACTGGGATTTGCTCATGTGATGGCTTAGGCAAAACGAATAACCTCTGTTAATTTTGATACCCAGGCAATGATTGTTAATAACTATGGAAACTGTTCATTAAGGTTAAAACTCACCAGAAAACTTATTCACAAGGTTCAAAACCACCTAGGTGGGAAATGTATACACACAGCAAACAGGCAAAAGTGGAGCACTTATTTCTTAAAGTGGCAACCAGAAACACAGTACTGGAAGAGGCTTTTAACTCTTTACTCATAAAGCATAAATCAGACAGTACCCAAAGCACATGGAGAGGTTGCTGCCTGAGTTTCTCAGGCTCTTTTCTCAGGAAGCTGGGAGTCCATAGCACAGTCTCTGACCTGGTCCTCTGGATGATCTGGATCTCTCCAGGACTTCCCATCTTGGCAGGAGCCTTGCAGAGGGGCAGGCAGGATGCAGCATGGTGCATAGGCACGATGTCATGCTGGCTGTGCAGGCTGATGGTGTGCAGGCATTTAGAGCCTGCTCCTGGTGACCTCTCCAGGCACAGTCAGGATGTAAATGAGGCAGCAGCAGCAGCACTCTCTGCTACCTGCTTATCCCTTTTATCAGTATCCAACCCTAGACTAGTGGGGCATTGGACATAGATTAGCCAAACAGAACGGCACTTTGCCAAGCTTCAGGGGCTTTGGCACTCCCCTCCTATGGTTGCTTCCCCCAGCACAGAAGCAGGGGAACATATCTGGGCAAGCCAAGGCATGGATAAGCCCATGTTTGGCCTATCAAGCCTACCACCACAGCTCACAATCACACTTTTTGCCCTATGTCAGACCTCTCTTGTGCAGAGTTCCAAGAGTTTCCTATAGCAGAAGTAGATTTTAGAATCATAGAATCAACCCTGTCAGAAGAGACCTCCAAGTTCATCCAGTCCAACCTAGCACCCAGCCCTGGCCAAGCAACCAGACCATGGCACTAAGTGCCTCAGCCGGGCTTGGCTTCAACACCTCCAGGCACAGCTACTCCTCCACCTCCCTGGGCAGCCCATTCCAATGCCAATCACTCTCTCTGACAACAACTTCCTCCTAAGATCCAGCCTAGACCTCCCCTGGCACAGCTTGAGACTCTGTCCCTTTCTTCTGTTGCTGCTTGCCTGGCAGCAGAGCCCAACCCCACCTGGCTACAGCCTCACTTCAGGGAGCTGCAGACAGCAATGAGCTCTGCCCTGAGCCTCCTCTTCTGCAGGCTGCACACCCCCAGCTCCCTCAGCCTCTCCTCACAGGGCTGTGCTCCAGGCCCCTCACCAGCCTTGCTGCCCTTCTCTGGACACCTTCCAGCACCTCAGCATCTCTCTGCAATGGAGGAGCCCAGAACTGGACACTGCACTCAAGGTTCTCTTGACACAGACTGAGAAAGATGCAGATGCTGCCCTCACAGAAGGTATATAAGAAATAGATCATCCAAGGCAGAAAAGGGATCATTGTGGTGAGTAAATATCCCTGCTGCCTCCACAGCCTTGGCATGTGGCAGAGGACAAGACATTGCTTTTCCCATCAGCTGCTTTTTGTTCTTCATTTCTTGGATACCCAGGATCAAGGGGACCAAAATATTGGCCACTGCTCCCAAGGCAGATTAGCTGCTACTCTCTGCTGGATCCATGCTTTGAACACAGATATTTTTAAAGAAACATCAAGTATTAAAGAAAATCAGGCTTCTGAGCTCAGGCTACATGCACAAAGCTGTGCTATGGAGGCTATGAAAATGATGAGAGAAGGGCGACAAAGCTGGTGAGGGGCCTGGAATGCAAACCCTGTGAGGAGAGGCTGAGGGAGCTGGGGGTGTGCAGCCTGCAGAAGAGGAGGCTCAGGGCAGAGCTCATTGCTGTCTGCAACTGACTGAAGGGAGGCTGTAGCCAGGTGGGGTTGGGCTCTGCTGCCAGGCAAGCAGCAACAGAACAAGGGGACACAGTCTCAAGCTGTGCCAGGGGAGGTCTAGGCTGGATGTGAGGAGGAAGTTGTTGTCAGAGAGAGTGATTGGCATTGGAATGGGCTGCCCAGGGAGGTGGTGGAGTCACCATCCCTGGAGGTGTTGAAGCAAAGCCTGGCTGGGGCACTTAGTGCCATGGTCTGGTTGCTTGGCCAGGGCTGGGTGCTAGGTTGGACTGGATGATCTTGGACGTCTCTTCCCACCTGGTTGATTCTGTGATTCTATGATTCTATGAGGGGACAGGAGGGCATGGCTGATGAGGAGAGGCTGAGGGCCCTGGGGCTGCTTAGTCTGCAGAAGAGAAGACTGAGAGGGGATTGGATCAATGTTTATAAGTATCTGAGAGCTGCCAGGAGGGGGGGGACAGGCTCTGCTCACTGCTGCCTGGGGTAGGACAAGCAGCAATGGGTGTAAGCTGCAGCACAGGAGGTTCTGCCTCAACACAAGGGGGAACTTCTTTCCTGTAAGGGTCCCAGAGCCCTGGCACAGGCTGCCCAGAGAGGTTGTGGAGTCTCCTTCTGTGGAGCCTTTCCAGGCCTGTCTGGATGTGTTCCTGTGTGATCTGTGTTAGATAGGATTGTCCTGCTCTGGCAGGGGGGTTGGACTGGATGATCTCCTTGGGTCCATTCCAACCCCTAACATCCTGTGAGCCTGTGAGCCTGTGCTTGTATATCTGCACTTTACTTTTGTATCACTCTGTAACTGTAGCTGCACAGAAATCCTCAGGGAGATGTGGACATACATCAATTAGGTTTGCTTGCAGTCATCATATAAGGGGGAGCAACATTAGTGAGCTGCATCTAATGGACAGTAGGACACAGATATCACAGGATGTCAGGGGCTGGAAGGGACCTCCAAAGCTCATCCAGTCCAACTCCTCTGCCACAGCAGCATCCCCTATACCAGATCACACAGGAACACGTCCAGGTGGGTTTTGAATATCTACAGAGAGGGAGACTCCACAATTTCAATGGGAAGCCTGTTCCAAGGTTTTGTTACCCTCACATGGAAAAAACTCCTCCTCATGTTTCCATGCCTCAGCTTGCACCCACTGCCCCTTGTCCTGTCTTTGGGTGCCACCAAGCAGAGCCTGGCGCCAGCCTCTTGGCACTCACCTTTGCATCTTTATAAATGCCTGACAGGAGCAGAGAGATGACAGCTTGGTCCTGCCTCTAAACACCCCAGAAAAAACTTCTATACACTCCCAAAAGTCTCCCTTTGAGGTCCAAATGTCCCTGCATCCCAGAAGAAGCGCTAGACTCTTGTAGGCAATAACATCTGGTGGCTTGTGCAGCACTCTGTAGAAACAGTTTCTTTGCTTGAAGGTGATTAGGAGGCTTAGAGCATCTCATTCATGAGGAAAGGCTGAGGGACTTGGGGGTTTTTTAGCTTGGAGAAGCCTGAGTGGGGGAAATCTTGTCAATGATGACCAGTGCTTGCAGGGTGGGTGTCAGAAGGATGGAGCCAGTCTTTTGTCAACCAAGTGGCAGTGAGCACAAGCTTGAACACCTGAAGCTTCATCTAAACATAAGGGGCAACTTCTTACTTGGAGCACTGGAATGGGCTGCACAGAGAGGTTGTGAAGCTTCTATTTCTGGACTCATTCAAAGTCAACCTGGATTCCTGCTCCAGGTGAACCTGGTCTGGCAGATGGATTGCATTCAATGATCTCCAGAGGTCCTTTCCTACCCCTACCACTCTGGGAATTGCCATGGGAGATTTCACAGGGGTAGTGGCCTAATTGCTCTCCTTTGGTGGCTGTGGGAGCTGCAGATTCCTCATGGTCTGTTCTACCCCACCTTACTGGATACTTCTTCCCAGCAACCTCCTTCTGGTCCTTGTGGAACCTTTGTTTGGTTAGTAGACAAAGGAGTCTGTGGATAAGCAGCCCTTCACTGCAACGAACCTTTGCCTGGTGTGGAGGTCAGAAAGGTTGTAACAAACTATTTGCTAATGCATGTACACAGGAGGGGGGGATAAAGGCTTCCTGGACAGATCTTAATATGCCTTATTATTGAAGGAAGGAAAGAAGAAACAGGAGAGAGGAAAGAAGGAAGGAAAGAAGTAATAGAAAAGAAGGAAGGAAAGAAGATGAAAGATGAAAGAATGAATGGGAAAGAGGAAAGAAGGAAGAAAAGAAGATATAGGAAAGAGAAAGGAAGAAAGGAAAGAAGGAATAGGAAAGAGGAAAGAAGGAAGGAAATAAGAAAGGAAGAAGATGAAAAAAGGAATGAGAAAGAGGAAGGAAGAAAGGAAAGAAGGAATAAGAAAGAGGAAAGAAGAAAGGAAAGAAGGAATAGGAAAAATGAAAGAAGAAAGGAAAGAAGGAATAGGAAAGAGGAAAGAAGAAAGGAAAGAAGGAATAGGAAAAATGAAAGAAGAAAGGAAAGAAGGAATAGGAAAGAGGAAAGAAGGAAGGGAAGAAGAGGAAAGAGGAAAGAAGAAAGGAAAGAAGGAATGGGAAAGAGGAAATAAGAAAGGAAATAAGGAATAAGAAAGAGGAAAGATGAAAGAAGAAAGGAAAGAATAAATAGGAAAGAGGAAAGAGGAAAGAAGAAAGGAAAGGAGGAATAGGAAAGAGGAAAGAAGGAAGGGAAGAAGAGGAAAGAAGGAAGGGAAGAAGAGGAAAGAAGGAAGGGAAGAAGAGATAAAAAGGAAGGGAAGAAGAGGAAAGAGAAAATAAGAAAGGAAAGAAGGAATAAGAAAGAGAAAGAAGAAATAGGAAAGAGGAAAGAAGAACAGAAAGAAGGAACAGGAAATAGGAAATAAGGAAGAGGAAAAAAGGAAAAGGAAAGATCAAAGGAAGAAGGAAAGAAGGGATGGAAAAGAGGAAAGAAGAACTGAAAGAAGGAATAAGAAAGAGGAAAGAAGAAATAGGAATGAGGAAAGAAGAAAATGGAAAGAGGAAAGAAGAAAGGAAAGAATGAATAGGGAAGAGGAAAGAAGGAAGAGGAAAGATGAAAGAACAGAAAGAAGAAATGTGGAAGAGGAAAGAAGAAAGGAAAGAAGGAATTGGAAAGAGGAAAGAAGAAAAAAAAAAAGAAAGAACAGGAAAGAAAGGAACAAAAAAAGAAATGAAAAAAGGAAAGGGAGAGAGGGAAACAAAAAAATCAGAATGCCAATTGACCAGCAAAGCCCTCACCTTGACAAAAGCCTTTCCCAGTGGCCAAAGCCATGCAAGCCTTTCAACAAGCATGGAATCAGCAAAACTGTCAGAGGGCTGACAAAAGGATGTGTTGGGTTAGACCACCTGCAACCCCTTGCAGCTTGCCCTGGTTTGAGACTCTTTTCTTCCCCTTCTGGTTATGCTCTAATTGCTGACATTGGTTTTCCTCTAAAAATGCCTGTATCGTTCATCCAAGGAGGCAAAAAGTTCCTCAGCTTTTTAGAGTGCTGATGATCTTCTTAACAACACATAGCATTCACTGCATGGAGCGTGAGGAGGGGCTGCTGGGCAGGTAACTGCGTAGTTATGCTTGTAAGAGTTGTGGGAACAACACTGAGTTGGAGTTCACACCTGGGCTCCTTTTCATGAATACCTGCCTGAACATGAGCCAGCAGTGTGCCCAGGTGGCCAAGAGAGCCAGTGGCATCCTGGCCTGCATCAGGAATGGTGTGGCCAGCAGGAGCAGGGAGGTCATTCTGCCCCTGGACTCTGCACTGGTTAGACCACACCTTGAGTGCTGTGTTCAGTTCTGGGCCCCCCAGTTTAGGAGGGACATTGAGATGCTTGAGCGTGTCCAGAGAAGGGCAACGAGGCTGGGGAGAGGCCTTGAGCACAGCCCTACGAGGAGAGGCTGAGGGAGCTGGGATTGGTTAGCCTGGAGAAGAGGAGGCTCAGGGCAGACCTCATTGCTGTCTGCAACTACCTGAGGGGAGGTTGTGGCCAGGAGGAGGTTGCTCTCTTCTCTCAGGTGGCCAGCACCAGAACAAGAGGACACAGCCTCAGGCTGTGCCAGGCGAGATTTAGGCTGGAGGTGAGGAGAAAGTTCTTCCCTGAGAGAGTCATTGGACACTGGAATGGGCTGCCCGGGGAGGTGGTGGAGTCGCCGTCCCTGGAGCTGTTCAAGGCAGGACTGGACGTGGCACTTGGTGCCATGGTCTGGCCTTGAGCTCTGTGCTAAAGGGTTGGACTTGATGATCTGTGAGGTCTCTTCCAACCCTGATGATACTGTGATACTGTGATACCTATTTGTGAGACTCCCTGATAGGACAAACATGCCTGAACTTGCAGCTTTTTAAATGATTTCTCTTCTCCTCCCATCCCCTCCACTGTTTATTCACTTAAGCAAGTGGAACTGGAGCAGGTAGCTGCTGGCAAGGTAAACCTTGGTTTCCAGTAGTGATAAATAGGGCACTTAACCCTGCACTGTGAACATGCTTCACCCTGGACAGCCTCTCTCCTGGAACAGGGTTTCTGAGGTTGTTTTATTTTGAGTTGATTGAGGAAACATCACAGAATTACAGAATCAGGTTGGAAGGCACCACAAGGATCACACAGTTCCAAACTCCCTGCCATGCCCAGGGACACCCTACCCTAGAGCAGGCTGCCCACAGCCTCATCCAGCCTGCCCTTAAACACCTCCAGCCAGGGGCCCTCAACCACCTCCCTGGGCAACCCATGCCAGGTTCTCACCACTCTCACCACTCTCATGCTGAACAACTTCCTCCTAACATCCAGTCTGAGTCTCCCCACCTCCAGTTTTGCTTCATTCCTCTCAGTCCTATCACTCCCTGGCACCCTAAAAAGTCCCTCCCCAGCTTTCTTGTAGCCTCCTTAAGATACTGACAGGTCACAATAAGGTCCCCTCAGAGCCTTCTTCTCTCCAGACTGAACAGCCCCAACTTCCTCAGTCTGTCCTCATAGGAGAGGTGCTGCAGCCCTCTGCTCATCCTCATGGCCCCTCTCTGGACACCTCCAAGCACATCCCTCTTGTAACAGGGGCTCCAAAATTGGATGCAGTAATGCAGATTGGGTATCAGCAGAGCAAAGTAGAGGGGAAGGATTAGAGAATGGCTTTACCCCCTTCAGAAACAGTTATTTGGCTGGTCTTGATGGCAGAGCAGAGCCCACAGGATAACTTAGGCTGAAAGGGAGTTTGGGATGTCCAACCTCCTGCCTAAGGCAGAGTCAACACTGTATATAGATCATGATGTTCAGGGATTTATCCAGTGGGGTGTTCAAAGCCTTCAAGGATCTTTGATCACATTGGGTGCTTCTGTGTTCCACAACCTCCCTGGGCAACCTGTGCCAGTATCTCACCACCCTCACTGCAAACAACTTCTTCCTAACATACAGTTTCAATCTCCCCTCTGCCACTTTAAACCCATTCCTCCTTGTCCTGTCATTACCAGACCTTGTCAATAGTCCCTCCCCAGCCTTCCTGTAGTCCCCTTCAGATACTGCAAGGCCACTCCAAGGTCTCCTCAAAGCCTTCTCTTCTCCAGGCTGCACAGCCCCAACTCTCTCAGCCTGTGCTCACAGCAGAGCTGCTGCAGCCCTCTCAGCATCTTGGTGGCCTCCTCTGCACTGCCTCCAACACTTCCATGTCCTGCTTGTGCTGGGGGCTCCAGAACTGCCCCCAGGACTGCAGGTGGGGTGTGAGGAGAGCAGAGCCAAGGGGCACAATCCCCTCCCTTGCCCTGTGCCCACACTGCTCTTGCTGCAGCCCAGCACAGGCTTGTGTCTGGGCTGCACTCACCCTGCAGGCTCCTGTGGAGCTTTGCCTCAGCCCAGATCCCCAGGGCCTGTTCCTCAGGGCTGCTCTCAGCCATTCCCCACCCAGCCTGGAGCTGTGCTTGGGATTGCTCCCACCCAGGTGCAGGACCTTACACTTGGCCATGTTGAATGCCATGAGGTTGGCCTGGGCACAGCTCTGCAGCCTGTGCAGGTCCCTCTGGATGGATCCCTGCCCTCTGGCAAGTCGACTGTGCCACACAGCTTGGTGCCATCTGCAGCCTTGCTGAGGGTGCACTGATTCCTCTGTCCATGGCACTGACAAAGATGTCCAACAGCACTGGTGCCAGCACTGAGCCCTGAGGGACACCACTTGGCACTGCTCTCCAGGTGGACATTGTGCCCTTGATCACCACTCTCTGTGTGCCACCATCCAGCCAATTCCTCATCCAGCAGTGCCCCACCCATCCAGTCTGTGTTTTTCCAGGTTGGTGACCAGGATGCCATGTGGGACAGAGTCAAACACCTTACTCAGGTCCAGGTAGATGCTGTCAGTTGCCCTTCCCTTGTCCACTGTTGCTGTGACTTCATCATAAATAGCCACTGAATTTGTCAGGCCTGATTTGCCCTTGATAAATCCAATGCAAGTTGGCCAAAGCAAATTGATCAATATCCTACTGGAAAACTCAGCAGAGAAAAAGAGGGGGAAATAACATTTAGCACTAACCTAAGGTGTGCAGCATGGAATGTGAGTGTGCTAAAAATATTCTGTCCTGCTCTTATATGGTTCTGACTCACTGGGAAAATGTCCTGGATTTGTTTTGTTATTGATGCAGAATGCCAAACTCCCCAAAACATCTGCCAGCATCTTTTAGAGGCTTGTGTGATTGCAAAGCTATATTGTGTCTGACATGTTCCTCAGCTGAGAACAGTCAGAAATAGGATGGAAAATGCTTCCTCCTTGCTGGAGGTTTTGATTTCCATGAACTAACCTCTTCTGCATGAGAGAGACAGAAATCTTCAGAACAAACTGCCTGACATTTCAGCACAAAATGTCTAAGCAGCCCTGTGGAGAGGGACCTGGGGGTGCTGGTGGCTAACAAGTTCCCCATGGCACAGCAATGTGCCCTGCTGGCCAAGAAGGCCAATGGGAGCCTGGGGTGGATTAGGAGGAGTGTGTCCAGCAGAGCAAGGGAGGTTCTCCTCCCCCTCTACTCTGCCCTGCTGAGACCTCATCTTGAATACTGTGTTCAGTTTTGGGCTCCCCAGTTGCAGAGGGACAGGGACCTGCTGGAGAGAGTCCAACGGAGAGATAGGAGAGTGATGAGGGGACAAGAGGGCATGGCTGATGAGGAGAGGCTGAGGGCCCTGGGGCTGCTTAGTCTGGAGAAGAGAAGACTGAGAGGGGATTTGATCAATGTCTATAAGTATCTGAGAGCTGCCAGGAGGGGGGGACAGGCTCTGCTCACTGCTGCCTGGGATAGGACAAGCAGCAATGGGTGTAAGCTGCAGCACAGGAGGTTCTGCCTCAACACAAGGGGGAACTTCTTGACTGTGAGGGTCCCAGAGCCCTGGCACAGGCTGCCCAGAGAGGTTCTGGAGTCTCCTTCTCTGGAGCTTTTCAAAGCCTGTCTGGATGTGTTCCTGTGTGATCTGTGTTAGGTAGCATTGTCCTGCTCTGGCAGGGGGTTGGACTGGATGATCTCCTTGGGTCCCTTCCAACCCCTAACATCCTGTGAGCCTGTGAAAACACTGAAGTAAAATCTATATTATATATATATATATAATTTCTTTTAATCCCATCTTGTTGCTTATTCACTGTTGAGAAAAGTGATGTGGGTATTTTTCCAATACTTTTCACTTTGTATTCTTCAGTGGCAAAAATCTCCACATAGACCTAATCAGGTCAATGTGACTGATCTGCTTTGGTATCAGCATCAAGCTCCAGGACTGAACAAGGTCCACCTGCTGGAGTGATATATATCCTAGGGAAAAGGCAGCATGTTCCTATGCACTTCCTGCCTTTCCAAACCTGATTGCAACAAGATAATTTATAGCAAGGGTCAGAAAGCTGAGAGGTGGGGCATGAAGGACTTAGCTTGGCATTGCAGAATAAGGATCAGAGAATCATAGAGTCAACCAGGTTCAAACAGACCTCCAAGCTTGTCCAGTCCAACCTAGCACCAAGCCCTGTCCAATCAATCAGACCATGGCACTAAGTGCCTCATTCAGGCTTTTCATAGAATCATGGAATCAACCAGGTTGGAAGAGACCTCCAAGCTCATACAGCCCAACCTAGCACCCAGCCCTATCCAATCAACTAGACCATGGCACTAAGTGCAGAATCCCTTCCCTGCCCTGCTGCCCACACACTTCTCAATGCAGCCCAGGACATGGCTGCCTTCTGATTTGCATGAGCACAGTGCTGGCACAGGGTGAGCTTCTCCTCTAACAAAAATACCCAAAGCTCTTTCTTCAGGGCTACTCTCAATGCCTGCTGCACCCAGCCTGCATTTCTGCCTGGTATTGGGCTGACCCAGGCACAAAACTTGGCACTTTGGCTTGTTGAACCTCATGCACTGGGACTAGCCCACTTCTCATAGAATCAACCAGGTTGAAAGAGACCTCCAAGCTCAGCCACTCCAACCTAGCACCCAGCCCTGGCCAATCAACCAGACCATGGCACTAAGTGCCTCAGCCAGGCTTTGCTTCAACACCTCCAGGCACGGCGACTCCATCACCTCCCTGGGCAGCCCATTCCAATGCCAATCACTCTCTCTGACAACAACTTCCTCCTGACATCCAGCCTAGACCTCCCCTGGCATAACTTGAGACTGTGTCCCCTTGTTCTGTTGCTGCTTGCCTGGCAGAAGAGACTAACCCCACCTGGCTACAGTCTCCCTTCAGGTAGCTGCAGACAGCAATGAGCTCTGCCCTGAGCCTCCTCTTCTGCAGGCTGCACACCCCCAGCTCCCTCATTCTCTCCTCACAGGGCTCTGCTCTACGCCCCTCACCAGCTTTGTCACTTTTCTCTGGACAGGAAAAAGAGAAGAGAAAATCATCTTAGAAATAGTAATGCAGGCTTCTCTTACAGCTGCTACAATAATGCTTTGTGTAATTGGCTCCCTAAATAAATGGAGAGTCAGCAGTTGCCTGCTTGGGAGGAACTCAATCAGCTGTTGGAGTAATGGGGTTAACCTTCAAGTTGTGGTGCTGCAGCCCTTGCAGGATAAATGCCTTTGTTGTCAGTGGGAATGAAATTGTGCTCTCCCTCCATGTGTAAGCCAATGCCTGTTTAAATTGAGCATGTTGGTGATGTCTTCTTCTTTTTCACAGAAGCAACCTGATTCATCTCTTCCCAATTGAGATGTCTTCTACTGTCAGCGTCTCATTGCTGCTGCTGCAGTGCTGGAGTCTGTCTGCAGGACATTTGTAACTGCTGCCTACTTCAGCAGGGAGGAAAACAATCCAGGGAGGTGGTGGAGTCACCATCCCTGGAGGTGTTCAGTATCTGAAGGGGGCCTACAATAAAGCTGGGGAGGGATTTTTCAGGCTGTCATGGAGTGACAGGACTGGGGGGAATGGAGCAAAGCTGGAGGTGGGGAGAGTCAGAGTGGACATGAGGAGGAAGTTGTTGAGCAGGAGAGTGGTGAGAGGCTGGAATGGGTTGCCCAGGGAGGTGGTTGAGGCCCCATGGCTGGAGGTGTTTGAGGCCAGGCTGGCTGAGGCTGTGTGCAGCCTGCTCTAGGGTAGGGTGTCCCTGGGCATGGCAGGGGGGTTGGAACTGGCTGCTCCTTGTGGTCCCTTCCAACCCTGACTCATTCTGTGATTCTATGATTCGAAAAGCCTGGATGAGGCACTCAGTGCCATGGTCTGGTTGACTGGCTAGGGATGGGTGCTAGGTTGGCCTGTCTGAGCTTGGAGGTCTCTTCCAACCTGCTTGATTCTGTGATTCTGTGATTCTATGATTCTATAAATACATTTCCAGGCACCTACAGGCTCTTCAGAGAGGTTGTGGAGTCTCCTTCTCTGGAAACTTTCAAGACCTGTCTGGATGTGTTCCTCTGTGAGCTGAGCTAGACTGTATGGTCCTGCTGTGGCAGGGAGGGGGTTGCACTTGATGATCCCTTCGGGTCCCTTCCAAGCCCTGACATCCTGCAATCCTTTGATCCTCCAGTTGAGCGCTGCTGCTAAAGGTCTGAGTAGGCTACCCTGGAGTGGAAGAGCAGCACCCATGGCACACACTCTTCTGAGCTGATGGATAGGAGGTGTTGTGAGCACTCTGCTCATGTGATTCTCTGAAGCAACAGAAGTGCCCTGCAGCAAAACCAAACGTCTGCTGTTCAGGGATGCAAAGCACTCATTTGCAAACGAGTTTGCTAAACTTCTTGCCTCCCCAGTGGCTCCCAAAGGAGAAGTGCCCCACTCTGTCTGTGTAAACTGTTCCCACACACTCAACAACAACAACAAGCAGCTAACAAGCTCCCCTAATAATCTCCTCTGCAAAGAGTGTAGCTGAGCTTTCCTGGGACAAATGAACTGCTGTGGAACAAGGCTCCAGGGAACGATCAAAAGCGCTCAGTTGAGAGCTGTTTCAAGGGGCCAATGGCTGCCTTGACAGCCGGAATGTGCTGGAAATCTGGGTTACCAAAAAGCATCCAAGCCTTTCTTGATCCCTTTGGGATTGAGTACTCACTGGCTGCTGCTCCAGGGATAGATGCAATGTTCAAGGAATTCTCTTCCCTTCGCTCAACTGGCTGGAACAATTTGGAATGCCGCTTTGGGAAGATGTGTTAATGGTACCAGAGGGACTGTAAGAAGAGTCTTTATAACCAGCAGAGCAGGTTTTGATGAGGAAGAGTGTGGCAGAATTTTGAGTCTTGGATCAAGCTGGTTTTAAGTCCTGGCCTGCATCAGGAACAGTGTGGCCAGTAGGACAAGGGAGGTTCTTCTGCCCCTGTACTCAGCACTGCTCAGGCCACACCTTGAGTACTGTGTCCAGTTCTTGGCCCCTCAATTCAAGAGGGATATTGAGGTGCTGGAACATGTCCAGAGCAGGGCAACAAAGTTGGTGAGGGGCCTGGACCACAAATCCTATGAGGAGAGGCTGAGGGAGCTGGGCCTGTTTAGCCTGGAGAAGAGGAGGCACAGGAGTGATCTTATTACTGTCTACAACTACCTGAAGGGGCATTGTAGCCAGGTGGGGGGTGGCCTCTTCTCCCAGGCAACCAGCAATAGAACAAGGGGGCACAGTCTCAAGTTGTGCCAGGGTAGGTATAGGCTGGATATTAGGAAGAAGTTCTTCACAGAGAGAGTGATTGGCATTGGAATGGGCTGCCCAGGGAGGTGGTGGAGGCACCGTCCCTGGGGGTCTTCAAGCAAAGCCTGGCTGAGGCACTTAGTGCCATGGTCTGGTTGATTGGATAGGTCTGGGTGCTAGGTTGGACTGGATGATCTTGGAGGTCTCTTCCAACCTGGTTGATTCTATGATGCTATGATTCTATATAGAAGGAGAATGAGACACATTTGATCCTCTGTGACGTACAATCCATCCAAGTTGGGTTTGTAGCAGCAGCAGCAAAGTTACTAGAAGTTAACCACAAAGGGAGTCCCTGCTCACAGCAACCAGTTTGAGGAACAAGAGGCATCCCAGCTCAGCCTGCTCTTCACTACCACTAACTGTCATTCATGAGAACTAACTAGGGCTGGCACAGGAGTCGTAGAGTCAAGCAGGTTAGAAGAGACCTCCAAGCTCATCCACTCCAACCTAGCACCCAGCCCTGGCCAATCAACCAGACCATGGCACTAAGTGCCTCATCCAGGCTTGGCTTCAACACCTCCAGGCATGGTGACTCCACCACCTCCCTGGGCAGCCCATTCCAATGCCAATCACTCTCCCTGAAGAACTTCCTCCTAATAACTACTAGTCTGAAAAATAATTGTCTGCCTTAACTGCTACTCCAACCTGCTCCTCAGCACTTCCTCAAGGCTAGCAAATAAACCTGAATGGAGAAGTTACCACCCACCAATGTGGCTTATTACAAGACCAGGTGCATGTAAGAGTAAATATTGAGTATGCTGTGGATTTTACCACTGCCTATGGCACTATGGTGAGGATTGTGTTTCCTGCTACTCCAACCTGCTCCTCAGCACTTCCTCAAGGCTAGCAAATAAACCTGAATGGAGAAGTTACCACCAACCAATGTGCCTTATTTCAAGACCAGGTGCATGTAAGAGTAAATATTGAGTATGCTGTGGATTTTACCACTGCCTATGGGTCTATGGTGAGGATTGTGTTTCCTGCTACTCCAACCTGCTCCTCAGCACTTCCTCAAGGCCAGCAAACATATACAAATGGAGAAGCTGACACCCAACACCATGGCTTAAGAGCAGGTGCATATAACAGTAAATATTAAGTATGCTGCACTGTAGCAGGAATTTTGTTTCCTCCTACTGCTTGGAAGATTGATGGTGCTTTGCTTATGAGTCAAGAGTAAAAGGACATTCCAAGGAAGTCTACAATTTGATGAGGTCATCAGTTCTGCTTTGATTCCTTTTGTTTTGCTAATTTACAAGGGAAAGCTCTAATCGAGGAGATCCTCTAATTCTAGGTTACTCTGCCACTTAGATTTTTCTATGGGTTGGACTAGATGACTTCCAGATGTCCCTTCCAACCATCCTGGGCAGCCCATTCCAATGCCAATCACTCTCTCTGACAACAACTTCCTAACAACATCCAGCCTAGACCTCTCCCACTACAACTTGAGACTGTGTCCCCTTGTTCTGTTGCTGCTTGCCTGGCAGAAGAGACCAACCCCACCTGGCCACAGCCTCCCTGCAGGTAGTTGTAGACAGCAATGAGCTCTGCCCTGAGCCTCCTCTGCTGCAGGCTGCACACCCACAGCTCCCTCAGCCTCTCCTCACAGGGCTGTGCTCCACGCCCCTCACCAGCTTCATTGCCCTTCTCTGGACACCTTCCAGCACCTCAACATCTCTCTGCAATGGAGGAGCCCAGAACTGGACACAGCACTCAAGGTGTGGCCTGAGCAGTGCTGAGTACAGGGGTAGAAGAACCTCCCTTGTCCTGCTGGTCACACTGCTCCTGATGCAGGCCAGGATGCCATTGTCTCTGCTGCCCACCTGGGCACTGCTGCCTCAGCTTCAGCTACTCTCTCCCAGCACCCCCAGGTCCCTCTCTGCCTGGCTGCTCTCAGCCACTCTGTCCCCAGCCTGTAGTGCTGCTTGGGGTTGTTGTGGCCAGTGGACAGAACCCTGCACTTGGCCTTGTTCAATCTCATCCCATTGGCCTCTGCCCACCCATCCAGCCTGGCCAGGTCCCTCTGCAGGGCTCTCCTACTCTCCAACAGCTCCACAGCTGCTCCTAGCTTGGTGTTATCTGCAAACTTACTGATGCTGGACTCAATCTCCTTGTCCAGATCGTGGAGCAGGAATGAGAGGAAACTGGAAGCAGATATTTCTGAGGGTATTTGAGATCTCTCCAGTAGGGTCATTTGTGAACCCTGACCTGGCAAAATGGTTGTGCAGTCATCCTAGCTGGTGGCCTCTGAGCCAAGGCTGGAGGGGGAACTGAGTGGTTCAACACCCTGAGAGCAGCAAACAGGACATGTGATTCCTGCAGATGCCTTCCAGAATGTGGGGCTTTTAGAGCTTTTTTCTTCAGTGTGTTTTTAATGAGAGAGGCCACCCTGTGCTAGAGCTCTGTTTAAATGGGGAGAGGAAATGTATGTCATTAACTTTTGTCCACCACTGTATATCTGTCACATTTCTCACTGGGTCGTTGCTCTCTAAGGCAGTCTCCAAGGTTCCCAGAGGTTTCTCAGAGGGAGAAACGTGGATTACAGCTTCCCAGAGAGGGAAATGTGGATTGCAGCTTCCCTGAGGTTTCCCAGAGAGGGAAATGTGGATTAAAGCCTCCATGAGGTTTCCCAGAGAGGGAAATGTGGATTGCAGCTTCCCAGAGGTTTCCCAGAGAGGGAAATGTGGATTGCAGCTTCCCAGAGGTGTCTCAGAGGGGGAAATGTGGATTGCAGCTTCCCAGAGGTTTCCCAGAGAGGGAAATGTGGATTGCAGCTTCCCAGAGGTGTCTCAGAGGGGGAAATGTGGATTGCAGCTTCCCAGAGGTGTCTCAGAGGGGGAAATGTGGATTGCAGCTTCCCAGAGGTGTCTCAGAGGGGGAAATGTGGATTGCAGCTTCCCAGAGGTGTCTCAGAGGGGGAAATGTGGATTGCAGCTTCCCAGAGGTGTCTCAGAGAGGGAAATGTGGATTGCAGCTTCCCAGAGGTTTCTCAGAGAGGGAAATGTGGATTACAGCTTCCCAGAGGTGTCTCAGAGAGGGAAATGTGGATTGCAGCTTCCCAGAGGTTTCTCAGAGGGGGAAATGTGGATTACAGCTTCCCAGAGGTTTCTCAGAGGGGGAAATGTGGATTACAGCTTCCCAGAGGTTTCTCAGAGGGGGAAATGTGGATTACATCTTCCCAGAGGTTTCTCAGAGGGGGAAATGTGGATTGCAGCTTCCCAGAGGTTTCCCAGATAGGGAAATGTGGATTGCATCTTCCCAGAGGTGTCTCAGAGGGGGAAATGTGGATTGCAGCTTCCCAGAGGTGTCTCAGAGGGGGAAATGTGGACTGCAGCTTCCCAGAGGTGTCTCAGAGGGGGAAATGTGGATTGCAGCTTCCCAGAGGTGTCTCAGAGGGGGAAATGTGGATTGCAGCTTCCCAGAGGTGTCTCAGATAGGGAAATGTGGACTGCAGCTTCCCAGAGGTGTCTCAGAGGGGGAAATGTGGATTGCAGCTTCCCAGAGGTGTCTCAGAGGGGGAAATGTGGATTACAGCTTCCCAGAGGTTTCTCAGAGGGGGAAATGTGGATTACAGCTTCCCAGAGGTGTCTCAGAGGGGGAAATGTGGATTGCAGCTTCCCAGAGGTGTCTCAGAGGGGGAAATGTGGATTGCAGCTTCCCAGAGGTGTCTCAGAGGGGGAAATGTGGGTAAATCTTCCCTTTGACTTTCTGAATGCCTCATTTGTGTTCACTTCTGGGCTTTACAAGGCTGAGGCAATGAAGTCTAGTCATGAATTTGTCATACTGAAGAGTGCCTTTCCCTCTCCAGATTGGCTATTAGGAAGAAGTTCTTCCCCATAAGGGTGGTGAGACACTGGAATAGATTGTCCAGTGAGGTGGTGGAAGCCTCCTTGCTGGAGGTGTTTAAGGCCAGGATGGATGTGTGCTCTAAGCAACCTGGTGTAGTGTGAGGTGTCCCTGCCCATGGCAGGGGGTTGGAACTAGATTGAGCCTTGAGGTTCCTTCCAGCCCTGACAATTCTATGATTCTATGATACTCAAAGCTATGTTTTGAGGCTTGAGTTTAAATCATAGAATCATAGAATCAGCCAGGTTGGAAGAGACCTCCAAGCTCATCCAGTCCAACCTAGCACCCAGCCCTATCCAGTCAACCAGACCATGGCACTAAGTGCCTCATCCAGGCTTTGCTTGAAGACCCCCAGGGACGGTGCCTCCACCACCTCCCTGGGCAGCCCATTCCAATGCCAATCACTCTCTCTGTGAAGAACTTCTTCCTAATATCCAGCCTATACCTACCCTGGCACAACTTGAGACTGTGTCCCCTTGTTCTATTGCTGCTTGCCTGGCAGAAGAGGCCAACCCCACCTGGCTACAATGCCCCTTCAGGTAGTTGTAGACAGCAATAAGATCACCCCTGAGCCTCCTCTTCTCCAGGCTGCACACCCCCAGCTCCCTCAACCTCTCCTCATAGGATTTGGTGAATTTATCCATCAACACTGGCACACTGGCATCCATTAGCAACAGGGACAAACTGAAATGCAGGAGGTTCCATCTGAACATCAAGAAACCCTTTTTTTTACTGTGAAGGTGACCAAGCATTGGCACAGGTTGACCAGGAAGGTTGTGGAGCCTCCGTTCTTGAAGGTATTCCAAAGCCACCTGGACGTGGTTGTGGCCAACAGGCTGTAGGTGGAGTTGTTTGTGCAGAGGGTTGGACCAGGTGAGCTCCTGTAGTCCTTTCCAACCTCAGCCACTCTGTGTGTGATTTTCCTTGAAGACAGGAAGATAATCACTCCTCTTTGTTATTCCTCCTGAAATGAAGCCTTAGCAACACTACACTCAAAGCTCTTAATGCTGACCTGTCCCAGGATGTGAGAAGTGTTTAGTTTAAAAGGTTGATGCAGGTATTTCTTTTGCTGCTTCCAAACCCACACAACTGTGAAGTTCAGCCTCACTTACAAGGACAACACGACATCATCTGCCAAGATTGGGCAACCAAGTGTGTAATTACTCCAACCTGCAGCTCCTGCAAGCTGTTCCACTACTCCTCTCTAGCTGAGTGGCTCTCAGATGGTTATGAAGGCTTCACTCCCCTTGTAGATATCAGGGGGTTGCCATAGAAAGCAACTTCAGGGGAAAGAATTCATGTTTCACTTCTTGGTAATGAAATGTATGAAACTTGACATCAGGGTAATTCCAAGTCTCTGGAATGATACTGAAATGGCTTCTGTGAACAAGTCTGAAGTGTCAAAAGACATTGGACCCTGGAATGGGCTGCCCGGGGAGGTGGTGGAGTTGCCGTCCCTGGGACACTTCAAGGCAAGGTTGGACGTGGCACTTGGTGCCATGGTCTGGCCTTGAGCTCTGTGCTAAAGGGTTGGACTTGATGATCTGTGAGGTCTCTTCCAACCCTGATGATACTGTGATACTGTGAAGAATAAAAAGAAGGCTCTGGAAGTGGCAATTTGAGGATTCATTCCACTGCCACCTCAGTATTGATGCACTGCTTTCTTCTTCCCAAATCATAGGGATAGATTTGAGGGGATGAAGCTAATTAGAGCAATTAGAGACAGCACAAACAACCATAAGGGCAGGGAAAAAAAAGAGTAAATTTGAGCAAGTGCTGAAAAAAATGGCTGCTTCCTTCTTGTTTTGCTTTTTTCCTCTCTTTGTTTCATTAAAGAGAAAGTCTAAGACCAGATTTCAAATGAGCAACAAGTATGAAGCTCTTGGAGACAGTGGTCAGGCACTGGAATGAGCTGCCCAGGGAGGTGCTTGAGTCACCCACCCTGGATGCGTTTAAGGGTCGTTTGGATGCGGTGCTTAGGGATATGGTTTAAGGAGAATCTTGCAGAGTAGGGTTATAGAACCATAGAATCATAGAATCAAGCAGGTTGGAAGAGACCTCCAAGCTCATCCACTCCAACCTAGCACCCAGCCCTAGAAAATCAACCAGACCATGGCACTAAGTGCCTCAGCCAGGCTTTGCTTGACCACCTCCAGGGATGGTGACTCCACCACCTCCCTGGGCAGCCCATTCCAATGCCAATCACTCTCTCTGCCAACAACTTCCTCCTAACAACATCTATTGGTTAGACTTGGGGATCCTGAGGGGCTTTTCCAACCTGGATGTTTGTGAGACTCTGTGAAACACTCATCACATGATTAGTTTTCACCCTGTTTCTCCTGACCAAGGCAGAACAAACAGTCTGTGCTCAAACATTGGGATAGTCTATGTTAAAGATAACAGCATGGAGGCAGAGATGTAAAAACCAAGAGAATGTAGCACAACAGCTACCTGGTGGAGAGGAAAAAGACCCTTGATCAAGGGGGCTTGAAGTACAGTAGCATGACTTCATCAAGGGCAAATCCTGCCTGATAAACCTGGTGTCCTTCTACGAACAGGAGCAGCTCTGCTATGAGCACAGACTGAAAGAGTTGGGGCTGTGCAGTCTGCAGAAGAGGAGGCTCCCAGGTGACCTTCTTGTGGTCTTCCAGAAAGGGGCCTGAAGAAAAGCTAGGAAGGGACTTTTTAGGCTGTCAGGGAGTGCCAGGACTGGGGGGAATGGAGCAAAGCTGGAGGTGGGGAGAGTCAGACTGGAGGTGAGGAGGAAGTTGTTGAGCAGGAGAGTGGTGAGAGGCTGGAATGGGTTGCCCAGGGAGGTGGTTGAGGCCCCATGGCTGGAGGTGTTTAAGGTCAGGCTGGCCGAGGCTGTGTGCAGCCTGCTCTAGGGTAGGGTGTCCCTGGGCATGGCAGGGGGGTTGGAAGTAGATGATCCTTTTTGTTCCTTCCAACCCTGCCTGATTCTGTGATTCTAAGATAGAGCTGAATAATAAATTGATGATGCTCACAGCCAGCTGCAGAAATGTTATCACCCCTCAGAATCACACCACGCCTGGATGCGAAGCTGAGAATGTGCTTTTTTATCTCAGAGCCCCCGGGACAATATATTCCAGGCACCTGATAAAAAGAGTTTCCTCTGCTGGAGATCTGTTGAAAGGCTACACCACAGGACTGAATGAATTTTATCAGGAAATAACAGCCTTGGCCATTCTCATCTTCATTTGTGGAACAAGAGCAGAGCTTTTCCCAGTAAAGGGTGCAGCTCCTCTCTTTCATAAACACTAATGGCCACTTGGTCTTTGTGGTGCAGGGACAAAAGAGTTAGAGGAACTTATTTGGACACCTACAGCTATTTGACCTTCTGCTTTTTATTCTTAAGCAGCAGGAGTGCTGTGGGGAGGAGAAAGAGAAGCCAGCTCAGGGGAGTTGATCTGCCTCTTCTGATGTCAGCAGTGCTCTTGCCACTGAAATGAAAAGCCTGACAGAATACGTGCAAGGAATGGGAGCAGCAGCTCATTACTTGCTAACCAGGATTCCAGGCCCCCCTGGTGTCTCATTGTTTGGTTAGCATTTTGACTGGTCCCATGGAAGTGGAGGAGCTCTTGGGGTGTCAGATCCTTGCCCCTGTTCCTGAGATTAGTCAGCACTTCAAGAGAGCTGCACCTGGATGCTGAGACTGACAGTCCAGAAGCATGGATGCAGCTCGGTCGTGAGTGCTCACTCTCATTTCTGACCTTTCCCTAGGCAGCTCACAGAGTCACTGAATGTTAGGGGCTGAAGGGACCTTGAAAGAGGATTTAGTCCATCCTCCCTGCAGAGCAGGATCACCTAGGAATACATCCAGGCAGATCTCGAATATCTGCAGAGAGGGAGACTCCACAACCCCCCTGGGCAGCCTGTTCCAGAGCTCTGTCACCCTTACAGTGAAGAAACTTCCCATGCCTCAACTTCCACCCTTGCCTCTTGTCCTGTCTTTGGGCATCACCAAGTAGAGCCTGGCTCCAGCCTCTTGGCATTCACCTTTACATCTTTACAAATTTGAATGAAGTCACTCCTCAGGCTGCTCCTCTCCAAGCTCCCTCAGGCTCTCCTCATAAGGAAGATGTTCCACTGCCTTCATCATTTTTGTGGCTCTGTGCCGGACTTCACAGGATCACAGGATGTCAGGGCTTGGAAGGGACACAAAGGGATGACAGGATCACACAGGCTCACAGGATGTTAGGGGTTGGAAGGGACCCAAGGAGATCATCGAGTCCAACCCCTCTGCCGCAGCAGGACCACACAATCTAGCACAGATCACACAGGAACACATCCAGACAGGCCTGGAAAGGCTCCAGAGAAGGAGACTCCACAACCTCTCTGGGCAGCCTGTGCCAGGGCTCTGGGACCTTTAGAGTAAGGAAGTTTCCCCTTGCATTGAGGTGGAACCTCCTGTGCTGCAGCTTACACCATCTCTGGAGGTGTTCAAGAAAAGACTGGATGAGGCACTTAGAGTCATAGAATCAAGCAGGTTGGAAGAGACCTCCAACATCATCCAGGCCAACCTAGCACCCAGCCCTAGCCCATCAACAAGACCATGGCACTAAGTGACTCCACCACCTCCCTGGGCAACCCATTCCAATGCCAATCACTCTCTCTGCCAACAACTTCCACCTAACATCCAGTCTAGACCTCCCCTGCCACAACTTGAGGCTGTGTCCCCTTCTTCTTTTGCTGGTTGCCTGGGACAAGAGACCAACCCCAGCTGGCTTAGTGCCACGGTCTGGTTGACTGACTAGGGCTGGGTGCTAGGTTGGACTGGATGAGCTTGGAGGTCTCTTCCAACCTGGATGATTCTATGATTCTCCTTCCCTATTCCATGCAGCAAAGAAAGCTTCTCCCTTGTTAGTAAACCTCTTTCCCAAAGGAAGCTCAGCAGCCAGCCCAGCCCACACAACCTTTGCCTCTACCTTGTAAATCCTTTACCTGGGCTTTATGCGCAGCTCATTTACCTCCCCTGAAATGGATGTGATGAATTTAGGGCAAACTCTGTGCCTTCATCATGCTGCCTTATCATTTGCTAAGGCATGGGAAGGGAAAGAGGGATGGCATGTGCCTCATCCATCGCTCCTGCAGAAGCATTGCTGTGAGCCATCCTAGGAACATGAAAGCTGATAATTCACAAGGATCAATATTTACTCCAGGAGTCCTAATGGGGCTTTCCACATGAGTAACTGCTGTAACTCTGAAGCTATCTGGGATGCAAAATTACTTCAAGAATCTCTATTAAACTGGGGGAAAAAAAGCCACTAGAAAGGACAGTAAAATTAAGGATGACTACAACTTGGCAAATGAGTGAGCTGAGGAACTGGAAAAGACCTTTTGCACAAATCAGCATCTGCAAAGGCATGAGAGACAAATGGGGCAATCAAAAGAGCAGCTCTGAGGAATGCCTTTTTATCCAGCTTCTTTTGGGGGGGAAAGGGCATGAAATCAGAGAGAACTGCACTCCAGCTCTGAGCAAGGGAGTGGGAAAGATGAATACTGATGAAGACAGTGGACCATGATGACAGCCTGAGTGCAAGTGAAGGTAGCTCCTGAGAGCAAGTGGAAACGAGTTAACACCCCGAGGAATGCATTGAAGTCTTAACCACTCTAGGTAGTGATTTTATTAACACCTCCAGGTTTTGATGAGGTGCCCCAAAAAAATCTGTCACTTTGTTTTCTGACACTCAGAATCCTGTTCATTAGGGCTGGTGATGGATTCTTCATCATTTTGGTTTGGTTTTGGGTTTTTTTTTACTGGATGGAGCTCATTTTGGTTTGTTTTTCTTTTACTGGATGGGGCTTTGGTTTTCCAGCATGGAAATGGTCTTGCTTTGTTGTTTGCCCAGTGACTGCTGGAAACCAATCTTGAGGAGAAGGACTTGGAGATGTCAGTTGTTGAAAAGCTCAACATAACCCAGCAATGGTCACTGGCAGCCCAGCAGGCAGCTGTGTGCTGGGCTGCATCCAAAGCTGGGAGAGTAGCAGCACAGGGAGGGGATTCTGCTCCTCTGCTCTGCTCTGCTGAGACCACACCTGCAGCACTGCCTCCAGCTCTGGTGCCCCCAGTAAAAGAAGGATACTGAAGTGTTGGATGCAGTCCAGAGGAGCATGCAAAGAAATAAGAGGAGTGGATTGTGATGGTTTGGGTGTTCCCTGCCCCTCCACACTTAAGAAAATCACCCAGACTAGACTCAGCAGAGCTGGAAATTAGTCTGAAGCTTTATATTTACAGCTGTGCACAATATGCAAGCAGATGTTTACAATCTCCACAGCTACAGACAGAAATAGACATGCTAAAAGTAACACAGAAACACAACAGCCCTCCCAGAAACCTGAGTCCCCAGGAGGGGCTCCCAACCACCCTTCCACCTCCTACCTTTCTACCACCTTATCCCAGACTTTGCCTTATGTTCAAGGTGAGTTTGGAGAATCAGCCAGAGGGGAAGGAAGCAGATGGATTAGTCACACAGACAGCAGGTTAGAGAGAGAAGGCACTTAGAGACATGGTCTAGATGAGTGGCTAGGGCTGGGTGCTAGGTTGGACTGGATGAGCTTGGAGGTCTCTTCCAACCTGCTTGATTCTATGATTCTAAGGGAGGCAACCAAAGCCAGAGAGCAACTTTGTTATCTATATTTATGTTCTTGTCTTTATCCATCTCAGCAAGCCTATGAGTGCAGCAGACATCAGCATTGTTCTGTTTTCACAGCCTATCTAATTTCTCTCACTAGAATATCCCAGCTAAGCTCAAAGTAGCACATGGAGCATTTCACCTCTGAGAACTGTCTGGGACAACTGGGGCTGTTCAGCCTGGAGAAAAGGAGGCTCTGGGAAAACCTTAGAGGAGCTGTTCAGTACCTAACAGGGACTAGAGGAGAGCTGGGGAGGGATGTTTTGCAAGGGCTTGCAGTGATAGGACAAAAGCCCACACAAGGAATGCTGAAGAAGGAACTCACTTTCTCAGGAGGTCTGTACCTCCTCTAATCACAGGCTCACAGGATGCTGGGGGTTGGAAGGGACCCAAGGAGATCATCGAGTCCAACCCCTCTGCCAGAGCAGGATAAAGCCTAATGACTGCATCCTAATTAACTCTTGTAATTAGAACCAAATTTTGATGCTCCTGTGATGTATAACAAGTTTCAGGTCGAGCCAGCAGCACATGGTGTTCTTTCCTGGAAACTGGGAGTGTCTGCAGATGCATTATTGATGAGGATTTCTGTAACAGCCCAGGTTGATTCTCCTTAAGACAGTCTTCTATTCCTATGAAAAATGGAAGCTGCTCTTATGAATACTAACTTGCATCCCAGGAAATGTCCATGTAATTTATTGCCAGGGCACTGGAATATTCACCTTATGAGTGGCTCTCCTGGTAAAAGAATAATTCAAGACCCATAGAATTTGGCTCTAACCCAAAGGTTGATGGTTTTCCAGGCAGAAAATGACTTAGGGATGCTGGCTGACAGCCATCTGAACCTGTGCCAACAGTGTGATCAGGAGGCCAAGAAGGTCAAGAGCAACCTGGTCTGGATCAGCAATAGTGTGACCAACAGGAGCAGGGAAGTGATTGTCCCCAGGTACTCAGCACTGGTGAGGCCACACTTTGAATACAGGGTTCAGTTTTGGGCCCCTCACTACAAGAAGGACATTGAGGTGTTGGAGCAGATCCAGAGAAGTACAGGAAAGGTGGTGAAGGGTCTGGAGAAGAGGGATGGTGAGCAGCAGATGAAGGAACCCAGAATGTTTAGTCTGGAGAAGAGGAGGCTGAGGGGAGACCTTACTGTTCTCTACAGCTCCCTGAAAGGAGGTTGGAGTGAGATGGGCTTTGGTCTGTTCTCCATAGTGTCAGGTGATGTAGCAAGAAGAAATGGCCTGAAATTGTGACAAGGGAGGCTTAGATTGAAGATTAGGAAAAAATTGCTTGCTGCAAGAGTGATCAGGCATTGGAGCAGGCTGCCCAGGGAGGTGGTGGAGTCACAGTCCCTGGAGGTGTTCAAGAACTGTGTGGAGATGGCACTCGGGGACATGCTTTAATGGACTTGATAGTGTTGGGCTGATGGTTGGGCTTGATGATCTAAGAAGTCTTTTCCAAGCCAAACAATTCACAGAATCACAGAATCATAGAATCACAGAATGTCAGGAGGTGGAAGGGCTCTCAAAAGCTCATCCAGTCCAACCCCCCACTGCCAGAGCAGGATCACCTAGACCAGAGCACACAGGAATGCATCCAGGCAGGTTTTGAGTGTCTCCAGAGAGGAAGACTCCACAACCCCCTTGGGCAGCCTGTTCCAGTGTTGTGTCAGTCTCACTGGGAACAAAAATGCTCCTCTTTTTAAGTGAAACTTCCTATGCCTCCACTTCCACCATTGCCCCTTGTCCTGTTGGAATGGTCTGCCCAGGGAGGTGGTGGAGTCACTGTCTCTGGAGGTGTTGAAGCAAAGCCTGGCTGAGACACTTAGTGCCATGGTCTGGTTGACTGGATAGGACTGAGTGCTAGGTTGGACTGGATGAGCTTGGAGGTCTCTTCCAAGCTGGTTGATTCTATGATCAGAGTCTGCCTCCATCCTTCTGGCACTCTCCTTTGCACCTTTATGAACATGAATGAAGTCACCTCTCAGTCTCCTCTTCTCCAAGCTATGATTCTATTAATTCCTTTCCAGCCAGAGCTTCTAAGGCTGTTATTTAATACCATAGATATGGACATTGTGGGATGACTGCGTGTTGAGAACAGCCCACAGCCACATTTGACCATTGCAGAATGAGTAAAGGCTAACTCTTATGTTTTGAACCTCATACATAATTCATGTAGATGCCACAAAAATACCCCTGGTGTTCTATAAATGTCCTCCTTAATACTGGAGTCAACGTTACTTATTGATGTCTGAGCTAGAACACAGTGTGACATTTCTTTCTAATCTCTCCCAGCTGCTGCTTTCTCCTGAGCATTGCCTGCTCCACAAAGGTGGATAAAATCTGGTTATTGCCAGGCTCAGCTCTGTTCCTTGCAGAAGCAACACCTGTGAAATCTTCCCTGCTCAGTCTAGACCTATCATTTCATTCCAACCCATCTGTTCACTTACTTCCATCAGATGGTTTTCAGCTCTGAAAAATATGGTGCCTGCTGCACTGCATCCCTTCTCTGGCAATTACTGCTCTTCAGGGTGGCAACACCCAGGCCTTCCAGTGTCTCTCTAAAGTAGGTGCTGTGTCAGGGGACTCCTTTGTTGGGAAGTGCTTTGGGGATGACAGTGCATCCCCCTCACTCAGAACACTCTGTGGTTACTCCATAATGACATCAAGCTGGAACATCAGGACCAAATCCAACTGATGGAGACACTGCCAACTCCAGGAGCTGACTGTGGTGTTCATCTGATAGGCTGCTGCCAGAGAACAGCCAGCAGGAGGGCATCATGGATGAGACATGCTACTTATCTTGCCATTAAAAGACAGAGGGCTCTGACAGTTCTCTTTTGAAGAGATCATCTGCTTAGTACCCCCAGAAATCTCCACGCAGAGAAAAAGGGAAAGCATCTGACTACACACTCATGATTTGGATGGAGCAGGATCAAACAAGGGTGTCCCTTGCTGCCTTTAGCAGAGAGAGGGCAATTTTCATCAAATCTTAGACTCATAGAATCAACCAGCTTGGAGGAGACCTCCAAGATCACCCAGTCCATATTCAGCTACCCTTAGGTCTCTTTCTGCCTGGCTGCTCTCCAGCCACTCTATCCCCAGCCTGTAGAACTGCTTGTTGTGGGGTTGTTGTGGCCAAAGTGTAGAACTTAGCCTTCTTAAATCTTATCCCATACCAGAAGAATCTTTCACTGAAAGGTTTCTCAAGCATTGTATTAGGCTCCCCAGAGAGGTGGCAGAGTCTCTATCCCTGAGAGTGTTTCAAAGAGGTAGAGGTCTGGTGCTGGGGCATATGGTTTAACACCAGCCTTGGTGGAATTAGAGAATGGTTGGACTCCATCACCTTAAAGGTCTTTTCCAACCAAAACAATTCCATGATTCTAAGTACTTTCTGCTGGCAGAACTTTCCCAGTCAAGAGATATATTGTGCCCTGTCTTCAATGCAGGGTGGTGCTGACAGGAGGTACAACTAAATGAAAAGACCATTTACAGCAACCCTTAAGAATTACAAAAGTAGTGAGATGTGTTGCAGGACCACTGCAGAGTGATATATGTCAGGCAGCTGAAGAGCAAAAAGATGTAGCTTTACAAATGGAAGTGATCCAAATGATAGGACCAGAAGAGATTGACTAGCAAGATCCAGATGCAGTCCTGCATCTCTCTGTAAGGATGGATTGCCATGAGAGGGGAATTGGAGGGCTGAATTTTTCACCTTCCTTCTGTGTGCCACATTGCTAGCTGGTGTAAATCAGCGTGCCTTCAGCCAAAAAAGAGCTGAGAACCTGGCCCTAAATCAGGGACTTTGGACTTTCTAAATTAGGAAGCAGGAAATCACAGAATCATTGAACCAAGCAGGTTGGAAGAGACCTCCAAGCTCATCCAGTCCAACCTAGCACCCAGCCCTGGCCAATCAACCAGACCATGGCACTAAGTCTAGTGATCTGGGTAGGGTGTCCCTGCCCATGGCAAGGAGTTGGAAAGAGATGATCCTTGTGGCCCTTTCCAACCCTGACTGATTAGTTCTATGAGTTTAAGTGCCTCATCCAGGCTTTGCTTGAATGCCTCCAGAGATGACTACTCCACCACCTCCCTGGGCAGCCCATTCCAATGGCAATCACTCTCTCTGTGAAGAGCTCATGAAGAACAGGAGAAGAACTGTGCAAGAGTGTCATGAGGGATGATCCTGATATGGTTAAAAGATTGGAACTGACTGGTAGGAGTAAATGAGTGACTTCCTTAATGAAGGGGAGCAACAAAAAGGATCCTGTAAGCAGCTCTGCTGCTGAAGACATTTGTTAGTGGCCTAGGAGAAGTGTGAACAGGGAAGCTGCTGCTGCTGCTGAGCTAAAGCTATTCCAGAGCAATAAGGGCAAAGGCCACTTGTGAAGAATTAGAAAAACACTTTAGAAGATTGAGTGGGAAATAACATCACAAAATAATTTCACTGTGGATAAATGTGTAGTGAAAGGAGAGATGGTTGTAAAGGTGGATGCCTGAAAACCCATCTGATGGGCTCTCATCAAGCCATTACTACACAAGTGAGAGCTTGGTTATTACAGCAACAGCTCTACAAAACCATCAGCTCAGAGCTCAACAGTGATCAAAACCTGTTAAATCAAATGCTAAGAACCATTAGGAAAGAAACAGAAAGTGAAACAGATCATTACAACACCACAGAAATTCATGGTTCTCCCAGCCTCTGAGTACCATGAACCATTCAGCCACTCAATATGCAGAAGTGATTAGATTATAACTAGAAATCATAATATCAGCCAGGCTGGAAGGGACTTCCAAGCTCATCCAGTCCAACCTAGCACCCAGCCCTGTCCAATCCACCAGACCATGGCACTAAGTGCCTCAGCCAGGCTTTTTTTGTCTACAACTACCTGAAGGGAGGCTGTAGCCAGGTGGGGTTGGGCTCTTCTGCCAGGCAAGCAGCAAGAGAACAAGGGGACACAGTCTCAAGTTGTGGCAGGGGAGGTCTAGGCTGGATGTGAGGAGGAAGTTGTTGTCAGAGAGAGTGATTGGCATTGGAATGGGCTGCCCAGGGAGGTGGTGGAGTCACCATCTGCTACCCTGGAGGGCAATGAGGACAGTTAAAGACAGGGAGGGCTTTCCATGCTAGGTGCAACTGCATGGCCTGGGTCTCTTCATCCCAGAAAAACAAGATTAATTGAGGGGATAGGATCATAGGATCATCATAGGGTCATAGGATGTTAGGAGTTGGAAGGGACCCAAAGAGATCATCAAGTCCAACCCCCCCTGCCAGAGCAGGACCACACAATCTAGCACAGATCACACAGGAACACATTCAGACAGATCTTGAAAGGCTTCACAGAAGAAGACTCCACAACCCCTCTGGGGAGCCTGTATCAGTGCTCTGGGACCCTTACAGGAAAGAAGTTCCCCCTTGTGTTGAGGTGGAACCTCCTGTGCTGCAACTTCCATCCATTGCTCCTTTTCCTATCCCAGGGAGCAGTGAGGAGAGCCTGTCCCCCCCCCCTCTGCAGGCATCACTTCATTTCTCTGCTCCTGGACCACAAGGAAAGTGAGTGGAATTGAACAAGGATAGAAATGGGTAGATTTGGACTGGGTGTTATGAAGAAGTTCTTCAGCATGAGGGTGATGAGACCTTGAAAGGAGTTGCCAAGGGAGGTGGTGGAGGCTCCATCCCTGGAGGGAAGACCAGGCTGAATGGTGCTCTGGCCAGCCTGCTCTAGGGTAGGGTGTCCCTGGCCATGGCAGAGGGCTTGGAACTGGCTGCTCCTTGTGGTCCCTTCCCACCCTGACTGGTTCTATGATTCTATGAAAATGCTGGGGAAGGACTTTTCAGGATATCAGAGAGTGCCAGGACTGGGGGGTATGGAGCAAAGCTGGAGGTGGGGAGATTCAGCCTGGATGTGATGAGGAAGTTTTTCAGTATGAGAGTGGTGAGAAGCTGCAATGGGTTGCCCAGGAAGGTGGTTGAGGCTCCATCTCTGGAGGTGCTTAAGGCCAAGCTGGCTGAGGCTGTGTACAGCCTGCTCCAGGGTAGGGTGTCCCTGGGCAGGGCAGGGGGCTTGGAACTGGCTGCTCCTTGTGATCCCTTCCAACCCTGACTGATTCTGTGAGCCTGTGATTCTAGGAGTTTGTGACCAGCAACTTGCCTTTAGTGATGGAGAGCTTCACTAACAGCATTTCTGGCAGCTCAGCTGATCTGTGCTAAATGGCAGCCTGCCCACATTTGGCCTAAGGCAAATGCAAAGCAAATTATCTCACCTAATTAGTTTAGCTTTGCTTTTTATTAATGTTTATAAAATAGCAACTTTGGTGTTTTGTTTTTTTCATTAAGCCTTGGAACTTCAGGCCATGTTGAAACTGCATCCTAGACTTTACTTTCCAGCACTGTAAGACAGTCCCCATTTCATTGCTGGACTGCTCTTTCCCTCTATCAGGGACTGAAAACTGGGTTGTCATTTTCTTGCTTCCTTTTAGTTCATTGAGGCAGCTCAACCATGTTCCCAAAGTAATTCTGGTGTCTGTGTGCATAGCAATGCATATCTCCACTGCAGGATTGTGGTTGTGTGGTTGTCTGGTCTGTCCTTGCAGGTGACACCAAGCTAGGAGCAGGTGTGGAGCTGTTGGAGGGTAGCAGAGCCCTGCAGAGGGACCTGGCCAGGCTGGATGGGTGGGCAGAGGCCAATGGGATGAGATTGAACAAGGCCAAGTGCAGGGTTCTACACTTTGGCCACAACAACCCCAAGCAGCACTACAGGATTCAGGACTTTTTTAATTTCATGGAATCAACCAGGTTGGAAGAGACCTCCAAGATCATCCAGTCCAACCTATCCCCCAGCCCTAGCCAGTCCCTGATTCTATGATTCTACTGTGTCCTACACACTCAAGTAAGGTTCAAGATTTCAGAGTGTTTTGTTTCTCAGAAACTAGTTCAGAACTTTATTCTGCTCTGCATGTATGTGTTTATGTAAGTTGTAAAAGAGTCTTTTACAGGAAAGAATCAGATCAGACCAGGAAAAGCAGGATAAAATAGGGACAAAAACCTCTCAGGTTCTCCATAGAGGTACACAGAAGTAAGAGGAGAGCTCACAGGAACCTAAGAAGTGTCTGTTTATTACTATTGTGTACTCTCTGGGCACCACTGAAAAGAGTCTGGGCCCATCCTCTTGCCTTCTGCCCTTCAGCTATTGATCAGACCCCCTCTCATGCTGCTCTTCTTCAGGCTAAACATGCCCAGGTTTCTTAGCCTTCCTTCTTCACAGAGATGCTCCAATCCCCTCAATGTCTTCGCAGCCTCTGCTGGACTCTCTCCAGTAATTGACTTTATCTCTTCAACTGTGCTGTGTTCAGTTCTGGGCTCCTCAATTCAAGAGAGATGTTGAGGTGCTGGAAGGTGTCCAGAGAAGGGCAACAAAGCTGGTGAGGGGCCTGGAGCACAGCTCTGTGAGGAGAGGCTGAGGGAGCTGGGGGTGTGCAGCCTGCAGCAGAGGAGGCTCAGGGCAGAGCTCATTGCTGTCTGCAGCTCCCTGAAGGGAGGCTGTAGCCAGGTGGGGTTGGTCTCTTCTGCCAGGCAAGCAGCAGCAGAACAAGGGGACACAGTCTCAAGTTGTGGCAGGGGAGGTCTAGGCTGGATGTTAGGAGGAAGTTCCTGCCAGAGAGAGTGATTGGCATTGGAATGGGCTGCCCAGGGAGGTGATGGAGTCACCATGCCTGGAGGTGTTGAAGCCAAGCCTGGATGAGGCACTTAGTGCCATGGTCTGGTTGATTGGCCAGGGCTGGGTGCTAGGTTGGACTGGATGATCTTGGAAGTCTCTTCCAACCTGCTTGATTCTATGATTCTGTGATTCTATGAACTGGGGAGCCCAGAACTGGTCCCAGTACTTCAGATGTGTCCTGATTAGGACAGAGTAGAGGCAGAGGAGAACCTCCCTTGAGCTGCTGGCCAATCCCTTCTTAGTGCACCCATGAGACCATTGACCTTCTTGACCAGAACAGCACAGTACTGGCTCATGCTGAACTTGTTGCCCACAGTGCTGGAAGTTGAATCACAGCCTTTTCACTTCCTTTCCCCTGCACAGGGTAGGAGCATGCCCCTTCTGGAACATAGCACACACACTGTCTTCTCACGCCTCTGCTGGCAAGCTCCTCTCTCCAAACAAGCTTTGCTGCATTTCTTTGCAGGGCAAGAGGAGCAAAGACAGAGGGCAGGGCTCCCCCAGTCTCACAGCAGCGTGGCACATCAGGGAGCACTGCACGTCCCCTTTTGGCAGCAAGCTGCTGCCAGCTCACTCTGCAGACAGGAGCTGCCTCTTGGTCCTAGCACAAATGCAATTATTTCTGTGTTTCACCCACCTCTGGCCTCCTTCCAGCACTTGACAAACAACTGTGATCTGTGCTTCTTTGGGTAGCTTTCAACGGCTCTGTTATGTTTCTGAGCAAGCAAACTCCCTAGGCTGCAATCAGGAGTTCTGCATGGATGAAGACCTGGAATCTTCGAGTACTTGAAGGGGGCTACAGGAGAGCTGGAGAGAGACTTCTAACAAAAATACATAGTGACAGGACATAGAATCATGGAATCAACCAGGTTGGAAGAGATCTCCAAGATCATCCACTCCAACCTAGCAACCAGCTCTAGTCAATCAATTCGACCACAGAATCAACCAGGTTGGAAGAGACCTCCAAGATCATCCAGTCCAACCTAGCACCCAGCCCTGTCCAGTCAACCAGACCATGGCACTAAGTGCCTCAGCCAGGCTTTGCTTCAACACCTCCAGGGATGGTGACTCCACCACCTCCCTGGGCAGCCCATTCCAATGGCAATCACTCTCACTGTGGAAGCAGAAGAATTAATTACACAGAAGAATCCCAGGGAGGAAAGCACAGGGAGCAACTGCAATGGAGACGCCCACACACTGTATCTTATCTAAAAGACACACTGTGTTCAAGCCAAGCCTGGCTGAGACACTTAGTGCCATGGTCTGGTTGATTGGCCAGGGCTGGGTGCTAGGTTGGACTGGATGATCTTGGAGGTCCAACCCTTTACCACAGAGCTCAAGGCCAGACCATGGCACCAAGTGCCACGTCCAGTCCTGCCTTGAACAGCTCCAGGGACAGCGACTCCACCACCTCCCCAGGCAGCCCATTCCAGTGCCCAATGACTCTCTCAGGGAAGAACTTTCTCCTCACCTCCAGCCTAAATCTCCCCTGGCACAGCCTGAGGCTGTGTCCTCTTGTTCTGGTGCTGGCCACCTGAGAGAAGAGAGCAACCTCCTCCTGGCCACAACCACCCCTCAGGTAGTTGCAGACAGCAATGAGGTCTCCCCTGAGCCTCCTCTTCTCCAGGCTAACCAATCCCAGCTCCCTCAGCCTCTCCTCGTAGGGCTGTGCTCAAGGCCTCTCCCCAGCCTCGTTGCCCTTCTCTGGACACGCTCAAGCATCTCAATGTCCCTCCTAAACTGGGGGGCCCAGAACTGAACACAGCACTCAAGGTGTGGTCTAAGCAGTGCAGAGTACAGGGGCAGAATGACCTCCCTGCTCCTGCTGGCCACACCATTCCTGATGCAGGCCAGGATGCCACTGGCTCTCTTGGCCACCTGGGCACACTGCTGGCTCATGTTCAGGTGGGTATCAATCAGCACCCCCAGATCCCTCTCTGTTTGGTTGCTCTCCAGCCACTCCTTCCCCACACAGCCCCTCCACATCCTCAAATTTAAAGCAGGCCAGGTTGTACTTTCAGTACTTACATGGTCCCTGCTGCAGAGAGAGGGGCTCGTTGTTCTGCCTGATGGAAATTCTTAGTGCTCTTTGAAACCAGTGCCAGCTGGAAAATTCCCTCTCCCTGTGCCCAGCAAGCAGCATTTTCCATTTCCTCAGTAAAATCCTCCTGGCTGCAGCAAGTGCAGCAGAAACCCACACACTCATGCAAACGAGGAATGACGCAGGCTGGGATCTTTCAGGCTGATGGTGCAGAGCAGAGGAGAAGGGACAAAACTGCAGGCTCCAGAAGATGTGGTTCATCTCCTCCAGGTATCAGCCAGGTCAGCATCTCTCTTAGGTTGATGATGTTCCACAGCAGTAATAAAATGATGTCTGCAGGCAGTCTTTGCCAGCAGCTCTCTTCTCTCTATCGGGCAACTGCTTGTAGAGAGGTACAGGCTCTAATCAGGGACTTTTGACTTTCTAAATTAGGAAGCAGGAAATCATAGAATCATAGAATCAACCAGGTTGGAAGAGACCTCCAAGATCATCCACTCCAACCTAGCACCCAGCCCTATCCAGTCAACCAGACCAAGGCACTAAGTGCCTCAGCCAGGCTTGGCTTCAACACCTCCAGCCACAGCCACTCCACCACCTCCCTGGGCAGCCCATTCCAATGCCAATCACTCTCTCTGACAACAACTTCCTCCTAACATCCAGCCTAGACCTGCCCTGCACAGCTTGAGACTGTGTCCCCTTGTTCTCTGACTGCTTGCCTGGCAGAAGAGCCCAACCCCACCTGGCTACAGCCTCCCTTCAGGCAGTTGCAGACAGCAATGAGGTCTGCCCTGAGCCTCCTCTTCTGCAGGCTGCACACCCCCAGCTCCCTCAGCCTCTCCTCACAGGGCTGTGCTCCAGGCCCCTCACCAGCTTCATTGCCCTTCTCTGGACACCTTCCAGCACCTCAACATCTCTCTTGAATTGAGGAGCCCAGAACTGGACACAGCACTCAAGGGGTGGCCTGAGCAGTGCTGAGTACAGGGGCAGAAGAACCTCCCTTGTCCTGCTGCCCACACTGCTCCTGAGCCAGCCCAGGATGCCATTGGCTCTGCTGCCCACCTGGGCACACTGCTGCCTCATCTTCAGCTCCTATCTCCCAGCACCCCCAGATCCCTTTCTGTCTGGCTGCTCTCAGCCACTCTGTCCCCAGCCTGTAGTGCTGCTTGGGGTTGTTGTAGCCAAAGTGTAGAACCCTGCACTTGGCCTTGTTCAGTCTCATCCCATTGGCCTCTGCCCACCCATCCAGCCTGGCCAGGTCACTGCAGGGCTCTCCTACCCTCCAACAGCTCCACACCTGCTCCTAGCTTGGTTTCATCTGCAAATCCCATACATACAAAGAGTTTTGTGGGGAAGCACAAGGGATTGTTGTGTTCTGCAGATGCATTTTGCCAGGTCTTGGCCTCTCAGGTTCCTGCTGAATGTCTCCTCCTTGCCATCAAGAGAAAAGAGTTCACATTCCACTCCTGCTTTTCCACCCCAGCAGAATAATTTTTAAGAGGGCATGAAAAGAAGAAGCAGCCCTGTCACTTCCTTCCCTTGACCTTTCAGGGGAGTTTTGTCTACCATGAACTCAGTTTCTGCTTTGTAATTTGAAAGGGCTATTAGGAATCTGGCATTTAGAAACTCATTCAGGGTTCTGATAGAAGCAGCTGCTGGTTGAAAGGGCTTCTGTCACTAATCCCTCTCCCTGGCTCTGCTGGTGTTATTTGCAGGTTGTTCTTCCTTGGTTTTCTCATTGATCTATCTCAGTTCTTATTCCAGTGCCTTTCTCAGCCAAGGATATATATATGTGTGTGTGTCTACATATACACACACATATATATATATAATCCCTCTTGCTCCCACAGGAAAAGACATCCTTTGAGTCCATAGGCTCTGTACTGATCCCAGACCATTGTATGGAGCACAGCCCTGTGAGGAGAGGCTGAGGGAGCTGGGGGTGTGCAGCCTGCAGCAGAGGAGGCTCAGGGCAGAGCTCAGTGCTGTCTGCAGCTACCTGAAGGGAGGCTGTAGCCAGGTGGGGTTGGGCTCTTCTGCCAGGCAAGCAGCAATATAACAAGGGGACACAACCTGAAGCTGTGCCAGGGGAGGTCTAGGCTGGATGTTAGGAGGAAGTTGTTGTCAGAGAGAGTGATTGGCATTGGAATGGGCTGCCCAGGGAGGTGGTGGAGTCACCATGCCTGGAGGTGTTGTAGCCAAGCCTGGCTGAGGCACTTAGTGCCATGGTCTGGTTGATTGGCCAGGGCTGGGTGCTAGGTTGGAGTGGATGATCTTGGAGGTCTCTTCCAACCTGGTTGATTGCATGATTCTATGACACTGGCACAGGCTGCCCAGGGAAGTTGTGGATGCACTGAAGCAAAAGACAAGTGTCTTTATTCAGTGCAGAGCACACATGAAAGACTTCACAGTGGCAGCTCTCTGAACCAGAGATAAAGTCTGAATGGAAGAAGAACAGAAGAAAATCCAACCAGGACAAAGTGGAGGTTTGGGTGAGGAACAGAAATAGCTGGGACAGATGCACTGAGGTGCTGAGGGCAAAGTCTAGCAGTGGCAGAGCAACCATGATGTGATTGTCAGAGGCAAGGAAAACACAGTGCAGCTTAGTTCTCACCCTCCTGTTCTGCTCTAGAAGTTTATTCTATTGAGCAGGGCCCTTTCTCAGACCAAGCTGCATTTGGATTCTTGGAAAGTTGACAAAAATGTCTCCTGAGAACTGGCCTGTTTCCTCTCTTTCCAAGCTGACCTTTTAATGAGGTCTCATTTTGCCTCCATAAGCTGAGAACAGAGTGTTCAAGAGCAGCACAAGATGTGCATTGTCTTTCTAGGATTTCTCCTCTGCTTCATTCCTTGCAGATTTTTACTTTCTAGGGGCTAAACGCCACAGGAGTTGTCCCTGCCTTCAGTGAGAGGTGCTGTTCCTTGAGCAACCAACACAGCAGTGCTACAGGCTGGGGCCAGAGTGGCTGGGGAGCAGCCAGGCAGAAAGGGACCTGGGGGTGCTGGTAGATAGAAGCTGAAGATGAGGCAGCAGTGTGCCCAGGTGGGCAGCAGAGCCAATGGCATCCTGGGCTGGCTCAGGAGCAGTGTGGGCAGCAGGACAAGGGAGGTTCTTCTGCCCTTGGACTCAGCACTGCTCAGGCCACCCTTTGAGTGCTGTGTCCAGTTCTGGGCTCCTCCATTCAAGAGAGATGTTGAGGTGCTGGAAGGTGTCCAGAGAAGAGTCACAAGGCTGGTGAGGGGCCTGGAGCAGAGCCCTGTGAGGAGAGGCTGAGGGAGCTGGGGGTGTGCAGTCTGCAGCAGAGGAGGCTCAGGGCAGAGCTCATTGCTGTCTGCAACTCCCTGAAGGGAGGCTGTAGCCAGGTGGGGTTGGGCTCTGCTGCCAGGCAAGCAGACAGAGAACAAGGGGACACAGTCTCAAGTTGTGCCAGGGCAGGTGTAGGCTGGATGTTAGGAGGAAGTTGTTGTCAGAGAGAGTGATTGGCATTGGAATGGGCTGCCCAGGGAGGTGGTGCAGTCACCATCCCTGGAGGTGTTGAAGCCAAGCCTGGCTGGGGCACTTAGTGCCATGGTCTGGTTGATTGGCTAGGGCTGGGTGCTAGGTCAGACTGGCTGAGCTTGGAGGTCTCTTCCAACCTGCTTGATTCTATGGTTCTATGAACAGCTCCCCTTAAACACACTGCTCTTCTCAGAGGTCTTAAAAGAGCCACTGATGCATTATGTCTTCTCTCACACCTTAGCACAAGGCTTTCACTTGAAATATTGTTTGCTTGCCTTTTTTTTTTTTTTTTTGTCAAACAAATCAAAGGAGTGGGAACATTGATTGTGCTCCTGAAATAGTAATCACAGAAATATGTTCAGTTGATTCATCAAAAAGTATCCCCTGGCTTGGCTTGGGTTTGCTGGGGTTTTTTTTTGCAATGCAAATCCTAATCCTGATACTATTCTAAGGAAAGACTAAACCAAAGGCTACCATTCTCTGGGTATTTAGGAGTGGACAACTGGGTTGGGGCTGTGCACTCTGTAGAAGAGGAGGCTCCCAGGTGACCTTCTTCTGGCCTTCCAGGATCTGAAGAAGGCCTACAATAAAGCTGGGAAGGGACTTTTTAGGCTGTCAGGGAGTGCCAGGATGGGAGGGAATGGAGCAAAGCTGGAGGTGGATAGATTCAGGCTGTAGGTGAGGAGGAAGTTGTTGAGCAGGAGAGTGGTGAGAGGCTGGAATGGGTTGCCCAGGGAGGTGGTTGAGTCCCCATGGCTGGAAGTGTTTCAGGCCAGGCTGGCTGAGGCTGTGTGCAGCCTGCTCTAGGGTAGGGTGTCCCTGCCCATGGCAGTGGAGTTGGACTTAATAATCTCCTTGTGTCCCTTCCAACCCCTAATATCCTGTGATCCTGTGATCCTGTGATTCTATGTTCAGCCTGTTTCATCCCAGTTATAGAATCACAGAATTGTTTTGGTTGGAAAAAAAGCTCCAAGATCACCAAGTCCAATCATCAACTAAACACCACCATGGCCATGAAATCATGTCTTGAAGTGCTATGGCCACACATATCTTGTACTCCTCCAGGAGCAGTGACTCCACCACCTCCCTGGGCAAGCCATTCCAGTGCTGAAAATGCAAGATGCCTGCTGAAGCTGTGCAGAGTAGACTCTATCAAACTAGATGGTAACAGGCTTCAAACTGGCAGCACAGGCACAGGGACCTGGTGCAAGAAATCCAAGCCTGTAGCACACATGGAACAGAGGGGCACAACACAGTGCTGGGCACTGCTGTGCTGCAGCTCAGCTTCAGCCCTTATGCACCTGGATGTTGCACCAACAAGCTCAGAGGCAGCATGTTGTCTGTCTTCTAACAGCTCTTTGCAGCCTAGCTCTAAAAGACCAGGAGGAGGAAATAACCTCTTGATGGGAGACAGGGATTCATGTTCCTGCTGCTGACAGTAAGCAACAGAAAGCGTTCACACTCCCATCAGTCATGGTAAAAGCAGAGGTGGGAGCTTGCAAGGCTTAGAAAAATGGAAGCAGTACTGTTTGCTGGATGTCCTCACATCACCTCTAATGTCTGTTTTGGGACAGGTTCTTAGATGGTGTTTTGGTCCAGCAACAACTGTAACCAAACAAAATGCACTTTACCTTTGGAAGAAAATAAATACCTTGGTTCAAGGTCTGCAGCTACCTGATTGGAGGTCATAAGAAAGTGAGGATTGGGCTCTTCTCCTAAGGAACACATGATAGGACAAGAGGAAATAGCCTCAAGCTGTGACACTTGTCACAGATTGGATGTTAAAGAAAACCTCTTCTCTGAAGGGGTTATCAGCCACTGGAGCAGGCTTCCCATGGAGGTGGTTGAATCCCCATCCCTGGAGGTGTTTCAAAGAGGTAAAATCATAGAATCAAGCAGGTTGGAAGAGACCTCCAAGATCATCCAGTCCAACCTAGCACCCAGCCCTAGCCAGTCAACTAGACCATAGCACCATAGAATCATGGAATCAAGCAGGTTGGAAGAGAGCTCCAGGCTCAGCCAGCCCAACCTAGCACCCAGCCCTGGCCAATCAACCAGACCATGGCACTAAGTGCCTCAGCCAGGCTTGGCTTCAACACCTCCAGGCACAGCAACTCCACCACCTCCCTGGGGAGCCCATTCCAATACCAATCACTCTCTCTGCCAACAACTTCCTCCTAATATCCAGCCTAGAACTGCCCTGGCACAACTTGAGCGATGTGATGCTGAGAGATGTGGATCAGCACCAGCCTGGGTAGAGTTAGAGAATGGTCAGATTCAATCATCTTGGAGGTCTTCATAGAATCATAGAATCAGTCAGGGTCAGAAGGGACCACAAGGATCATCTTGTCATCATTTGGTCTTTTCCAACCAAAATGATTCTGTGATTGTAACAGGATGATGGCCTGGAGTATTCCAGGCTGAGACAGCAGAAACCTCAAGATTCCATGCTGTAACTCCTCTTAAGCTTCTGCTGCAAAAAAATATGGCTTCACCCTGGCAGGTCAAAGGAGATGAGGACACACTAACCACAACTGCACCAGACTGATGTGTTGCTAGGCTTGAAACAGACTTCCACTGTAGAGATGTCACATCTGCAAGAGTAACCCAGTGAATGCTTAGTGGGTGTCTTGAGGCAGAACCAGAGTGACTGAAGGCAGGATCTGCAGGGCTCTTTAGGTCACAGACTGGGTTGGCCAGAGGCTTATCCAAAGGCAGCTGGCACATCTCATGAGTTGGAACAGAAAACAGACCCCAAACAAACCAACAGCTCAGCTTTGCCCAAACACAACTCCTGGGGAACGTTGCAAAGTGGATTTTAGGGTTGTCTCATGTCAACAGCTAATTACTGCCATGCATAAAGTCCCTGAGATGGTAAAATATGAGAGAGTGAGACTATCCATCTTCTGGTTGCTCCAGATAAGGATCACAGGCTTCACAGACTTGGTGCTGGGTTGCTATATTTAGAGATGCAGAAGTTTACCCACTCCAGATATTTCTTGTGCATCTCTTTTATTTTCATTATGCACTTAAAATAGAAACTTTCTGGTCAGTGCTTTTCTGTGGAAGAGAGAATTAAATCACATTTGCAATGACTTAGCTCCTTCTTCCATGAGACTCAGGGAATCATAAAACAATAGAATGTGCTGCCTCGAAAGGGACCTCCGAGGGTCCTCCAAGGGTCACCTAATCCGACCCTCTGCAGTAAGCAGGGACATCCACAGCTAGATCAGGTTGCTCTGAGGCACATCAAGCCTGACCTTGAATGTCTTTAGGGATGGGACCTCCATCACTTCCCTGTTTTGTTTGGAAAAGAGCTCTAAGATAATGGAGGGCAACTGTTAACCTAACACTGCCACAGTCACTTAGCAGCAGCCCTGAGTGCCATCTCCACACATTTCCTGAGTGCCTCCAGCACAGAACCACAGAATCAGTCAGGGTTGGAAGGCACCACAAGGTTCATCCAGTTCTAAACCCACTGCCATGCCCAGGGACACCCTACCCTAGAGCAGGCTGCACACAGCCTCAGCCAGCCTGGCCTTAAACACCTCCAGCCATGGGGCCTCAACCACCTCCCTGGGCAACCCATTCCAGCCTCTCACCACTCTCATGCTGAACAACTTCCTCCTCACCTCCAGCCTGAACCTACCCACCTCAAGCTTTGCTCCATTCCCCCTAGTCCTGTCACTGCCTGATATCCTAAAAAGTCCCTCCCCAGTTTTTTTGTAGTGATTGGCATTGGAATGGGCTGCCCAGGGAGGTGGTGGAGGCACCGTCCCTGGAGGTGTTGAAGCCAAGCCTGGATGAGGCACTTAGTGCCATGCTCTGGTTGACTGGACAGGGCTGGGTGCTAGGTCGGACTGGATGATCTTGGAGGTCTCTTCCAACCTGCTTGATTCAATGATTCTATGATATAGGAATGAATTCAGGTGGGTTTTGAATATCTCCAGAGGGGGAGACTCCACACGCACCCTGGGCAGCCTGTTCCAGTCTTCTGACACCCTCCTAGGGAAAAAAAATCCTTCTATATTTAAATAAAACTTCCTATGCCTCAGCTTCCACCCATTGCCCCTTGTCCTGTCATGGAGCATCACCGAGAGGAGCCTGACTCTACCCTTTGACATCCTATTCCCTGATAGTTTCCCTTTCAGTAAGTGAATGAGTTGCCTCTTGACCCAACTTTGTGTCCTCTGACATAGTACTATTGGCAATGGAAAGGGAAGGGCTAAAAGTGACCTGCATTTCTGAAAGTGCTGAGTGAGAGGATTCATGCAGCTGGTGATGCATGCCTTAGGTTTTAAATGGACAGTAGGACAAGGAAGGTTCTTCTGCCCCTGTGCTCAGCACTGCTCAGGCCACACCTTGAGTGCTGTGTCCAGTTCTGGGCTCCTCAATTCAAGAGAGATGTTGAGGTGCTGGAAGGTGTCCAGAGAAGTGTAACAAGGCTGGGGAGGGGCCTGGAGCACAGCCCTGTGAGGAGAAGCTGAGAGAGCTGGGGGTGTGCAGCCTGCAGAAGAGGAGGCTCAGGGCAGAGCTCATTGCTGTTTGCAGTTACCTGAAGGGAGGCTGTAGCCAGGTGGGGTTGGGCTCTGCTGCCAGGCAAGCAGCAACAGAACAAGGGGACACAGCCTCAAGTTGTGCCAGGGCAGGCCTAGGCTGGATGTGAGGAGGAAGTTGATGGCAGAGAGAGTGATTGGCATTGGAATGGGCTGCCCAGGGAGGTGGTGGAGTTGCTGTCCCTGGAGGTGTTGAAGCCAAGACTGGCTGAGGCACTTAGTGCCATGGTCTAGTTGCTTGGCCAGGGCTGGGTGCTAGGTTGGACTGGATGATCTTGGAGGTCTCTTCCAACCTGCTTGATTCTATGGTTCTATGATTCTATGTGTTTTGTGATGGTTTGGGTGTTACCTGCCCTCCACCCCCCCCACATACACACTTAAGTAAAATCACCCAGGATATACTCAGCCATCTGGAAATTGAATGAATGGAGCTTTATATTTACAGCTTAGCACAAGATACAAGCAGAGACTTACAATCTATACAGCTACAGACAGAAACAGACAAGGTAAAGTATCTATGTTTGTGTTCTTATTTATCTGTATTTATGTTCTTGTTCATCAACATCTCAGCAAGCCTATGAGTGCAGCAGCCATCACCACTGTTTCTTTTTCACAGCTTATCATCTATTCCTTCTCAGCAAAATATTCCAGCTAGCTTCAACCTAGCACAGCCTTTCTTCTGAATCATGACAAAGGAGGCACATTCTAGTTTAGCTGAATCTATCAAGAGAGGTTCTCCTCCCTCTCTGCTCTGCCCTACTGACCCTGATGATACTGTGATACTGAGACCTGTGAGTACTGTGTTCAGTACTGTGTTCAGTTTGGGGCTCCCCAGTGGAAGGAGGACAGGGACCTGCTGGAGTGGGTCCAGCAGAGGGCTAGGAGGATGATGAGGGGACAGGAGGGCATGGCTGATGAGGAGAGGCTGAGGGACCTGGGGCTGCTTAGTCTGCAGAAGAGAAGACTGAGAGGGGATTGGATCAATGTTTATAAGTATCTGAGGGCTGCCAGGAGGGGGGGACAGGCTCTGCTCACTGCTCCCTGGGATAGAACAAGGAGCAATGGGTGTAAGCTGCAGCACAGGAGGTTCTGCCTCAACACAAGGGGGAACTTCTTTCCTGGAAGGGTCCCAGAGCCCTGGCACAGGCTGCCCAGAGAGGTTGTGGAGTCTCCTTCTCTGAAGCCTTTCCAGGCCTGTCTGGATGTGTTCCTGTGTGATCTGTGTCAGATAGCATTGTCCTGCTCTGGCAGGAGGCTTGGACTCGATCTCTTTGGGTCCCTTCCAACCCCTAGCATCCTGTGAGCCTGTGTGTGACTCTTCCCCTAAAACATAAGTGCTGCCTCCTCACTGCTTTCCACCAGCATGCTGTGCTTACTCCAGAAACATCCACTTTCCTAGCAGCTTGCTGGGTGAAAACTCTGCCCTGCTGCAGATGGTCTGCCTGCAGTCCATGCAGCTACATGATCTGAGTCATTTGCCCAGGAATAAATTATTGGCACCACCTATTGGCCAAAAAGGCAAATTAGACAGGCTTCGTGGGTTACTTTTCAGTAGGTTGAGTAAGCACAGCTTCAAAAGCTCCTCCTGGTACAGTTTCCTTCAATGACACAACACTGTGAGGCCATCGAGGCTTTGCATTTCCCTCTGCCAGAGACAGCTCTGAGTTTGGTTGTCTGGCTGGGGATGTGCCTGCTAAAGGTCATGTAACTGAGAAGGGGACAGGGAATGAAGCTACAGGTAAAGTCATAATCATAGACTAGAGTTGTGGAATTAGCCAGGTTGGAAGACACCTCCAAGCTCATCCAGTCCAACCTAGCACCCAGCCCTGGCCAATCAATCAGACCATGGCACTAAGTGCCTCAGCCAGGCTTGGCTTCAACACCTCCAGGGACAGTGACTCCACCACCTCCCTGGGCAGCCCATTCCAATGCCAATCACTCTCTCTGGCAACAACTTCCTCCTAACATCCAGCCTAGAACTGCCCTGGCACAGCTTCAGGTTGTGTCTCCTTCTTCTGTTGCTGCTTGCCTGGCAGAAGAGCCCAACCCCACCTGGCTACAGCCTCCCTTCAGGTAGTTGCAGACAGCAATGAGATCTGCCCTGAGCCTCCTCTGCTGCAGGCTGCACACCCCCAGCTCCCTCAGCCTCTCCCCACAGGGCTGTGCTCCAGTACAGGGTAGCAGAATCACAGAAAGCTGTGGGTTAGAAGGGCCCTCTGGAGATCAGCCACTCCAACCCTTCTGCTGAAGCAGAGTCACCCACAGCAGTTTGCCCAAGACCACAATGTCCAGGTGGGTTTGGAATCTCTGCAGAGAAGGAAACTCCACAACCTTTCTGGGCAGCCTGCTCTTGGCCTCCAGCACCCTCACAGCAAGGAATTTTGTTCCTCCTGCTCAGATGGAACCTTCTGGGTTCCCGTTTGTGCCTGTTCCCCCAGAGAAGGCTTAGGTTGGATATTAGAAGAAACTTCTTCACTGAAAGGACTCTGAAACACTGGGACAGGCTCCCCAGTGTGGTGATTGGATCCCCATCCCTGTAGGTGTTTCAAAGAAGCAGAGATGTGGTGCCAAGGGACATGGCTTAGCACCAGCCTTGGTAGAGATAGCAAATGGTTGGACTCAATGATCTTAAAGACATTTTCCAACCAGAATTATTCTATGATGAGCATGATTCAAAATCTTTCATTGCTGCCATCATGGGCTCCATTACTCCAGTTCATGGAGACATTAGCAGTAAGTGAGGGCTCTTGGCAGACACAGAAAAGCTCTGGGAGACTTTCTGAAGCATACAAAGCAATGCTTGATCTGCCACACTCACTGCAATATATGAGGAATCAGAAGCAGGACTGCCAGGGGAGGTCTGGGCTGGATGTTAGGAGGAAGTTGCTGCCAGAGAGTGATTGGCATTGGAATGGGCTGCCCAGGGAAGTGGTGGAGTTGGAGTGCCTGGAGGTGTTGAAGCCAAGCCTGGCTCAGGAGCAGTGTTGCTAGTAGGACAAGGGAGGTTATTCTGCTCCTGTACTCAGCACTGGTCAGGCCACACCTTGAGTGCTGTGTCCAGTTCTGGGCTCCTCTATTGCAGAGAGATGTTGAGGTGTCCAGAGAAGGGTAACGAAGGTGGTGAGGGGCCTGGAGCAGAGCCCTGTGAGGAGAGGCTGAGGGAGCTGGGGGTGTGCAGCCTGCAGAAGAGGAGGCTCAGGGCAGAGCTCATTGCTGTCTGCAGCTGCCTGAAGGGAGGCTGTAGCCAGGTGGGGTTGGTCTCTTCTGCCAGGCAAGCAGCAACAGAACAAGGGGACACAGTCTCAAGTTGTGCCAGGGGAGGTCTATGCTGGATGTTAGGAGGAAGTTCTTCACAGAGAGAGTGATTTGCATTGGAATGGGCTGCCCAGGGAGGCGGTGGAGTCACTGTGCCTGGAGGTGTTGAAGCCAAGCCTGGCTGGGGCACTTAGTGCCATGGTCTGGTTGATTGGATAGGGCTGGGTGCTAGGTTGGAGTGGATGAGCTTGGAGGTCTCTTCCAACCTGCTTGATTCTGTAGTTCTACGACTCCATGATACTGACACACAGCAAAGAGCTGAGCTCCTGTACCTCCACCAGCTTCCAAAGAGAATGTTCTACACGCTCTGGGGTGAGGAGTGATGGTGGCTCAGCTCAGCAGGACTGGCACACACATGAGTGCTAATAGCAGAACAATTTTCATCTGCCAGTTGATTGTGCCTACCTGACAGAAAGAACATTGATAAAGTTGTCCTGTGATGTCTGATTCTCTGCTTTCTGTGACTGGAGCTCTCAGAAGAACAATTTTCACTTGAGAACACAGAATCATAGAATCATAGAATCAACCAGGTTGGAAGAGACCTCCAAGCTCATCCAGTCCAACCTAGCACCCTGCCCTATCCAATCAACTAGACCATGGCACTAAGTGCCTCATCCAGTCTTTCCCTCTGGCTTCTTCTACAAACCACAACCACATGAATTGTTTATAGTGAATGTCTCTCACCTTTAGACAAGCTGAGGATAAAAGGCTGAAGTTTGGAGGCTGATTAAACAACAAACTAACTAAAAATCCACCTTTTGTTAGTAGTATTTTGATTTGAAGTCCAGCCAGTAATTTACAGCTTGCCCAAGATCATGTCCAAGTAGGGTTTGGAAGACTCCACAACCTCTCTGGGCAGCCTGCTCCAGGGCTCTGTCACTCTCACAGGCAGTAATCTACAGATGTGTGAGTTCTGCTCCATAGAATCATGGAATTGTGGTGGTTTGAATCACAGAATCATAGAATGCACTGGGCTGGGAGGAACATCCAAAAGTCATCTTGTTCAACTCCCCTGCAGTAAACATAACAGAGGTCTAAGATCATAGCATGGTTTAAGTTGGAAGGGACCTCAAGGATCATCCATTTCCAACCTCCCATCATAGGCAGGGACACCTCCAACCAGAACAGGTCACTCAAGGACTCATCCTGCCTGCCCTTGAACACCTCCAGGGAGGGAGCAGCCACAGCCTCCCTGGGCAACCTGTGCCAGTGTCTCACCACCCTCACTGCAAAGAACCCTTTCCTAACATCCAGTTTCAATCTCCCCTCTGCCACTTTAAAGCCATTACTTCTTGTCCTGTCATTACCTTGTCAATAGTCCCTCCTCAGCCCTCCTGTACCCCTGTTCAGATACTGAAAGATCACTCCAAGGGCTCCTCATAGCCTTCACTGCACAGCCCCAACTCTTGTAGCCTGTCCTCAGAGCAGAGCTGCTGCAGCCCTCTCAGCATCTCGGTGGCCTCCTCTGGACTGGCTCAAACACTTCCATGCCCTTCTTGTGCTGGGGGCTCCAGAACTGCACACAGGACTGCAGGTAGGTCTGAGGAGAGCAGAACCAAGGGGCAGAATCCCCTCCCTTGCCCTGCTGCCCACACTGCTCTTGCTGCAGCCCAGCACCAAGTTCAACTGCTAAACCAGCACTGCCAGGTCACTGTTAAACCATGTCCCTCCATAGGGGGCTTTGAAATACTTCCATAGATGAGGACTCCACCACTGCTCTGGGCAGTCTGGTCCAGGATTGAAAACCCTTTGGGGGAAGAATTATTTTCCTAATATCCAACCTAAGTCTCCCCTGGCATTACCTGAGGCCATCCATTCCCTCTTGTCCTTCACTCATTAACTGGGAGAAGAGGACTGCCTGAGGCCATTCATTCCCTCTTGTCCTATCACACATTAACTGGGAGAAGAGGACTACCTGAGGCCATTCATTCCCTCTTGTCCTTCACTCATTAACTGGGAGAAGAGGACTACCTGAGGCCATTCATTCCCTCTTGTCTTTCACTCATTAACTGGGAGAAGAAGATGATTCCCTCTGACAATACTGAGAAGATGAAAGCAGGAATTTAGCATTTCCTTGATCCAACACCTGGTAGAATACAAAGCCCTTTGCCTGACACCTTCCATGTTTAGGGATACAGAGCATCCTGCTTAGTTTGGGTCCATGGCATGCAGCAAAACACTAAGCATATATTGACCAGTGGCAAGATGAACATATCAAGTGACTAAAGGGCTTCCAAACAGGAGGGAAGTCTATCAAGGCAAAATGTCAATGAAATCTGTTTCTCCAACACGTGTCTGGTCTGCAAAGTGGATTTGGGGGTGGATGTGCTATGGGTGGAGGGTAGCCTGTCCATACTTTGAGCAACATGGTCTCCTTCAGCAGCCTGCCCTGGTTACAGCTGTCTTTGCTAAATGCAGGGGAGTTGGACAAGATGACCTTTCCAACCCAATGCAATCTGTGACTCTACTAATGCATAGTTTGATAGCCACCATGAGGAGAGAATGGACGTGGCACACAGAAAGCAGCAGTTTGGCCAGCAGGACTAGAGAAGTCATTCTGCCTCTGTACTCAGCACTGATTAGACCACACCTGGAGTGCTGTGTCCAGTTCTGGGCCCTTTAATGTAAGAAAGATATTGAGGTGCTTGAACATGTCCAGAGAAGGGCAGCAAGGCTGGTGAGGAGGCTGGAGCACAGCCCTGTGAGGAGAGGCTGAGGGAGCTGGGGGTGTGCAGCCTGCAGCAAAGGAGGCTCAGGGCAGAGCTCATTGCTGTCTGCAACTCCCTGAAGGGAGGCTGTAGCCAGGTGGGGTTGGTCTCTTCTGCCAGGCAAGCAGCAACAGAAGAAGGGGATACAACCTGAAGCTGTTCCAGGGCAGTTCTAGGTTGGGTGTTAGGAAAAAGTTCTTCACAGCAAGAGTGATTTGCATTGGAATGGGCTGCCCAGGGAGGTGGTGGAGTCCTCATCCTTGGAGACGTTTAAGAAGAGGCTGGATGAGGCACTTAGTGTCGTGGTTTAGTTGATTAGAAGGGTTAGGTGATAGTCCTATGAGTCCAATGACCCCAGAGGTCTTTTCCAACCTGGTTACTTCTGTGCTTCTGTTTGGGGAGTACAGCTTAGCTGGTTGGCACTGATAAGAACCATCTGAGTTGATAGTGACTGTGGGTAGCCAGTTCTGAGTGCTCCTGGTCAGCTGGTGGCAGATGGGCTGTGAGGATGGCCTTTCCCAGGAGCCTGCAGCTGTTTAAATAGCCACCCTGTGGGAGCCACAGCACCAGAGCTATGTTTGACATTATGAAACCTCAGCAGGGACAGGGAGAGCCACAGGGACAAGGAGTCCTCCCCACTTCCTGGCTTCCATAGATTACTTTAATTGGTAAAACTATGCTCCTGTCAGTGGAGAGGCCATGTCATAAACCAAAACATGAGCAAACCCTAAATCTTGAGCCTAAGAATTCATTTGCCCTGAGGCTCAGCAAAACCCTTCTGGGTAAAGGCTGTGTCCACAGGGGACTTGGCAGCGAGAGGGATCCCTTGGAAAGGAGACAGGATTGTCACACCTCTCAAAAGGGGACATAGTAAACAATCTCTGTGGCTTCCTGCCAGCTTGTTGGGGTTTCTTTTCCTCAGTGATTTTTGGCCTTTCCATTTGACTAAGGAAGTGCAACCCCAGTGTGGGGTCATTGTCTTTCTAGGGCGAGAGCAAACAAAAGCGTTTCTGCGCCTGTGTGCGTGCACATGGCATGGTGGACATTGGGGACAACACTCCAGTGATGAGTCTTTTTAAGGCTTTCAGGCAGAATCCAGCTCTGACAAGCCTGAATGCACTGCTGGAAGTAGATCTCACATGTCCAAACCATTCTTCTTTGCTTAATTGATGCATTTCTACAGGAACAATAAATTCTGGCTCAGGGCTGAACTTTAACAGGTGCTACCAAATAGTCTCCTTGAGCCTGTTCATGCAAGCCTGCTTTATGTGGGCTGGGGGTGGGCATGGTGCATTTCACAGTTTTCAGAACTGAGAGAGCTAGGATCTGAAGATAAATTGTGCTCCTCATATAGCAAGCCAACAATCCCTTAGAATCATAGAATCAACCAGGTTGGAAGAGACCTCCAAGATCATCCAGTCCAACTTAGCATCCAGTCCAACCTAGCACCCAGCCCTACCCAATCATCTAGACCATGACACTAAGGGCCTCAGCCAGGCTTGGCTTCAACATCTCCAGGGACAGTGACTCCACCACCTCCCTGGGCAGCCCATTCCAATGCCAATCACTCTCTCTGCCAACAACTTCCTCCTAACATCCAGCCTAGACCTCCCCTGCCACAACTTGAGACTGGGTCCCCTTCTTCTGAAGCAGTGCTCATGATCTTTGTTTCATTCCTGTTTTCATTTCAGTTTAATTGTGTTTAACACTTCAGGTATCATCAGGGTTAAGACCTGAACAACAGTTTCTTTGTTCAGGGTTGGGCTTCTAACTTTCACTTGTGACAAATGAAAGAGAAACACAATGGTCTATAACACAGAAGGAGAATGCAGAAGGCTGTGAGAGTTTGGGGCTCTTCAGCCTGGAGAAGAGAAGGCTGTGAGGAGACATTGGAGTGGCCTTCCAGCATCTGAAGGGAGCCTGCAGAATGGCTTGGGGGGGACTATTGACAAGGTCTTACAATGGCAGGATGAAGAGTAATGGGTTTAAACTGGCAGAGAGGAGATTTAAACTGGATGTCAGCCTTCCAGTATCTGAAGGGGGCCACAAAAAAGCTGGGGAGGGACTTTTTTAAGCTATCAGGGAGTGACAGGACTGGGGGGAATGGAGCAAAGCTGGAAGTGGGGAGATTCAGACTGGAGGTGTGGAGGAAGTTGTTGAGCAGGAGAGTGGTGAGAGGCTGGAATGGGTTGCCCAGGGAGGTGGTTGAGGCCCCATGGCTGGAGGTGTTTGAGGCCAGGCTGGCTGAGGCTGTGGGCAGCCTGCTCTAGGGTAGGGTGTCCCTGGGCATGGCAGGGAGGTTGGAACTGGCTGCTCCTTGTGGTCCCTTCCAACTCTGACTGATTCTGTGATTCTAAGAAGTTCTTTCCAGTCAGAGCAGTGAGACATGGTTTTCATGGTTTCCAAATGATCATAGTGGCCTTCCAGTATCTGAATGGGGCCTAGAGGAAGGCTGGGGAGGGACTATTGACAAGATCTTGTAAGGAGAGGACAAGAAGTAAAGGGTTTAAACTGGCAGAGGGGAGATTGAAACTAGGAGAGGGTTCTTTGCAGTAACCGTGGTGAGACACTGGCACAGGCTGAGGGTGGTGAGACACTGGCACAGGTTGCCCAGGGAGGTTGTGGAGCACAGAAGCACCCAATGTGATCTTTGATCTTTGATCTTTGATCACATTGGGTGATTCTGTGCTCCACAACCTCCCTGGAGGTGTTCAAGGCCAGGTTGGGTGAGGCCTTGAGTGATCTGTTCTAGAAGGAGGTGCCCCTGCCTATGACATTGGGATGGAACTAGATGAGCTTTGAGGTCCCTTCCAACCTAAGCCATTCTATGATTCTGCAGCCCTCAGAGTTCAGACCCACATCACCAAGGCATGGGAGATAACATCCCAACACCTCCACATCTCCCACTCCGTTAGACATCGAGTCAGTCATCAGCAAGTTTGCAGATGACACCAAGCTGGGGGCAGATGTGGCTGGGTTGGAGGGCAGAAGGGCTCTGCAGCGGGACCTTGACCACCTGGACAGATGGGCAGAGTCCAAGGGGATGGCATTCAATAGCTCCAAGTGCAGGGTGCTGCACTTTGGCCACAGCAACCCCATGCAGAGATACAGGCTGGGGTGGGAGTGGCTGGAGAGCAGCCAGACAGAGAGGGATCTGGGGGTGCTGATTGATACCCGCCTGAACATGAGCCAGCAGTGTGCCCAGGTGGCCAAGAGAGCCAGTGGCATCCTGGCCTGCATCAGGAATGGTGTGGCCAGCAGGAGCAGGGAGGTCATTGTGCCCCTGTACTCTGCACTGGTTAGACCACACCTTGAGTGCTGTGTTCAGCTCTGGGCCCCCCAGTTTAGGAGGGACATTGAGATGCTTGAGCGTGTCCAGAGAAGGGCGACGAGGCTGGGGAGAGGCCTTGAGCACAGCCCTACGAGGAGAGGCTGAGGGAGCTGGGATTGGTTAGCCTGGAGAAGAGGAGGCTCAGGGGAGACCTCATTGCTGTCTACAACTACCTGAGGGGAGGTTGTGGCCAGGAGGAGGTTGCTCTCTTCTCTCAGGTGGCCAGCACCAGAACAAGAGGACACAGCCTCAGGCTGCACCAGGGGAGATTTAGTCTGGAGGTGAGGAGAAAGTTCTTCCCTGAGAGAGTCATTGGACACTGGAATGGGCTGCCCGGGGAGGTGGTGGAGTCGCCGTCCCTGGAGCTGTTCAAGGCAGGACTGGACGTGGCACTTGGTGCCATGGTCTGGCCTTGAGCTCTGTGCTAAAGGGTTGGACTTGATGATCTATGAGGTCTCTTCCAACCCTGATGATATTGTGATACTGTGATACTGATACTGTGATACTGTGATACTGTGGTACTGTGATACTGTGATACTTTGCTGCATATGAAATTCCCATGACCGGAAACTCAAGTTTCATTCCACGAGGGTTTAGTTTGGAAAGAAACTAGCTCCTGCAGCTTGTGTCCATGTGATTTCTTCCAGTCTCTAAGTGCAACTTGGCTTCACTCCAGAAAACATTGCTGGATTGAAAACCCACGAGAGGATGGTTTCCTGCCCTCTCGCCGCACAGCTACAGATGGAATCAGTGCTTCACCTCCAAGCTGGCTCCAGCCTTTGCATCTCAGACCCATATCTTAGCTCCAAACTTTCCAACCCGTTTGTGGAGAACAGGAAGGACACCAGGTAATCATAATCAAGCTTTGCAAAGTTGCTAGATAAAGAGGTATAAATAGCCCTTGGAACAGGAACTGGAAAGCAGCCTTCGCATCTCAGGTGGCCGCACCGTTACTATGGCTAGCAGATGGCTTTCCTGCCACCCCTCTTGGACCAGGAGGAGATTTAATCCCAGATTAAAGAAGGAGAACATGCATGAAGACTCAGTTTTTAGCCTGATGGATGAAGAATGCTCTCCCCTGCCTCCCCAACACGTAGGCTGGCTGCTGACAAAGCCATTAGTGGAGCCTCGTGGGAGAGTTCGAACCTCTGCATAGGGCTGGGAGGCTTTGCACTTTCCAAACACACTTGAAGGAGGGCAGCAGTTATCTTCTCCTAGATAGAGCAGGAAAAAAAACCCTCTTTTTCACTCCTTTAAAGACAAAACTGTACAGATTACTGCTAGCAGAGGTAGCCTAGTTGGTAAGGGTCTCCTTGTGTGCAAGAGCCACGCACCAAGCCTAGGGAAAGGGAAGGCTTTCAGATGCTCAGCTCTCTTTGAAGGTTTCTCTGATGCCTACCACACTCAGTAGTTGAATATCCCCTTTGAAACCATCTCTATTCCTGAGTGTATAAGGGCTCTGAGGCTGAAGGAACCAGCTCAGGACTTAGGAAAACTTCAAGTTTGACTTTGATTTCACCTTCATTTCAATTCCTTTTCAAGTACCTCTTCTGCCAAAGCCTGTCCTCTAACCCAAGGTTGTGTAGCAAGTTACTCTTCCAGGGCTGAATCCTCATTAGGTGAAGCCCTGCTACTTTTTAGAGGTTCTCCTCTCTTTCTCCCTCTTTATTCAGCCTCCCAAAAACTCTACCAGACTCAGTATCTTACATGAAGCACTTTCAATTAGAATCACACAATCCTAAGATGGTTTGGGCTGGTTGGGGCTTTTAAAGGTCATCTAGTCCAGCTTGAGTGACAGAAATCCTATTGAGAGCATTTCACTTCTGTCTGATTTGACCCCTCCAGCTCGTGGAAAATGGAGAAAAATGTTGAGCTCTCACAGATTTTTGTCTGGGCTTTCTTTTTCCCCCCATTTAGCAGGCACTTTTCCCGTGGGAGGGTTGCCTTTTAGTGAGTGTGTGTCCAACTTGCTGGCAGAACAGCCTCTGAATCTTAGAAATGTGACAGGCTGGAGGTGTGCATTTGTCACTCTGAACCTGCTTTGTTTTGCTTTTAGCTCTCCTATAACCTTCAGCTTGCCTCAAAAGTGGCACTAAGTGCAGCAGGCACTTTAATGACACAGATGTTCTGTTATTCAATGACTAACAGCTGTCCCCAGGTCTCTTCCCTCCCCCATTATCTGTTCACAGAATTGCCTCAAGGATCTCCCCTGCCATGGGCAGAGACACACAAGATCAGATTGTTCAGAGCCACATCCAACCTGGCCTTAAATACATCTAGGGATGAGGCTTCCAGCACCTCCTTGGGCAACCTGTTCCAGTGTCTCACCACCTTCATGGTGAAGAACTTCTTTCTCAGATCTCATCTAAAACTACCCTCCCCTAGTTTGGATCCATTTGCCCTAGTTTGATCACTACTCAACATCCTAAACAGTCCCTCCCCAGTTTTCTTGTAGCTCCCTTCAGATACTGGAAAGCCACAATAAAGTCTCCTCAGAGCCTTCTCTTCTCCAAACTGAACAACCCCAACTCTCTCAGCCTGTCCTTGTAGGAGAGCAGCTCCTCTGATCACCCTTGTGGCCCTTCTCTGGACACACTCCAGCACATCTAGATCCTTCTTCAGAAATCATAGAATTAATCAGGTTGGAAGAGACCTCCAAGCTCATCCACTCCAACCTAGTACCCAGCCCTGGCCAGTCAACCAGACCATGGCACTAAGTGCCCCAGCCAGTCTCCTTTTAAACACCTCCAGAGATGGCAACTCCACCACCTCCCTGGGCAGCCCATTCCAATGCCAATCACTCTCTCTGACAACAACTTCCTCACAACATCCAGCCTAGACCTCCCCTGCCACAACTTGAGACTGTGTCCCCTTCTTCTGTTGCTGCTTGCCTGGCAGAAGAGACCAACCCCACCTGGCTACAGCCTCCCTAGTTGTAGACAGCAATGAGGTCTGCCCTGAGCCTCCTCTTCTGCAGGCTGCACACCCCCAGCTCCCTCAGCCTCTCCTCACAGGGCTGTGCTCCAGGCCCCTCCCCAGCCTTGCTGCCCTTCTCTGGACACCTTCCAGCACCTCAACATCTCTCTTGAATGGAGGAGCCCAGAACTGGACACAGTACTCAAGGTGAAGTAGTAGGAGCTCCAGAACTAGATAAAGTACTTCAGGTGTGGTCTCACCAGAGTGGTGTAGAGGAGGAGAATCACACCTCTGGATCTGCTATCCACACTTCTCCTGATGCAGTCCAGGCTCTGGTTGAGTCTCTGGGCTGCAAGTGCACAGTCCTGGCTCATGTTGAGCTTCTCATCCACCAGCACCCCAAAGTCGTTTTCTTCAGGGCTGCTTTCAAGCTAGGCACTGCCCAGCCTGGTTCAGTGCCTGAGGCTGCCCCAACCCAGACACAGAACCACTCTGATTTGCTTTGGTTTTAAGGTTCCCATATGTGAGAGGCTGAATCCTCTCTCTTGTTCATCAACAGAGATGATTGCATCCAAAGATAAAGATTGTCTCTGTTAACCTCTGGCACTCAGGCTCGGTGCTTGGCCAAAAGCTCAGTGATGCAAATCCACAGACAATGCCTTGCAAATTCCTTCACCTCAGCCTGGTTGGAATGCCCAGGATCAGCTACCCTGAGGAGGGAAGGCTTATGTGTATTTAGGGTATGGACAGGTACAGCCTGGGAGGGGGCAGAGACCCTCCCCCCCCAGTGGTGCCAGACCCCTGCAAATGCATGAGAATGCACAGGAAGGTCCCCTGGGGAGCCGCACCTGGACACCCACCTGAAAAACTGTATGAAAGGCAGGAGCAAGGCCTGCCAAAAGTGGGGACCTCCACAGACCACCAAGTGCACCTCCACCACACTACCAGGTGGACCTCCAGTAGACTACCAAGGGTGCACCTCCACCACACTACCAGGTGGACCTCCATCAGACTACCAAGGGTGCACTTCCAACACACTACCAGGTGGACCTAGAGCAGACTACCAAGAGTCCACCACACTACCAGGTGGACCTGCAGCAGACTACCAAGGGTGCACCTCCACCACACTACCAGGCAGACCTCCAGCAGACTGCCAAAGGTGCACCTCCACCACACTATCAGGTGGACCTCCAGCAGACCACCAAGTGCACCTCCACCATGCTACCAGGTGGACCTCCATCAGACTACGAAGGGTGCACTTCCAACACACTACCAGGTGGACCTAGAGCAGACTACCAAGGGTCCAACACACTACCAGGTGGACCTCCAGCAGACTACCAAGGGTGCACCTCCACCACACTACCAGGTGGACTTGCACCACACTACCAAGTGTGGGCCTCCACCAGACCACCAGAGCTGCACCACCACCAGAAGAACCCCTGATGAACTCCACAGAAGATCATCCCTGAGCCACGCACTAACCTCTCTCTCCCTACCATCTGCAACTGAGGCTAATATGATCCCAGCTGTTTTCCTTCCCTGCTTCTTCTCTTCTTCTTCATTGTTCTCTTTTATCTCTCTCCCCCCCTTCTCTCTCTCTCCCTCTGTTTTGTGCAACTTTATCCTTTAATAAATAGTTTTGTGGTGATCTGTGGTCTCGTTTGCACCTTAGTTTCACAACACAGAAATGCATAAGAACATATCTTGCTCCTCTGAACAGAGATGTTGTTAGTCTCTGTTCTCTGGACCTTGACACCATACCAACTGAAACCCAGAGAGTTCCCATGGGTAGCTTTGAAAGGAGTGTTTCAGATATTGATTTCCAGCCCATTTTTCATTTTATTTTAATGGCTTTAATGATTTTAAATCATTTTTCCCCTCTAAACACACACACACAGAGTATCACACACAGTATCACCAAGGTTGGAAGAGACCTCACAGATCATCCAGTCCAACCCTTTACCACAGAGCTCAAGGCCAGATCATGGCACCAAGTGCCACGTCCAGTCCTGCCTTGAACAGCTCCAGGGACGGCGACTCCACCACCTCCCCGGGCAGCCCATTCCAGTGTCCAATGACTCTCTCAGGGAAGAACTTTCTCCTCACCTCCAGCCTAAATCTCCCCTGGCACAGCCTGAGGCTGTGTCCTCTCGTTCTGGTGCTGGCCACCTGAGAGAAGAGAGCAACCTCCTCCTGGCCACAACCTCCCCTCAGGTAGTTGCAGACAGCAATGAGGTCTGCCCTGAGCCTCCTCTTCTCCAGGCTAACCAATCCCAGCTCCCTCAGCCTCTCCTCGTAGGGCTGTGCTCAAGGCCTCTCCCCAGCCTCGTCGCCCTTCTCTGGACACACTCAAGCATCTCAATGTCCCTCCTAAACTGGGGGGCCCAGAACTGAACACAGCACTCAAGGTGTGGTCTAACCAGTGCAGAGTACAGGGGCAGAATGACCTCCCTGCTCCTGCTGGCCACACCATTCCTGATGCAGGCCAGGATGCCACTGGCTCTCTTGGCCACCTGGGCACACTGCTGGCTCATGTTCAGGTGGGTATCAATCAGCACCCCAGATCCCTCTCTGTCTGGCTGCTCTCCAGCCACTCCAACCCCAGCCTGGGGTCATTTCACAAGGAGAAAGTTCACACAGCACACACAGGAAACAGAGAAAAGTCTTTTCTTTCCCACTTCAGCTCAGGAGCTACGCAGTGTGTTCCAACTCAGAGAACATGCAAACAGTGTCCAATCTTCAGGCAAGGTCAGCAAAGCAGATGTGAGTTTAAGTTTGCCACTTGCATAGCATGAGAACAGTCCCCAGATAATGGAAAGACCTGATGGAGAAGCCATGGAGCTTGCTAAGTGGCTTGGCTAAGCGACCACATGATTCACTCTGTGCCATTTCCACATTGCTCAATGCTCCAGAGGCTGCTGGAACAGTGAAAAAAAAAAAATATATATATAATCACTTGAAGTTAAATGCCTTAAAGATTGGGGGGGAGGGGAGGAGAAAGCAGCGTGAGGCTAGGGCTACCCTTGCAGCCTTCCATCTGCTGTTGAGTGTAGGTCATAGAATTGTAGAATCATAGAGTCAGCCAGGTTGGAAGAGACCTCCAAGATCATCCAGTCCAATCTAGCACCCAGCCCTATCCAATCAACCAGACCATGGCACTAAGTGCCTCAGCCAGGCTTTTCTTGAAGATCTCAAGGGACAGTGCCTCCATCACCTCCCTGGGCAGCCCATTCCAATGCCAATCACTCTCTCTGCCAACAACTTCCTCCTCACATCCAGCCTAGACCTCCCCTGCCACAACTTGAGACTGTGTCCCCTTGTTCTATTGCTGGTTGCTTGGAAGAAGAGGCCAACCCCCACCTGGCTACAATGTCCCTTCAGGTAGGTCACGTTGGTGGATGCTAGGAGGACTAGTTGCATTAGTAAGGAGGTGTGAAATTCTACAGCCTGCTCTATGTGAATCTAATTTAGCATCACAGAAACACTCTGATTGGAGAACCCCTCAGGATCACCAAGTCAAACCATTACTCCTGCTTTGCAAAGCTCACCCTTAAACTGTATCCTCAAGCGCCTCATCCAAATGACTTTTAAACCCATCCAGGGTTGGTGACTCACCCACCCTGGGCAGCTCATTCCAATGCCTGACCACTCTTGCTGGGAAAAAAATGTTTCCTGATGTCCAGTCTAAACCTACCCAGCCACAGCTTGAGGCCATTCTCTCTTAGAATCATAGAATCAAGCAGGTTGGAAGAGACCTCCAAGCTTAGCCAGTCCAACCTAGCACCCAGCCCTGGCCAATCAACCAGACCATGGCACTAAGTGCCTCAGCTAGTCTTGGCTTCAACACCTCCAGCCACAGCCACTCCACCACCTCCCTGGGCAGCCCATTCCAATGCCAATCACTCTCTCTGCCAGGAACTTCCTCCTGACATCCAACCTAGACCTGCCCTGGCACAACTTGAGACTGTGTCCCCTTGTTCTGTTGCTGCTTGCCTGGAAGTGTTTAAAAAAGGGATGGATGTGACACTTGAAGCTATGGTCTAGTGATGAAGGCTGCTGGGATGAAGGTTGGACTAGATGATCCTGGTGGTCCTTTCCAACCACAGCAATTCATAGCAATCAGATGTTGTGCTGAGGGATTTGGTTTAGTCCATGACTTCCCAGTGTGAAAGTAATGATTGAACTCGATGAGCTTGAAGGGCTTTTCCAGTCTAAGAAATTCTGTGATTCTATGAGAAGAGACCAACCCCACCTGGCTACAACATCCTTTCAGGTAGTTGCAGACAGCAGTGTGGGCCCCTCTGTTCTATCACTATTTACCTGTGAGAAGAGACCAACAGCAGCCTCTCCACAATCTCATTTCAGGTAGCTGCAGAAGGAGGGGCTGGACTTAACAATCTTCAGAAGCCCTTTCCAGCCCCTACCATACTGAGATTCCACAAAGTTCATCCTAGGATAAAATCTATCCTAGTCAGTTCCTCGTTTTTTAGCCACTCTTGGCTCTTCCATTGGAAGCTGTGAACTCAGACCTCTGGCAGGAAAACTAACTGTATGCACAGCCTGGGTGTTTGTTTAACTGATTTCAGGTTCAAAATGTAGTTTATTGCAGCCTTGATCCTCGACAGAGATTTCTGTGTTGCATTTCAAAGGGGACAAGGAGCTGAGAACATTCATTTAGTATCAAGAGTTTAAAAAGTTGGGCATTTTCCTTGGAAACCTCTCAGAGGCCTTTGGAAAAGTGAGACCTGTCCAAATAAATATGCAGCTCACTGACAGCTGAAGATTATCTGCTGGTAGTTGGTTAGTGTTTTATCATAACAAAAACATGTAGGAGATGATAGTCCCTTTCAAATTGGTTCTGATGGGGAAGAGCACAACACTGCCAAGTGATGTATGTGACAGAGGAAGTTAACCTTTGTCACTCTGACCAAGGTCAGGTGGCTAAGGGTGGAAAATAACTTTTAATCCCCCTCTATCAAGTGGGTGCTGGGATTTGCTGGCTCTGGATCTTGCTAGAACGCAGATGGGAATCAAGCTCCAGCTCTCTGCTAATCTGCTGTTGTCCTCCACGCTGGGGTTTCTGAACTGGCAGTCTGTGCTTTCCTGGAGGACAAAAATAAGGGTTAGACACAGCTGAGTCAGTGACTGTTGCTCCAGGTCCCTGTTTTATTAGCAATCAGCCTAATCTGACCCAGCAGCAGTCTTATTTTGCAGGTGAGGTAAGTAATGGATTTAAATTAAGCTACACCCATGAGTGAAAAGCAAGGGGAAAGTGAGGAGCAGCTGAGGGAAGTGGGGTTGTGCAGCCTGCAGAAAAGGAGGCTGAGGGAAGACCTTCTGGCTGCAGAGGCTGGAGGTAGGTGGGTGTAGGAGTCTTCTGCCCAGTAGCAATCAATAGGATGAGAGGAAATGGCCTCAAGTTGCACCAGGGGAGGTTTAGGTTGGCTATCAGGAAAAAAACTTCTTGGCTGAAAGAGTTCTCAACCACAGGACAGGCTCCCCAGGGAGGTTAGGAGGAAGTTGTTGCCAGAGAGAGTGATTGGCATTGGAATTGGCTGCCCAGGGAGGTGGTTGAATCCCCATCCCCAGAGGTGTTGAAAAGGTACAGAGATGTGGTGCTGAGGGACATGGTTTAGTGATGAGCTGGCAGTGCAGGGTTAGCAGATGCACTTAATGTACCAGGGAACAAATGACAGAGCAAGAGGAAACAGCCTCAAGTTCTACCAGCAGAGGTTTAGGTTGGGCATTACAAATAGTTCTGCACAGATCAAACCCTGGGACCAGGCTGCCCAGCCCAGTGGTGGAGTCCTCATCCCTGGAGGGATATAAAAGCTGTGTGGATGTGTTTCTGAGGAGCATGGTTCAGTGGTCACCTGGCAACAGTTGGACTCAGTCTTGTAGTTGTCTTCCAACCAAACCAGTTCTGTGGTTCTCTGTAAATGAGTAGAGAGGATTAATTAGCAGTGAGTCCTTATCCAAGATATATGCCATACTTTGAAGACAGTTTGTCCTCAGTGCAGGTTCTGAAGCACAGACATCCACCTCAGGAGAAAACAATCAAGGAGAAAATCATGACAAATTACTTTCCAGCCTTCTTCTTCTTCTAGACTTGGTTGATATTCCCAAGATAGGATGCTGAAGGAAGCTGGCAAGGAGAGGAGCAGCTTTTCCACTGCACTCAAGGATTCCATGGAAAAATTGGGCAGTGTCATTTTTTATGGAACTAAAGAGCTTTCTATCAGTTTTCTTTCTTTGCTTGCACAACTTTGAACAGAGGGATTGGTGCTCAGTTCCCTTGCTCCAGCAGTGGTAAGTCCCAGTGCACTGTTCCCCGGGCTCACAGCTGCAGTGGCTGAGACTTTGTTCACAGGCTCACAGGATGTCAGGGGTTGGAAGGGACTCAAGGAGACCATCGAGTCCAACCTCTCTGCCAGAGCAGGACCACACAATCTAGCACAGCTCATAGAGGAACACATCCAAACAGGCCTTCAGAGGCTCCAGAGAAGGAGACTCCACAACCTCTCTGGGCAGCCTGTGCCAGTGCTCTGGGACCTTTAGAGTAAGGAATTTCCCCCTTGTGTTGAGGCAGAACCTCCTGTGCTGCAACTTCCATCTACTGCTCCTTGTCTTATCCCAGGCAGCAGTGAGCAGAGCCTGACACCACCACCCCCTCTGACCCCAGCCTTCAGATATTTATAAACATTGATCCAATCCCCTCTCAGTCTTCTCCAGACTAAGCAGCCCCAGGTCCCTCAGCCTCTCCTCATCAGGCAGTGCTCCAGTCCCCTCATCATCCTCCTAGCCCTCCCTTGCACCCTCTCCAGCAGATCCCTGCCCCTCTTCAACTGGGGAGCCCAAAACTGAACACAATACTCTAGATAAGATCTCACCAGGGTGGAGTAGCAAACCTCCCTCAACCTGCTGGACACATTCTTCTTAATGCACCCCAGGATCCCAGCTGCTCTCTTGTTGAACCTCTTCCTCACTTCTGAAGTCAGAAATCTCTGTTTCTGCAAATATTCAAGCAGCATTCCAGGTAATGGATGTGAGTAGAGATGCTCAATTTAATTTGTCCTGGAGAAAGAAACCTTTCTGATGCCAGATCTTTGGCCCAGCAGGTAAAGATTTCTGATATGACTGCACACTTGCATTTATCAAGCAGATTTGCAGCAAGATCGAGTGTCTGCCAGGGAAGCTGAGCAAATTCAGATGGAAGATCAAAACTCTCATTTTTGCCTTCCAAAGTAACTAAAGATTATGTCAGCTAGAACAGGGTATAACAAAGTCACTTTTCCCTAAGTCTTTAAATGAAGACAAGTTAGCTTTCTAAAACAACGTGGCACAGCTCAGCTGTTTGGTTTCCTGAACAGTGAAAATTCCCCTCCTGGCTTTCCTCTGCTAAAGGTGAGGCCATCTGGGTGACTCCTGACCTCAACATAAAGATCTTTGAATTCTAAACAGACTGGATGCAGAAGAGTCAGAATCAGAGAATCAGCCAGAGTTGGAAGGGACCACAAGGAGCAGCCAGTTCCAACCCCCTGCCATGCCCAGGGACACCCTACCCTAGAGCAGGCTGCACACAGCCTCAGCCAGCCTGGCCTCAAACACCTCCAGCCATGGGGCCTCAACCACCTCCCTGGGAAACCCATTCCAGCCTCTCACCACTCCCCTGCTCAACAACTTCCTCCTCACATCCAGCCTGACTCTCCCCACCTCCAGCTTTGCTCCATTCCCCCCAGTCCTGGCACTCCCTGACAGCCTCAAAAGTCCCTCCCCAGCTTTTTTGTAGCCCACTTCAGATCCTGGAAGGCCACAAGAAGGTCCCCTGGGAGCCTCCTCTTCTCCAGCCTGCACAGCCCCAACTCTTTCAGTCTGTGCTCACAGCAGAGCTGCTGCAGCCCTCTGAGCATCCTCATGGCCCTGCTCTGGACACTCTCCAGCACATCCACATCCTTCTTGTAATGAGGGCTCCAGAACTGGAAGCAGTACTCCAGGTGGGGTCTCAGCAGAGCAGAGCAGAGGGGGAGAATCATCTCCTTGTCCCTCTTGGCCACACTTCTGCTGCTGCAGCCCAGGCTCTGCTTGGCTTTCTGGGCTGCTGGCTTATGTTGAGCTTCTCACCCACCAGCACCCCCAAGTCCCTCTCCTCAGGGCTGCTCTCCAGACACTCACTGCCCAGCCTGGAGTTGTGCTTGGTATTGCCTCGACCCAGCTGCAGGACCTTGCCCTTGGTCTTGTTGAACCTCCTGAGGTTGGCTTGTGCCCACTTCTCCATCCTGTCCAGGTTCCTCTGGCTGGCATCCCTGCCCTCCAGCCTGGCTGCTGCACCACACAGCTTGGTGTTATCAGCAAACTTGCTGTAAGTGCATCAAAACCATCGTTTGGAAACCATGAGAAACATCATTTGGAAACCATGTTCTGAAAACCATTGAACAGGACTGTGCCCAGCAACTGATCCTTGGGGCACACCATTACTGCCAGCTGCCAGCTGGATGTGGCACCATTCACCTCCACTCTCTGGGCCCAGCCCTCCAGATAGTTCCTGATCCATATCAGAGTGAATCTGTCCAAGCCAGGAGCTGCAGCTGGGCCAGGCCTGCTTGTGGCAGACAGTGTCAAAGGCTTTGCTGCAGTCCAGGCAGACTCCATCCACAGCCTCCCCCACACTCACCAGGCAGGAACCTGATCATAAAAGATCAGGTTGGTCAGGCAGGACCTGCTCTTCCTAACCCCATGCTGGCTGGGCCTGATGCCTTGGCCATCCTGTAGGTGCTGTGTGATGGCACTCAAGACAATCTGTTTCATGTCCTTGACTGGCACTGAGGTCAGGCTGACAGCTCTGGAATTTCCTGGTTCCTCCCTCTGGCCCTTCTTGTGGATGGGATCACATTGGCAGCTTCCAGTCTTTGGGGACCTCTCCAGTGAGGCAGGACTGTTGTTAAATGGTGGAGAGCAGCTTGGCCAGCTCAGCTGCTCAAATATGCTTTACAGAAGGGGAAAACTCTTTTCAGTATCCTCTCTGAAAGAGGAACTCACTCAAGTGCTCACAAACCCACCCATCAGCAAAGCAGGTTCTACCATTCCTTTGCTCTGCATCTCAATCACAGAATGGTAAAAGTTGGAAGTGACCTCTAGAGATCATCTAGTCCAACCACCTGTGTTCTCCAAACACCTCCTCTTCTCCCTCTGCCTCACAGAATGACAGAATCAGAGTGGCAAGGATTGGAAAGGACCTCTGGAAGTTATCTAGCCCTGCCCTGCTGCTAAAGCAAGATCACACAGAGCAGGTTGTCCAGGATCACAATGTTCAAGTGGGTCTGGAGTCTCTCAAGAGGAGGAGTCTTTGCAACCTCTCCTGGCAGCCTGCTCCAGGACTTCAGCACCTTCATAGCAAAGAAGTCCCATTCTATTTTTTCTCTAGGAGATGGTAGTTTTCAACCATGGCTTGTGCTAGAGAGAACCACCTCCAGTCATAGAATCATACAATCATACAATCAACCAGGTTGGAAGAGACCTTCAAGCTCATCCAGTCCAACCTAGCACCCAGTCCTGTCCAGTCAACCAGACCATGGCACCAAGTGCCTCATCCAGGCTTCTCTTGAACACCCCCAGGCATGGTGACTCCACCACCTCCCTGGGCAGCCCATTCCAATGCCAATCACTCTCTCTGACAACAACTTCCTAACAACATCCAGCCTAGACCTCCCCCAGCACAACTTGAGACTGTTCTGATTCATGCAGAATTTCTATTAAAATCATAGAATCAACCAGGTTGGAAGAGACCTCCAAGCTCAGCCAGTCCAACCTAGCCCTAACCAGTCAACTAGACCAGATTTAGGTTGGTTGTTAGGAACAGGTTCTTTACTTTGAGGGAAGTGGGGCACTGGAACAAGTTTCTCAAGGTGGTTAAGGCCCCATCCTAAGAGATAATCAAGGTGAGATTTGACAGGTCCCTGGGCAGTCTGATCTGGAGGAAGGACAGGTCCCTGGGCAATGGGGAGGATGCCCATGCTGGCTGCAGAGGGGGTTGGGATAGATGACCTCTAGAGGTCCCTTCCAACCCAAACCATTCCATGACTCTATGACTCTGTAATTCTCTGAAAACAATGGAGAAGACTTTAGGATTTTTGTGAAGACTTTGCTGCCTCAAAATACCCAGAGAAGACCAGACTTTAGGGCCTAACACAGACTGGGATGTGAACAGCACATGGCTAAAAGCATTTTGAGTTCATCAGGAGTGTAAGACATTGTGTAGAAGCAGCCTTAAGTATAACATTCAGAGTGGCAAAGGTATCAGTATCACAGTATCACTAAAGTTGGAAGAGACCTCATAGATCATCAAGTCCAACCCTTTACCACAGAGCTCAAGGCCAGACCATGGCACCAAGTGCCACGTCCAGTCCTGCCTTGAACAGCTCCAAGGACGGCGACTCCACCACCTCCCCGGGCAGCCCATTCCAGTGTCCAATGACTCTCTCAGGGAAGAACTTTCTCCTCACCTCCAGCCTAAATCTCCCCTGGCACAGCCTGAGGCTGTGTCCTCTTGTTCTGGTGCTGGCCACCTGAGAGAAGAGAGCAACCTCCTCCTGGCCACAACCACCTCTCAGGTAGTTGTAGACAGCAATGAGGTCTCCCCTGAGCCTCCTCTTCTCCAGGCTAACCAATCCCAGCTCCCTCAGCCTCTCCTCGTAGGGCTGTGCTCAAGGCCTCTCCCCAGCCTCGTTGCCCTTCTCTGGACACACTCAAGCATCTCAATGTCCCTCCTAAACTGGGGGGCCCAGAACTGAACGCAGCACTCAAGGTGTGGTCTAACCAGTGCAGAGTCCAGGGGCAGAATGACCTCCCTGCTCCTGCTGGCCACACCATTCCTGATGCAGGCCAGGATGCCACTGGCTCTCTTGGCCACCTGGGCACACTGCTGGCTCATGTTCAGGTGGGTATCAATCAGCACCCCCAGATCCCTCTCTGTCTGGCTGCTCTCCAGCCACTCCGACCCCAGCCTGTATCTCTGCATGGGGTTGTTGTGGCCAAAGTGCAGCACCCTGCACTTGGAGCTATTGAACACCATCCCCTTGGACTCTGCCCATCTGTCCAGGTGGTCAAGGTCCTGCTGCAGAGCCCTTCTGCCCTCCAACCCAGCCACATCTGCCCCCAGCTTAGTGTCATCTGCACACTTGCTGATGACTGACTCCATGCCCTCATCCAGATCATCTATGAAGATGTTAAAGAGGATGGAGCCCAGCACTGATCCCTGAGGGACACCACTAGTGCCAGCTGCCAGCTGGATGTGGCACCATTCACCACCACTCTCCTCTGTAGCACCATGGACATTCAGTCCTTGTGTGAACTATAGAATACACTTCTAAAACATTAAGAATACCCTCACAGACCACCTAAATCTGGGAACTTATTGGTTGATCTCAAGTTTAGTGCTTGACCCAAGACACCTACCTACCCAAGACACCTACCTCCATGCTGTCTTTATCCTGTTTCCAGTTCCACTTCCAACAGCAAAGGGTTAAGTGTTCTCTTAAGGAACCCTGCCAGGGTTTTGCAATGTTTCAGACACACAGGAGGTATTTTTAGCCAGAGAATTCTAAAATTAACCATTTGGCCTTCTTAAAAAAATATTCTGCCACACTTCAATGGTTCCAATCCAGGAGGCATGAATAGAAAATACATTTGGATTTCCTACAGATAGAAGGAAAGGAAAATGTTTCTCCCTCTAAACAGAGGGAGGGAGGTATTTGCTTCCAAGTGCCAAGCCTCACATCTCAGCCCTGCCATCTCTAAGAGGTCCTGCTTGGTGAATCATCAGGTTAATGGAGGAAGGAGAAATAGGCATGAAGACCTTTGTGCTTGAGATGTGAGGTGGGAGGCACATCTTTTGATTGCAGCAGCATCTCAGAATCAGATAGGAGAGTGGATGTACACATTTCTTGTCTCCAAAAGTGCTGCAGGTTTTTTGTGATGAGGTAAAATCCTGTCTCCATGGAAGTCAGAGTTTCTGAACCTTCAGAGTTTCATTCATCATCATCATCATCATCATCATCATCATCTCTTTTCTGTTTCTTCTCCAACCTTTAAATACAGAGTGCTGTGCCATTAAAAAAAAAAAAAAAAGGAACCAAAAGCCTTCAGCTCCCTCAAAAAACAACAATCCAGGCACAGCTAACAAAAGCTTTTTTCAGCTGCTCAGATGAGTTAAATCCCTGTAATTCCTTCGGTGCTGTACAGCTCTGATTATGCCTGATTTGATTTGATTTGATTGAGGCTTTCAGTTCTCCTCTGATGTCTTCAGAGCTTGATACAAATTGCAACCACAGTCCAAGCTCAGGCAGTGAGGCTACTGTTGTTGGCACTTGGGTTGAATAAGACCTGTATCTGTGCTAGATTGTGTGGTCCTGCTCTGGCAGGGGGGTTGGACTTGATGATCCACCTTATGTCCCTTCCAACCCCTAATAACCTGTGATCTGTGATCCTATGGGCTTGGGAAGACAGCTAAGATACCTTCCATTATCAAGCACCTTCCCCTCTCCAGGTTGCAGTACCTATCACAGAACCCCAGCATGGTGGAGCTTGAAAGGAATCTTTGGAGATCATCTAGGACATCACCCATGCTAAAGCAGGATCACCCACAACAGGTTTTCCAGGATCAGAGTGTCCAGGTGGGTTTGGAATCTATAGAATCATAGAATCAGCCAAGTTGGAAGAGACCTCCAAGCTCATCCAGTCCAACCTAGCACCCAGCCCTAGCCAATCAACCAGACCATGGCACTAAGTGCCTCAGCCAGGCTTTGCTTCAACACCTCCAGGGATGGTGACTCCACCACCTCCCTGGGCAGCCCATTCCAATGCCAATCACTCTCTCTGACAACAACTTCCTCCTAACATCCAGCCCATACTACCCACAGGAGGAGACTCTACAACCTCTCTGAACAGCCTGATCCAGGCTTCAGCACCCTCAAAGGAGAGATGTTTTTCACTATGCTCAGATGGAACCTCCTGGGTTCCAGTTTGTGCCCATTGCCCTTTGTCACTGGGCACCTCTGATAAGCTTCAGGGCCCATCCTCTTGAGCCCCATCCTTTAGCTATTGTTCAGCATTGGTCAGATCCCCTCTCAGTTTGCTCTTCTCCAGGTTCACTTTGTCACTGGGCATCTCTGATAAGCTTCAGGCCCCATCCTCTTGAGCCCCATCCCTTAGCTATTGTTCTGCATTAGTCAGATCCCCTCTCAGTTTGCTCCTCTCCAGTCTTACCAGCTCCAGGGCTCTCAGCCTTTCCTCCTCATAGACATGCTCCAGGCCCCTCAGCATCTTTGCAGTCTCTGCTGGAATCTCTCCAGTAGTTCCATGTCTCTCTTGAACTGGGGAGCCCAAAACTGGACACAATACTCCAGATTTGGATTCACAGGACAGAGCAGAGGGGGAGGAGAATCTTCCTCCAGCTGTCTGCCACCCTGTTCTTAAAGCACCTCTTGGCCACAAGGGCAGCTGGTCCTGGCTCATGTTGTCCTCCACAACTCCCAGGTCCTTCTGTGGACCTCTTCTCCAGCAGGTCACCACCTCACCTGTACTATCCCCACAGCTGGTTTAGGATGCAGTCTCACAGGACACTGAAGCTACCCTTTGCCATTTGTCCAGCAGCTCAAGTCTCTGCCTTGGCTTCCAAATCCCACCTCTTTTCCTGTGTGACAAATCTGCTCTGTGTTCCTTGGGGACACTGCTCCAGCTGATCTTTATTACAAACCTAAATGATTTCACAGAACAATAAAAAGAGGACAATTTTGTTCACGTCCATTCCCATCACCAAGGTTCTAGAATGAGCTGAAAGCAAGCTTCATTTCTCCAGATGGGACAGGTTTTGATGGACAAATGAGCAGCCAGAATCACAGAATCATAGAATCAAGCAGGTTGGAAGAGACCTCCAAGATCATCCAGTCCAACCTAGCACCCAGCCTTGCCCAGTCGACTACACCATGGCACTAAATGCCTCATCTAGGCTTTTCAACACCTCCAGGGATGGCAACTCCACCACCTCCCTGGGCAGCCCATTCCAATGCCAATCACTCTCTCTGACAACAACTTCCTCCTAACATCCAGCCTAGACCTCCCCTGCCACAACTTGAGACTGTGTCCCCTTGTTCTATTGCTGGTTCTCTCCCTTGCTAACCATTTCCTGATCTCCTGCAACGTTTTGACAATCAGGGAGATGTAAACTATTTGCTCTTCTTGAAAGTCTTATTCTGAGGGCCAGATGGAGCAGTGCTTCCTCGGGGCAGAGGGGAGCAACCCTGCTCCTCCTAATTGCTTTACACCTTCCAATGCAGCTCCACCGCCCAAAGAAAACCACCTTTGTGAGTAAATCACTTGCAGATGACGTTCACTAGCTCACTTGGGCTTCTGAAGAGTTCCAGAGAGACCAGGTACAGAGCTATTTTTTACAGCCTTTCAATGGAAATAAACTGACTTTTAAATCTCCATCTGAGGGATGTCTTCTGGGACCAGCGCTTGTTTGTGCCTGCACGATCCTACGCACTGGCTGATGAGTGAATCATCCCTCCTTGCCCCCACCCCACCCCCTTATCTGCACAGTACCAAGCAATCTGGAGACTGTGGTCACATCAGAAAGTGATTTTACTACTGCTGGGTGCCCAGGCTAAAAGCTGAAACAGACAAATGAGGCTTTGAACTTTGGAAGTCCAATAGATATTTATGTGGGTTGGGTTTTTTTTTTAGTGCTGATTTGGAATTGCAGTTAAAAACTGCCAGGAAAGAAACCTTTTTTTTTTTTTCTCTCTTTCTCTTTAGCCTTTTTTTTTTTTGCTCTTTCTGGCTTTCAAACTGCCTCTCTAATTGAATTACTGTGGCACAAAATAGTTGAGAGCAGGCAATTAAGTAGCACCCAGCGGCTTGCTCACTCCCCCTCTTCTCAGTGGGATGGGGGAGAGAATTTGGGGTTAAAAAAACTCAAACAAACAACAAACAAACCCAATATAAACCAAGAAAACCCAAACAAACAGCAAAAAAACCTCTTGGGTTGAGATAAAAACACTGTAATACAACAGAAAAGGGAAAATAAGGGGTAATAAGATTAATATATATATATAAATAGGAATAATGATAGTGATACTGATAATATTAGCAGTAGTAACAGGTATAGGTATAGGTATAGGTATAGGTATAAGTATAAGTAAAGTAACAGAAGGGCAACAAAGCTGGTGAGGGGCCTGGAGCACAGCCCTGTGAGGAGAGGCTGAGGGAGCTGGGGGTGTGCAGCCTGCAGAAGAGGAGGCTCAGGGCAGAGCTCATTGCTGTCTGCAACTACCTGAAGGGAGGCTGTAGCCAGGTGGGGTTGGACTCTTCTGCCAGGCAAGCAGCAACAGAAGAAGGGGACACAGCCTCAAGTTGTGCCAGGGGAGGTCTAGGCTGGATGTTAGGAGGAAGTTGTTGTCAGAGAGAGTGATTGGCATTGGAATGGGCTGCCCAGGGAGGTGGTGGAGTGGCCATGCCTGGAGGTGTTGAAGCAAAGCTTGGATGGGGCACTTAGTGCCATGGTCTGGTTGATTGGCCAGGGCTGGGTGCTAGGTTGGAGTGGATGAGCTTGGAGGTCTCTTCCATTGCTGGAGGTGCTTAAGAGGAGGCTGGATGAGGCACTTAGTTTAGTTAATTAGAAGGGTTAGATGGCAGGTTAGACTCAATGATCCTGGTTAATGCTGTGATTCTGTGATCAGCCTGTGGGCAGCTCACCTCTCACTTCAGCTGCCTAAAACCTGAGGTGTTTTCACTGAAATCAGCAGAGTTGTTGCAGTATTTTCCCCTCACTGTGCTCATGATGATGTTACTCCACTGAGGTGATGCCTGAAGGTGGGAATTTAGGCACAAAAGCAGTCATCCAGCAGGCTGCTTCCTGTTACCTCTGCTGCTGCACCAATCCTTGCTTTTGGCTATAATCTCCCAGGTTGTGTTAATTCAAAGAACAGGAAGCTAACAGATGAATACATCATGAGCCATTCCCACTTTCCCTTCCTTGATCAGGTAAAACCTGGAAATGCCTCCAGATCAGTACTCTGAAGTCAGAAGCCTGCCACAGTTAAACTCTTTTATCTCACTTCTCTATTACATTGTCTGTCTAGACAGGATCTATTTATACTTGGCTGTGGCACCTAATTTGAATGAATCCTTTCCTTTTGGTAGCAGGCAAGTCCTGAATGGCAGAGACATTGCTACCTCTGATCTTTAAACCTGAGCCATCTCACTGTGCACCTAGCAAGGCTGCTGCAAAGGAGGGGTTTCCAAGCAAAACCAGATGGCACACCAAGAGGAGGGAGTTGCAAGTCACACAGCACTTCCATCACCTGCAAGATCACAAACAAATCCTGTTCTTAGTGTAATTAATCCATGGAGGCTCTCAGACACCCTTCTTTTTATTTCCTCCTGTCCAGACTCCTACCACTGTTATTAAGCTTCATTCTCTGATCAGTTCTATCTGCTTCAAAGGAAGATAGAATCCTAAAATGAGTCACCCCTACTTGTAGCATCCTGTATCATGAGATGAGTTTATTTTTACACCCAGGTGGTGGAATAGCAAAAGTCTGGATGCTTCTGTCTTAGTAAACTGCTGAGGTTCCTTGTCCTGGTAGTGCCTTCCTGGGGGGCAGCTGCCAAAGCTGTTTTATTTTCCAGTATCTTGCAATAGAAGCATCTCTGATAACTTTGTGCCAGCCTCTCCAAAATGCCAAGCTCTGGAGAAGAGAAGGCTCTGGGGAGACCTCATTGTGCCCTTCCAGTACTTGAAAGGGGCTACAAGAAACATTCAGAGGGAATTTTGACAATGGCTTGTAGTGACAGGGCAAGGGGCAGTGGCTTTGAGCTAGAAGAGGGGAGGGTTAGACTGGAGATAAGGAAGGAATTCTTGACATTGAAGCAGGTTGCCCAGAGAAGCTGTGGCTGCTCCCTCCCTGAAAGTGTTCAAGGTCAGGTTGGATGAGTCCTTGAGCAACCTGGGCTAGTGGAAGGTGTCCCTGCCTATGGTAGGGGGATTGGAACTGGATGATCTTTAAGATTCTTTCCAACCCAAACCATTCCCTAAGTCTGTTTTTTGGGGTGGATATCCTAGGGGAAGCACATCCAGAGGTCTGGCAGATCATGAGATAAGGAGAGTGGTGTTGCTGCATCCTGCCCACCTTGGCTGTGGCTTTTTTCTAGCCCTTGTGTTCAGACAGTTTTCACTCTTTAACTTCTCTGTGTTGGGTGCAGCTTTGGTTTGTTCAGTGCCATCATGGGAAACAGGATCAAAAACAGCACGACCTGAAGGTGCTCCTCCACAGCTTGTGTAGCCTCACACACCACTTTGGAGACCCTCCAAGAGGACTTCCTCTGGGAGCCAGCTCTGCAGCCAAATAGCTTCCACTGCTATGAAACGTTTCCTGACACACAGTGTGTTTGTCCTCAGGGCTCCACTCTCACCATTTCCCTTCCTGCTGGTGTCTGTCTCCTTCACATGCTTCAGAAGGATCCCTCAGCATCCTCAGGCCTGGCAATTTGGTGCCATGCTTGTGCCATTTGCCTTGGTGGAAGGGTAGGTCCCAAGGTCATGTTTGGGATGTTGAAGAATCACAGAATCATAGAATCAAGCAGGTTGGAAGAGAGCTCCAAGCTCATCCAGTCCAACCTAGCACCCAGCCATAGACAATCAACCAGACCATGGCACTAAGTGCCTCAGCCAGGCTTTTCAGTGCTAGTGCTATGATGAAGGTTCCTGCTGGCAAATGCAGTTACACATCCTACCACCAAATTCTGCCTCTCTGAGCTATGTATTTGCCTCCTCCCAGAACTATGAGAGTCCTGTAGCTGCATTTTTCTTTCAGATGCAAAACCTTCAGAGGTAGAGAAAGGAGCAGAGGGAGTCTGTAGGTTACCAAAAGGCACTAGAGGTCATGAAATGAGAGCCTCTCCCTGTGCAGTGCTGGGACCAGCTCTGGAGCCCTCAGCACAGCACAGACAGGAGCATGTTGGAGTGGGACCAGAGGAGGCCACAGTAATGCTGGGAGGGCTGCAAGGGCTCTGCTGTGAGGTCAGGCTGAGAGAGTTGGGGTTGTTTAGCCAGGAGAAGAAAATGCTCCAGGGAGACCTTCTGGTGGCCTTTCAGGACCTGAAGGGGCTAAGAAAGCTGGGGACAATCATTTTATCAGGGCCTGTTGTGGCAGGACAAGGGCTGATGGTTTGAAACTAAAAGAGAGATTCAGACTAGGGAGAAGGAAGAATTTTTTTGCCCTTAGGGTGATGAGACCCTGGATCAGATTGCCCAGAAAGGTGGGAGATGCCCTGGAACCATTCCAGGTGAGGTTGTTCAGGGCTGTGAGCAACCTGCTTTAGTTGCAGATGTCCCCAGTGAGAGGAGGTTGAACTGGGTGACCTTTAAAGGTCTCTTCCAACTGAAACCACTCCATGAGTCTCTGATATAAACCTTCTCAAGTTGTGCCAGGGCAGGTCTAGGCTGGATGTTAGGAGGAAGTTGTTGGCAGAGAGAGTGATTGGCATTGGAATGGGCTGCCCAGGGAGGTGGTGGAGGCACCATCCCTGGAGCTGTTGAAGCCAAGCCTGGCTGAGGCACTTAGTGCCATGGTCTGGTTGATTGGCCAGGGCTGGGTACTAGGTTGGACTGGGTGAGCTTGGGGCTCTCTTCACACCTGCTTGATTCTATGATTCTCTGCTGCTCTCACGTGCTGCACAACCCCATGCAGCCTGCACCACTGCTGAAGAGCAAGAATGTGAGGAGAAAGTTTTGCTTGTCCAGAACATGGCAAAGCAGAGCAAAGATGTCCCTGCCCTGATTGTGAGGCTGCAATCCAGAATCCTGATGGTAACAAAGGATTTCCTCTACTCTCCATCAGTAGCAGACAAGGGTTAGCACAAGTTCATAGAATCAACCAGACTGGAAGAGACCTCCAAGCTCATCCACTCCAACCTAGCACCCAGCCCTAGCCAATCAACCAGACCATGGCACTAAGTGCCTCATCCAGGCTTGGCTTCAACACCTCCAGGCACAGTGACTCCACCACCTCCCTGGGCAGCCAATTCCAATGCCAAACACTCTCTCTGTGAACAACTTCCTCCTAACATCCAGCCTAGACCTCTCCCAAGTTCCAGTCCACAGCCCAGCATGCTGTGTTGAATCTACACATGGGCTTCTGTGAGATCTTCCCCTCAGTGCACTGAGATATGAAAACTGTGTTGGAATGGGCTGCCCAGGGAGGTGGTGGAGGCACCGTCCCTGGGGGTCTTCAAGACAAGCCTGGCTGAGGCACTTAGTGCCATGGTCTGGTTGACTGGATAGGGCTGGGTGCTAGGTTGGACTGGATGATCTTGGAGGTCTCTTCCAACCTGGTGGATTCTATGATTCTATGATTCTATGATTCTATGATTTTAGCTGGGTCTTTTTTTCTTCTTACTAGCAAAGAAAAAATGGAAAACCATGACAAAAGATGAGCTCATTCTGGCCAAGAATTTTTTCCACCAATTAGCTGAGTTCCTCTGGAAAGGTGAAGGAGGGGCTAAGCATCTCTGAGACAACATTAGCTCCTGAAGAAGAAGAAGAAGATATGCCAAGGAAATAACCAACCCAAAACAAAAAGTGTGAGAAAGAGCTGTTGCCATGGTAACACTGTGTATCAAACTGCTGCCAAACATTCCATGGAATGACCTCACCAAGTTGTAGCAGGCAACAGAAAGGAGTCTGCCAGTGGTTTGGTTTAGGCTATTTCTCATCTCCCTCCTTGCCTGAGTGGTGTGCAGGTATCATAGCATCACAGAATCAATCAGGGTTGGAAGGAACCACAAGGATCATCCATAGAATCATAGAATCAACCAGGTTGGAAGAGACCTCCAAGCTCAGCCAGTCCAACCTAGCACCCAGCCCTAGACAATCAACCAGACCATGGCACTAAGTGCCTCAGCCAGGCTTGGCTTCAACACTTCCAGGCATGGTGGCTCCACCACCTCCCTGGGCAGCCCATTCCAGTGCCAATCACTCTCTCTGACAACAACTTCCTCCTAACATCCAGCCTAGACCTCCCCTGGCACAACTTGAGACTGTGTCCCCTTCTTTTGTTGCTGCTTGCCTGGCAGAAGAGCCCAACCCCACCTGGCTACAGCCTCCCTTCAGGAATGAATCTCTTTTGCTTTCTGTGGGCCCTTGTGTGGCCATCTATGACCTCTTTCTTTTACCATTGGCAGCCCAAAGCCCAGAGAGAGACTCTGTTGTCTGTGTTTATATTCTTGTTCTTATCCCTCTCAGCAAGCCTATGAGTGCAGCAGACATCACCATTGTTTCCTATAGTCTAATTCCTCTCACCAAAACCTCCCAGCTAGGCTCAAACTAGCCCAGCTTCTGATGGCATCTTGGAGAAGCAAGAGACAACAGCATGATGTGCAGCAAAGCAAGCAGATGAGAGCCAGCCATGGTCCCTGAAGGCTGGAATGGGTCTGGAGGCAGGCAGCAGCTTTAACAACCAGCAATTATTTTTTCTGACCAAAATAAGGCTGTTTTCTTCCCATTTGGCCCACACTGACCTCTTGCACTCTCTGACCTTCTGTTCCTGTGTTAACCAGATACAGAGATGCAAGCACATAGATTCATCTCTACACAGTCTTTCTAAATCCCTCTGATATTCCCTTTCCATCTTTCTGAGAACACTTCTTGGGCTCATTAATGCAGATCCTTGTCTCCAGTAAGCAGTGGTCTCACTATCACAAGAGTCATATTCTCTTGGCTCACCTTTGCTGTGCTCCCAGATATGTTCCTCCTCGTTCATGCATCTTAGCTGCTCTCTGGTTCCCCTGCCACCAGACCTCACCCTGAGCAGCTTGCTAAACCTGATCAACTTCATCACAGTCCTGCTTGTCCCACTAATGTCCTTGCACAGATCATTTCTCTGTCACTTGTTATGCCAACCTCCACCCCACAGCCTGCTCCCTGGCTGCCTAGAATACTCTGGGTCACCTCAGAACACAGCCTGCTAAGAGGCAAACCACCCAGATGGCAGCACAAAGCTGTGCAAGGAACACGTGGATGGGTGGTGAAAACTCATAAATACAAGGGCAAGAAATTACAGAATCATAGAATCTTTGAGGTTGAAAAGACCTCCCAAGATTAGCAAGTCCAACCATCAATCCAGCACCACCATGCTCAATAAATCATGTCCCAAAGTGCCATCTCCAAGGATGGAGACTCCACCATTTCCCTGGGGAGTCTGTTCCAGGGCTTGACCAGACTTTGAGTAAAGAATTTTTTCCTCCTATCCAACCTAAACCTCCCCTGGTGCAACTTGAGGTCGCTTCCTCTTGTGCTATTGATTGTTACTGGGGAGAAGAGACCAACCTCAACCTACCCCCAGCCTCCTTTCAGGGAGCTGTAGAGAGCCAGAAGGTCTCCCTTCAGCCTCCTTTCCTCCAGATTGAACAATCTCAGCTCACACAGAATCACACAGAAACATCCAAGCTGACAAAGCCTCTCAGAATCACCAAGTCCAACCTATGCCCTTACTCTACAAGATTCACCTTAAACCATATCCCTAAGCACCACACCCAAATGACCCTTAAACACATCCAGGGTTGGTGACTCAACCACCTCTCTGGGCAGCTCATTCCAGCTGCTCCTCACCAGCCCTGTTCTGCAGACCCTTCACCAGTGTGCTAGTTTGCAGCTATTTAGAATGTTTTGGTGAGAAGAATTACATTACAGGCTGTGAAAGACAAACAGTGCTGATGTCTACTTCACTCATAGGCTTGCTGAGAGGTATGAGAACAAGAATCCAAACACAGATAAGGGAGTCATTCTTCTTCTGCTTGGGACCTCTGAGCTGCATTTCTTCTCTCTAGCCTCTCTGACTAATCCACTTTGCTTCCTAACCCTCTGGCTGAACCTCCATCCTTCCTTGGGACTGGGGTAAGGTTGAGAGGGGTGGGAGAAGGTGAAGGGGTAGTTGGGAGCCCCTCCTGGGGACTCAGGTTTCTGGGAGGGCTGTTGTGTTTCTGTATTACCTTTTGCCTTCTCTATTTCTGCCTATAACTGTAGATACTGTAACTATCTGCTTGGATATTGAGCTAAGCTGTAAATATAAGCTTCATTCCATTTCCAGAGCTGCCTGAGTCTAGTCTGGGTGATTTCCAAAGTGTGTGTGGCTGGGGAACACCCAAAGCATCACAACCAGCTTTTTTTGCCCTTCTCTAGACCCACTCAAGCATCTCAATGTCTTTCCTGGAGTGAAGGCACAAAACTGCCGTGAGTATTTGAGGTGCAGCCTCACCAGTGCTGAGTACGGGAGGACAATCGCTCCTGCTGGACACTCTACTGTCAATCCAGACCAGCATGCTGGTGGCCTTCTCAGCCACCTGACCACACTGGCTCATCTTCAGCTCCTGTCAACCAGTATAGAATCATAGAATCAAGCAGGTTGGAAGAGACCTCCAGGATCATCCAGTCCAACCTAGCACCCAGCCCTGGCCAAGCAACCAGACCATGGCACTAAGTGCCTCAGCCAGGCTTTGCTTCAACACCTCCAGGCACAGCCACTCCACCACCTCCCTGGGCAGCCCATTCCAATGCCAATCACTCTCTCTGCCAACAACTTCCTCCTCACATCCAGCCTATACTTCCCCTGGCAGATGCAGGTCTTTGTCTGCTGGGCAGTTTCCAGCCACTCTGCCCCAAGCCTGGAGAACCCATGGGGTTGTTCTGACTCAAGTGCAAGACCTAACACTTGGCTTTCATAGAATCATAAAACAGCTTAGGTTGGAAGGGACCTCAAAGCTCATCCAGTTCCAACCCCCTGCCAGAGGCAGGGACACTTCCCACTAGAACAGGTCACTCAAGGGCTCATCCAGCCTGCCCTTGAACAACTGCAGGGAGAGAGCAGCCACAACCTCCCTGGGCAACCTGTGCCAGTGTCTCACCACCCTCACTGCAAAGAACTCTTTCCCAACATCTGCTGTGAATCTCCTCTCTGTTACCCCTCATCCTGTCATTACAAGACCTTGTCAGTAGTCCCTCCCCAGCCTTCCTGTAGCCCCCTTCAGATACTGGAAGGCCACTCCAAGGTCTCCTCACAGCCTTCACTGCAGAGTAGTCTGCTCTCATAGCAGAGCTGCTGCAGCCCTCTCAGCATCTTGGTGGCCTCCTCTGCACTGGCTCCAACACTTCCATGTCCTTCTTGTGCTGGGGGCTCCAGAACTGCCCCCAGGACTGCAAGGTGGGGTGTGAGAAGAGCAGAGCCAAGGGGCAGAATCCCCTCCCTTGCCCTGCTGCCCACACTGCTCTTGCAGCAGCCCAGTACAGGGTTACTCTCTGGGCTGGACTCACCCTGCAGGCTGCTGTGGAGCTTTGCATCAGCCCAGACCCCCAGGTCCTTTTTCTTGGCTAAACTTCATGCAGTGGCCTCAGTCCTTTGATCCAGCCTGGCCAGATCTGACTCTGCAGAGCCTTGCTACCTTAGAGCAAATCAATAGTCCAGCCCAGTTTGGTCTCATCTGCTTTAAAAGAGCTGCTGACACTGGGGACACTGTGACACTTGGGATCATTCCAGGTGTGCAGAGGAAGGCACTGTGCTCCTTCAAAGTGTATAGTACCTCCTTGGTGACCTCTAACTGCCAGTTTTAGGGGCATAGGAGCTGAGCTAGAACATTTAATGAACTTATTCATATCGAAGTCCATGATCTCAAAGGTCTTCTCCAACCTGGTTAATTCTGTGGTTTCTTGCTGAAGCAGGATTCTGTTCTGCACAAAACTGAGTGGGTTTTGGGGAGGGGTGATATTTTTTGTTGGTGGTGGGGTATATTGCTCTTCATTCCACTTTTCAGTTGCTCAGATTTTGACAGGCAACAATCCCACTGGATAAAACTAAGTCTATTTGTGTTTTCTTCTCAGGAGCACACCAATTTCATGCAATCCAAAGTGTTTACAGGCAGGAACTGATTTCAGTGATTTGCCTGTTTTTTAAACAGCCAATTTGTGACTAAAGAGGAGGATTAACTGTGTGATGTTAGCACATCCCATCTCTGACACTTCCAGAAGAATCACTCATGTGCTAGGCAGAAATTCTTGACAGTGAGGGTGGGGAGACACTGGCACAGGTTGCTCAGGGAGGTTGTGCATATCTTCTCCCTGTTCAAGGCCAGGTTGGATGAGGCCTTGAGCAACCTGGGCTATTGGAAGGTGTCCCTGGCCATGGGATGATGATGAGGGTGACCTCATTCATGTTGTTCAGGTTGTGGCTGCTCCCTCCCTGGAGGTGGATGAGGCCTTGGGCAGCCTGTTCTAGTAGGAGGTGTCCCTGCTAATGGCAGAGGGTTGGAACTGGATGATCTTTGAGGTCCCTTCCAAGCTAAAACATTCTATGATTCCATGTTTATAAAGATGTAAAGGTGACTGCCAGGCTCTGCTCAGTGATGCCAGTGCCAGTGCATCAGGAGCAGTGTGGGCAGCAGGACAAGGGAGGTTATTCTTCCCCTGCCCTCAGCACTGCTCAGGCCACCCCTGGAGTGCTGTGTCCAGTTCTGGGCTCCTCAATTCAAGAGAGATGTTGAGGTGCTGGAAGGTGTCCAGAGAAGGACAACAAAGCTGGAGAGGGGCCTGGAGCAGAGCCCTGTGAGGAGAGGCTGAGGGAGCTGGGGGTGTGCAGCCTGCAGAAGAGGAGGCTCAGGGCAGAGCTCATTGCTGTCTACAACTCCCTGAAGGGAGGCTGTAGCCAGGTGGGGTTGGGCCCTTCTGCCAGGCAAGCAGCAACAGACCAAGGGGACACAGTCTCAAGTTGTGGCAGGGCAGGTCTAGGCTGGATGTTAGGAGGAAGTTGTTGGCAGAGAGAGTGATTGGTATTGGAATGGGCTGCCCAGAGAGGTGGTGGAGTCACTGTTCCTGGAGGTGTTGAAGCCAAGCCTGGCTGAGGCACTTAGTGTTATGGTCTGCTTGACTGGCCAGGGCTGGGTGCTAGGTTGGACTGGATGATGTTGGAGGTCTCTTCTAACCTGCTTGATTCATTGATTCTATTATTCTATGAAGAGGTAATCATAGAATCAGTCAGGGTTGGAAAGGACCACAAGGATTATGTAGTTCCAAGTCCCCTGCCATGTGCAGGGACACCCTACCCTAAATGGTGGAAGCTGAGGCATAGGAGGTTCCATGGACACATGAGGAGTATTTTTTTTCCCTGTGAGGGTGACAGAGCACTGGAACAGGCTGCCCAGGGGGGTTCTGGAGTCTCCCTCTCTGGAGATATTCAATACCTGCTTGGATGTGTTCCTGTGTGCTCTGGTATAGGTGATCCTGCTGTGGCAGAGGGCTTGGACTGGATGAGCTTTTGAGACCCCTTCCAGATCCCCTGACACTCTGTGATCCCCTGACACTGTGATTCTGTGATCTTTAAGGTCCCTTCCAACCCAAGACATTCTTTGAGTCTATGTTTTCTCACAGGTAGCAAACTTCCATGGCAAAACAACTGCTCCTTCATACATGCACCTACTTCTAAAGGTAGAAACAAGGATAAGCAGAGCTGTCTTTCCTCCTCTGCTTCAGCTGGCCTGTGATCTGCAAAGCCAATCTACAGCTTAGGGCTGTATGCAGGACCATGGCACCAGGAGACCCATTCAACACCCACCTTTTGCTAGCAACCTTAGTCTTGAAATGAAAACCAACCTCACTGTGGGATGTTTTCTTCTTCCATCCTACACCTTGGGATCTAACTGGATTGCTTTCCTGATGTTTTCTTGTCTGGAGTGCAGCCCTTGGGTGGCTGCATTTCTGCACTGCTCACAGCCTCCACAATACTTCAGGGTCTTTTCAAGGTATAAAGCATGATGTCCAACTCCTTAATCTTTCTTGTCTACCCTGCCTCTTAATAACTTTCATGCCAGGCTCACCAGTGCAGTACAAGATGTTTGTTGTCCCCCTGTACTCAGCTCTGGTGAGGGCACTATCAGCAAAAGTGTGACCAGCAGGACCAGGGCAGGCATCCTCTTGGCACTGCTGAGGCCACACCTGTAATACTGAGCTCACTTTTGGGCCCCGCACTCCAAGAAACACACTGAGGTGCTGGAGTAGGTCCAGAGAAGGACAAAGAGGCTGGTGAAGGGTCTGGGGAACAGAGCTGGTGAGGAGCAGCTGAGGGAACTGGGGTTGTGCAGCCTGCAGAAAGGGAGGCTGAGGGGAGACCTTCTGGCTCTTTAGAACTCTCTGAAAGGAGGTGGGAGCCAGGTGGGGGTTGGTCTCTTCTCCCCAGTAACAATCAATAAGATGAGAAGAAATGGCCTCAAGTTGCACCAGGGGAGGTTTAGGTTGGAGATCAGAATAAAACCTTCACTGAAAGGGTTTTCAATCACAGGACAGGCTCCCCAGGGAGGTGGTCAAATCTCCATCCCTGGAGGTGTTGAAAGGGTTCAGAGATGTGGTGCTGAGGGACATGGTTCAGTGGTGACCTGGCAGTGTTGGGTTAGCAGTTGCACTTGATCATCTTAAAGGCCTCTTCCAACCCAAGCAATTCCATGCATTCATGGCTCTGTTTCTCACAGACAGGCAATGCCAATCCATCAGTAAAGCTGTGGGGCTAAGCATGCAACACTCAGAAAGCACAGAGAGAGGTTCTCTGAGCCACGCAATGCAGACATCAAAGGCTCTGCCACGAAGCCATGGCTCTGTTGTGTGGTTCTAGAATTCCATGGTTCTCTTTTCTGGGAGATAACAATTTTATGAGCTGAAAATGAATGTTTTCCCTGGAGTTGGGCTTTATGCTGTGCTTTTATCATCCACCAGAGGCAAAAGAGAAAGGGAGAGCACATTACACCTTCTTAGGTTCGACATAAAGTTACTAGGCAACATGGAAGAGCAAACAGCATTGGTGTCCCCTCTGTATCTATCTGCTGTGTTCAGATGTCTGCTAGGAGAAAGAGTCCAGCTCTGAATATTTCAATGCCTGGAGAGGAATGGGTGGAGCTCTCTTGGTTTGTTTATTTTGGTGTTTGGGGTTTTTTCTTTCTCTCTGGAAACAAGCTGAAGTGATGAGCTTTGAGTTAGAGCTGGCCCTTTGCCAGGCTGTGACTTCAGAATTCCAAAGGGCCTGGAGGTTAAGCTCAGGAGAGAGTAAATCTTCTGCTTGCCTTCAAATGCATGAGCACTGATGCTGTTGCTTGGCTTTCTGGCTTCCAAGAGGAAAAAAATAACAATAAAAGGAGGATGATGTAGTCTGGATTGCTGCATGGATGCACCGGAGTCAGCAAGGTCATAGAATGGTTTAGGTTGGAAGGGAAGGGACATCAAGGATCATCCAATTCCAACCCCCTGACATAAGCAGGGACACCTCCCACTAGAACAGGTCACTCATCCAACCTGGCCTTGAACACCTCCAGGGAGGTTGTGGAGCACAGAATCTCCCAATGTGATCAAAGATCCAACCTGGCCTTGAACACCTCCAAGGGAGATTGTGGAGCACAGAATCACCCAATGTGATTGAAGATCCAACCTGGCCTTGAACACCTCCAGGAAGGTTGTGGAGCACAGAATCACCCAATGTGATTGAAGATCCAACCTGGCCTTGAACACCTCCAGGAAGGTTGTGGAGCACAGAATCACCCAATGTGATTGAAGATCCAACCTGGCCTTGAACACGTCCAGGGAGGTTGTGGAGCACAGAATCACCCAATGTGATCGAAGATCATCCCTGAGCAACCTGTGCCAGTGTCTCACCACCCTCTCTGCAAAGAACCCTTTCCTAACATCCATTTGGAATCTCCTCTCTGCCACTTTAAACCCATTACTCCACAGAATATTAGGGGTTGGAAGGGACTTGAGGAGATCATTGAGACCAACATCCCTGCCAGAGCAGGATCACACAATCTAGCACAGATCACAGAGGAACACATCCAGACAAGCTTTGAAATTCTCCAGAGGAGACTCCACAACCTCTACGGGGAGCCTGTTCCAGTGCAACTCAGGACTATACCCCATCTTTATGGCCAGGATATGTTTTAAAGTCATTTTAAGCTGCAATAGCTAGAAGTAGTTTACTCTGCAAAGTGTTTTAGTCTATATAATACCTTTTCCAAGCTAATAAATCAGGTGGAGTCACTATCCCTGGATGTGGCACTTAGTGCCGTGGTTTAGCTGATTAATGTTGGTTAAGGTAGGTTGGACTTGATGATCTTGAAGGTCTTTTCCAACCTGATTGACTGTGATTGTGATCCTTGCAGTAGTGAAGTTCCTCCTTGTGTTGAGGCAGAACCTCTCTTGCTGCAACTGACACCCATTGCTCTGTGACCTGCAGGTGCTGAGTTGGCCTCGCTTGTGCTGTGCAGGAGCAGGAAGGACATGAGCTTATGCCAGTATGGTACATAGGTGGTCAACCTGTTTACTGAAGCTGTGGTGCTTATGTCATGGATTTGGTAGAGGGGCATGTACTTCTAACAGGCTTACCCAGCAGAATATGGGCTGTCCACATGCATAGAGGCAGACCTGACCAACTACCCCCCTTGATCCCCCTTTGCGCAGCTAGCCACAATGTTTGCTTGTTCCCAGGGCTATCCAGCCTGCCCCCTTGCACAGCTCAGAACTTGCCCAGCTTCTCTGCTAGCCTTTCTTCTTTCTAGCACTTTTCTGCAGCTGTGCCTCCTTATCAGAATGACCTAAGTCTGTTCAGTTAGCCCTGCTCAAACCCCAACATGCAGACCTTCACTTCAGCAAGCTCGTGGGACCTTGCAGAGCAGATGAACTGGATTTGGGATTCCAACAGAGCCTGAAAAGTACCAAGTGGCCTAAGAAGCACCTTTTGTATCATAAATGCATCCTGCAGGCACAGGATTTTTTGTTAAGCAGATGTTGTGGCTCCACCCTCTACTTCTCCTGCGCATTTCCCTGTTGACCGTGGGTTGGAAGGAGCTGCAGCGACCAGGGGTAGGAAGAGTTTTGTCTCCAGAACAGGGATGTGATGATCTGTGGTTAACTCTTGAACTTTGATGATAAAATAATAACACTGTGGCTGGATTCCCTGAGTGACATGCAAAAAGTGGTGTTCAAGGAGGTGCCACACTGGAATAACAGAACATTTTCCTTCGATGAATTCATTTAATCAACATGAAAAGATCACTGAGTGGACTAAAAACACCCTGTGAAAAGAGAGCCATGGAAAATCACACTGTATCACACAGTGTCACCAAGGTTGGAAGAGACCTCACAGATCATCCAGTCCAACCCTTTAGCACAGAGCTCAAGGCCAGACCATGGCACCAAGTGCCACGTCCAGTCCTGCCTTGAACAGCTCCAGGGACGGCGACTCCACCACCTCCCCAGGCAGCTCATTCCAGTGTCCAATGACTCTCTCAGGGAAGAACTTTCTCCTCACCTCCAGCCTAAATCTCCCCTGGCACAGCCTGAGGCTGTGTCCTCTCGTTCTGGTGCTGGCCACCTGAGAGAAGAGAGCAACCTCCTCCTGGCCACAACCACCCCTCAGGTAGTTGTAGACAGCAATGAGGTCTCCCCTGAGCCTCCTCTTCTCCAGGCTAACCAATCCCAGCTCCCCCAGCCTCTCCTTGTAGGGCTGTGCTCAAGGCCTCTCCCCAGCCTCGTTGCCCTTCTCTGGACACACTCAAGCATCTCAATGTCCTTCCTAAACTGGGGGGCCCAGAACTGAACACAGCACTCAAGGTGTGGTCTAACCAGTGCAGAGTACAGGGGCAGAATGACCTCCCTGCTCCTGCTGGCCACACCATTCCTGATGCAGGCCAGGATGCCACTGGCTCTCTTGGCCACCTGGGCACACTGCTGGCTCATGTTCAGGTGGGTATCAATCAGCACCCCCAGATCCCTCTCTGTCTGGCTGCTCTCCAGCCACTCCGACCCCAGCCTGTATCTCTGCACGGGGTTGTTGTGGCCACAACATAATAGGGTCTGGGGTCTCCCTTTGTTTACTCCAGGCAAAACTGGAAGCCTTCCATTAGTTTGGATCAGTATTGATGTCAGTGAATGTTAAGAACCAGTGGTCTTGACTTGCCAGTGCTTTCCCACTCTGGTTCGTGGATGACTCCATCGGGCGTGGGAAAGATCCTTACCTATTGTCAGTAAGCTGAAATTCATAACCCAGATGCCTATAGCTGCACTAAGGCAATTTTACAGCTGCTCAAGCAGGAGAGGCTTGGAAACCACAACATCCAGATGCTCAGCTGGAGCGAGCTGATAGTACTTCATTTCAGCGTCAGCAGACTTGGCTGCCGCTCCTCGGCTGGATCAGGAAGGAGCTCATCATTCGCTTTCATGTAGCCCTTTGTGTTCACAGCTCTTCAACACAACACTTCATCAGCAAGGCACTTCTGACAGGCAGGCAGGACTGCTGCAGAGCTACAGTGCATCTAGGGTCAGTGGTAGCCCAAAAATGGGCGATTCATTAGGTGTTCAGTTGCCAGGCACAGCGACTCCACCACCACCTCCCTGGGCAGCCCATTCCAATGCCAATCACTCTCTCTGACAACAACTTCCTCCTAACATCCAGCCTAGACCTCCCCTGCCACAACTTGAGACTGTGTCCCCTTGTTCTGTTGCTGGTTGCCTGGCAGAAGAGACCAACCCCACCTAGCTACAGCCTCCCTTCAGGTAGTTGCAGGCAGCAATGAGCTCTGCCCTGAGCCTCCTCTTCTGCAGGCTGCACACCCCCAGCTCCCTCAGCCTCCCCTCACAGGGCTCTGCTCCAGGCCCCTCACCAGCTTCATCGCCCTTCTCTGGACACCTTCCAGCACCTCAACATCTCTCTGCAATGGAGGAGCCCAGAACTGGACAAGGTGTGGCCTGAACAGGGGCAGAAGAACCTCCCTTGTCCTGCTGCCCACACTGTTCCTGAGCCAGCCCAGGATGCCATTGGCTGTGCTGCCCACCTGGGCACACTTCTGCCTCATCTTCAGCTACTCTCTACCAGCACCCTCAGGTCCCTCTCTGCCTGGCTGCTCTCAGCCACTCTGTCCCCAGCCTGTAGTGCTGCTTGGGGTTGTTGTGGCCAGAGTGCAGAACCCTGCACTTGGCCTTGTTCAATCTCATCCCATTGGCCTCTGCCCACCCATACAGCCTGGCCAGGTCCCTCTGCAGGGCTCTCCTACCTTCAGATCCACACCTGCTCCTAGCTTGGTGTTATCTGCAAACTTACTGATGCTGGAGTCAATCCGCTGCTCCAGATCATCAATAAAGATATTGAACAGGACTGTGCCCAGCACTGATCCCTGGGGCACAGCACCAGTGCCAACTGCCAGCTGGATGTGGCACCATTCACCACCACTCTCTGGGCCCAGCCCTCAAGCTGGTTCTTGACCCATATCAGAGTGAATCTGTCCAAGCCAGGAGCTGCAGCTGTGCCAGGAGCTTGTTGATGCAGACAGTGTCAAAGGCTTTGCTGCAGTCCAGGCAGACTCCATCCACAGCCTGCCCCACATGCACCAGTCCAGAACCTGATCATAAAAGGAGATCAGGTAGGTCAGGCAGGACCTGCCCTTCCTAAACCCCTGCTGCCTGGGTCTGATCCCTTGGCCATGCTGTAGGTGCTGTGTGATGGCACTCAAATGACCTGTTCCATGCCCTTGCCTGGCACTGAGGTCAGCCTGACAGGTCTTTAGGTTTTCAGTTCGTCCCTCTGGCCTTTCTTGTGGATGGGATCACATTGGCAGCTTCCAGTCTTTGGGCATCTCTGCAGTGAGGCAGGACTGTTGTTAAATGGTGGAAAGCAGCTTGGCCAGCTCATCTGCCAGATCTCTCAGCACCCTAGGATGGATTCAATCTGGTCCCATGGACTTGTGAGGATTCAAGTGGCTCAGCAGATCCCTTACTTCTTCCTTCTGGATTACAGGGGGACTGTACTGGTCCATGACTCCATCTGCCAGAAGTACCATTGCAGCCCACAGCTCTCTGTACAGTTCAGTGTTTATATACCCGAAGGTCTGAAGGCAGCAAATGTGGAACAAAGCCAAATGCTCTGCCTGAGTTTTGGATGAGAATTGTGTGAGTGAGGGAAGCTGGAGGGTGTTTGAGGATCCCTCCCTCCGGCTCCCCTGAAGCACAAACTAAACGAGTGAACATCTTTGTTCTGCACCAACCTGACTACAGTGACTCCAACACACAGCATCCTTGCCTCTACCACAGGGGTTTCTGCAGTGGAAAAAGAGATGTTAAAATATATTCATTTTTATAGATGTAACTTTATTTAGCCCCAGAAAATGTCTCTTTGAAGAAAATCCCTTCCTGGGGATACTCAACAGAGTCTGCTGCAGGCAGTTAGCAAATGCAGATGGCGAGTGCATGCTGTCTGTGGGAGAGAATTGTTCCTTGGAATGGGCAATTTGGGAGGATCCACAGTCTGGTTCATCTGCCCTGAGTTACCACCTGCAACCCTTTGACTCCACTGCTCAAAGGGAGGCAGCTTCCTAATTATGAACTCAGCATAGAAGCACAGAATCGTTTACGCTGGAAAAGACCTCCAAGATCATCAAGTCAACCAGCAGCCCAACACCAGCATGACCACCTGTGATGGTTTGGGTGTTCTCTGCCCCTCCACACTTTGGAAATCACCCAGACTAGACTCAGCCAGCTCTGGAAGTTGAATGAAGCTTATATTTACAGCTAGCACAACATACAAGCAGATAGAATCATAGAATCATAGAATCAAGCAGGTTGGAAGAGACCTCCAAGCTCATCCAGTCCAACCTAGCACCCAGCCCTAGCCAATCAACCAGACCATGGCACTAAGTGCCTCATCTAGGCTTTGCTTGAAGACCCCCAGGGATGGTGCCTCCACCACCTCCCTGGGCAGCCCATTCCAATGCCAATCACTCTCTCTGTGAACAACTTCTTCCTAATATCCAGCCTATACCTACCCTGGCACAACTTGAGACTGTGTCCCCTTGTTCTATTGCTGTTTGCCTGGGAGAAGAGGCCACCCCCCACCTGGCTACAATGCCCCTTCAGGTAGTTGTAGACAGTAATAAGATCACCCCTGAGCCTCCTCTTCTCCAGGCTAAACACCCCCAGCTCCCTCAGCCTCTCCTCATAGGATTTGTGCTCCAGGCCCCTCACCAGCTTTGTTGCCCTTCTCTGGACATGTTCCAGCACCTCAACATCTTTCTTGAATTGAGGGGCCCAGAACTGGACACAGGACTCAAGGGGTGGCCTGACCAGTGCTGAGTACAGGGGAAGAATAACCTCCCTTGTCCTACTGGCCACACTGCTCCTGATGCAGGCCAGGATGCCATTGGCTCTCTTGGCCACCTGGGCACACTGCTGGCTAGTTACAGTATATACAGTTATAGACAGAAATAGACATGGGAAAAGGTAATGCAGAAACACAACAGCCCTCCCAGAAACCTGAGTCCCCAGGAGGGGCTCCCAACCACCCTTCCACCTTCTTGCCACTCCTTTACCTTATCCCAGAGTTTGCCTTATGTGCAAGGTAAGGTTGGAGGATCGGCCAGGGGGGTTAGGAAGCAGAAGGATTAGTTGCACAGAAGCAGCCTCAGGGGGAAAGCCCAGGCTCTGACCAAGACCCCCCCACACACACAGTCTTATCTGTAGTTAAGTTCTTGTTTCCATGCACCTCAGCAAGCCTATGAGTGCAGTAGCTGTCACCATTGTTTTCTTTTCACAGCCTGTCACCTGATTTTTCTCACTATTCCAATTAGCATCAAACTAGCACACAAGGGGAGGAGGGAAAGCCTCCACATCTGCATCTGCCATGCCCACAGATCCCACCACACAGAAGACAGGGAATGTAAAAGGGGCAGCATGCTCCCTGTTTTTCCTTCCACAGTGACTAAATCCATAGAACCACAGAATGGGTTGGGTTGGTCTTTAAAGACCAGCTAGTTCCAAAGCCCCTCTGCCTTGGACCCTGCTGTTCTGCAGGGTTCTGCACTTTGGCCACAACAACCCCAAGCAGCGCTATAGGCTGGGGACTGAGTGGCTGAGAGCAGCCAGGAAGAAAGGGACCTGGGGATATTGCTAGATAGTAGCTGAAGATGAACCAGCAGTGTGCCCAGGTGGCCAAGAGAGCCAATGGCATCCTGGCCTGCATCAGGAACAGTGTGGCCAGTAGGACAAGGGAGGTTATTCTGCCCCTGTACTCAGCACTGGTCAGGCCACCCCTTGAGTGCTGTGTCCAGTTCTGGGCCCACTCAATTCAAGAAAGATGTTGAGGTGCTGGAACATGTCCAGAGAAGGGCAACGAAGCTGGTGAGGGGCCTGGAGCACAAATCCTATGAGGAGAGGTTGAGGGAGCTGGGGGTGTTTAACCTGAAGAAGAGGAGGCTCAGGGGTGATCTTATTACTGTCTACAACTACCTGAAGGGGCATTGTAGCCAGGTGGGGGGGTGGCCTCTTCTCCCAGGTAACCAGCAGTAGAACAAGGGGACACAGCCTCAAGTTGTGCCAGGGTAGGTATAGGCTGGATATTAGGAAGAAGTTGTTCACAGAGAGAGTGATTGGCATTGGAATGGGCTGCCCAGGGAGGTGGTGGAGGCACCATCCCTGGAGGTGTTCAAGCAAAGCCTGGCTGAGGCACTTAGTGCCATGGTCTGGTTGATTGGCTAGGGCTGGGTGCTAGGTTGGCCTGGCTGAGCTTGGAGGTCTCTTCCAACCTGCTTGATTCTATGATTCTATGATTCTATGATTCTATTGATTGTGATTTAACACCAGAGGCTGTGTCAGCTCTCAGAGCATAGCAGAAGGACCCCAAGGTGTCACCAGTAAAGCAGCAGAGAAGCATTGCACTGGCAGGCAGCACAACAGCTCAGCTGTGCATAGCAGGTGCTGTCTGCTGAAGCAGGTTCTGTTTGTGGCAGTGTAACATAACACTTGAGACTACCAAAATCCTTGTTCTCCATATTTCTAGTGCTGTCTTCACTTTAGAGACTATCAATGAGAGGAAAGGCAGCCACTGTCTTTGAGTCATCTGGGAGCAGGGCTGAAATGCCTGTCTGAAGTCCTCGGGCATGCTGCTGAGTGCTGAGATGAGGATGATTCAGCCTTGGAAAATAAGGATGAGGATTTTGGGGGCTCAAAGGTCTGGCTCAGACTCAGCAGATGAGACTGAGTGAGAGTCATCAGTTTACATGGTGCAAGTCACTCTCAGATTGCTTTAGCATTCATGACCAGTTACAGAGACAGAGCAGAGGGTGATGTACCTCCTCCTAAACTGGGTTATGGTCAGTCTGCTGGATGGATTTTCCCCTAGAGGAACCAGTTTATCCTTTTGCACTCTAATGGGAGGTGGGCACGAGTGGCTTGGAGCAAGACATCTCATTTTAGATTTCTCAGAGTTAAAGGAAATTAATCTCCCCCCCACACCACCTCTCCAATGAAACAGTTGAAGGCACAAAGCAAGCCCCGTGGGAGATTTGGAAGGTCTTGGTAGTGACGTGTGTCACCTCAGCTTTCATCAGGCCAGGCAGAGCCTTGCTCAGGAGATTTGATCTGCTCATGAGTTTAAATCTCCTGAGCAACCTAACCGAGCTAAAGATGTCCCTGCTCACTGCAGAGAGCTGCATTGGGTGACCTTTAGAGGTCCCTTCCAACCCAAACCGTTCTGATTTGCAAAGCAAGACACCCAGGACTACAGTGAGAGTCATAGAATCATAGACTCAAACAGGTTGGAAGAAACCTCCAAGCTCATCCAGTCCAACCTAGCACCCAGCCTTGTCCACTCAACCAGACCATGGCACTAAGTGCCTCAGCCAGGCTTTGCTTCAACACCTCCAGGCACAGCCACTCCACCACCTCCCTGGGCAGCCCATTCCAATGCCAATCACTCTCTCTGCAAACAGCTTCCTCCTCACGTCCAGGCTAGACCTGCCCTGGCACAACTTGAGACTCTGTCCCCTTGTTCTATTGCTGGTGAGGCCCTGGCCAGGAAGCCAGGATGGATGAGCAGCCAGGCTGGGGGGGCAATGTTTGGAGCCAGCCTAGAGGAACAGAAACTGATTTTCAGAGAAATGTTGGAAGGTGGTGAGCACTTCATAGAGCAGCTCTTCTCCAGCCAGTGTCTACCTCTGCTTCCACATTCCCTGGAGCTTCTTTGAGAGGATTCTTGTAGTATTGTTGACATGCTGGAGTGTGTCCAGAGCAGGGCCAGGAGGATGCTCAGAGGCTGCAGCAGCTCTGCTGTGAGCACAGACTGAAAGAGCTGGGGCTGTGCAGGCTGGAGCAGAGGAGGCTCCCAGGGGACCTTCTTGTGGACTTCCAGCATCTGAAGGGATCTGGGGAGGGACTTTTCAGGCTCTCAGGGAGTGCCAGGACCAGGGGGAATGGAGCAAAGGTGGAGGTGGGAAGATTCAGCCTGGCCATGAGGAGGAAATTGTTGAGCATGAGAGTAGTGAGAGGCTGGAATGGGTTGCCCAGGGAGGTGGTTGAGGCCCCATGGCTGGAGGTGTTTCAGGCCAGGCTGGATGAGGCTGTGTGCAGCCTGCTATAGGGTAGGGTGTCCTTGCCCATGGCAGGGGGGTTGGAACTGGCTGCTCCTTGTGGTCCCTTCCAATCCTGACTGATTCTATTATTCTATTCCTTGAAATATGACCTTGATTTACAGAATCAAAGAATGCAATGGGTTGGAAGGGACCCTTGAAGGTAACTTTGCCCAATCCTCCTGCACTGAGCATGGGCATCTCCAACTAGGTCAGGTTGCTCAAGGTCCCATCAAATGTGACTTTGAATGTCTCCAGGGTTGTGACCTCAACTGTCTTACTTAGCTCTCAGGTCTTGAATTGGTGGAGAACCACAGCAAATCTTTTTCCACTTCACCTGTCTGCTCACCCCATTGCTGCTAGGGGTTGCAACAATGCAACCAGGTAATTTTGGACAGAACAAGGGGAAATTGCCTCAAGCTGAGGCTGGGGAGATTTAGATTGGACATTAGGAAAAAGGGTTTTTTATAGAGAGAGTGGTCAAGGACTGGAATGAGCTGCCCAGGGAGGTGGTGGAGTCACCCACCCTGGATGTGTCTAAGGGTTGTTTGGATGTGGTGCTTGGGGATATGGTTTGGGGTGAACCTTGAAGCTGGAATGAGCTGCCCAGGGAGGTGGTGGAGTCACCAACCCTGGATGTGTCTAAGGGTTGTTTGGATGTGGTGCTTGGGGATATGGTTTGGGGTGAACCTTGAAGTTGGAATGAGCTGCCCAAGGAGGTAGTGGAGTCACCCACCCTGGATGTGTCTAGGGGTTGTTTGGATGTGGTGCTTGGGAATATGGTTTGGGGTGAACCTTGCAGCTGGAATGAACTGCCCAAGGAGGTGGTGGAGTCACCCACCCTGGATGTGTTTAAGAGTTGTTTGGATGTGGTGCTTAGGGATATGGTTTGGGGTGAACCTTGAAGCTGGAATGAGCTGCCCAAGGAGGTAATGGAGTCACCCACCCTGGATGTGTCTAAGGGTTGTTTGGATGTGATGCTTGGGGGTATGGTTTAGGGTGTGTCTTGTAGAGTAGGGTTCTAGGCTGGACTTGGTGATCCTGAGGGCTTTTCCAACCTGGATATTTCTGTGATTCTGTGTGTTCTTTAGTGCATTTTGTCTGGGAATTGGAGTGGAGAATGCAGCTGGCAGGACCTACTGGAGGGGAGTCAGGCTGTGAAGTCAGATGGAACAAAGAAGCAGCCCTACTCCTGGCTGGACATGTCCTGCTTCAGCTGCCTTCTGCCCACAACAACCTGCAAGGTGACTTCACTTAGGTCTTCCCTAGGAAGATGCAGCTGTGGCTTTTGTGCCTCTCAAGCCGCTGTTGTTTGTGCTGTAGTCAGTGCAGAGAGGCAGGGATGGTGTGGATGAAGCCCAAGGGAAGCCCTCTGCTTGCATCCCACCCTGCAATGATGGGAAGGTCAGAGCTGCTTTCCCTGCATCTGTTAAAGTCAGCCCCCCTTTCCCATCCCTCCCCCTGCTCTGGGGACAGACAACCCCCACCCCCCCTCCATGCCAGAGTCCCAGAGTTCATCAAAGTGTCTCTGAAGAAGAATTTTTCTACTGCAAGGAGCCAGATTGCACAAACAGACAGATGTTTGCAAGCAAATGTCCCAAGGAAGGCTGAAATCCCAAGACACATTGCTTTCATAGCTCACATCTCAGCTGCTGTCTGGATGCTCAGATGGCTCACTGGAGACAAAGTAGAGAGAAATTACCAATGGACACAGTAAGAGGTGGAAATGTCCAAATGGTACCTTCCTTCATGATGAGAGATGAGGCTTGTTTCCAGGGAGCCACGAAGGAATGATTCTCACCCATAAGGAGTGCAGCAGTGCTCTGAAATCCCACCAGAGACTGGGACATAGACATCTAAGGGAGCAGTGAAAAATCAGAGATAAGGTAGATAAAATACTACCACCCAGAAGAGAAAAGGACCTTGCTGCCACCTGATTCATGTCAAACAGTGAGGATAAGCAGCATAGAATCAATCATAGAATCAACCAGGTTAGAAGAGACCTCCAAGCTCAGCCAGCCCAACCTAGCACCCAGCCCTATCCAGTCAACCAGACCATGGCACTAAGTGCCTCAGCCAGGCTTTGCTTGAACACCTCCAGAGATGGTGCCACCACCACCTCCCTGGGCAGCCCATTCCAATGGCAATCACTCTCTCTGTGAAGAACTTCCTTCTAACATCCAGCCTAGACCTACCTTGGCACAACTTGAGACTGTGTCCCCTTGTTCTATTACTGGTTGCCTGGGAGAAGAGGCCACCCCCCACCTGGCTACAATGTCCCTTCAGGTAGTTGTAGACAGTAATAGCAATTGCCATCCAAGCTGGACTTTGTGTCCCTTTATGACAACCTGCTTTTGCTTCTGCCATGCATCCTTGCTCAAGGCAACACAGAATCATAGAATCAAGCAGGTTGGAAGAGGCCTCCAAGCTCAGTCTGGGGAGGGGGGGTAAACCTTGGACACTTGAAAGGTGTTTCAATCTGTTGGGTTGCAGAGATCCAGCAACAGGTAACTCTCTGGGTGGGAGAAATAGTTCATGCTTGGGCTGAAGATGAGGCAGCAGTGTGCCCAGGTGGGCAGCAGAGCCAGTGGCATCCTGGCCTGGCTCAGGAGCAGTGTGGGCAGCAGGACGAGGGAGGTTCTTCTGCCCCTGTGCTCAGCACTGCACAGGCCACACCTGGAGTGCTGTGTCCAGTTCTGGGCTCCTCCATTGCAGAGAGATGCTGAGGTGCTGGAAGGTGTCCAGAGAAGGGCAACAATGTTGGTGAGAGGCCTGGAGCACAGCCCTGTGAGGAGAGGCTGAGGGAGCTGGGGGGGTGCAGCCTACAGAAGAGGAGGCTCAGGGCAGAGCTCATTGCTGTCTGCAACTGCCTGAAGGGAGGCTGTAGCCAGGTGGGGTTGGGCTCTGCTGCTAGGAAAGCAGCAACAGAAGAAGGGGACACAGTCTCAAGCTGTGCCAGGGGAGGTCTAGGCTGGATGTTGTTAGGAAGTTGTTGTCAGAGAGAGTGATTGGCATTGGAATGGGCTGCCCAGGGAGGTGGTGGAGTCTCTGTGCCTGGAGGTGTTGCAGCCAAGCCTGGCTGAGCACTTAGTGCCATGGTCTGGTTGACTGGCCAGGGCTGGGTGCTAGGTTGGCCTGGATGAGCTTGGAGCTCTCTTCCAGCCTGCTTGATTCTATGATTTGATGATTCTTATTCACAGGTGCTACAAATCTTCCTCTGCAGGAGTTCTCCACTTCTGTGCTTCCCACAGCTTTCAGAGTCCTGCAGCCACTCTGGATTTCTTTTCTTCCCTTTTTCTTGCACCTGATGCTCCCACACCTCCAGAGCTGCAGAGCTTTCCCATGGCTTCAGGCAGAGGAAATTGCACAAACATTTTATTCACCCTCTAAGGGTGGAGGCAAAACATTGGATCCAAAAAAGATGGCTTTGTAAGAGGGTCAGAGAGGAGTTGTACCTGATATAATGGTCTCATCAGAACTATTTCATTCAGCACCCCGAGGCTGCAGTCCCACTTCTGGAGCTGTTATGCAGAGCACTGCCTGAGAGCTCAGTGACTCACGCTCAGCACCTGCAGCCACCCCATGAGCTCTCAGTCCCATTGCCTAAACAAAAGTGGTTCTGTGTACAAGGCAGGTCAGTGATGCCCCAGAGCTCAGCCTGGCTGGGAAATGCCTCCCTTTGCTCTTTGGAAGGGAGGTTGCACTGCAGTTCTTGCTCTGTCTGCCTACCTGTTGTCTTTCCAAACAAGCCTGGGGCTGGCAGCCCAGCCAAGCTCCAGCTATGGGGCGAGACTGCCTGGAGCCTCTCATGAAGTATGCTTGGGAGGAGTGTGAAGCTCAAAGCCAAGGGTGGGGGGGGGGGGGGGGGGGGGGAAAGGTCCTATTTTGGGTGCAGTTGCTGAACATTCCAGCTGAAGGCATTTCCTCCCTTCAAGAAGGAACGTGCAATGGTCAGACACCATTAAACTGACAGTGCAGTATTTGGATTGGGGATAGGGGGGGGTCTATTTATAGCCTTAAATCTGCAGGGCAGCCTCAGTGGTCAAGAATGTCCTAAGGACAACCCACAGCCGTATCAGCCCTCTGCGTGTGCCTGCCGAACAAAACAAGGTCACACACCCTTCGGAGGCAGGAGGGGAGCTTGCAGCGTTAGGTTCTTACTCTCTCTGCGTCTTGTAGGAACTGCCTTGCAGGCTTTCCCTTGGAACCTCCGCGGAGGGGAGGGAGAGGGGAGAAGGGAAAGGGGAGAGGGGAGAGGAGGGGGAAGGGAGGGAAGAGAGGAGAGGGGAAGGGATGAGAAGGGAAAGGGAGAGGGGGAGGAGAGGGGAAAGGAGAGGGGAAAGGAGAGGGGAAAGGAGAGGGGAGGGAAGGGAAGGGAAGGGAAGGGAAGGGAAGGGAAGGGAAGGGAAGGGAAGGGAAGGGAAGGGAAGGGAAGGGAAGGGAAGGGAAGGGAAGGGAAGGGAAGGGAAGGGAAGGGAAGGGAAGGGAAGGGAAGGGAAGGGAAGGGAAGGGAAGGGAAGGGAAGGGAAGGGAAGGGAAGGGAAGGGAAGGGAAGGGAAGGGAAGGGAAGGGAAGGGAAGGGAAGGGAAGGGAAGGGAAGGGAAGGGAAGGGAAGGGAAGGAAGGGGGTGGAGAGGAGAGGGGAAGGAAAGAGAAGGGAAAGGGGGGAGAGAGGGGAAAGGAGAGGGGAGGGGAGGGGAGGGGAGGGGAGGGGAGGGGAGGGGGGAGGGGGGAGGGGAGGCGAGGGGGGAGGGGAGGCGAGGCGAGGAGAGGAGAGGGAAAGGGGGAGGGGGAGGTGAGAGGAGGGTAGGGAAGGGGAAGGGGAAGGGAGGAAAGGGAAAGGGAAAGGGAAAGGGAAGGGAGGAAAGGGAAAGGGAAAGGGAAAGGGAAAGGGAAAGGGAAAGGGAAAGGGAAAGGGAAAGGGAAAGGGAAAGGGAAAGGGAAAGGGAAAGGGAAAGGGAAAGGGAGGAAAGAAATGGAAGAAAGGAAAGGGAAAGGTATTTCCACTCTTCCAAGGTTATTAGCAGCTGCTGCTGCTGTAGGTCTCCCTGGGGTCACCATTCTGCTCTGAAATGCTAAACTCTGTGTGCCTTCAATTTCACACAACAAATTTCAGCTGCCTTTTTCTTTTCTCTCTTTTTCTTTTTTCCCCTCCCAGCTTTATATGGGAGAGAAGAGGATAGGGCCAGATGCTTTTCAGTGATTCCTGGCAAAAAGACAAGGGCCAGTGCTCACAAACTGGAACCCAGGAGGTTCCATCTGAACAAGAAGAGAAACTTCTTTGGTGTGAGGGTGCAGGAGCCCTGGAGCAGGCTGCTCAGAAAGGTTGTAGAGTCTTCTTACTTGGAGAGATTCCAACCCCACCTGGACATGCTGCTGGGCAAGCTGCTGTGGGTGGTCCTGCTTTAGCAGGGGGGTTGGACTGGATGATCTCCAGAGGCCCCTTCCAAGCCCCACTGAGCTGGGATTCTATGGCAGCTGTGAATCTCCACCCTCTGTGGATGTTCAGGGAAGGGCTGGCTGTATACTCTGTACACAGCTCTCTTCCTCTGCCTTTCTTAGGTGTGCAGTAATCTCCCTTCTTCCTGTCTTCTCTCATCTTCAGTGTCCCCATGGCTCAGGGTGAGTTTTCTGACTGGCCTCAGAAGGGTAGAGGGGAGATCAGAGCTGTTGCTCATGCCCATGGGACAGTCACTGCAAGTACTGAAGTTAGTCTGGCCTTTGCCTTCAGATCCAGGTGGCTTTAGGATTTAATTTCTAAGCTGTTTGCATTGTCTTTTTTTTCCCCCCCTTCCCCATCTGAAATCAGATCTGCAGGAAAGATGCAAGGAATGCATAAACCATTTGATTTGTGCAGTGCTGGGGTACAGTCAGCAGCACAAATGGAAGTGGGCACCAGGAAAACACTTGATATGAAACCCAAGGCACGAGGTGACAAAGTGGGTTTTGCACAATGATAGTTGTCATGACCAGGATTACACTCAGATGAGCAGGGCTTAATGCAGCCCTTGTTCTAGAAAGGAGTTTCAATAGGAACCCCTCTGGAATAGAGAAATGGAAGCAGCAGAGCAGAAATGTCTTAGAATGGTTTGGGTTGGAAGGGACCTTGGCAAGGATACCTTCCACTAGCCCAGGTTGCTCAAGACCCCATCCAGCCTGGCCTTGAAGACCTCCAGCAAGAGGGCATCCACAAACTGCTCAGGCAGGCTGTGCCAGTGCCTCACCACCCTCAGTGGAAAGAATTTCTTCCTAATCTGCAGTTTCAGTCTCCCCACTTGCAGCTGAAAGCCTCTGCCCCTCACCATGTTGCTACAAGTGACAATCAGCACTAAGGTTGGTTTTCAAAGGGGTTGGCTTAGAGTAGGAAGCTGAAAGGGAGTTTCTGCAGAAATAACTTTTCAGAGTCTAAAAAACAGCTGAAGCTCTTCTGAAACCCTTCCTTTGCTGGCAGGTGGCCAGCAGTTAGCATTTGGCTGAGACCTTTAGAACAGGCAAGGCTGTGATGCTGCATGATAGAATACAGAGAGGGGAAGGAGCTGATCTCTTACTGCTGTTCCTCCCTCACACACACCCCCTCCCCCCCCCAGCATTGCACAATTGCTCTCAGCAACACCATTTCCAGAATCCATTTTCATGTCAGGCAAGGACTTGTGCTTCCACATGAGTGAAGTGGTGCAGGGAAAGAATCAAAGAATCAAGCAGGCTGGAAGAGACCTCCAAGCTCATCCACTCCAACCTAGCACTCAGCCCTGGCCAACCAACCAGACCATGGCACTAAGTGCCTCAGCCAGGCTTTGCTTCAACACCTCCAGGCATGGCAACTCCACCACCTCCCTGGGCAGCCCATTCCAATGCCAATCACTCTCTCTGCCAACAACTTCCTAACAACATCCAGCCTAGACCTCCCCTGGCACAACTTGACACTCTGTCCCCTTCTTCTATTGCTGGTTGCTCAGCAGAAGAAGTCAAACCCCACCTGGCTACAACCTCCCTTCAGGTAACTGTAGACAACAATGAGCTCTGCCCTGAGCCTCCTCTTCTCCAGCTCCAGCTCCCTCAGCCTCTCCTCACAGGGCTGTGCTCCAGGCCCCTCACCAGCTTTGTTGCCCTTCTCTGGACACCTTCCAGCACCTCAACATCTCTCTTGAATGGAGGAGCCCAGAACTGGACACAGCACTCAAGGTGTGGCAGTGAGCTCTGCTCTGAGCCTCCTCTTCTGCAGGCTGCACACCCTCAGCTCCTTCAGCCTCTCCTCACAGGGCTGTGCTCCAGGCTCCCAGCCAGCTTCATTGCCCTTCTCTGGACATATTCCATGATCTCAACATCTCTCTTGAATTGAGGACCCCAGAAGTGGACACAGCACTCATGGTGTGGCCTGCTCAGTGCTGAGCAGGCAGGTGTGAGGTTATGGCTGGACTGAGTGAGCTGAAGGTATTTTCAGCCAGGCAATTCTGGGATTCTGTAGGTGCAGGCAATGGCCCCAGGGCACAGAAAAGGCAAAGGTTTTGTGAATGTTGGCAATGTTGGTTTGGGTTTTTTTTTTATAAATTAGGTCTCCTGGTGTCACTGAAAAAGAAATACAAAAGCAAACCCCAACCCCAGGCCATGTTTGTGGCTGATAGTCCAGTTCCCAGCTCCTGAAAGCTACTTGCTTGTTATCCCACCCAGGCATAGCTGAGGCTGGGGGAAGATGCTACCTGTGACACCAGCCACAGCCTAAGGAAATAAGCTTCTTTTTTTAGGAGCTGCTGATCTGACCTCCTTCAACTGCACTCCTTTGGACCCTTCAGTTATTAGATTCTGCTACCAAGCTTAACTGGGGCAGAGGTTCCCAACTACCTACCTGGTGTTGCAGTTCCTCAGCTTGCCTGAGGATCTGCCCAGCAGAGGCACACACCGCTCAAACCCTGCGAGCCACACTTGGCTCCTTAATGTACCTTCTGTGGCTGTTTGTGCCAGAAAAACAGGGAATGCTGCTACATCTCAAGGCCCTTGATGGATCAGCCTCTGCTCAGAGCCTCCTCGGAGTAACATCAGCCCCACGAACGCAGCTGCTCTGCAGCGCTGTAAATGAGGCTGGGATTTGCTCCAGGTGCCAAGCGCTGGAGGAGCTGACAGAGAGAGCAGAGCCAGGGGCAGCCCTGATCTTTCTTCTGCCATGTGTGCTGCTTGTTACTTTGGCCCACTGAGGCTGGTGCTGATCTATGCCACAGGCACAGAAAAAGTGGAGGAGAGAAAGCAAGCATGAGGAGAGGCTGAGGGAGCTGGGGGTGTGCAGCCTGCAGAAGAGGAGGCTCAGGGCAGAGCTTCAGTTACCTGAAGGGAGGCTGTAGCCAGGTGGGGTTGGGCTCTTCTGCCAGGCAAGCAGCACCAGAACGAGGGGACACAGTCTCAAGTTGTGCTGGGGGAGGTCTAGGCTGGATGTTAGGAGGAAGTTGTTGGCAGAGAGAGTGATTGGCATTGGAATGGGCTGCCCAGGGAGGTGGTGGAGTCACCATGCCTGGAGGTGTTGAAGCAAAGCCTGGCTGGGACACTTAGTGTCATGATCTAGATGACTGGCTAGGGCTGGGTGCTAGGTTGGAGTGGATGATCTTGGAGGTCTCTTCCTACCTGGTTGATTCTATGATTCATGAGGTGCTCCTGAGAGAACAGAGCTCCTGTGGGAGGGAGCAAATCATTCACTTCGTTGCAGAGCCTGAGGACTTCACCCCCTGGATCTGCAAGCACTTCTCAATCCAGGTGAAGGTCAGAACGAGAACGTTGGATGTGTTCTCACATTAGCAGAGAGAAGACACTTTGCCTACCCTTTAACTCACTGAAGATGCCTAATTCGGTTCTGGAGTTCAAACAGGAGCTTTGCAATGAGGTTTGGTTTATTCTTTCATAACCTCAGGAGTTACAGAAGTGTTTTAAAGGGCCATGACAAATAAGCCTTCCTGTCTGCTGAAGCCTTGCTGTCTTGCCTGAGTGATGTGGCTGAAAGTGCTTGATTAAGAAAACAAATGCCTGGGACCCGGTTCCAAAGTCAACAGAGGAAGTCCTTTCTCTGATGTTAGCTGGAGGTTAAGCCAGACGTGATGTTGCCCTTTGTGATTCAATAGTGCAGAACTGGCTGGAGAGTTGGGATAAACAACCACACAACTGCTCTGACACTACTCCAGGCTGGTGAGACACAAGTTGTCTGCCTTCCCAACCAGCAGGGTTCAGCCACACTGTGCTGCAATGCCTCATCCTTCATAGCCTCAGAGTTCCATTAGCCTTATTCAAGAGCAGATGATGATGATGAGGGGGACAATTTCCTCCCCCCCACCCCCCCACTAAGCACACAAGTAGAATCATTGGGTTATTAATAGGAACTCCAAGGCTTCGAAGTAACAGCAGATACTTTAATAAAATTATCAGTTGCCTTCAGGCTGTTGTCTACAAATCCCAGGTGGAAAAGTGGTCTCTGAGCCCAGGAAAAGTGATTATGAAATCAAGGCTATTGTCAGCAAGCTGCAGTTTGCTCCACAGGGAGCTACTGCTCACTGGAAAACATGGAGGGAGATACCTGCAAAGGAAGAAAATAAAGCATAAATTGAGGAGTTCTGCACTAGGGAAAGTGCAGGATGACAAAACCCAGCAGTAGCCTCCATGGAAGTGCTAATTCTAATGCAGCCACTTCACCAGAGCACTGCAGAGGATGGCACAGCTCTTCTTAGAGCACTACGAGGCAGCTGCGCTCCTGCAGCCCAGCATCGACTGACAAACTTTGCCTTTTACCCCCTGGGACATTCTGTGAGCACTTTGGTGTTCCCTCAGCGCTGGGGAAACTCCCCAGAAGAAATGAGGGATCTGGGATTCAGCTCACAGGCTCACAGGATGTTAGGGGTTGGAAGGGACCCAAGGAGATCATCCAGACCAAGCCCCCTGCCAGAGCAGGAGCACACAATCTAGCACAGATCACACAGAACACATCCAGACAGGCTTTGAAAGGCTCCACAGAAGGAGACTCCACAACCTCTCTGGGCAGCCTGTGCCAGGGCTCTGGGACCCTTCCAGGAAAGAAGTTCCCCCTTGTGTTGAGGCAGAACCTCCTGTGCTGCAGCTTACACCCATTGCTGCTTGTCCTATCCCAGGCAGCAGTGAGCAGAGCCTGTCCCCCCCTCCTGGCAGCCCTCAGATACTTATAAACATTTATCCAATCCCCTCTCAGTCTTCTCTTCTCCAGACTAAGCAGCCCCAGGGCCCTCAGCCTCTCCTTATCAGCCATGCCCTCCAGTCCCCTCATCATCCTCATAGCTCTCCTCTGGACCCTCTCCAGCAGATCCCTGTCCCTCTGCAACTGGGGAGCCCAAAACTGAACACAGTATTCAAGATGAGGTCTCAGCAGGGCAGGGCAGAGCAGAGGGGGAGGAGAACCTCCCTTGCTCTGCTGGACACACATCCTCCTAATCCACCCCAGGCTCCCATTGGCCTTCTTGGCCAGCAGGGCACATTGCTGTGCCATGGGGAACTTGTTAGCCACCAGCACCCCCAGGTCCCTCTCCACAGGGCTGCTCTCCAGCAGTCACCTCCCAGCCTGTGCTGCTGCAGTTTGTTATTCCACCCCAGATATCTGCTGCTGTTCATTTCCAGTGTCATTCCCACCCTGTGCTGGCTGCTCTCAGCAGTGTGTTTGCCTCTTGCTCTCCCTGTAACTGTTTCATCTTTGCCTCCTGACTGAAATGCCATCTTCCTCCACACACAAATGGTTTCCCTCCTTCCTTCTGCATTAGACATTTGGTTCCTGGAGCAGTGACTTTCCCTCCACTGCCACCTCTTAGAAGTTGTTTTCACTTATATGTGAATATAAGTGAATATAATATGTAGACTTGGGGTGCCTGTGAGACATTGAGGGGCTGGACTGTGACCAGAGACCATTGGAAATACTTTGGCTGTTATTCATCCCTCTCTGGTCTTCTTCACACTTCCAGACTGAGCAGTGATCTCAACATCACTCTGAGAGCTGGAATGATGTTAACTCACCCTGTCCCCCCCACCCTTCTTTCTCCAAGCATTGGCACAGTGTTGGGAGTCTTTTCCAACCCCCATCCCCTCCTCACAGAATTAACCAGGTTGGAAAAGACTTTTAGGATCATCAGGTCCAGCCTATCACCCAACACCTTCTAATTAACTAACCCATGGCACCAAGTGCTTCATGCAGCCTCCCTTTAAACACCTCCAGGGATGGAGACTCCACCACCTCCCTGGGCAGCCCATTCCAATGCAGATGCCCTCAGTATCACAGTATCACAGTATTATTAGGATTGGAAGAGACCTCACAGATCATCAAGTCCAACCCTTTACCACAGAGCTCAAGGCCAGACCATGGCACCAAGTGCAAGTATCTTTGCAGCCTCCACTGGACTCTCTCCAACAGCTCCCTCTTAAACCAAAGATCCCTGAACTGGACACAATGCTCCAAGTTTGGCTCCAACAGGGTAGAGTAAAGGGGAAGGAGAACCTCCCTCAACTTCTTGACCACGGTCTTCTTCACACACCACAGAACAGAGTGCTACAAGCCAGGTCCCTTGGTTTTCAGCCTACTTTCCTAAGGCAATAAGACTGCTGCATGTGATGCCTGTCTTCTTTTCCCACCCCTAAACCTCTTTTAACCCTTTTGACAGCATTAACCAAATCTGACAAGCAGGAGGAAGTCTGAAAGATGCCACCTTGATGATAAAATTTCCATCAAAATACAAAGTGGAGATGATCCTCAGTGCCCCCTGTGATGTGACAGAGGGAGCCTGGAGCTTGTTTCATACCAAACATCATTCACTGGTCTCCTCCTTTGTATCTCTTGTCCAGCTGATGCTCTCCACCAACACTGCTCTCTAAGGAAAAAGAGCTTTTATTTTCTGCTGCTCCTTTTCACCCCAGAATGACAAAAAAAAATGCTACAGACACCATAATGTGAGCTAAAGGCTAACAAAAAAGTAAAGCAGGAGGAGGAGGAGGAGGACAGGGCTGCTTTTATCTTTGCCTTATTATCCACGCTGCTTTCTCAGTGCTTCACCTCTGCTTTGTCTGGCAAATTAAAAACATAAAAACATAATAAAAGGTTTCATTTCCTAACATTCTGTTTCCACTCTAAGTGGTTTCCAAGCCCTTTTTTTTCTGCTGTGGATGGGACTCCTACAGTCATCCTTTCTTCCAAGCATGAAAGGACTTCAAAGAGTCAAGAGCTGCATTAAACAGTTGCTGCATGATGAGGGAAATCAATAATATACTTTTGGAGGATCCCCAAATCAGTGCAGTCTTGCTAATGGCCAGGCCAGCATGCATGCTCCTTGCACCCTGAGATGCTCTCCATTTTGCTCCTAGGCAAACTGAGCTGCAGAAGGCAGCTGGGAATTTAGTGTAGAACAAGCCAAGACTCTTAAAACAGGACGTGCAGCTGTAACTGCCCAAATAGATGGTCAAGCCTTGTTCAAAGCTGAGCTGTAAGGCTTCCTTCCCCTGCTGTGCTCTGTCCTGGCTGCCTCTGCGTGGAGATGTTGTGAGTCTGCACTGAGAGACACTTACAAATGAGACATGAAGTCAAACAAAGCCCCCACCCAAACATAATCACCCAGTGCTGAGTAAGATTAGACTAGACTTGGCTAGGCTAGACTAGAACAGAATCAACCAGGTTGGAAGGTCCAAGTGAAGGCATGACTCTACCCACTTCTCAGGATCATAGAATCATAGAATCAACCAGGTTGGAAGAGAGTCCCAAGATCATCCAGTCCAACCTAGTACCCAGCCCTAGACAATCAACTAAACCATGGCACTAAGTGCCTCATTTAGGCTTTTCATAGAATCACAGAATCAAGCAGGTTGGAAGAGACCTCCAAGCTCAGCCAGTCCAACCTAGCACCCAGCCCTGGCCAATCAACCAGACCATGGCACTAAGTGCCTCAGCCAGGCTTGGCTTCAACACCTCCAGGCACAAAGACTCCACCACCTCCCTGCCAACAGCTTCCTCCTAACATCCAGCCTAGACCTGCCCTGGCACAACTTGAGACTGTGTCCCCTTGTTCTGTTGCTGGTTGCCTGGGAGAAGAGCCCAACCCCACCTGGCTACAGCCTCCCTTTGGGTAGCCATAGACAGCAATGAGGTCTTCCCCGAGGTTCCTCCTCACCTGCACTGGGAGTTTTATGCATCTCACTCCTACCTCTAGAACCCACTGAAGTAAGGGGGGGGAAGGAAATACAACCCAGATATTGTCTTTATTTTCTCAGCCTGTAAAGCAGAAGAAGAGAGCCACAAATCCCCAGTAAACCCAGTGCCTCTCTCTTCTGGGAGAGACCTCTACTGCATTTGCAAGAGGCTGTTGACAGCTAACTGGAAGCCTTGAAAGCCTTGTTCCAGTTGAGTTGTCCCTCTCTATTTATAACCCCAGACAATGCTGGGCAGTGGGAGGCAGATTAAATGGGAGGCACAGGAGTGACAACCAGAGTTGCAAAGCCAACCAAAGCGTATTTAAGCTGGGGATGGGTTGTTCCCCGTGCTCCACTTTAAGTGCCCATAAAGGTTCCTCTAAAGTGGAGCTAAGTGACCTTGCCTGCCAAATTTTGGGTTGGTTTTTTTTCTTTACTGTGTTCCTCCACGGCCAGTTAAGTTGGATGAGTGTGGCCACAGTGTGAAAGGAGCAGGAAAGCCCCCTCGAGAGGTCTGCCAGCAGCAGACTAAAAATAAAGCAAGCAACTGCCCTGCTGTATCACACAGCCAAAAAACAGTCAGCATCCAGCTGCCAGAAATTGTTCTGGGCCCTGTGTTGCAAAGGAAATGGTGGCAGAAATGTGCAATGGCCCATCAGCATCTTCGTGGAAGCAGAATCAGGCAGAGTTGGAAGGGACCACAAGGAGCAGCCAGTCCCAAGCCCCCTGCCATGCCCAGGGACACCCTACCCTAGAGCAGGCTGCACACAGCCTCAGCCAGCCTGGCCTTAAACACCTCCAGCCATGGGACCTCAACCACCTCCCTGGGCAACCCAGTCCAGCCTCTCACCACTCTCATGCTCCACAACTTCCTCCTCACCTCTAGGCTGAGTCTCCCCACCTCCAGCTTTGCTCCATTCCCCCCACTCCTGGCACTCCCTGACAGCCTCAAAAGTCCCTCCCCAGCTTTTTTGTAGCCCCCTTCAGATGCTGGAAGGCCACAAGAAGGTCCCCTGGGAGCCTCCTCTTCTCCAGCCTGCACAGCCCCAACTCTTTCAGTCTGTGCTCACAGCAGAGCTGCTGCAGCCTCTGAGCATCCTCCTGGCCCTGCTCTGGACACACTCCAGCATCTCCACATCCTTCTTGTAATGGGGGCTCCAGAGTTGGATGCAGTACTCCAAGTGGGGTCTCATCAGAGCAGAGTAGAGGGGGAGAATCACCTCCCAGCTCAAGATACAGTTGGCTTCTGAGCTACAAGCAACCATCTTCATGATGCATGAAATATTTGTTGTGAGCACTTAGCCTGAGCAGTCATCAAGCAAAGCCTGGGTGAGGCACTTAGTGCCATGGTCTGGTTGACTGGCTAGGGCTGGGTGCTAGGTTGGACTGGCTGAGCTTGGAGGTCTCTTCCAACCTGGTTGATTCTATGATTCTATGATCTCCCCCAGGGTTTGTGCATATCTGCAAAGGAAAGGTCATTTTCAAGCTACCTTGCCCCAGTTCTGCTGCCAATTCCAGAGCTGCAGCACTCCTTCAGGAGTGTGGCAATTACAGAATAGATTGGGGTGGAAGGGACCTGAAAGATCATCCAGTTCCAACCTCTCTGCCATGGGCAGGGATACCTTTCACTAGCCCAGGTTTCTCAGAGACCCATCCAACCTGGCCTTGAGCACCTCCAGGGAGGTTGTGGAGCACCTCCAGGGAGGTTGTGGAGCACAGAATCACCCAATGTGATATTTGATCTTTGATCACATTGGGTGATTCTGTGCTCCACAACCTCCTGGGCAACCTGTGCCAGTGTCTCACCACCCTCACTGCAAACTTCTTCCTAATTTCCAGTCTGTCTCCCCTCTTGCAGCTGAAAGCTATTTCCCCTCATCCTGTCTCTACAAGCCATTGCAAAAAGTCCCTCCCAAGCTCTCTTTTAATGCCCTTGAAGTATTGGAAGGCTACTCTGAGATCTTCCTGAAGCCTTCTCTTCTCCAGACTGAACAGCCCCAACTCTCCCAGCCTGTCCACATAGCAGAGGTTCTTCATCTCTCTGACCATCTTTGTGGCTTCCTCTGGGCCCACTCCAGCAATTCTACAGCCTTCCTGTGTTGGAGGACACCAAAACTGATCACAGTGCTCCAAGTGGAGTCACACAAGAGCAGACCAGAGGGGCAGAATCACCATCCCTCATCTCGCTGGACACACTTCTGTTCAAACAGCTCAAGATACAGCTGGCTTCTGGGCTGCAAGTTGTGCCAGGGGAGGTCTAGGCTGGATGTTAGGAGGAAGTTGTTGGCAGAGAGAGTGATTGGCATTGGAATGGGCTGCCCAGGGAGGTGGTGGAGTGGCTGTGGCTGGAGGTGTTGAAGCCAAGCCTGGCTGAGGCACTTAGTGCCATGGTCTGGTTGATTGGCCAGGGCTGGGTGCTAGGTTGGACTGGATGAGCTTGGAGGTCTCTTCCAACCTGATTAATTCTATGGTTCTATGAATTCCAGTTGATGTTGGGTCCCTGCTCATGGGCAGAACCTGTCAGGACACAGAGATCATAGCACCACGAGGCATTGGTGACACAAAAAGAGAATAAAACAGTGTTGTGGCTGCACTTAAATAAAGTTCAATGCAACAACTTTTGGAGCCTGTGCTCAGTCCAGGGGCTGCTTTGGAGGCATTTTTGTTTCCTGTCTGTTTCCCTCCTTTGCTATGAAAGGTTAAGCTGTCAGACACAGTCATGATTGCTAGGTTGGATGGCTGATGGAAGCGACAAAGAGCTTTGGGAACATGTCAAAGCTTGCAGAGGACTGGCTGATGGAAGCTATTTCAGGGGTAATCATTATCAGCATATCTGAATAATTAGTCTCATTTTCCAGAAGATAACAGCTACTGAGTACAGCTCAGAGCTTTGTGGCACATAGCTCTTTCTCTGGCTTTTTTAATGCAGCCACTCATTGACCCTTTAGAGTCTACTCAGAGGCAGAGTCTGCTCTGCTCTGGGCCCCTCTGGATGTGCTACAAGGGGTGATAAGAAAGCTGGGGAGGGACTTTTTAGGGTGGCAGGTAGTGATAGGACTGGAGGGAATAGAGCAAAACTAGAAGTGGGGAGATTCAGATTGGCTGTTAAGGAGAAGTTGTTCTGCATGAGGATGGTGAGACACTGGAACAGGTTGCCCAGGGAGATGGTGGAAGCTCCATGCCTGGAAATCTTTAAGGCCAGGCTGGGTGTGGCTCTGAACAGCCTGATCTAGTGTGAGGTGTCCCTGCCCATGGCAGGGAGGTTGGAGCTGGATGGTCCTTGAGGTCCCTTCCAGCACTGACAATTCTGATTCTGTGGTTGTAAAGTTGAACCTTGTAGCCCTGTGGAGAAGGACCTGGGAGTCCTGATGGACAAGAAGGTCCATGAGACAGCAATGTGCAGACTTTGTCCAGCAGATCCAGAGAGGTTCTCCTTCCCCTCTACTCTGCCCTGGTGAGACCTCACTCATCCCATCCAGTTCTGGGCTTCCCAGTTCAGGATCTACTGGAGAGAGTCTAAGGGAGGGCTACAAAGATGATGAAGGGGCTGGAGCACTGCCTGATGGGGGCTGAGGGCCCTGGGGATTTTTGGTCTGGTGAAGAGAAGACTTAGAGGGGATCTAATCAATGTTTATAAATATCTGAGGGCTGGGAGTCAAGAGGGAGGGGACAGACTCTGCTCAGTTGTGCCCTGTGGCAGGACAAGGGGTAATGGGCATAAACTACAGCACAGGAAGCTCCACCTCAACATGAGGAAGAACTTCTTGATTGTAAGGGTCCCAGAGCACTGGCACAGGCTGCCCAGAGAGGTTGTGGAGTCTCCTTGTCTGGAGCCTTTCCAGCCCTGTCTGGATGTGTTCCTGTGTGACCTGAGCTAGATTGTGTGGTCCTGCTCTGGCAGGGGGGTTGGACTCAATGATCTATGGAGGTCACTTCCAACCCCTAACATCCTGTGGTCCTGTGATCCTGTCTCCAAAGGTGGGGGTTGGCCTCTTCTCTCAGGCTACCAGCAATAGAACAAGGGGACACAGTCTCAAGTTGTGCTGGGGAAAGTATAGGCTGGATGTTAGGAGGAAGTTGTTGGCAGAGAGAGTGATTGGCATTGGAATGGGCTGCCCAGGGAGGTGGTGGAGGCACTGTCCCTTGAGGTCTTCAAGAAAAGCCTGGATGAGGCACTTGGTGCCATGGTCTGGTTGACTGGACAGGGCTGGGTGCTAGATTGGACTGGATGATCTTGGAGGTCTCTTCCAACCTGGTTGATTCTATGATTCTATGATTCTATGACTCTGGTGTGAATACCATGTCCTGGTGTTCAGCTGTTCCATGACATTGAGTGTGCAGACTTTAGAATAATTAAGTGAAAGCTGCAAGCTCTGCTGTCTTCAAAATGCACTTCTGCTGGAACAAAAATGTGTTTGGCGTGATGGGACTGAAGCCTGAGATGTTTCATGTATCCTCCAAATGTGCAGAGCACAAAGCTCTGCCATGGTATGCTTGGACTTCAAGGCTTGCTATAGTGCAGCCATAATTCAGCCTCACATTCTCAGGCATCAGATGGAGATTCTTGGTCTACATGCCAGGGACCCAAAGTGTTCACACTCTGCTGCTGTGTTTCTGTCTCTGCTAGACCAACCTGAGTTTCATAGAATCACACAATCAACTAGGTTGGAAGAGACCTCCAAGATCATCCAGTCCGACCTAGCACCCAGCCCTGTCCTATCAGCCCTACTGCCCAGACCATGGCACTAAGTGCCTCAGCCAGGCTTTGCTTCAACACTTTCAGGAATGATGACTCCACCACCTCCCTGAGCAGCCCATTCCAATGCCAATCACTCTCTCTGCCAATAACTTCCTCCTAACATCCAGCATAGATCTCCCCCAGCACAACTTGAGACTCTGTCCCCTCCTTCTGTTGCTGCTTGCCTGGCAGAAGAGCCCAACCCCATCTGGCTACAGCCTCCCTGCAGGCAGCTGCAGACAGCAATGAGCTCTGCCCTGAGCCTCCTCTTCTGCAGGCTGCACACCCTCAGCTCCCTCAGCCTCCCCTCACAGGGCTGTGCTCCAGGCCCCTCACCAGCTTCATTGTCCTTCTCTGGACACCTTCCAGCACCTCAACATCTCTCTTGAATTGAGGAGCCCAGAACCGGACACAGCACTCAAGGTGTGGCCTGCTCAGTGCTGAGCACAGGGGCAGAATAACCTCCCTTGTCCTGCTGGCCACACTCTTCCTGGTCCAGGCCAGGATGCCACTGACCCACATGCCTGAAATGTCACAGACTGGATAAGCACATGTGAAGTCTCAGGGACTTGCCAGGTCCCAGCTTGCTCCTAGAAACACTCAGGTCACTTGCAGTCAGGCAATTAGGCACCTGAGACTGCACATGAGGTTCTGATCACACAGTTCAGAGCTGAGTTCCATCTGCCCAGGGAGGTGGTAGATGGTCCATCCATGGAGAATTCCAGGTCAGGCTTGGTGGGACTCTGAGGAACCCACACCACTGCAGGGGGTGTGAACGAGATGATCTTTAAAGATCCCTTCCAACCCAGTGCATTCTATGATCACGAGTGACAGGCAGAGGCAGTGTTGCAATGGATTAGACAGAGGTCTCCTTGGAGAGCAGAGTCATGAAGGTTATCTCAGATTTGCTCAGGAAAGGAAGCTCAAAACCCAAACATGGTTATCCCTTGGGCTAATCTAAGCACACAGCCACAAGATGCCTAAAATATTTCAGATGATAGCCTTATCTTATTTTTCTCTGGGGGAACTTCACATAGCTGGAAGTCAGCAAATACATCATTTGCTTAGCTTAATTACTCATTAACATAGCAAGACTATGTTCAGTGTTAGTGGAATCATATGTTTGACACCACACCAGAGCCTGAGAAATGCTGCCATTTCAGAGAGGTTTAGCATAGATACACAGTGTTGGTTTAGTTGGGAAAGACTTCCAAGACCATCCAGTCCAACTATCAACACAACACCACCATGGCCATTAAACCATGTCCCCAGATACCATGGCCAATGGAATGGGCTGCTCAGGGAGGTAGTGGAGTCACCATCCCTGGAGGTGTTGAAGCAAAGCCTGGATGAGGCACTTAGTGCCATGGTCTGGTTGAGTGGATAGGGCTGGGTGCTAGGTTGGACTGGATGAGCTTGGAGGTCTCTTCCAACCTGGTTGATTCTATGATTCTATGATGATTCTATGATCCAAGAATGGTGACTCCACCACCTCCCTTGGCAGCCTGTTCCAATCCCTGACCACTCTTGCAGCAAGGAAATGTTTCCTATGTCCCAGTCAAAACCTTCCCTAGCACAAATTCAGGCCATTTCCTCTCATTCTATCACCTGATGCTAGGGAGAAAAGACCAACTCCCACCTCACTGCAACCTCTTTTTAGGCAGTTGTAGGGAGCAATGAGGTCTCCCTTCAGCCTCCATTTCTGCAGGCTGCACAACCCCTTGGCTGCTCCCCATCAGATCTGTTCTCCACATCTTTCACCCAGCTTCATCCTTTGGACCCACTCAGGCACCTCAACGTCTTTCTTGGAGCGAGTGCCCCAAGATTGAGCCCAATATTCACAGTGTTTCTTCTAACAACCAACATAAACCTCTGCCCTGGTGTAGATTGAGGCCATTTCTTCTTGTCCTGCCACTTAGAATCAGAGATTCATAGAATCATGGAATCAACCAGGTTGGAAGAGACCTCCAAGATCATCCAGTCCAACGTAGCACCCAGCCCTTGCCAGTCAACCAGACCATGGCACTAAGTGCCTCAGCCAGGCTTGGCTTCAACACCTCCAGGCACAAAGACTCCACCGCCTCCCTGGGCAGCCCATTCCAATGCCAATCACTCTCTCTGACAACAACTTCCTCCTAACATCCAGCCTAGACCTGCCCTGCCACAACTTGAGACTGTGTCCCTTTCTTCTGTTGCTGCTTGCCTGGCAGAAGAGACCAACCCCACCTGGCTACAACCTCCCTTCAGGTAGTTGCAGACTTGTGAACATGACCCAGTGTGCTGGCAGCTCACAGAAACTTCTGCTGTGTTCCATCTTGCAGTTTGTGGTGAGCACCTCCATAAACTACAGCACCACACCTTCTACATCCTGACCATCACAGGCCCCATCCCTGCAGCTCCAGGGAACAATTCAGATGTTGTGTGTCCCTCACTGTGGGTCTCAGCCACGCATAAGGGCGACTACAAAGATGATAGTTTGATTTACAACCCAGCAATGTATGGCAGAGCACTAAAGGAAGAAGTTTGTTCTCATTTTTTATTCTCCATCCCTTAGTTTGCTGCAGGATCTGCAGCTCTTTTGTGTTCTCCAGGCTGTTAACTGTCCCCAGTTGTATTTTCTGAGTGCATCTTGTAGGTTCTTTCTGAAAAGCCTCCACTATAAATCCTTTTATGTGCCCAAAGACATTTTATTTCCTTGCAGAAAGCATCCTGAATTGTGCAAAAAAAAGAGAGAGAAGTCAGGTCTGAGAGAAACACTCTGTGATTGCCCTCATCTTTTTGTTCTGCCACAGAGCAAGGGGTTGGTCTCATCTCCTCCCTTCCCCCCTTCTCTTTGGCTAGACCAATGCAACCACAGGTTTAAATTCTCCTCTTTGCTTGTCATGCCCTCTGCCCTTCCCTGACTGGCCCTATCTGGACTATGGGCTAAAAGGTGCCAACATGTCCCAGTGCCTGCAGAGGGGTTTTTTAACCCCTCAGAATCTTAAACCCCTCATTGCCAGTAGAGAAACCTAGATCTTTTCTTTTTTCCCCCTTGGCTTCACCTTCTTCAGCAGCATCTGCTTTGCAACAGGCTCCAAAGTCAGCATCTTCTGCTACCAGCACCGAAAATGGCCCCTAAGGGATAGAAGGGAATGGAATAGAACAGAATAGAATAGAATTGAATCAAGCAGGATGGAAGAGACCTCCAAGCTCATCCAGTCCAACCTAGCACCCAGCCCTGGCCAATCAACCAGACCATGTCAATAAATGCCTCATTCAGGCTTATGTTAGCTTACATTAGTCTTACATTAGCTATGTGTATAGCTGAATCATAGAATCATAGAATCAACCAGGTTGGAAGAGACCTCCAAGATCATCCAGTCCAACCTAGCACCCAGTCATTTAGACCATGGCACTAAGTGCCTCATCCAGGCTTTTCTTGGACACCTCCTGAGACAGCAACTCCACCACCTCCCTGGCCAGAAATAGCCAGAGACTTGATTCTGAGCCTTTGCAGCCACCTGTGCCTCAGGTTACACTGAGATGGTACCAAATCTCTCTTTATGAACTCTCTGGGTCAGAAGTGGATGTGTGTGCATCATTCCTGACCAGCTCTCTCGGAGTACCATAGAATCATTGAATCAGGCAGGGTTGGAAGGGACCACAAGGATCATCCAGTTCCAATTCTCCTTCCATGCCCAGAGACACCCTACCCTAGAGCAGGCTGCACACAGCCTTAGCCATCCTGGCCTCAAACACCTCCAGGGATGGGGCCTCAACCTGGGTAACCCATTCCAGGCTCACACCACTCTCCTGCTCAACAACATTCTCCTCACCTCCAGTCTGACTCTCCCCACCTCCATCTTCATTCCATTCCCCCCAGTCCTGTCACTCCCTGACAGCCTAAAAAGCCCCTGCCCAGCTTTTTTGTATCCCACTTCAGATCCTGGAAGGCCAAGTTTCATCTATACAAAACACAGTTAATTTTTTGTGATAATGGGAAAAAAAAAACCAAACACCAAGACCAAAATTACCTTTTAGATGGATTTGGGTTTAATTGTGGAACAAAAAAAGCTTTTAGGCAACTCAGATTGCTTCCTCCCTTTCAGAACACAGAGTTTTCACAGCATTTGCCTTGCTAGACAGCTGCTGGATGTGGTTTGTGTGGCTGGGCTGAGTTGGTTCAATCTGAGGGTTTGAGAGGGAAATCAAAGTGATCTGTGTTAGAGAGCATTGTGATCTATTAGATAGTATTGTGATCTATTATGTTAGATAGTTTTGTGATCAGTGTTAGTGCTGTCATCTGTGTTAGTAGCATTGTGATCTATTAGATAGCATTGTGATCTATGTTAGTTTTGTGATCAGTGTCAGTATTGTGATCTGTGATAGATAGCATTGTGATCTATTGTATTAGCATTGTGATCTATTGTATTAGCATTGTGATCTGTGTCAGATAGCATTGTGATCTATTATGTTAGTTTTGTGATCAGTGTCAGTATTGTGATCTGTGATAGATAGCATTGTGATCTGTTATGTTAGCATTGTGATCTATTGTATTAGCATTGTGATCTATTGTGTTAGCATTGGGATCTGGGTTAGATAGCATTGTGATCTATTGTGTTAGCATTGGGATCTGGGTTAGATAGCATTGTGATCTATTATGTTAGATAGCATTGTGATCTATTATGTTAGATAGCATTGTGATCTATTAGATAGCATTGTGATCTATTATGTTAGATAGCATTGTGATCTATTAGATAGCATTGTAATCTATTATGTTAGATAGCATTGTGATCTATTAGATAGCATTGTGGTCTATTGTGTTAGCATTGTGATCTGTGTTAGATAGCATTGTGATCTATTAGATAGCATTGTGATCTATTATGTTAGATAGCATTGTGATCTATTAGATAGCATTGTGGTCTATTGTGTTAGCATTGTGATCTGTGTTAGATAGCATTGTGATCTATTAGACAGCATTGTGATCTATTGTGTTAGCATTGTGATCTGTGTTAGATAGCATTGTGATCTATTAGATAACATTGTGATCTACTGTGTTAGCAATGTGATCTGTGTTAGCATTGTGATCTATTAGATAGCATTGTGATCTATTAGATAGCATTGTGATCTATTGTGTTAGCAATGTGATTTTTGGTTTGAGGCTCTCAGCCCACGTGGCACCTAGAATTTGCATTCATAAGTGTGTCTTGGTTCTAATTTAAATCCCCATCGACTCAAATGTATTTGATAGAACCAACAGCAATTTTATAGAGTGCCCTTCCCTCTTCCTCCTTCTTTCCCAAAAGAAAAGGAATTAGATGTAGAGGGAGGAAAAGGTAAGCACATCCAAATAAATCACCTCGCTGCAAGTTGGAAGTTAACAGGAAGAAAAGCTTAACAATGAATTTAAAAGGTATCTGAGGTAGGGAAGTTACAAAGGGATGGGGGAGGGGAAACAAATACAAACTGTGTAAATACAACCAGATTTTGATGGTGATGGCTTTGTTCACCTCGTGGGTGATGGCCATGAGGAAGAGCTGATACTCTTCTACGTCACAGAACTGATATTCTTCTACATCCTAGAGCTGATACTCTTCTACATCCTAGAGCTGACACTCTTCTACATCATAGAACTGATACTATTCTAGACCACAGAGCGAATAATCTTCTCCATCACAGAGCTGATACTCTTCTACATCCTAGAGCTGATACTCTTCTACATCCTAGAGCTGATACTCTTCTACATCCTAGAGCTGATACTCTTCTCCATCACAGGACTGATACTCTTCTACATCCTAGAGCTGATACTCTTCTACATCCTAGAGCTGACACTCTTCTACATCATAGAACTGATACTATTCTAGACCACAGAGTGAATAATCTTCTCCATCACAGAGCTGATACTCTTCTACATCCTAGAGCTGATACTCTTCTCCATCACAGGACTGATATTCTTCTACATCCTAGAGCTGATACTCTTCTACATCCTAGAGCTGACACTCTTCTACATCATAGAACTGATACTATTCTAGACCACAGAGCGAATAATCTTCTCCATCACAGAGCTGATACTCTTCTACATCCTAGAGCTGATACTCTTCTACATCCTAGAGCTGATACTCTTCTACATCCTAGAGCTGATACTCTTCTCCATCACAGGACTGATACTCTTCTACATCCTAGAGCTGATACTCTTCTACATCCTAGAGCTGACACTCTTCTACATCATAGAACTGATACTATTCTAGACCACAGAGCGAATAATCTTCTCCATCACAGGACTGATACTCTTCTACATCCTAGAGCTGATACTCTTCTACATCCTAGAGCTGATACTCTTCTCCATCACAGGACTGATACTCTTCTACATCCTAGAGCTGATACTCTTCTACATCCTAGAGCTGATACTCTTCTACATCACAGGACTGATACTCTTCTACATCCTAGAGCTGATAATTTCTACATCACAGAACTGATACTCTTCTACATCACAGAGCTGATACTCTTCTACATCCTAGAGCTGATACTCTTCTATATCACAGGACTGATACTCTTCTACATCCTAGAGCTGATACTCTTCTACATCCTAGAGCTGATACTCTTCTACATCCTAGAGCTGATACTCTTCTACATCACAGGACTGATACTCTTCTACATCACAGAGCTGATACTCTTCTACATCCTAGAGCTGATACTCTTCTACATCCTAGAACTGATAATCTTCTACATCCTAGAGCTGATACTCTTCTACATAATAGAACTGATACTATTCTAGACCACATAGCTAATAATCTTCTACATCACAGAACTGATACTCTTCTCCATCACAGGACTGATACTCTTCTACATCCTAGAGCTGATAATTTCTACATCACAGAACTGATACTCTTCTACATCACAGAGCTGATACTCTTCTACCTCCTAGAGCTGATACTCTTCTATATCACAGGACTGATACTCTTCTACATCCTAGAGCTGATACTCTTCTACACCCTAGAGCTGATACTCTTCTACATCCTAGAGCTGATACTCTTCTACATCACAGGACTGATACTCTTCTACATCACAGGACTGATACTCTTCTACATCACAGAGCTGATACTCTTCTACATCACAGGACTGATACTCTTCTACATCACAGAGCTGATACTCTTCTACATCACAGGACTGATACTCTTCTACATCACAGGACTGATACTCTTCTACATCCTAGAGCTGATACTCTTCTACATAATAGAACTGATACTATTCTAGACCACATAGCTAATAATCTTCTACATCACAGAACTGATACTCTTCTACATCTTAGAACTGATACTCTTCTACATCCTAGAACTGATAATCTTCTGCATCCTAGAACTGATACTATTCTAGACCACAGAGCTGATAATCTTCTACATCACAGAACTGATACTCTTCTACATCCTAGAGCTGATAGTCTTCTACATCCTAGAGCTGATTGTGCCTTCCAAAGGCTGCAATTTTACCTTTGGCCACATTAAAATGGGAAGTTTTCCATTATCTTTTTTTTCCCTAGTTGATTATTTTTTGGTTCAATCTGTCAAGACAGTTTGGGGTTTCAGCCTTGTCCTCCCGCTGGCTTGCAAGGCTCTCAGAGTCATTACTAACAAACATTGACTCATACTTGTCCTACGGCAGGCTTAAGCTTTTGTTCCTTAATCCACTGTTCTGCTCTGATACTTCTCAGACAATATTTATTGATGCTTTGCTGGTTTTCAGTCAAATGCCAGTACAATAAATAGCAGCATTATCTAATCCCTCTTTCCCAAAATTGCTTAGGAGGCTAACTAGAAAAATAATGTCCAGACCTTTAAGTCACAATAGCTGACATCTACAGTTGCTTTCCTGTCCTGGAGGCCTATTGCCTTGCCAAAGGAGTAAAGAAAGATGAAAGAAAATTACATTTCCTCACCATAAATTGTTCTTTAAACTAGAATTTAAAATACTTTGGCTGTTATTCATCCCTCTGTGGTCTTCGTCGCACTTCCAGACTGAGCAGTGATCTCAACATCACTCTGAGAGCTGGAATGATGTTAACTTACCCTGTCACCCCACCCTTCTTTCTCCAAGCATTGGCACAGTGTTGGGAGTCTTTTCCAACCCCCATCCCCTCCTCACAGAATTAACCAGGTTGGAAAAGACCTTTGAAACCATCAAGTCCAACCTATCACCCATCACCTTCTAGTTAACTAAACCACAGCACTAAGTGCCTCACCCAGTCTCCTTTTAAACACCTCCAGGGATGGAGACTCCACCACCTCCCTGGGCAGCCCATTCCAATGCAAACCACTCGCCCTCCCTGGAGGTGTTCAAGGCAAGCCTGGATGAGGCACTTAGTGCCATGGTCTGGATGACTGGATAGGGCTGGGTGCTAGGTTGGACTGCATGAGCTTGGAGGTCTCTTCCAACCTGCTTGATTCTCATTCTATTTCTGGACCATCAGGCTTACCATGACAGCTGCCCAGAGAGCTCATAGAGTCTGCCTCTGGAGGCATTCAAAACCCATCTGGAAGTGTTCCTGGGCAATTTGCTTTGGGTATCCCTGCTTTAAGAGGGAGGTTGAGCTCAGTGATCTTCAGAGGTCACCTCCAAACCCACCCCCACCCACCCCCATTCTATGTGTGCTAATGTGTTTAGCAGAGGAGTGAAATGTTACAAGACAAGAGACCTTTCTACCAACAGATCCATTCCCACATCTCTCATAAACACTAAATCCAGATCAAACATAAAGCCAGCTGGTGCACACAACAGGAAAGGCTGCTCTTCAGAGCAATGAGCCATTGCTGGAGTGTTTGGTGGGGTCATTTTGGTCCTAGCTTTATAGGAAGTTCAAAGGTTCTTCCAGCTCCAGCACCCAACCTGACAGTGGTTCCTGCATGCACAGTTTCACACAGACTGTGATTTTGGTCCTAGCTTTATAGGAAGCCCAAAGGTACTTCCAGCTCCAGCACCCAGCCTGGCAGTGGTTCCTGCATGCACAATTTCACACAGACTGTGATTTTGGTCCTAGCTTTATGGGAAGCCCAAAGGCTGCTCCAGCTCCAGCACCCAGCCTGACAGTGCTTCCTGCATGCACAGTTTCACACAGACTGTGATTTTGGTCCTAGCTTTATGGGAAGCCCAAAGGCTGCTCCAGCTCCAGCACCCAGCCTGACAGTGCTTCCTGCATGCACAGTTCTACACAGACTGTGATTTTGGTCCTAGCTTTATAGAAAGCCCAAATCTGCTCCAGCTCCAACACCCAGCCTGACAGTGCTTCCTGCATGCACAGTTCTACACAGACTGTGATTTTGGTCCTAGCTTTATAGAAAGCCCAAAGGCTGCTCCAGCTCCAACACCCAGCCTGACAGTGCTTCCTGCATGCACAATTTCACACAGACTGTGATTTTTGTCCCAGCTTTATAGGAAGCCCAAATCTGCTCCAGCTCCAACACCCAGCCTGGCAGTGGTTCCTGCATGCACAGTTCTACACAGACTGTGATTTTGGTCCTAGCTTTATAGGAAGCCCAAATCTGCTCCAGATCCAGATCCAGCACCCAGCCTGGCAGTGGTTCCTGCATGCACAGTTTTGCACAGACTGTGATTTTGATCCTACCTTTATAGGAAGTTCAAAGGCTCTTCCAGCTCCAGCACCCAGCCTGACAGTGCTTCCTGCATGCACAGTTTCACACAGACTGTGATTTTGGTCCCAGCTTTATAGGAAGCCCAAATCTGCTCCAGCTCCAGCTCCAGCACCCAGCCTGACAGTGGTTCCTGCATGCACAGTTTCACACAGACTGTGATTTTGATCCTACCTTTATAGGAAGCCCAAAGGCTGCTCCAGCTCCAGCACCCAGCCTGACAGTGCTTCCTGCATGCACAGTTCTACACAGACTGTGATTTTGGTCCTAGCTTTACAGAAAGCCCAAATCTGCTCCAGCTCCAGCACCCAGCCTGACAGTGGTTCCTGCATGCACAATTTCACACAGACTGTGATTTTGGTCCTAGCTTTATAGGAAGCCCAAAGGCTCTTCCAGCTCCAGCACCCAGCCTGACAGTGGTTCCTGCATGCACAATTTTACACAGACTGTGATTTTGGTCCTAGCTTTATAGGAAGCCCAAAGGCTGCTCCAGCTCCAGCACCCAGCCTGACAGTGCTTCCTGCATGCACAGTTCTACACAGACTGGGATTTTGGTCCTAGCTTTATAGAAAGCCCAAATCTGCTCCAGCACCCAGCCTGGCAGTGGTTCCTGCATGCACAGTTCTACACAGACTGTGATTTTGGTCCTAGCTTTATAGGAAGCCCAAAGGCACTTCCAGCTCCAGCACCCAGCCTGGCAGTGGTTCCTGCATGCACAGTTTTGCACAGACTGTGATTTTTGTCCCAGCTTTATAGGAAGCCCAAATCTGCTCCAGCTCCAACACCCAGCCTGGCAGTGGTTCCTGCATGCACAGTTCTACACAGACTGTGATTTTGGTCCTAGCTTTATAGGAAGCCCAAATCTGCTCCAGATCCAGATCCAGCACCCAGCCTGGCAGTGGTTCCTGCATGCACAGTTTTGCACAGACTGTGATTTTGATCCTACCTTTATAGGAAGTTCAAAGGCTCTTCCAGCTCCAGCACCCAGCCTGACAGTGCTTCCTGCATGCACAGTTTCACACAGACTGTGATTTTGGTCCCAGCTTTATAGGAAGCCCAAATCTGCTCCAGCTCCAGCTCCAGCACCCAGCCTGACAGTGGTTCCTGCATGCACAGTTTCACACAGACTGTGATTTTGATCCTACCTTTATAGGAAGCCCAAAGGCTGCTCCAGCTCCAGCACCCAGCCTGAAAGTGCTTCCTGCATGCACAGTTCTACACAGACTGTGATTTTGGTCCTAGCTTTACAGAAAGCCCAAATCTGCTCCAGCTCCAGCACCCAGCCTGACAGTGGTTCCTGCATGCACAATTTCACACAGACTGTGATTTTGGTCCTAGCTTTATAGGAAGCCCAAAGGCTCTTCCAGCTCCAGCACCCAGCCTGACAGTGGTTCCTGCATGCACAATTTTACACAGACTGTGATTTTGGTCCTAGCTTTATAGGAAGCCCAAAGGCTGCTCCAGCTCCAGCACCCAGCCTGACAGTGCTTCCTGCATGCACAGTTCTACACAGACTGGGATTTTGGTCCTAGCTTTATAGAAAGCCCAAATCTGCTCCAGCACCCAGCCTGGCAGTGGTTCCTGCATGCACAGTTCTACACAGACTGTGATTTTGGTCCTAGCTTTATAGGAAGCCCAAAGGCACTTCCAGCTCCAGCACCCAGCCTGGCAGTGGTTCCTGCATGCACAGTTTTGCACAGACTGTGATTTTGGTCCTAGCTTTATAGGAAGCCCAAAGGCTGCTCCAGCTCCAACACCCAGCCTGACAGTGGTTCCTGCATGCACAGTTTCACACAGACTGTGATTTTTGTCCTAGCTTTATAGGAAGCCCAAAGGCTCTTCCAGCTCCAGCACCCAGCCTGACAGTGGTTCCTGCATGCACAGTTTCACACAGACTGTGATTTTGGTCCTAGCTTTATAGGAAGCCCAAAGGCTCTTCCAGCTCCAGCACCCAGCCTGACAGTGGTTCCTGCATGCACAGTTTCACACAGACTGGGATTTTGGTCCTAGCTTTATAGGAAGCCCAAAGGCTGCTCCAGCTCCAGCACCCAACCTGATAGTGGTTCCTGCATGCACAGTTTTACACAGACTGTGATTTTGGTCCTAGCTTTATAGGAAGCCCAAAGGCTGCTCCAGCTCCAGCACCCAGCCTGACAGTGGTTCCTGCATGCACAGTTCTACACAGACTGGGATTTTGATCCTAGCTTTATAGAAAGCCCAAATCTGCTCCAGCACCCAGCCTGGCAGTGGTTCCTGCATGCACAGTTCTACACAGACTGTGATTTTGGTCCTAGCTTTATAGGAAGCCCAAAGGCTGCTCCAGCACCCAACCTGACAGTGCTTCCTGCATGCAGTTTTACACAGACTGTGGCCAAGCTCTACACAGAAGAGTTTTTTTTCCCCAGTTTCTTGGCTGGATTGTTTATAGTCCTTGTGGTTTATTTGTCTGCTTAATTAGTGCTTGAATCTCTTTGCTTTGTATTTCCTCCAGGAGCTGATTCTAAGGAATTTTAATATCCTCCAGGAAATTTGGTTTAATGCTTCAACTGGAAGCTTTCTCACACTTAGCTTATTTTAATTTAGGGCTCTGTCTTCAGCTGACAGAGAAACAATGAAAGCAAAATTGGGTCCTGCTATTTGGATAGGTTTGACAGGTGAATATTGCTGATGGCTTGGGTTATCTCTTTGGTGTCCCCTCCTGTTGTGCTTGCTCATCTCTGTGGTGCTCATCACCATCGTGTCTGAGCATTTCTTGGTGCTGCCTTAAGCTATGTGTCTTGCAGGCATCATTTGTATGGTCATCACTGTTCCTGTCTTTCCCCTTCCACTGAATGCATGGCATCTTCCTGGGTTATTAACTGATTTAGTAAGTCTGTTATAATTAAGTTGTTGGTTGGAAATAGATATTTTTATATATAAATATATACAAATGAATATAATATACATAGAGCCCTGCAGAGGGACCTGGCCAGGCTGGATGGGTGAGCAGAGGCCAATGGCATGAGATTGAACAAGGCCAAGTGTTGCTGGTTGCACTTTGGCCAGAACAGCCCCAAGCAGCACTACAGGCTGGGGACAGAGTGGCTGAGAGCAGCCAGGCAGAGAGAGACCTGAGGGTGTGGTAGAGAGTAGCTGAAGATGAGGCATCAGTGTGCCCAGGTGGGCAGCAGAGCCAATGGCATCCTGGGCTGGCTCAGGAGCAGTGTGGCCAGCAGGACAAGGGAGGTTCTTCTGCCCCTGTGCTCAGCACTGCTCAGGCCACACCTTAAGTACTGTGTCCAGTTCTGAGTTCCTCAATTCAAGAGAGATGTTGAGGTGCTGGAAGGTGTCCAGAGAAGGGCAACAAAGCTGGTGAGGGGCCTGGAGCACAGCCCTGTGAGGAGAGGCTGAGGGAGCTGGGGGTGTGCAGCCTGCAGCAGAGGAGGCTCAGGGCAGAGCTCATTGCTGTCTGCAACTACCTGAAGGGAGGTTGTAGCCAGGTGGGGTTGGGCTCTGCTGCCAGGCACCCAGGGACAGAACAAGGGGACACAGTCTGAAGTTGTGCCAAGGGAGGTCTAGGCTGGGTGTTAGGGGGAAGTTCCTGCCAGAGAGAGTGATTGGCATTGGAATGGGCTGCCCAGGGAGGTGGTGGAGTCTCTGTGCATGGAGGTGTTGAAGCAAAGCCTGGCTGAGGCACTTAGTGCCATGGTCTGGTTGACTGGATAGGGCTGGGTGCTAGGTTGGAGTGGATGATCTTGGAGGTCTCTTCCCACCTGCTTGATTCTATGATTCTGTGATTCTAATCTATGAAAATAGATATTTTTTAATATATACAATGGAATCTAAATTATAACATACAGCAATACATTCATAAATATATTATGAAGTATAGACATACATACAGGAACAACCAATTTTATTGGGGATCAGGGGGAAATTCTTTCCTGTGAGGGTGCTGGAGCCTTGGAACAGGCTGCTCAGAGAGGTTGTGGAGTTTCCTTCCCTGGAGAGAATCCAAACCCACCTGAACATTGTGATTCTGGACAAGCTGCTGTGGGTGACCCTGCATTAGCAAGAGGGGTTTGGACTGGCTGATGTCCAGAGTCCCCTCCCAACCCTCCCATGCTGGCATTCCAGAATCCCATGGTTCTGTGAATTCTGTGACTCTGCCTGTGATGATTTATGGCTTTTTTTTTCCTTGCCAAGAGCTAGAGGCAAGCATTGGATGGAAATGTACAAAACAAAGCAGCAATTCTGGGGCTGCTCTGCTTGTTCAGACATTTGGATGAACGTCCCAGAAACCCAAATAGGTATCACACCCTGCCCAGCTCCTGCCTGGCATGCCCTGCTTCGGCTGCCCATCTCAATTAAGCGCCCATGGCTTTGATTTGCCACCGTGGAGTTGACCTAGTTCCTGGAAACAAGCTCCAAGCAAGCAAACATCTCAGCCCTGCCTTGTGGTGGGGGGGGGGGGTTTTTTGTCTTAAGAGGAACATGTTGCTTGGAGTAGGTTGCTTTGGAGGACACAGCACTGCTTTGGGAAAGGCAGCGCTGCAAAGAATGTGCCCAAGCTGCCCAGCAGACACTTGGGGATACTTAGGGATGAAGTCTATCCCAGGAGAAGGAAACAACACATTTCCTCAGCTGTGCCAACCACATTCAGCCTCTCCTCTCTTACATTTGGTGCCCTGAGATGATGACCAGGATAAGAATTGACTTAGATCTCGCAGCCCTTTTGCTAGTGGTTGGCTTAACTCATCTCCTAAGCAGGTTTCTGCCTGGTGAATGTGGGGCAGGCTGTGGATGGAGTCTACCTGGACTGCAGCAAAACCTTTGACACTGTCTGCCACAACAAGCTCCTAGCCAAGCTGGCAGCTCATGGCTTAGATTCACTCTGTGCTGGGTCAGGAACTGGCTGGATGGCAGAGCTCAGAGAGTGGTGGTGAATGGTGCCACATTCAGCTGGCAGCTGGCACTGGTGGTGTTCCCCAGGGATCAGTGCTGGGCACAGTCCTGTTCAATATCTTTATTGATGATCTGGACAAGGGGATTGAGTCTAACATCAGTAAGTTTGCAGATGACACTAAGCTAGGAGCAGCTGTGGAGCTGTTGGAGGGTAGCAGAGCCCTGCAGAGGGACCTGCCAGGCTGGATGGGTGGGCAGAGGCCAATGGGATGGGACTGAACAAGGCCAAATGCAGGGTTCTGCACTTTGGCCACAACAACCCCAAGCAGCACTACAGGCTGGGGCCAGAGTGGCTGAGAGCAGCCAGGCAGAGAGGGACCTGAGGGTGTGGTAGAGAGCAGCTGAAGATGAGGCAGCAGTGTGCCCAGGTGGGCAGCAGAGCCAATGGCATCCTGGCCTGGCTCAGGGGCAGTGTGGGCAGCAGGACAAGGGAGGTTCTTCTGCCCCTGTGCTCAGCACTGCTCAGGCCACCCCTTGAGTGCTGTGTCCAGTTCTGGGCTCCTCAATTCAAGAGAGATGTTGAGGTGCTGGAAGGTGTCCAGAGAAGGGCAAGGAAGCTGTTGAGGGGCCTGGAACACAGCCCTGTGAGGAGAGGCTGAGGGAGCTGGGGGTGTGCAGCCTGCAGAAGAGGAGGCTCAGGGCAGAGCTCATTGCTGTCTACAGCTACCTGAAGGGAGGCTGTAGCCAGGTGGGGTTGGGCTCTGCTGCCAGGCAAACAGCAACAGAACAAGGGGACAGAGTCTCAAGTTGTGCTGGGGGAGGTCTAGGCTGGATGTTAGGAGGAAGTTGTTGGCAGAGAGAGTGATTGGCATTGGAATGGGCTGCCCAGGGAGGTGGTGGAGTGGCTGTGCCTGGAGGTGTTGAAGCCAAGCCTGGCTGAGGCACTTAGTGCCATGGTCTGGTTGACTGGCCAGGGCTGGGTGCTAGGTTGGGCTGGATGAGCTTGGAGGTCTCTTCCAACCTGCTTGATTCTATGATTCTATGATTCTATGAAGTGTTTGTGTTTCTTGGCTGAATTCCAGCCCAGGTTCATCTCTTGTGACATTGCTGCAGTCCATTAGCCAGGCTGGTGATACTGAGGCATGAAGGGAAAAGACAACACTTAGAGCCAGAAAAGGGAGGGTGACCAAGGCTTCAGAGGAGAGCTTTATACCCTTTGCCTTAGTCTTGTGTCTAATCACAGAAACACTCAGGTTGGAAAAACCCCTAGGATCACCAAGTTCAACAGATAACCTTACTTTATAAAGTTCACCCTTAAATCATATCTTCAAGCACCACATCCAAACAACTTTAAACATATCCAGAGTTAGTGACTCCACCACCTCCCTGGGCAGCTAATTCCAGTGCCTGACCCTTGCTGGGAAAAAAATGTTTCCTAGTGTTGAGTCTGAACCTACCCAATCACAGCTTGAGGCCATTCCCTCTTGTTCTATCACTATTTACCTGTGAGAAGGGACCAGCAGTAACCTCTCCACGACCTCCAATAGCTGATCTTGAAGGCTGCTTCCCAGCAGTCCTCCCCATCTCCTTCACTTGGCATATAGAACTGAGCACCCACTGAGTCTCTCATGAGTGGTGCCAGCACAGTGGCAGATCCACCTCTCCTCCTTCCAGTGCTGGCTCCCACAGTCTCAGAGCAGCAAGCTCCTGGATTATTCTTTGGGGTAGGTCAGGGCATGGATAGGGTATTAGAGGTTAGTGAGGCACAGTAGCCCTAACAGGCCACTGCTGAGAGTAACAACATGGTTCTCCAATGGGACAGAGAAGTACCAAAGGTGTGCCTTTGGTTGAGTTCAGCTCTGCTGGTGATGTTCTTGGAGCTGGCTTTAAAACTGTCAGCCTTATGGGACTTCAAGGCAAGGTTGGACGTGGCACTTGGTGCCATGGTCTGGCCTTGAGCTCTGTGGTAAAGGGTTGGACTTGATGATCTGTGAGGTCTCTTCCAACCCTGATGATACTGTGAGTCAGGGAGAGTCAGAACATGGCATCAATACATGACACTATCCTCACTCATTCCCCCTGCCTACAACTGCTTTCAGCTCAGAAGACTTCCCAAACCTGACACAGTTTTCCTCTTTGGGAATTTATTTCTTCCAATATTTGTGCAAGCTCTTCCAGGAGCCTTATGAACGTCCTGTACCACAGCAGCCCCTGGCAACTAAGCCTGCTGCATTGCTTAAAAGAGGTGGGTCACCTACACTGTCATGCTGAGCCTACAGGGATGGGTGCCAGCAGCTCTCCCAAAGGAATTCTTTTGCTGGCACTTAGCAGGCTGCTGCCATTCATTGAGATCCTCAAGTCCTGGGCAGTGGTGAAGTCATGATCCCTTGGAGGAATTTCCAAGCTCTATAGATGTGGATTAGTGGTGACCTGGCAGTGTGCTGGGTTAATGGGGGATAGGTTGGACTGGATGATCTTGGAGGTCTCTTCCAACCTGCTTGATTCTATGATTCCATGATTCTATGATTCTATGATTCTATGAATGGTTGGACTTGTTCATCTTCAAGGTCTTCTCAAACCTAAGCAAAACCATTCTGTGATTCTGTGGTTCTGTGATTCTATGATTCTGTGGTTCTGTGATTCTGTGGTCCTGTGGTTCTGTGACCCTATGATTATATGGTTCTATGATTCTGTGATTGTGTGATTCTATGGTTCTGTGAGGGGCCTGGAGCACAAACCCTATGAGGAGAGGCTGAGGAAGCTGGGGGTGTGCAGCCTGCAGCAGAGGAGGCTCAGGGCAGAGCTCATTGCTGTCTGCAATTCCCTGAAGGGAGGCTGTAGCCAGGTGGGGTTGGGCTCTTTTGCCAGGCAAGCAGTGACACAACAAGGGGACAGAGTCTCAAGTTGTGCCAGGGGAGGTCTAGGCTGGATGTTAGGAGGAAGTTGTTGGCAGAGAGAGTGATTGGCATTGGAATGGGCTGCCCAGGGAGGAGGTGGAGTCACTGTGCCTGGAGGTGTTGAAGCAAAGCCTGGCTGAGGCACTTAGTGCCATGGTCTGGTTGTCTGGCTAGGGCTGGGTGCTAGGTTGGAGTGGATGATCTTGGAGATCTCTTCCAGCCTGGTTGATTCTATGATTCTGTGGTTCTGTGGTTCTGTGATTCTATGACTGTGATTCTGTGGTTCTGTAATTCTGTAGTTCTGTGATTCTACAATTCTGTGATTCTATGTTTCTATGATTCTATGTTTCTATGATTCTGTGATTCTGTTTTTATGATTCTAGGTTTCTATGTTTCTATGATTCTATGTTTCTATGATTCTATGTTTCTATGTTTCTGTGATTATGTGATTCTAGGTTTCTATGATTCTATGTTTCTATGTTTCTATGATTCTATGTTTCTATGATTCTATGTTTCTATGATTCTATGTTTCTATGATTCTATGTTTCTATGATTCTATGATTCTGTGATTCTATGTTTCTATGATTCTATGTTTCTATGATTCTATGTTTCTATGATTCTATGATTCTGTGATTCTATGTTTCTATGATTCTATGTTTCTATGATTCTATGTTTCTATGATTCTATGTTTCTATGATTCTATGATTCTGTGATTCTATGTTTCTATGATTCTATGTTTCTATGATTCTATGTTTCTATGATTCTATGTTTCTATGATTCTATGATTCTGTGATTCTATGTTTCTATGATTCTATGTTTCTATGATTCTGTGATTCTGTGATTCTGTGATTCTGTGATTCTATGTTCATGCTCTCTCCTAACCCCACACTGCTATGCTAAGTTACTTGCATCACATTGAATTCTCTGGGCTTAGGAAGCACCCCTGGACAGGGGTTCTAACTCTAGCCAGCAGCTGCTCTATTCTTCACTAACAAATATAAACCTAAGGCAAGCATTTGCTTCTCCAACTTTCTCCAGCACTTATGGCTGTAAATATAAGGGGGGAAACCCCCCCAAGCTCTAAGACCACCTCTCAGCTGTTGATAACTCCTGCCTTCATTTTTCATGTTTCGTTTTCCCTCATTCTGGAAGGAAACTGGAGCAGTGGAGAGCATTAATCTCTGACCACAGTAATTTCCTGAATGCCAGAGGACTGCTGTCAAACCCAAGGATCCACTCACTGCTGAAACATCTGCATTAGATTACTGCACTTTACCCATTTCCCCTCCTGCATCATGGTGTGCAAGCAGCCACCTCTTCAAACCAGCAGCTGGAAGCAGCTGCAGCCACCAAAACCATCCCAGGCTTCCCCCAGCTGTGACATCACTGCTACAGCAGACACCTTTTGGGGGTTTAGGGATGCTTCTTTATCCAAACACTTGCACAGCAAACTGTAACTCCTGCTTCCTGCCTGGAACAGAGCTGGGGAAATATCTGCATTGGCTTCCTGATGCTTTTAATGTGTCCTTACTAATTTGGCTCTGCCTCACTTTCCAGATTGCTGCCACTGATCTGTGCCATCTTCTCCCACTGGCTGCCAAGCTGCTCCTAACAGGCACTCCTCTGGATGTGTTTTTTTTCTCCCTTTTGCTCTCTGTGTATCTATATTTTAGTCCCTACTAAAAATAATGATGATAGTTTTAATAATGACTGATCTGCCTTGACCTGATTTAGCTCTTTAGCAGGCTGACGCACAAAGATTATTCATTGCCTTCTCCAAAGTCATTTCCATGGGGCTTTTGGAGTCATGTCTTCTGTCTGATGGATTTGTTAGCTTTCAAGATCTCTAACAGCCAAAAATGAGGAAGGCTGAGTTGGGTAGAACCTTCGGGGAGTTTGCTGCTGACTTGTGTGGCAGACCTGAGCTTCGCAGGATCACAGCATGAAGGGATCCAAGGAGATCATCCAGTCCAACCCCCCTGCCAGAGCAGGACAATCCTATCTAACACAGATCACACAGGAACACATCCAGACAGGCCTGGAAAGTCTTCAGAAAAGACCTCTCTGGGGAGCCTGTGCCAGTGCTCTGTGTCCCAGATGAGATTTAACAAGGCCAAGTGCAGGGTTCTGCACTTTGGCCACAACAACCCCAAGCAGAACTACAGGCTGGGGACAGAGTGGCTGGAAAGCAGACAGGCAGAGAGGGACCTGAGGGTGCTGGCAGAGAGTAGCTGAAGATGAGGCAGCAGTGTGCCCAGGTGGCCAATGGCATCCTGGGCTGGCTCAGGAGCAGTGTGGGCAGCAGGACAAGGGAGGTTATTCTGTCCCTGTGCTCAGCACTGCTCAGGCCACACCTTGGGTACTGTGTCCAGTTCTGGGTTCCTCAATTCAAGAGAGATGTTGAGGTGCTGGAAGGTGTCCAGAGAAGGGCAACAAAGCTGGTGAGGGGCCTGGAGCACAGCCCTGTGAGGAGAGGCTGAGGGAGCTGGGGGTGTGCAGCCTACAGAAGAGGAGGCTCAGGGCAGAGCTCATTGCTGTCTGCAACTACCTGAAGGGAGGCTGCAGCCAGGTGGGGTTGGTCTCTTCTGCCAGGCAACCAGGGACAGAACAAGGGGACACAGTGTCAAGTTGTGCCAAGGGAGGTCTAGGCTGGATGTGAGGAGGAAGTTGTTGTCAGAGAGAGTGGTTGGCATTGGAATGGGCTGCCCAGGGAGGTGGTGGAGTCACCATCCCTGGAGGTGTTGAAGCAAAGCCTGGCTGAGGCACTTAGTGCCATGGTCTGGTTGACTGGATAGGGCTGGGTGCTAGGTTGGAGTGGATGAGCTTGGAGGTCTCTTCCAGCCTGGTTGATTCTGTGATTCTATGGTAAGTAAGTATCACAGAGCACTGGAACAGAGCTCCTCTTGAGAGGCAGCAGTAGGTACAGACCCCACATACTTCTCACCAGAATACATCACAACCCTACAAAGGGTTCTGTTTCTTTTGCCACCTGTTGTGTGACATCGACTTTCTGCCACCATCCCCACCAGAAGACCCCCCTGATATCCAAGGAAATGCTGAAAAAGGAAGAAGGGAGCTGCTCTGTGAGAGAGCCCTAAGCCAAGGGTGCAAGGGTGGATGTTTGCACACTGAGCACTGCCAAGGCGTCCTCAGAACCCAGTTCAACTCTCTCAGCCTTTGCAGCCTGTAGGCTTTTGTGGCAACTGAGCCCAGTTCATCAGGGGCCATGGTGATCTGGGAAATCTAACAGTGGAGACAGAAAATTTGGCTCCTTTCCTTGAAGGATCTTAGTTAATACCTTTGTTTCCTTGGCTTTAACCAGAGGATAAAATGTCAAATCTCTCTGCAGTGTTAGCCCTCTCCGACCCTCCCTGCTGGGATGTGTAATTTGAAAGACACAGGCAATGAGGATAGCCCTTCACAAATGGGAACAGGCACCTGATGGCACATTTGGGGTTTGGAAGGCCATCAGATATATGCAGTACTTGCCAGGTGCTAGCTCAGACAGTTACAGCTTCAGAAATACCGTAGTAGAAATTTCACCCTAAAGCAGCTTGGAGCAGCAGAGAGGGTATGAGCACCTCCTCTTCCCTACAGCATCCAGGTGCCACAGTCACTGGTAAGGGTGCTGAACTTCCATGGGGCTTGGGAAACACGTGGGAGACTTCCAAACCCCGTGGAAATTCATCTGCAGGAAAAGGGCTCCTCCTGAGATGCAAAGTCAGCAGTGAAGCAGTGTGAGAAGTGCAGCTCCATACCATTTCCCATCTGGCCTGGGTTCAGCTCTGGGTCCCTGGCTCCAAGGGCTGGGTGCTAGGTTGGACTGGATGATCTTGGAGGTCTCTTCCAACCTGGTTGATTCTATGATTCTATGATTCTATGATTCTATGATTCTATGATTCTATGATTCTGTGATTCTATGATTGAGGTGCTGGAGCATGCTTGAAGTGGGCACGTTGAGCTGCAGCTGAGGGTCCAGAGCTGCCTTAGGAGGAGACTTGACCCCTCGTGATGCATACCAATGGTAGTCATGTTCTAAGCACCTGTTCTGTATGTCCAGTCTCAATCTGCTCTGCTCTAGTTTGAAGACAGGCTGGAGGGCAGGGATGCCAGCCAGAGGGACCTGGACAGGATGGAGAGGTGGGCACAAGCCAAGCTCATCAGGTTCAACAAGACCAAGTGCAAGGTCCTGCAGCTGGGTTGGGGCAATCCCAAGCACAATTAGAGGCTGGGCAGTGAGTGGCTGGAGAGCAGCCCTGAGGAGAGGGACTTGGGGGTGCTGCTGGATGAGAAGCTCCACAGGAGCCAGCAGTGTGCACTTGCAGCCCAGAAAGCCAAGCAGAGCCTGGGCTGCAGCAGCAGCAGTGTGGCCAGCAGGGCCAGGGAGGTGATTCTGCCCCTCTACTCTGCTCTGCTGAGACCCCCTGGAGTACTGCATCCAGTTCTGGAGCCTCCATTACAAGAAGGATGTGAAGATGCTGGAGTGTGTCCAGAGCAGGGCCAGGAGGATGCTCAGAGAGCTGCAGCAGCTCTGCTGTGAGCACAGACTGAAAGAGTTGGGGCTGTTCACTCTGCCAAGAGGCATCCTTGCAGAGAACAACAGGGAAGTCTGCTTCAAGGCTTCCCATTTAAGCCTAGCAAGGACATTCTGTGGATGTGCCCTCCTTGGATGGGCATTCACCTGGTAAACACAACTGCACATGGCCACTGGGTCTCCCAGATGCTCTTTCAGGTTCTGGAGTTCCAGGCAAATGTTTATCCCTACCCATTCTCCTCCCTAGCTCTGCTTGCTAACAGAAAGCTCTGGCCTGGAAGGCCAAGGTCACTGACTGCAGTGACAAAGCAGCATAAAATCACTTGGGAACAGCTAATAAGAACCTGATGCTGCCATTCAAACAGCCTGGCTGTTACAACCAGGTCATCCTTTCAGCAAAACCTCTTTGTGGGCATCCTCTGACCTAGTTCACCTCCAAGCTAGAGAGCTCTCAGCAGTGTTTTCTCGCTTTAACCAGCCAAGATGAAGCTGATGTTCCCTTCTGGCCTCTACACCAGAAGGCAGTCATGCAGTCACTTGAGAGCCAAGGGGAAGAGAACAAGCCCAGCCTGCATGTGCCACACTGAAAGCAAACATCTGGCTAATGCTTTTGCACATCTGTTGCTGTGCCTGCTGCTAAAGCCTTGATCACTTTTAACTCTGTAGGTTGTATCAGACTGCAGTACTTAGCCCAGCAGCTGGAGAGGTTATTCTCTCCTTTTAGTAACTTGGGATGTTTCATAGGATCACAGAATGCACCAGGTTGGAAGGGAGGCTCAAAGGTCAACTTGTCCAACCTCTCTGAGGTCAGCAGGGACGCCTCCAACAAGAACAGATTGCTCAGAGCCTTGTCAAGCTTGACCTTAAATGTCTCCAGGGATGGGGTCTCAACTACCTCCCTGGGCAATCTATTCTGGTATTTCACCACCCTCATGGTAAAAAACTTCTTCCTACTGTCCTGCTCCAGCTCCAAACCATTGCCCCTCATCCTATCACTCCAGGCCCCTCTAAACAGTCCCTCCCCAGCCTTCCTGTAGGTCCCCTTCAGACATTCAAATACTGCTATAAGGTATCCCTGGAACCTTCTCTTCTCCAGGCTGAACAGCCCCAAATCTTTCAGCCTGTCCTCATAGCAGAGGTGTTCCAGTCCTCTGGTCACCTTTGTGTCCCTCCTCTGGACCTGCTCCAGCAGATCCACATCCTTTTCCAGAGCTGGACACAGTACTGCAGGTGAGGTCTTGCAATCCCACCACTGCTGCTAAGCCACTACCACCAAACCATGGCCCTAGGCATCACACCCTGCAGGGCTGGAGGCTCCACCACCTTTATGTGCAGCCTGCTCCAGCGCCTGAGAACCCTTTCTGTGGACAAAAACAAAGCTCCTAATACACAGCCTGAACCTCCTCTGACCCAACTTGTTGCACAAGAGGAGAAACAAAGTTGTTGGCTGGTGATATGAATGCAAGAGGATTGTTCCTCCAGGTGAGGTTTCCACATCGAGCTGTGCCTGCAGCACCACTTCTCCTTGCCCACAGGCAGCTGAGAAGCAGACCTTCAGAAACCAAAACTCAGGGCTCTAACCACACCTGCCCTTTGAGTTGAGGCAGCTGAGGGGCTGTACTTCTGACTGGTAGGGGGTAAAAATCACACAGCAATGGCAAATGATGGGTGGGGGGAAGTGGAGTTTCCCAAGGGCACAAAAGTGCCATTAAGAGATATTTTGCTGTGACAACTTTTTGTGGCAGTTTTGACTCTTTGGTAGCCTTTTTTATGCATGCATTTGGTTGTGCTGTGATTTAACTTGGGTGCTGCTCTTTATCTCATTCTGCCCAGCAGTGGCTGCATTGCTTTTTTATATCATCATTAGCAGCAGTTCTGCTAATTGTTGACTCCATTAGGTGATTCCCAAAGCAATTTGGCCCTTAATCTTTTTCACTTGTTTGGACCTGAAAAAAAAAGCAATCACACTATATTATATATAATAGTCCATATTAATATATGTATTATTAATAATAACATTACATTAATATATTACATAAATTATACATGAGAATTATCTATTATATATAATGGATCTAGCCTTGAGCTCTGTGGTAAAGGGTTGGACTTGATGATCTGTGAGATCTCTTCCAACCCTGATGATACTGTGATACTGTGATTATATATTATGGTATATAATGAATTATATGAGTTATATATTATATATTATAAATAAGAATACAATATAAAATGATGTATATTTATAGAATCATAGAATCAAGCAGGTTGGAAGAGACCTCCAACATCATCCAGTCTGACCTAGCACCCAGCCCTGGCCAAGCAACCAGACCATGGCACTAAGTGCCTCAGCCAGGCTTTGCTTCAACACCTCCAAGGATGACAACTCCACCACCTCCCTGGGCAGCCCATTCCAATGCCAATCACTCTCTCTGCCAACAACTTCCTCCTCACATTCAGCCTAGACCTGCCCTGGCACAACTTGAGACTATATCCCTTTCTTCTGTTGCTGCTTGCCTGGGAGAAGAGACCAACCCCACCTGGCTACAGCCTCCCTTCAGGTAGCTGCAGACAGCAATGAGCTCTGCCCTGAGCCTCCTCTTCTGCAGGCTGCACACCCCCAGCTCCCTCAGCCTCTCCTCACAAGGCTGTGCTCCAGGGTCCTCACCAGCTTTGTTGCCCTTCTCTGCACACCTTCCATCAACTCAACATCTCTCTTGAATTGAGGAGCCCAGAACTGGACATAGTTCTGGGCTTTTGCATATAATATATAATAATGTGTTATATCTATATTTCAATGTGATATATAATAATGGGAAGTTTGAGGGAGGTTATTCTTCCCCGGTGCTCATCACTTTTCAGGCCACACCTGGAGTGCTGTGTCCAGTTCTGGGCTCCTCAATTCAAGAGAGATGTTGAGGTGCTGGAAGGTGTCCAGAGAAGGGCAACGAAGCTGGTGAGGGGCCTGGAGCACAGCTCTGTGAGGAGAGGCTGAGGGAGCTGGGGGGGTGCAGCCTGCAGAAGAGGAGGCTCAGGGCAGACCTCATTGCTGTCTACAACTACCTGAAGAGAGGCTGTAGCCAGGTGGGGTTGGGCTCTTCTGCCAGGCAAGCAGCAACAGAACAAGGGACACAGTCTCAAGTTGTGGCAGGGGAGGTCTAAGCTGGATGTTAGGAGGAAGTTGTTGGCAGAGAGAGTGATTGGCATTGGAATGGGCTGCCCAGGGAGGTGGTGGAGTCACTGTGCCTGGAGGTGTTGAAGCAAAGCCTGGCTGGGGCACTTAGTGCCATGGTCTGGTTGCTTGGCCAGGGCTGGGTGCTTGCTTGGCCTGGCTGAGCTTGGAGGTCTCTTCCAACCTGCTTGATTCAATAATTCTACGATTCTATGATCCCTTCATCCCATCGAACTCTGTTGTTTAAACCCTCCAGCCTCTCAGCAGCATAGACAAATGGTCTTTGGAAATATCAAGAGAGGACAAGAGCCCACCCAGGGAGGGCAAGAGGCAGGGTAGATGCCTCCTTCACACCATTTCCTATCATGTCACTTGGGAGCAATCTTCCTTTTCTGCCCAAAACGGTGGTTAAAATCCCAGTGTGGATAAACAGCTCATTCCAGCCTTCACTTTGGGAAAAGGCACATATTTTCTTTATCTCTGTGTCACTGGGCAGATTAGAGGAGATATATTTATCTAGGCAGCAATCTGCAGAGCTGCAAAGATGCTGCTACAAAATTCCCTGGGTTGAGATCATCCCATGCTGAGTTCAGCAGCCCCAGGAAGAAGCTATGAGGACAAGCTGTAAGAGTTGGGGCTTTGCAGCCTGGAGTGAAGAAGGATTCAAGGAAACCTTGGAGTGGCCTTCCAGTATCTGAAGGGGGCTGCAGGAAGGCTGGGGAGGGACTATTGACAAGGTCTTGTAAAGACAGGGTGAGGAGGAATGGGTTTAAGCTGGCAGAGGGGAGATTGAAACTGGATGTTAGGAAGAAGTTGTTTGCAGTGAGGGTGGTGAGACACTGGCACAGGTTGCCCAGGGAGGTTGTGGAGCACAGAATCACCCAAGGTGATCTTTGATCACATTGGGTGCTTCTGTGCTCCACAACCTCCCTGGAGCTGTTCAAGGCCAGGTTGGATGAAGCAGATTCTGTGCTCCACAACCTCCCTGGAAGTCTTCAAGGCCATTTTGGCTGAGGCCTTGAGCAACCTGTTCTAGCAGGAGGTGTCCCTGCCTATGGCAGGGGGTCAGAACTAGATGAGCTTTGAGGTCCCTTCCAACCTAAACCATTCTCTGATTCTACATTCCCTGCACCAACAGATCACCCAAGCTCTGACACAATCAGGTGGGGTTGGGCTCTTCTCCCAGGCAAGCAGCAACAGAACAAGGAACAGAGTCTCTAGTTGTGGCAGGGGAGGTCTAGGCTGGATGTTAGGAGGAAGTTGTTGGCAGAGAGAGTGATTGGCATTGGAATGGGCTGCCCAGGGAGGTGGTGGAGTCTCTGTGCCTCACTCTCCATTTGCACTGCCCTTTAAAAGCATCTCATTCAAAATAAAAGTTGGGTTGGGGGGGGGGGGGGGGAAGTCATGGATAAACAAACTCCAAGGAAATATTTCCTGTGTACAGTAGAAAGGAGCTGAGGGAGAGACCCTTGTGGTCAGTCCCCAGTGCGATGTATGGAGGCTGGAGAAGTAGGGTCACCGGGAGGAAACCAGTGTAAACAGGATCTGCTTTTATCAGTGGGAAAAAGAACCAACCCTGTTTAAAGCAGCCAGAAATATCTGCCTATACGTTTTAGTCACAGGCTGCCTTCTCCACGGCTTGCAGCAGGGTTAGGTCACAGACGTGGCGCTGCTGATCACATGCTGTCCCTAGGACGAGAGATGCTGCTTGTCCCTTCTGCTTTTGGAAGGAGCTGCTGAGGGGCAGCCCATGGGAGGAGCAGGTTTAGTGTGGAAAGGGTTAGGTGGAAACTCTGGATGTGGGAAAGAGTGGACATCTGCCAGCCTCGCAGAGCATCCTTCTGGTGGGATACTGGGTCTGAAGGGGACTTGACAGCCCTGCAGGACATCTCTCCTGGGGTGATGCTGGGACTGAGGGGACCTGTCAGCCCTGCAGGATGTCTCTCCTGGGGTGATGCTGGAACTGAGGGGACCTGTCAGCCCTGCAGGACGTCTCTCCTGGGGTGATGCTGGAACTGAGGGGACCTGTCAGCCCTGCAGGATGTCTCTCCTGGGGTGGTGCTGGAACTGAGGGGACCTGTCAGCCCTGCAGGACGTCTCTCCTGGGGTGATGCTGGAACTGAGGGGACCTGTCAGCCCTGCAGGACGTCTCTCCTGGGGTGGTGCTGGGACTGAGGGGACCTGTCAGCCCTGCAGGACACCTCTCCTGGGGTGATGCTGGGACTGAGGGGACCTGTCAGCCCTGCAGGACACCTCTCCTGGGGTGATGCTGGGACTGAGGGGACCTGTCAGCCCTGCAGGACATCTCCCCTGGGGTGATGCTGGGACTGAGGGGACCTGTCAGCCCTGCAGGACGTCTCTCCTGGGGTGATGCTGGAACTGAGGGGACCTGTCAGCCCTGCAGGACGTCTCTCCTGGGGTGATGCTGGAACTGAGGGGACCTGTCAGTCCTGCAGGATATCCTCTTGGGGGTACGCTGGGGCTAGTAGAGACCTGCCAGCCTTGCAGGACAACCCTCCTTGTGTGATGCTAGAGCTCAGAGGATTTACCAGCTTTGCAAGACGTCACTGTTGGTGGGATGCCAGCCTTCCAGGCTGGGATGCCGGGTCTGGGAGTGCCTGCCAGCCTCACAGCACAGACCCGACTCCCCCGCCCAGTACCCCCAGTCTCTAGCCTGTCCCTTCCCGGCACACCCCCATCCCTTGTCTGTCCTCCCCCCAGCACACCCCCCCTCCTCCCCAGCACACCCCTACCCCTAGTCTGTCCCCCCCATCGCACCTGCAGCCCCCCACGGGGTGTTACGCGGACCCGCAAACCCTGCGCTCTGCTGCCCCCTGCCGGCGGCGGGCGGAGCGGCGGCTGCGCCCCCAGGGTTACCTTCCCCCCCTCCAATCCAGGCTGCCTGAGCCCCACCGCTGCCTGTGCCCCGCCGCAGAGTGGGTGCTTGTTCTTCCCTGGGGGTGCTGCTCTCCTCCAGTGACTGCCAGACCCCTCCGTCGCTTCCCGAACCTTCAGGTTGTGCCTGTCCACCACCACGTCCCCGTCTGGGCGCCTGCTCCCCAAGCCCACGCCTGCCCCGCAAGTGCCCGCCCGGCTCCCACGCCGCCGCAGTCTTTCTCCTCCCCTCGCCCGGGGCTGCTGCGGCGTGACCCCGTCCCGGGCTCGCCTCGTCCCGCACAGCAGCGCTGCCTCCTCCTCCTCCGGCGGCACCTGACGCCCGCGGCTGCCGGCACCCCCCCACCAAAGCCCGGCTCACCCCTCCCTCCTGCCCGCCCTTCCCTGGCCCCTCCCGGAGCTCCCCCGGCGGAGCGGGGAGAGGAACGGAGCCGCCGAGCGCTGCCGGCCGCTGCCCAGCGCAGCCCCCCCGGAGCATGCGAAGGCAGCGGCGGGGGGGACCCAGCTCGCTGCCCGCCCGGGCGGGCCGGCGGCGGGGCTGAGGCGGTGGCGGGGAAGAGAGCAGCGGGGCTGGAGGGGTGAGCAGCTTGCCTGTCCTCCATCCCAGCTTGTGCGAGCACCCTTTCTGCTTTCCATCCCGGCTGGGGTGAGGAATCTTCCTGCTCTCCATCCCAGCCGGGGGAACTCAGAGTTGCCCCGCAAGGTGCTGAACGAGACTTGGAGGGGACTGCAGGGATCATGCCGGGGGAACTGCCCCTCGGCATCACTTTCTCCTCGCCCTCCATGGAGCCCGGACTTTTTCTACAATGACTTTCCCTGAGCTGAGCAATGGCAGCTTGAGTGGGAACCGGACAGGACAAGGCAGCCAGAGTGGTGCCAACCGGTCCTGGGGGCTGCAAGGTGAGGAGATCCCTGAGGGCAACAGCACCACGTTGACTTTCGCCTTGGACGTGCAGGCGGTGGGCGTTGGAGTCTTCCTGGCTGTCTTCATCCTCTCAGCCATCGTGGGGAACATCCTCGTCATTCTCTCGGTAGCTTGCAACCGGCACCTGCAGACAGTCACCAACTACTTCATCGTCAACCTGGCCATTGCCGACCTGCTGCTCAGCACCACCGTGCTGCCCTTCTCGGCCACCCTGGAGGTGCTGGGCTTCTGGGTGTTTGGGCGCATCTTCTGCAACATCTGGGCAGCGGTGGATGTGCTGTGCTGCTCCGCCTCCATCATGAGCCTCTGCATCATCTCCGTGGACCGGTACATCGGTGTCAAGTACTCCCTCAAGTACCCCACAATCATGACCGAGAGGAAGGCGGGGGTCATCCTCGTGGTGGTCTGGCTGTCCTCCATGGTCATCTCCATTGGGCCACTGCTGGGATGGAAGGAGCCACCGCCACCGGATGAGAGCATCTGTAGCATCACAGAGGAGCCAGGCTATGCCCTATTCTCTTCCCTCTTCTCCTTCTACCTGCCCCTCATGGTCATCCTGGTGATGTACTTCAGGATCTACGTGGTGGCCAGACGGACCACCCGGAGCTTGGAGGCAGGGGTCAAGAAGGAGAGGAACAAATCCATGGAGGTGGTGCTGCGCATCCACTGCCGCAGCGTGCTGGAGGACCCTCTCTCCAGCAGCCGGAGCAAGGGCAACAACTTCAGGAGCTCCCTCTCCGTGCGGCTCCTCAAGTTCTCCCGTGAGAAGAAAGCAGCCAAGACTCTTGCCATCGTCGTTGGTGTTTTCATCCTCTGCTGGTTCCCCTTCTTCTTTGTCCTGCCTTTTGGTAAGTGAACCCATTCCCCATGCCTGCTCCACTGCCTGGAGATCTGCTCCTTGGGACAAACTTTCAGGGCACAGCTGAAGTTGTGGAGGTGAGGGGTAGGTAACTGATCAGTAAACAAGCCAGCAGTGAATTAAGTCAATTAATTAACACTTATTCAATATTTGTTAATCAGAGTCATGTAATCAACCAAAGTAAATAGCAAACGAAGAAACTAGCAGCATAGTAATTGGTTTAATTAATTCATTCTGCGCTCAGCAGTTTAATTAATGAAGTTCAGGCTAAGGAGAAAGCAGGTCTGTATCAAACAGGCTGTAATTATGGCACAGTGGTCTCCAAACAGCTTTGCCAGCCTTTTTCTCAGCCTCCCTTCCTCCCCAGTCTGGGGGAAGGGCACCCAGATCTGCCCCTGTGGGCCCAAGGCTCCCATCTCTGTTGTGGACTGGTGATGATGTTGGAGATGAGTGAGGTCTGATGCAGCCAGGGAGCTTGTCACAGTCTGAAGCATGAGTCTCACTGACTTCCTGAGATGTCGATGTTGTGCAGGGACCAGGAGCAGAACCAAGTCTTACCTACAGGAGCGATGGTCCTGGTGACTTTCCAAGTGTGATCCAACCCCTTTGGGATTTATGCCCTCAGCTTCTAACACTGCCGTGGTACTTGTGTCACTGGGTGCTCGTTTGGACTTGTCTGATGGTTGTCCTCTAAAGTTTGGCAACTTGTCTGGGTGGAGAGAATGCAGCCTCATGGGTGCAGAGGTGGCTGAGTGGGTGCAGAGGTGGCTGAGTGGGCGCAGAGCCCAGCAGGGAAGTGTGATGTCCAAGGCAACATCCCCCTCCAGTGCTGATATGGCCCATGGAGTCCAGGGCTACTGGTGCAGGAAAGCCTTTGTCCTCACCTCATCTAACAGGACCCATTTCAGAGGGCCTGATTAACCCTTTGGAGAGGTGCAGCTAAACCCAGGGTGTAAGGTGCAGCTAAACCTGGGGTGTAAGAGGCTGAAAGAACTTCAGAATATCGATGGTGACCTTTGTGCAAAGTTCAGCAACAGAGAGGTCTGTCAGGCCAGCTGCTGAGTGGGACCCCTGTGTCCCACAGCCCACCAGGAACACATGTCCAGCAGCCTACCAGGGACACATGTCCAGCTAACCCTGCAGCCAGGGAAACCTTCTAGCTAGGGCTGTACTTGTTCTCAGGATCTTTCAAATGCTCTCACTTCAGGCTGCCTCTCAAGTCACTGAAAACAGCATCGTGATCACAGGACTGGTTTTGACTTGCTGAGGTTTTCATCTCCCTCCAGTTCTGTGGCTAACCTACCAGCCCAAGGCTGTTAGACAACCATTAAGGTCACTGAATCCCCACCAGTGGGATAATTCAGCAGGGCTGATGCTGCCTTGAGAAGTGAGGTGTCCCTGATGTGGTGATCAGGGTTGAGGGTGCCTGGTCCCACCACACTGCCATCTGGTACCTCTTTGCTTTAGTTTCTTTTTCTGGGTGAGGGGAGTGGTTGGTGAGTTTCTCTCAGATCTCTGTAAGAGAACCTGCTTCTATGAAGAGTTTTCTTTCAGTGTGAGCAGATTAGTTCATGATAGGGCTCAGCAGGGAGCAGAGAGGCTGCAGTGAACTTCACTCACTGAAAGACCCAAGATCATAAAATCATATAGAATCAGCCAGGTTGGAAGAGACCTCCAAACTCACCCAGTCCAACCTAGCACCCAGCCCTGGCCAAGCAACCAGACCATGGCACTAAGTGCCCCAGCCAGGCTTTGCTTCAACACCTCCAGGGATGGTAACTCCACCACCTCCCTGGGCAGCCCATTCCAATGCAAATCACTCGAGTTGTCCTGGGTAACCATGCCTCAGTTTCTCTTTCGTTAATCAAGTGCATTGGGGGATTTTTGTAGCCTGCAAATAAATAGTGTGGGAATTGTCTGGCTCTGGGAGGTGCCAGGGCCCAAAGCTTCAGCAGCTCCAGGCTGATACTGGCCTCCTTGGCTGGTCAGCATGGCAGGAACCAGCTCACACCCTTAATACTTACAGCAAGAGTGAAACTGGGATTTGGGATCCTGATCCTTTGAGTTATTCCTGTAAATAGGGAACAAACATCAGACAAACATCAGCAGGGGGAAGTATTTAATTTCATTTTGCTGTATCTGTTAGAATCATAGAATCAGACAGGTTGGAAGAGGCCTCCAAGCTCATCTAGTCCAACCTAGCACCCAGCCCTGTCCAGTCAACCAGACCATGGCACTGAGTGCCTCAGCCAGGCTTGGCTTCAACACCTCCAGGGATGGTGACTCCACCACCTCCCTGGGCAGCCCATTCCAATGCCAATCACTCCCTCTGCCAACAGCTTCCTCCTAACATCCAGCCTAGATCTCCCCTGGCACTGTGTCCCCTTCTTCTGTTGCTGGTTGTCTGGCAACAGAGCCCAACCCCACTTGGCTACAGCCTCCCTGCAGGTAGCTGCAGACAGCAATGAGATCACCCCTGAGCCTCCTCTTCTCCAGGCTTCTTCCCTGGAACCCTTGGGGCAGATGTAAATCACTGAAGTCAAAGGAGCAGCACTGATTTTCACCAGCTAAAAGCCTGAACTTCATTCCTTCAGCATCTCCTACAGTCCCATTTACCACCCCCATGCACTTGACCTGCCAAGTTCTTTATAAACAAGACTTTGAAGGTTGCTTCCTGCTGTATTATACCTACAACATAAACAGAGCAGAAGTTCTTTTATTTTGTGACTACAAAGCATGCTGCCTGTGGACTCCCTCCCCTCCCCTTCCCCTCCTTTTTTATTAATTGCTACTTCCTGCTCCAATCTGGGAGTCACTCAGCACTAAATGCAAGGAGAACAGAAACTTCTGCAAGGCCTGGCCTCTGATTTTACAGCTCAGGAGAAAGAGAAAGCAGCAAAGTTCACTAGAAAGAAGCAGACTGAAGCGTGCTGGGTCCAGTTCTCCTTGAGAAGGTTGAAGGATCAGATGGGTGTCATCCAGAGGGATCTGGACAGGTTGGAGAGGTGGGCTGAGGAGAAACTGACCACAGAATTTCTCAGATTGGAAAAGGCCTTCAAGATCATCAAGTCCAATCATCAGTTTCACACTGACAAGTCCTTGACTAAACCAAATCGATTCCTCATCAGGTTCAATAAGGCAAAGTACCAGGTCCTGCACCTAGGCTGAGGCAACCTTTGATATCAGTACAGGCTGGGAGATGAGACTGAGAGCAGCTCTGCAAAGAAGGACTTGGGGATGCAGGAGGGTGAGAAGCTGGGCATCCCAGACAACCAGCAACAGAACGAGGGGACACGGTGTCAAGTTGTGCCAGGGCAGGTCTAGGCTGGATGTCAGGAGGAAGTTGTTGGCAGAGAGAGTGGTTGGCATTGGAATGGGCTGCCCAGGGAGGTGGTGGAGTCACCATCCCTGGAGGTGTTGAAGCCAAGCCTGGCTGAGGCACTTAGTGCCATGGTCTGGTTGATTGGCCAGGGCTGGGTGCTAGATTGGGCTGGATGAGCTTGGAGGTCTCTTCCAACCTGCTTGATTCTATGATTCTCTGTTAAGACTGAAAGTAGACCTCAGCAATGCTTATAAATACTTAATGGGTAGGTGTCAGGATGGGACCAAGCTTTTTGCAGTGGTGCCCAGTGACAGGACAGTTGGATGAACCTGGTGGTCCTTTCCAACCATAGTGATTCATAAAATCAGAGAATCATAGAATGAAGAAGGTTGGAAGAGACCTCTAAGATCACCCAGTCCAACCTAGCACCCAGCCCTGTCCAGTCAACCAGACCATGGCACTAAGTGCCCCAGCCAGGCTTTGCTTCAACACCTCCAGGGATGGTGACTCCACCACCTCCCTGGGCAGCCCATTAGATGTTGTGCTGAGGGATTTGGTTTAATCAAGGACTTGTCAGTGTGAAACTAATGATTGGGCTCAAAGAGCTTGAGAGGCTTTTCCAGTCTAAGACATTCTGTGATTCTGTAGCAAGAGGCAACAGGCACAGACTGGAACATTAGAAGCTCCATCTAAATGTGAGGAGAGCTTCTTAAATCTAAGGGTTGTGGAGCACTGGAAGAGGCTACTCAGGGAGATGGTGGAGTCCCCATCTCTGGAGACATTCAAACCCCACCTGGATGTGTTCCTGTGTGAGCTTCTTTAGGGTTGGACTTGATCTCAGAAGGTCAATTCCAACCTGTGACTGTGATAAGTAAATCTGTCAGCTGAAAGAAAACTCTCAGCTCTACTTGACATTGACTTAGCAACCAGAAACTTCTGCAGGGGCTCTGTCACCAGTGTTGGTGTGAGCTTGCATACATCTTTGTGTGTCCAGGATAGTTTCCCCCTTGGTTACACAGGAGTCATAACTTACTCAGCGTTGAGAAGCTGAAATAGTAAAGGATTTTAGGTTACAGGATCTCTGTAGGTGCCAAATGCTGGATAACCTGCAAAGACTGAACTCCCCAGTACCCTACAGTCTATTTATCAGCTGAGTGCTTCAGCTCACTCCTGGTTGTGACACATCCCAGAGCACAGGAGGTCATCACCAGGAGTTTTAACACAGTTAACAGTGTCTGAAGCTAATGAGGCTCTTTAAGCATCTGGTTGATCGACAAGAGATGAAATCCCAGTGCCCCACTTTGCTCTTGGTGGGTGGTTTCTTCTGCCAGGTGTACAACAGAGCTCCACCAAGCTGCATCCTTTTAGGGGTGGTTGTGTGGTACACCTTGCTGCAAGGGAACCAGAGGAGATAATTGAAGGCTGCTCAGAGATGTAGACCGAAAGCTTAAGGATGTTTGATAGGACATGATGCACTTGGTTGTCTCAGACATCTGGACCTTCTTCAAAGCTAGTCATGGAACACCTCTGAGGGTCTAAGTCCCTCTTTGAGCAGCACCAATATCAGGTCAGTCAGTCATCTTCACCCACAGCTTTATCTTTCCAAGGGGAGTGCTGGAGATGTGGCTTACCAAACCCAGTTTGGATATCCACCTTAGGAGGAGATGATGCTTTGTGATGCCAATCTTTCTCTCCCTTGAGTACCAAAGCAGCCAGGGACAACTAACCAGCTGCAGATGTTTGCAGAGAGGGAGGAAATGTCTTAGTCTGATTTCAAGTGTAATGGAAACAAGATGCCCAAGTGAGAGAAAGCTCAGACCTGCACCAGCTCAAGCTTTCATCAGAGAGAACAGAGAAACTCTCTGGTGAGTCACACAACCACAGAGATTTCACTGGCTCCTCTGCTCACAGAAAACCCTGCTGCAAGTTAGAGGCTGATTTCTCCTTTCAGTAGGGCACCAATGCAGTGGGTCAAGAAGCCAGAATCCCCTGTACAGCACCTACAGAGAGACAGTCACCTGCTTAGTCAAACCTGATCCAGCAGGAACTAAGAGTAGGAGAGATGGAGCCTGCTCCCTGTCCACTCTTGGCACCTCTCACAGCTGGAGAATGTGCAAAGACAATGTGGGCCCCTAGGTTGGATCCTAGCAGGAGCAGGGCAGGGAATGTTTCCCTTTACCCAGCACTGGTGAGGCCACACCACAAATCCCAGGTTCAGTTTTGAGCCTCTCTCCACAGAAGGACACTGAGGGGCTGGAGCAGATCCAGAGCAGGGCAGCAAAGCTGGTGCAGGGTCTGGAGAACAGAGCAGGGGAGGAGCAGCTGAGGGAACTGGGAGTGTTCAGCCTGGAGAAAAGGAGGCTGAGGGGAGACCTTCTGGCTCTCTACAGCTCCCTGAAAGGAGGTTGGAGAGAGATGGAGGTTGGTCCCTTCTCCCAAGTAACAAGTGATAGGACAGGAGGAAATTGACCCAGGGGACGTTTGGGTTGGACACTGCAGAATCACAGAATCAACCAGGTTGGAAAAGACCTCTAGGATCGAGTCCAACCTATCACCTAACCCTTCTAATCAACTAGGAAAAGTTTCTTCACTAATAGGGTTGTCAAGCCCTGGGACCAGGCTGCCCAGGGCAGTGGTGGAACCTCTAACCCTGGAAAGGTTTAAAAGATGTGTAGATGTGGTGCTGAGTGGCATGGTCTAGTGGTGCCCTGGCAGTGCTGGGTTAATGATTGGATCCAATGGTCTGAAAGATTCTTTTCCCACTTAAACTATTCTATGATGTCAGGAGTGTAGTCAAAGACCTTCTGCCTCCCAACCCTGGAAGCATCTAGGAGTAAACAAGCATCCCTTGGGATCAAGGTTGCACTGGCCAGTGCTCAGGGTGGTGATTTCCACACTGAGCTGTGTAACCAGTCATAGAGTCATAGAATCAATCAGGTTGGAAGAGACCTCCAAGATCATCCAGTCCAACCCAGCCCTATCCAGTCATCTAGACCATGACACTAAGTGCCTCATCCAGGCTTTTCTTGAACACCTCCAGGGACGGTGCCTCCACCACCTCCCTGGGCAGCCCATTCCAATGCCAGTCCCTGTGTTTTGAGCAGCAGAGTAGTCTGGGTGGTGGGGTCCTCTGTTTGTTTTCTTTGGACAAGGTTAGAAATTAAGACTGATGCATGAAAGGCACAGCAGTGCCCAGAGATAGGGGGAAAAACACAACCAAAGGTTCCTTTCGCTGCATCCTTCCATGAGCAACAGGTTACTCAGACAAGAAATTATTTCAGAGGCCCCTCAGTGTGACCAAACCTCTCCATATTCATGACCCCAGGGTAGGGACTTGCTGTGTTTGCTCTGGGAGCTGCTACTCATTTCCATCCTTGATCCAGACAAACTGTCCTGGCCTTTTTTTACCTGCACCCTGAAGGAAAGGCAGCTGCTATGCAAAGCTAGCTCAGAAAGTTCTCCTTCAAGCCAAAAGCAGAACATTTTGGTGGGTGTTGTTTTCCACAGGGCAGCAGTCCTTGCCCAAAACATGTTTCAGAAGACAGGCTCAGAGAGGTGTAGCAGTGCTCAGGCTTCCATAGCTGTCACTGGTGAGATAAATGATGGGAAGGACAGGGTAGGTTAAAAAACCTTCAGATGAGACCAAGGCTGTTCTGGTAGGAGAGGAGAATCTAATTCTGTTCTGGTAGAAGAGCACTGAGCATGGTTTCCTGAGGAAGGAATTGCTTGTGTCATGAGATGTTAGGAGGAAGTTCTTCACAGAGAGTGATTGGCATTGGAATGGGCTGCCCAGGGAGGTGGTGGAGTCTCCATGCCTGGAGGTGTTGAAGCAAAGCCTGGCTGGGACACTTAGTGCCATGGTCTGGTTGATTGGCTAGGGCTGGGTGCTAGGTTGGACTGCATGAGCTTGGAGGTCTCTTCCAACCTGGCTGATTCTATTAGTCTCTGATTCTATGAGTCTGTGCCTGTGTGTCAGTAAGCCCATCCCAACCACCTGATGAATTATAGAATCAGAGAACTGTTGCATTTGGAAAAGACCTCTGAGGTCATCAAGTCCAACTCTTACCCTAACATCACCATGGCTACTAAACCACGTCCCCAAGCGCCATGGCCACACAGTTCTTGAACACCTCCAGGGATGGGGACTCCACCATCTCCCTGGGCAACCTGTTCCAATCCCTGATCACTCTTGCAGGAAATTATTTTGTTTTTCCTAATCTCCAACTTAAACCTCCCCTGACACAATTTCAGACCATTTCCTCTCATTATATCACAAAGGAGAGGAGACCAACCCCCAGCTCACTCCAGCCTCCTTTCAGGGAGCTGTAAAGAGCAATGAGGTCTTTCAGCAGCCTCCTTTTCTCCAGACTAAACACCCCCAGTTCCTTCAACTGCTGCTCCTCCTCAGCCCTATTCTCCAGACCCTTCACCAGCTTTGTTGCCCTTCTCTGGGCACAGTCCAGCACCTCAATGTCCTTCTCAGGGGCCCAAAACTGAATCCTTTCATCAATCTCAATCCTATCTGAGGCAGTGCTAAAAGTCCCCCATATGCCAACTTGCTACAAAAATGAGAAGATGATGAAGGAGAGGAAACTTCTTCACAGAGAGAGTGATTTCCCATTGGAATGGGCTGCCCAGGGAGGTGGTGGAGGCACCGTCCCTGGAGGTGTTCAGGAAAAGACTGGATGAGGCACTTGGTGCCATGGTCTGGTTGACTGGATAGGGCTGGGTGCTAGGTTGGACTGGATGAGCTTGGAGGTCTCTCTCAACCTGGTTGATTCTATGATTCTATGATTGCCTACTCTCCCCCACAGAAGGAAGGTTTGAGAGTGAGCTCAGCCCTTGGTTAGTCAACAGAAAGTGATCACTTCAAACCCATCACGAAGCACAATGCTACAGAAAACCAAACTTCCTTAGGTTCATTATGCACAGAAGGACCTGATCAAACGTGTGGTTTGAAAGGAGGAGGATGAAAGACAGACCATTCCATTAGTCTGGTTGTCAGGGCAGTCTCACAGCTCCTGACATTTCCTGAGTCATGGTGAAAGTGGCAGAATTTGCATGGAAAAAAGGAGTGGGCAACTGCACTGGAATAATTAGCTATGACCCAGGGCATCAAATCAAACTGGATCAAGAAGAATTGCACTGAAGTGTTCCATCTGCCACATGTCCTCTATCAATCTTCATCCACAGGAACCACATGCTCATTAAAAATGCCAGCAAGACATGGAATCTCAAAGCCTTTTAGGTACCAGGCTGCAGTTTGATTCATTGGACAGCACAGTGGCATTTCAGCAAGATGCTTCTCTTCTGCTTTGTACCACAGGACACCTGAGCAAGCTTGAGAAGTGAGCCTCATGAGGTTCAGGTCAGGCCAAGTGCAAAGTCCTGCATATGGGTTGAGGCCATTCCCACACAGGCTGGAGGATGCAGAGATGGGCAGCAGCCCTGTGGAGGAGGTCTTGGGGATGCTGATGGGTGAACAGCTGGACATGAGCTGGCACCATGCACTTAGAGTAATGGGAGGGCTGGAAGCACTCAGCTGTGAGGCCAGGATGAGAGAGTTGTGGTTGTTGAGTCTGGAGAAGAGAAGGCTCCAGGGAGACCTTCTGGTGGCCTTTCTGTACTTAAAAGCCAGCCAGAATGCTGGGGACAGACTTTTAGCAGGGCCTGTTGTGACAGGACAAGGGGTGATGGACTGAAACTCAGAGGGAGATTTAGACTAGAGAGAGGGAAGAAATGGTTTAGGATGAGGGTGGTTGTTTAGCCTGGAGAAGAGGAGGCTCAGGGCAGAGCTCATTGCTGTCTACAACTACCTGAAGGAAGGTTGTGGCCAGGTGGGGTTAGTCTCTCTCCCAGGAAAGCAGCAACAGAACGAGGGGACAGAGTCTCAAGTTGTGCTAGGGGAGGTCTAGGCTGGATGTTAGGAGGAAGTTGTTGGCAGAGAGAGTGATTGGCATTGGAATGGGCTGCCCAGGGAGGTGGTGGAGTCACCGTCCCTGGAGGTGTTGAAGCCAAGCCTGGCTGAGGCACTTAGTGCCATGGTCTGGTTGATTGGATAGGGCTGGGTGCTAGGTTGGACTGGATGAGCTTGGAGGTCTCTTCCAACCTGCTTGATTCTATGATTCTATGGTGAGACCCTGTCCCAGGTTGCCCAGAGAAGTGGCAGATGCCCCATCCTGGGAAGCATTCCACATCATGCTGTCTGGGGCTCAGAGCAACCTGCTCCAGCTGCAGGTGTCCCTGCTGACTGCAGTGGGAGTTCAGAGCATCTCCCTTTTCCAGGGGAAGCTCACTTGGCCCCAGAGCATCCCTGACCTGTTTTTTTCAGACTGGTCTCGTGGCAGCACAGTGAGCCAAGTTGCAAATCGTGCTGTTGCTCAAGTTACCCCCAGCTCTGATTTCTGCTTCTCTTTTTCCATTTCAGAGCTTCTCCAATGACCTAGGGGCTGTGTTGCAGCCCACCAGCATGTCACTCCTAGGGCAGGACAGCAGGGACACACGTGATGGGCATGCCACAGGAACAGATGAGTGTATACAGCCCACTGGGGGGGAACAGTCCAGGCACAGGGGACCTGGCTGGGAGTCATCTGCATTGGTTGTGTCTGTCTAGAGAGAGTACTATGGAAAAACAGCTGTGAGCTGGGTTTCTCTCCAGGGAGAATATGTCAGCATGCTGCAGAAGGGCACAGGAGAGAATTACAAGCAGACACATGGATAACAAGCCCATGAGTAAATTATGCAGCTAAAGCTCTTGGCAGGGTTTGTTCACTCCTTGTGCCCTAGAGCAGCAGCCACCAGAGTGCAGAACAACAGCAAAACAGCCTACGTGTGGTTGGAGCTAGCCAGCAAAAGCCAATTAGCTGGAACCCAAGGGAGTGTGTGTGGTTCCCTTCCTGCCCATTGCCCTGTGCTGAGAGCCAGAGAAGGCTGCTACAACAGCTGCAGCATTCTGGACCTCAAATAATCTTTGGGGCACCCAGACCTAAACCTGTGCTTTGTCTCTGCCTGGCCAAAGTAATACCTTGGAGTGACTGGGAATGAGGGACATGGGAGTAAAGAATGGTTGGGCTCCATGATTTGTGGATTCATAGATTCATAGAAATACCCAGGCTGGAGGGGACCTCAAGGATCATCTAAGCCAACCTTTCAGGGTAAGAACATGGCTTAAATGAGATGGCTTAGCACCCTGTTAAGCTGAACCTTGAAACTGACTGATGATCTGGAACTGGTGATCTTGAAACTGATGATCTTGAAACTGTCTGATGGTCTTAAAGGTCTTTTCCAAGCAACATCATATCATAGATTAACCATAGAATAAACCAGGTTGAAAGAGACCTCCAACATCGTCCAGTCCAACCTAACACCCAGCTCTGCCCAATCCATAGTACTCTCTCTAGACAGACACAACCAATGCAGATGACTCCCAGCCAGGTCCCCTGTGCCTGGACTGTTCCCCCAGTGGGCTGTATACACTCATCTGTTCCTGTGGCATGCCCATCACGTGTGTCCCTGCTGTCCTGCCCTAGGAGTGACATGCTGGTGGGCTGCAACACAGCCCCTAGGCCATTGGAGAAACTCTGAAATGGAAAAAGGGAAGCAGAAATCAGAGCTGGGGGCAACTTGAGCAACAGCATGATTTGCAACTTGGCTCACTGTGCTGCCACGAGACCAGTCTGAAAAAAACAGGTCAGGGATGCTCTGGGGCCAAGTGAGCTACCCCTGGAAAAGGGAGATGCTCTCAACTCCCACTGCAGTCAGCAGGGACACCTGCAGCTGGAGCAGGTTGCTCTGAGCCCCAGACAGCATGATGTGGAATGCTTCCAGGGATGGGGCATCTGCCACTTCTCTGGGCAACCTGGGACAGGGTCTCACCATAGAATCATAGAATCATAGAATCAAGCAGGTTGGAAGAGACCTCCAAGCTCATCCAGTCCAACCTAGCACCCAGCCCTATCCAATCAACCAGACCATGGCACTAAGTGCCTCAGCCAGGCTTTGCTTCAACACCTCCATTAATGGTGACTCCACCACCTCCCTGGGCAGCCCATTCCAATGCCAATCACTCTCTCTGCCAACAACTTCCTCCTGACATCCAGCCTAGACCTCCCCTGGCACAACTTGATTCTCTGACTTTTCTCTTCTATGAATAGGCTCTCCCATGGGCTGTGCATGGGATTATTCTGCTTCCAGCCCACCCACCACATCACCAAATAAAACTATTTAAAGGCCAATGTCTCTTTTTATATCACAGCGACTTGACGCATCTGGAGACAGTTGCTAGCATGGATGTACCACAGCTAGGGGAAAAAAAACACAACCTGGAACATTTAAAGCTACTGTGGGTAAAAACCTTATAAAATCTCTCCAGAGGAGTTGGAACCAAGACCAAAAATACATCACATAACCTAAACCCCATCTGTATTCAGCTGGGCCTGAGGTTTTACTGCGCTTGCTTTGTGCTGGATATTCTGGGAAGGAGCTTTTAATCAGCCCTATCTATCTTCATTAATTTCTCTCTGGGTAAATACTTTCTCATTCATTCAGGTAATGTGCTTAATGAGATGCTGCAAAGATTGAGTGGAAGGGTGGGGATGCTCTTTGGTGAGATCATGCCAGGTGGTTGTTTATGCTCTTCTTACCAGCTTGCTTTGAATTGGTTTCAATCGCAACAAACAACCTGAACTAGATACCAGCAACTGCCTCGTGTTAGCTACTGAGGTTGCTCAGCCTGGAGGACCAGGTTGTAAGAGACCTCCGAGCTCATCCAGTCTGACCAAGCACCCAGCCCTATCCAGTCAACCAGACCATGGCACTAAGTGCCTCAGCCAGGCTTGGCTTCAACATCTCCAGGGACAGTGACTCCACCACCTCCCTGGGCAGCCCATTCCAATGCCAATCACTCTCTCTGCCAACTGCTTCCTCCTAACATCCAGCCTAGACCTGCCCTGGCACAACTTGAGGCTGTGTCCCCTTCTTCTGTTGCTGCTTGCCTGGCAGAAGAGCCCAACCCCACCTGGCTACAGCCTCCCTTCAGGTAGCTGTAGACAGCAATGAGGTTTGCCCTGAGCCTCCTCTGCTGCAGGCTGCACACCCCCAGCTCCCTCAGCCTCTCCTCACAGGGCTCTGCTCCAGGCCCCTCACCAGCTTCATTGCCCTTCTCTGGACACCTTCCAGCACCTCAACATCTCTCTTGAACTGTGGAGCCCAGAACTGGACACAGCACTCAAGGTGTGGCCTGAGCAGTGCTGAGTACAGGGGCAGAAGAACCTCCCTTGTCCTAGTGGCCACACTGCTCCTGAGCCAGCCCAGGATGCCATTGGCTCTGCTGCCCACCTGGGCACACTGCTGCCTCATCTTCAGCTACTATCTCCCAGTACCCCCAGGTCCCTTTCTTCCTGGCTGCTCTCAGCCACTCTGTCCCCAGCTTGTAGTGCTGCTTGGGGTTCTGAGTGCTTGGGGTTTTGAGTGCTTGGGATTTTGAGTGGTGCCTGCAGCAATGTCTGCTTTTAAATATCAGCTCCTCCAATTCAAGTGGTTGATAAGGACAGAAGCTGCCTAAGAAACTGGGCTGGGGAGGGGGAAATTCTTTGAAAGTTCTCTTTCTCCACAAATTCAGGAAGATGCCACACTACCCCTGGACATTTCCCTCTGGTGCATGGCACCGTTGGATAGATCTCTCACCATTATTGCCCTTTGCATGGTGATGCTTCCAATTGGTCTGTATGTGCTGCTATAGCCAACATTTGCACTTAGCCAAGAGTGGCCTTGGTTGCATCACAGGTTATTTCATCCTCTACACAAGTAGTCATGGGAAAACAACTGAGTTACCACTCTCAAAAGAATGACATTGTCATGGACAATGGAGGATGTTTCAGAGTTGGTGTGTTTGGAGTTTGGGCAAAGCAAAGTTGTGCAGAGCTTCTGGCATGAAATTTATGTGCTACAAGAGCCACTTTCCAGATCCTAGAACCAGACCTCAAGGATCCCTCAGCCTCTCCTCACAGGGCTGTGCTCCAGGCCCCTCACCAGCCTCATTGCCCTTCTCTGGACACCTTCCAGTAGCTCGACATCTCTCTTGAATTGAGGAGCCCAGAACTGGACACAGCTCTCAAGGTGTGGCCTGAGCAGTGCTGAGCAGAGGGGCAGAATACACCAGCCTGTCCTGCTGTCTCTGTTCTGGAACTGCATCAAGCTGTCAGATAGAAACAGAGCCACTGTACTTCTCCCTGCTCCTTAATTTATGGGTGCAGCGAGCCTTTGGAGTGGCTGGGACAGGATGTGGCTTTTTAGCTGCTCCTAATGAATAGCCTTTCTCTAAGAGGGCTCCTTAGCTCATGTGTTTAGACCTGAGCCAGAAAACCACTGAGTCCTGTGGCAGAAAACCAACTGCTGAAGAGAGGGCATTTCCTCCTCTCAGGGAGTTTCCAACCCGAGGCAATTCACAGCTCAGTCACTGAGGACCCTGAAATGCAACTTCTTAGTTCACCCTCTCTAATAGTTGGGAAAATCTCCCTCCTCCTGGGAGAAATCTCTGTCCCAGACAAGTCCGAGCTACCTTTTCCACTGCCTGCAGTGGGTCCACAGTTGGCAGTCAGGAAAGGAAGAGCAGGAGATAGGAAGTGCTGGACTGGCCCCAGCCAGCTCTCTCCAACAGCAGCCTGTCCAAGAAGTGTGCCTGGAGCAGGAGGAACATGAGGTGGTTGGTGCCAGGGCTTGGAATCAGACCTGTCCCTTTTCTCTTCATCACTTTGGGTATTTCTCACAGTTAATAAGATCTCAGTATCCCCTGGTGAGTCCAAGTCCAGAGCAGATCATAGGAGGCCTCATCCCTGGTGTCCTGAATGAAGGAGTCCCTGGCTGCATCCTCCTGCATGGCTGTTGTCAGGCAAGGTTGCAAGCACCCAGGAGCTGAAGATAAGAGTCAGGCTGCATCCCCCTGCATGGCTGTTGTCAGGCAAGGTTGCAAGCACCCAGGAGCTGAAGATAAGAGTCAGGCTGCATCCTCCTGCATGGCTGTTGTCAGGCAAGGTTGCAAGCACCCAGAAGCTGAAGATAAGAGTCAGACTGCATCCTCCTGCATGGCTGTTGTCAGGCAAGGTTGCAAGCACCCAGAAGCTGAAGATAAGAGTCAGGCTGCATCCCCCTGCATGGCTGTTGTCAGGCAAGGTTGCAAGCACCCAGAAGCTGAAGATAAGAGTCAGACTGCATCCTCCTGCATGGCTGTTGTCAGGCAAGGTTGCAAGCACCCAGAAGCTGAAGATAAGAGTCAGGCTGCATCCCCCTGCATGACTGTTGTCAGGCAAGGTTGCAAGCACCCAGAAGCCCAAGATAAGAGTCAGGCTGCATCCCCCTGCATGACTGTTGTCAGGCAAGGTTGCAAGCACCCAGGAGCCCAAGATAAGAGTCAGGCTGCAAATCCTCCCAAATATATCCATGGTGCTAGGTTGGACTGGATGAGCTTGGAGGTCTCTTCCAACCTGGTTGATTCTATGACTCTATGTCTCATCCCTGGGTGTCTTCCAGCTGCAGACTCCTCAGCCTCACAGACCACTGAGGAATAGCCCACAAGTGACAATGGAGGGCACTGGCCCCAGTCTGCAGGAACCTGGAGCCACTTTGGGTGAGCAGATGTAGCTGGAAATGGTGTTCATTCTTTCCCCAGGTGACAGCAGAGCCCCAGGCAGAGTACACAACCTGTGTGCTCTCACCCCAGGTGTACTTTCAGACCTAGGGGCAGACACACAGACACAGCACAACAGTGGGGACATCATCAGCTGCTCCCTGACCTGTCTGAGCACAGACAGCAGAGAACTGGGCTCAGAGCTGCTGCCAGCTCTTGAACCTCTGCCTGTAGAGCCAAGTTCTCTAGGAGACAATTGTCAAACTGCACCAAGAGCACTTTTCAGCCATGGATTACTTCTGTTTCCAGAGTCCTTTCCACAGGAATCATCTGGAGAGCTGTGAGAATGTGTTGTGAAGTGGAGCTGGTGGCCAGCCACAGGCTTGCCTGCCTCCCTCAATATTGCACAGGGGCTGGGGATTTGGGGGAACAGATCAGAATGAGTTGATATCACAGGGCTTGCTTTATGTGTGTTCCTTGCTCAGAGACAGAGGAAGAAAGAGCAAATCCCTTCATTTTCTTCTGCCTTGCAAAAGCAGAGTTATTTGGGGTTCATCACAGTTTCTCTTGAAGTGATACCAGGTGGGTACAGCAGGCTGATCCTCCTGACACACAGTGTTTCATCAGGTGCTGTACAAACCATAATGCTATTTCCAGCCCAGAGGAGCTCAAAATTATGGATCCAGATGGATGCTGGAGGCAGAAAAGCACCCAGTGGTATTTGTGTGCAGGCAGACTTCAGGTTTGCTGGCATTCCAGCAAAAGAGGAGGAAATAGTGGTGCAGGAATTGGCAGAGAGCTTTTGCTGCCCTAGAAAAGGGGTCCCTAGAAGGGACTGATTTCTCTTGCATCTGATATTGCATCTCAGATTGCATTTCTGATTTCATATCATCTGATATTGCATTTCTATTGCATCTCCTTGGCTACCATCTTCCCTGCCTGGGACCCCTTCCCTGAGCTCCTCCACTGTTCTGATAATCAAAGCACAGAATGATTTCTGAGTGCAGGTAGACAAAGAGGTCAGGGCTACGTAGGACTAAGCTCAGAGGTGAAGACTTCTATGCACACCGTGTCCAGTTCTGGGCTTACTGTGTCCAGTTCTGGGATTCCTGTGTCCAGTTCTGGGCTCCTCAATTCAAGAGAGATGTTGAGGTGCTGGAAGGTGCCCAGCAAAAAGGCAACAAGGCTGGGGAGGGGCCTGGAACACAAACCCTATGAGGAGAGGCTGAGGGAGCTGGGGGTGTGCAGCCTGCAGAAGAGGAGGCTCAGGGCAGAGCTCATTGCTGTCTACAACTACCTGAAGGGAGGCTGTAGCCAGGTGGGGTTGGGCTCTTCTCCCAGGCAACCAGCAACAGAAGAAGGGGACACAGTCTCAAGTTGTGGCAGGGGAGGTCTAGGTTGGGTGTTAGGAGGAAGTTGTTGGCAGAGAGAGTGATTGGCATTGGAATGGGCTGCCCAGGGAGGTGGTGGAGTTGCCATCCCTGGAGGTGTTGAAGCAAAGCCTTGGCTGAGGCACTTAGTGCCATGGTCTGGTTGTCTGGCCAGGGCTGAGTGCTAGGTTGGACTGGCTGAGCTTGGAGATCTCTTCCAACCTGGTTGATTCCATGATTCTATGGCTGCCTGTGGATAGATGTCTGCATGTGAGCATGATGTCTTACCTCCTGCTATTGCCCTCCTCTGGAAAGTAGGTCTGGATTCCACTTTACTTCCCTAAGTTATGTTCAGTGTTGTCCAAGATCCCAAAGGTGAACAAAGAACTCATGTGTGGGTTTTGGACCTAGAGAATCCCTGTGCTCTTCTAGAGGGACATCCAGAGACCATTATCTCTGGTGCCATAACACACATGGGCAGCCTCAAGGTGTGCTTTAGCATGACCTGGATTGCATCCTGGATGGCTTTCCCAGGAAATGAAACCAGACACCCTCTGGGGAAATACTTCTGGCAGCCTGGCCCACAATCATTTCCTTCTCCATCCCACGCACTGGGGTGGAGGTTGTGCCCTGGAGCTTGGCATCTTGGCACACTAATACCTTTCCCTCAGATGCAGCCTTCCACAGGGCAAGTCAGAAGCTGGGCTCTGAAAATAATAACAAAGAAGTCCCTGTTGCTTTCTCAGGTGGCCTATGAGGAGTGTGTGGCTGCCTCAGTGCAGGAATGGTAGCAGGAATGTTAGAAGGAAGAGCTTAGACTTTGCTGGCTGGCAGAGGCAGAGAAGAAAAGTCATCTAAGTGACTTCAGTGGTCTGACCTGTCTGCTTCTTCTATAGGCTCCATCACTTGAATGATAGAGTGGGTTGGGTTGGAAAGTATCACAGTATCACAGTATCACACTATTGTTAGGATTGGAAGAGACCTCACAGATCATCCAGTCCAACCCTTTACCACAGAGCTCAAGGCCAGACCATGGCACCAAGTGCCACGTCCAGTCCTGCCTTGAACAGCTCCAGGGACGGCGACTCCACCACCTCCCTGGGCAGCCCATTCCAGTGTCCAATGACTCTCTCAGGGAAGAACTTTCTCCTCACCTCCAGCCTAAATCTCCCCTGGTGCAGCCTGAGGCTGTGTCCTCTTGTTCTGGTGCTGGCCACCTGAGAGAAGAAAGCAACCTCCTCCTGGCCACAACCTCCCCTCAGGTAGTTGTAGACAGCAATGAGGTCACCCCTGAGCCCTTAAGGATCACCTAGCTCCAACTCCCCTGCCATGGGCAGACAGTTTCCACTCGCCCAGGTAGCTCACATTTATCTGGAGAAGTAGGACCTAGCTGGCCAAATAGATAGCAAATATGGAGCTACCCAGCAGTGGTGGTGGCCTCTCCATTTAGGACATGTAGTGACAGTAAGGCTGTTGGATAGGGTGAAGCTTGTCATAGAATCATGGATTCAACCAGGTTGGAAGAGACCTCCAAGCTCATCCAGTCCAACCTAGCACCCAGCCCTGTCCTATCAGCCCTACTGCCCCTCAACATAAAACCATTCCTCCCTGTCCTGTTGCTCAATACCCTTCTGAAAAGCTCCTCTGCAGCCTTCCTGTAGGAGTCCTTTGGGTAATGGGATGCAGATGTAAGATTCCCCTGGAGCCTTCACTTTCCCAGGCTGAACACCCCCAGCACCCTCAGCCTCTCCTCATAGCAGAGCTGCTCCAGCCCTTGTGGCTCCTCTGGACTCACTCCAGCAGCTCTGTTTTTCTTATGCTAAGGACATCAGAACTGGAGGCAGTAGTCAAGGCTGGGTCTCAGCAGAACGGAGTCAAGGGGCAGAATCCCCTCTCTTGCCCTGCTGCCCACATTCCTTCTGATGCAGCCCAGCACACAGCTGCCCACTGGGCTGCCTGAGGGCACTGCTGACTCATGGGGAGCTTCTCATCAACCAACACCCCCAAGTCTCTTTCTTCAGGGCTACTCTCAACCCACACAGCCTGGATTTCCTCGCTCAAAGGAGGAACACTCAAACCTGCTCCATGGGAAGGGTGTTAGGATCCTACTGTCTATAAGATGGAATTTGTTTTTTATAGCCCAGCAGGCTGACTGTCAGCCATTTGTTGCTGAGCTAAAGTTGCAAATTCAGAAGAAGAGCAGCCCTGAGGAGAGGGACTTGGGGCTGCTGATGGGTGAGAAGCTCAACAGGAGCCAGCAGTGTGCACTTGCAGCCCAGAAAGCCAAGCAGAGCCTGGGCTGCAGCAGCAGAAGTGTGGCCAGCAGGGCCAGGGAGGTGATTCTCCTCCTCTGCTCTGCTCTGATGAGACCCCACCTGGAGTACTGCATCCAGTTCTGGAGCCCCTGGGACAAGAGGGATGTGGAGATACTGCAATGTGTCCGGAACAGGGCCAGGAGGATGCTCAGAGGGCTGCAGCAGCTCTGCTGTGAGCACAGACTGAAAGAGTTGGGGCTGTGCAGGCTGGAGAAGAGGAGGCTCCCAGGTGACCTTCTTGTGGTCTTCCAGGATCTGAAGGGGGCTACAAAAAAGCTGGGGAGGGACTTTTTAGGCTGGCAGGGAATGCCAGGACTGGGGGGAATGGAGCAAAGCTGGAGGTGGGGAGAGTGAGGCTGGAGGTGAGGAGGAAGTTGTTGAGCAGGAGAGTGGTGAGAGGCTGGAATGGGTTGCCCAGGGAGGTGGTTGATGCCCCATCCCTGAAGGTGTTTAAGGCCAGGCTGGCTGAGGCTGTGTGCAGCCTGCACTAGGGTAGGGTGTCCCTGCCCATGGCAGAGGGCTTGGAACTGGCTGCTCCTTGTGGTCCCTTCCAACCCTGTCTGATTCTGTGATTCTATGATTCTAAAATCCAGGCAGGAGAGGTCAGTTTGACATTGCTGATCTTCAAGTTGTCAGTTTGGCCATGGGAGCAGCACTGAGGGCAAGGCACCAAGTCAGGCTCAGTCATAGAGTCAAATTCTTCCCTGTGCTGCCACAAAATCCCTCCCTGGGGCTCTGGGCACAGAGGGTATTACCCATAGCTCCTCACACTGGCCACAGCTGGCATACCTGTGCCACAGGACATGAGGAGCAAGGGCAGATCCGTGGCTGTGGAGTTCCCAGGCTAAGGACCAGGAGAGCTTTGACAGTCTGCAGAGACAAGCCAGAAGTTAGACTGCTGCCTCCCTCTCAAAAGAAGCATCCAGGGATTTCTCCATGCCAGGACATCAAAGAGCAGATTGCATCCAGATGTCTCTTGCAGCTAATTGATACCAGACCTCTTTATTCCTCAGGGAAGTCTCTGGAGGGGACTAGCCAAGGGAGGTTGAAAGGAATGAACAAAGGAGTACAGATGTCACAGAGCATGAGGAGGACAGAGTCCACTTTCACCCCAGGGTCTTCTCCAGGGAGCAATCTTTCAGTCACTCCAACAGTCCTCCCTACCTTTCTCTCAGGACAGGGTCCAGCACTGGAATCTGGGCTCATTTGTCACTCAGAACCCAGGGGAATGCCTCGTGTCACCAGCTTCACCCTCTTCTAGTGCAAGGGCAGGACAAGGGGTCAGCACAGAATGGAGGATGAAGGCATGGGGAGCAGCTCTGCTAACCATACTGGTGAGTGAAGAGTTGGCTCTGTGCAGCCACAGCCTAGACCAAACCTGTCCTGGGCTGACCCCAAGCTATGCCAGGGTAGATTTAGGCTGGAGGTGAGGAGAAAGTTCTTCCCTGAGAGAGTCATTGGACACTGGAATGGGCTGCCCGGGGAGGTGGTGGAGTCGCCGTCCCTGGAGCTGTTCAAGGCAGGACTGGACGTGGCACTTGGTGCCATGGTCTGGCCTTGAGCTCTGTGGTAAAGGGTTGGACTTGATGATCTGTGAGGTCTCTTCCAACCTTGGTCATACTGTGATACTGTGATACTGTGACCCCAGCAGCCTGGGCAGCAGGGGCAGGGAGGGGATTCTGCCCCTCTGCTGATCACAGCATCACAGGATATTAGAATTGGAAGGGACTCAAGGAGATCATCCAGTCCAACCCCCCTGCTAGAGCAGGACCACACAATCCAGCACAGATCAGAGAAACACATCCAGACAGGCCTTGAAAGTCTTCAGAGAAGGAGACTCCACAGCCTCTCTGGGGAGCCTGTGCCAGGGCTCTGTGATCCTTACAGTAAAGCAGTCTCATTTGACCTTCTCGCTGCAATGTTTGAGGCATGGAGTCAGCCACACAGAATCATAGAAACAACCAGGTTGGAAGAGACCTCCAAGATCATCCAGTCCAACCTAGCACCCAGCCCTGGCCAGTCAACCAGACCATGGCACTAAGTGCCTCAGCCAGGCTTGGCTTCAACACCTCCAGGGATGGTGACTCCACCACCTCCCTGGGCAGCCCATTCCAATGCCAATCACTCTCTCTGGCAGGAACTTCCTCCTAACATCCAGCCTAGACCTGCCCTGGCACAACTTGAGACTGTGTCCCCTTCTTCTGTTGCTGCTTGCCTGGCAGAAGAGACCAACCCCACCTGGCTACAGCCTCCCTTCAGGTAGTTGCAGACAGCAATGAGCTCTGCCCTGAGCCTCCTCTTCTGCAGGCTGCACACCCCCAGCTCCCTCAGCCTCTCCTCACAGGGCTCTGCTCCAGGCCCCTCCCCAGCCTTGCTGCCCTTCTCTGGACACTTTCCAGCACCTCAACATCTCCTTGAATGGAGGAGCCCAGAACTGGACACAGCACTCAAGGTGTGGCCTGAGCAGTGCTGAGCACAGGGGCAGAAGAACCTCCCTTGTCCTGCTGCCCACACTGCTCCTGAGCCAGCCCAGGATGCCATTGGCTCTGCTGCCCACCTGGGCACACTGCTGCCTCATCTTCAGTACCCTATCACAGGGATCACAGGATCACAGGGATCACAGGATCACAGGGTGTTAGACGTTGGAAGGGACCTCCATAGATCATTAAGTCCAACCCTGCTGCCACGGCAGGACCATAGAACTAGCGCAGGTCGCACAGGAACACATCCAGACAGGGCTGGAAAGTCTCCACAGAAGGAGACTCCACAACCTCTCTAGGGAGCCTGTTCCAGTGCTCTGTGACCCTTACAGTAAAGCAGTTGAGGTGAAACTTCCTGTACTGTAGTTTCCACCCAGTGCCCCTCATACTATCCCAGGGCAGAAGCGAGCAGAGGCTGTCCTTGTCCCTTCCTTCCTCATCCCAGGCCTCAAGTATTTTAGGCATGGATCAGATCCCCTCTCAGCCTTCTCCTCTCCAGACTAAACAGCCTCAGGGCACCCAGCCTCTCCTCTTCAGGCAGTGCTCCAGTCCCTTCAGCATCCTTGTAGCCCCCTATTGGGCTCTCTCCAGTAGATCCCTTTCCATCTTGAACTGGGGAGCCCCGAACTGGATGCAATATTCCAGGTGGAGCCTGAGTAAGATGGGGAGGAGAACCTCCCTTGATCTGCCGGACACACTCTTCTTAATGCACCCCAGGATGCTGCTGGCCTTCTCGGCCACGAGGGCACATTGGCCAGGGCTGGCTGCTAGGTTGGACTGGATGAGCTTGGAGCTCTCTTCCAACCTGCTTGATTCTATGATTCTACGATTGTTGTCCCGTGGGTGACATCTGCAAAGCACTTGTGCTAGCCCTGGGTGCAATGGCCTGAAGTGAAGCATTTCAGCAGATGCTGAACTTCAAAGATTCCCCAGCAGCAGGTCTGGCCAGTGGCCAGTGAGAGAGGACTTCACTGGCAAGCGCCAGTTGGAGAAGCGAGCGGAGATGTCCCAGGTTCAACAACCTCTGCTTGGGTCACTGCTTCTAGCTCTGAGGCAGCCCCTGCATGCCAAGATTCCATGGCTTTCCTACCATGCCACCAGCAGAGTGAAAACCTTGGCAGCTCCCTGCTAGCACTGAGTTGCCTCCTGGAGCCAAGGAGAGGAACCTGGAAGCCCTGAGCATCTTGGCTCCAGAAAGGGTTTTCTCATGCTTCAGAGCTTCCTGCTAATTTGTGGGATGGCAAGGCACTCCAGATTCCCAGACTCACAAGTTCCAAGGACCTCAGAGCCTTTATTGCCTGAGCTCCTGTGCTGCTTAGCCCAAGGAAAGCCCCAGGTAGCTGGCCAAGGACTTTGCATCTTCACAGTATCACAGTATCACAGTATCATCAGGGTTGGAAGAGACCTCACAGATCATCCAGTCCAACCCTTTACCACAGAGCTCAAGGCCAGACCATGGCACCAAGTGCCACGTCCAGTCCTGCCTTGAACAGCTCCAGGGACGGCGACTCCACCACCTCCCCGGGCAGCCCATTCCAGTGTCCAATGACTCTCTCAGGGAAGAACTTTCTCCTCACCTCCAGCCTAAATCTCCCCTGGTGCAGCCTGAGGCTGTGTCCTCTTGTTCTGGTGCTGGCCACCTGAGAGAAGAGAGCAACCTCCTCCTGGCCACAACCACCCCTCAGGTAGTTGTAGACAGCAATGAGGTCTCCCCTGAGCCTCCTCTTCTCCAGGCTAACCAATCCCAGCTCCCTCAGCCTCTCCTCATAGGGCTGTACCCTGTGGAAGAAGGCAAAGGGGGAAAACACCTCCTCACAGTGCAGACCCATCCAGTGATGGCTGACTGCTGTCGTGGCTCTCTCCATGGATTAACAAATGTTTCCACATCAGATGGTAGCTGTCAGGTTTCCAGGGTTACATCCTTCTCAGTCAGCAGGGTGTACTGGAGGTTCCTAGAATCCATCTACTCACATTTATAGTTGCTTGGAATTTTTCATTCATTATTTTATTGCATTCTGAGTTTGAATGAAAAGAAAATGTCAAGCACTGAATCCAGTCCTCTGGATTTCAGGCAGCTCTGTTCCCAGGCACGCATGAGCATCCTCTGCAAACTGAGCCTCAGCAATTCCATCTTCTCCTGTGAAAACCATGGGGATGTGCACCACTGGCTTGGTAGCAATAGACTCACAGAACCATAGAATCAACCAGGGTGGAAGAGACCTCCAAGCTCATCCACTCCAACCTAGCACCCAGCCCTGGCCATTCATCCAGACCATGGCTGGCTTCAACACCTCCAGTCACGGTGACTCCACCACCTCCCTGGGCAGCCCATTCCAATGCCAAGCATTCTCTCTGCCAACAACTTCCTCCTAACATCCAGCCTAGACCTCCACAGCTTGAGACTGTGTCCCCTTCTTCTGTTGCTGCTTGCCTGGCAGAAGAGCCCAACCCCACCTGGCTACAGCCTCCCTTCAGGTAGCTGTAGAGAGCAATGAGCTCTGCCCTGAGCCTCCTCTTCTGCAGGCTGCACACCTCCAGCTCCCTCAGCCTCTCCTCACAGGACTGTGCTCCAGGCCCCTCACCAGCCTTGCTGCCCTTCTCTGGACACCTTCCAGCACCTCAACATCTCTCTTGAATTGAGGAGCCCAGAACTGGATGCAGCACTCAAGGTGTGCCCTGACCAGTGCTGAGTACAGGGGTAGAATAGACTCCCTTGTCCTACTGGCCACACTGCTCCTGAGCCAGGCCAATATATATATATATATATATGTATATATATGTATATATATGTATATGCAGAGAGAGAGATAGATATATAGATATAAATAGATATATAGATAAATAGAGATGATTTGGGCTGGAAATTGTCTGAAGAGATCATAGCATTGTAAAACCCCAATGTGAATATCTATGCCATGACATTTCTGGTGGGGATCAGCAGGTGACTTTAGCTTCACCCCATATTGCAGGGTATTTATCTCTAGGCACAAGCCTACAGATTAAAGACTGGATGAGGCACTTAGAAAGCCTGGCTGAGGCACTTAGTGCCATGGTCTGGTTGATTGGCCAGGGCTGGGTGCTAGGTTGGACTGGATGAGCTTGGAGGTCTCTTCCATCCTGCTTGATTCTATGATTCTATGATTCTAAGCAAGTTGATAGTCTTGAAGAATCAAATCAGTGGTGGTGTCTGACACAGGTGGTTTCAGCTGCCAGGCAAATTGCTCTTGTTGGAGTTTTGAATACCTGGAGGCAGTTGGTGTGGGATCTACACTGCAGGGAAGCTGGCTCCTAGCTCACAGTAAATGTAGAATCACCTCACCAAGCCATAGATTCGTTGCACAAGGCAAGACTGAACCTTCTGCTTGGACTTCCTGCACTCAGACAGCACTGCTGGTGGGAGTGCACAAGCAAAGCAAGCTCTGTATGGTGTGGGCTTTGTTCCCTTCCCATCAAATTGCAATCAGAAAGTTGCTGGTGATGATGGAAGCAGAGGAGACAGCAGTTGCTGGAGTGGCACCAGTCTTCACAGGGGCTTTCCTTGAAAGCAGCACAGTCCTAAAGAGAGGCAGAAAGTCCATGCAGGCTTGCTCCACTGGAATGAGAAGTGAATAAGTGAATTTAGCATATCCAGAAGTTAGGAAGGAGTCAGGGTCATGTCAGGACAGGGAAGGAATGCACCTGGCCCCGTGGCTTTTTCTTCTGAGCAGTGAGCAAAGAGCAGAGGAGGCAAAAAGGGTTGTTTATCTAACAAAAAGGAGAGAGAGGGAGGCAGGTATCTCATGGGCTGCACTCCAATTGCCAGGAAAATCAAATGCAAATTTCCATCTTTTCCCTTTAGGATCAGAGATTAAAAAAAGAAATGGAGATAGGGCAGCAATGGAGCAGGAAGCAAGAATGAGCCTCATCACCATAATGAGGCACTCTGAGACACTCATCTCAGCAGAGATCTCATTGCCCTTGTGCAGGCTTTTAAACCAGGCAATGCAGCAAGTTTCTTCCACTCTCTCTCTCTTGAAACATCTCCTTAAAACTCTATGCAGAGGTTAAACAAAATCCCCATTAGGGTGATCTGTTTCTTGGTCCTCCCCAGCATTGTCTTTGTGCTTGGCCCAGGCTCATCTCTGTGGTTAAGACCACCAGGTAGGCAGTTTTGCCCCTTGGTCATTTTACAGACTCACAGAATTAAGCAGGGTGGAAAAGACCTTTAGGGTCATTGAGTCCAACCTAGCACCTAACCCTTCTAGTTAGCTAACCCATGGCACTAAGTGCCTCATCCAGTCTCCTCTTAAACACCTCCAGGGATGGTGATTCCACCACCTCTCTGGGCAGCCCATTTCAATGCCAATCACTCTATCTGGCAAGAACTTCTTCCTAACCTTCAGCCTAAACCTGCCCTGGCACAGCTTGAGGCTGTGTCTCCTTGTTCTGTCACTGGGTGCCTGGCTACAACCACCCTTCAGGTAGCTGCAGACAGCAATAAGCTCTGCCCTGAGGCTCCTCTGCTGCAGGCTGCACACCCCCAGCTCCCTCAGCCTCTCCTCACAGGGCTGTGCTCCAGGTCCCTCACCAGCCTTGTTGCCCTTCTCTGAACACCTTCCATCACCTCAACATTTCTCTTGAATTGAGGAGCCCAGAACGGGACACAGCACTCAAGGTGTGGCCTGAGCAGTGCTGAGCACAGGGGCAGAATGAGCTCCCTGGTCCTGCTGGTCACACTATTGCTTTCTCTTGAACCAACACATCCAACAAAACAGACTGCATTTTCTGGGCCATTATAGATGGAATTGTTAAGCCATTATAGATGGAATTGTTAAGCCATTATACATGGATCTGTTAAGCCACCAGCTCTGCTGGAGACTGCTATAACCAAGCTCCCTGCTCTCCTAACTTGGAGCAAAACACAGTCTCACTCTGCCCAACATAATGCTGTGGATCACAAATCCTGTGGTACAAGCCTTGGAGGGCTGCAGGCTCACAGGATGTCAGGGGTTGGAAGGGACTCAAAGAGGTCATCCGGTCCAAGCGCCCTTCCAGAGCAGGACCATAATCTAGCTCAGGTCACAGAGGAATGCATCCAGACAGGCCTTGAAAGTCTCCAGAGAAGGATGAACCCCTGCTTAGCCTTAGGTAGCAAACACCCCTTTGGGGAACTCCTTTTCCCATCACTCTATGGCTGTAGAACACCAAGCACAGAGTGTGGTCCTCCCCTCATATCAGCGCTAGAAAGTAGAAGACATCAAGGTTAGTTTGTCAGCCATGTGCCTGGCATTGCTGCAGCTAAACTCTCCCCAACAGGGATCTGTCTGCAGATTCATCCTTGGCTCTACCCTGTCCATGCCAAAGTCATGCCAACGTCCGTGCTGACAGTCTGGATGCACTTCATTCAGGATCTGGTCCCTTATCCTGTCCCTGCTCACTGTAGCCACAGAGATATGGCTTAAGTGCATCACTGCTGATAAGCAGGCAGGAGATGTACAATGACTGTCATGATAGGTTGGACTGGATGATCTTGGAGGTCTCTTCCAACCTGCTTGATTCTATGACTCCCCCCATGGAGGCAGGGGAAAGCACCAAGTGAGAAGGATGCTTTGCAGGCGACCAATGTGGCACTAAAGAGGAGCCTCTATCCCTTCGAGTTCAGGCCCTCAGGAACTGTTGAGAGTGAGGATATTGTTATCTCACCATTTGTCTGATATCCTTGGAGCCCTGTTACACTGACCCATTGTTTTGTGAAAGAGGGGAAAGGTCTCTTTCTGAAGTGCAGTGTTTGTAGAGCCTGGTATCAGCTGAAAGCTGCCTCTCCAGGGCCGGGGAGGGAGCGACAGAGCAGCCTCTCTGCTATCTCTCCTGAGTGATTCCACATTGAAGGAGAAGAAGGAAATAGGATTTTTTTTAAGCTTTTTTTTTTTTCAGTTTCCCTTCTTATCACAAAAAAAACCCCTCATCTCAGAAGCAAAGAGAAGGCAAGAGATTAGAAAGTGCAGATTTTTCCAGAAGGGCTGTGCCTTGGAGCCGGCTGCGGAAACAGGGCAGGCGTTGGAGGATTTTCCCCTCCCAGCCTGAAAAGGAACAAGAAGTTGGCTGACTGGTCCTGAATAACCCCTCCTGAGCCCGCAAAGCCAGTCACAATTTTTCATCAGAGCTGAAAATATCAACCTCCCCCATCCTTTCATCTCCACCCTTTCCTCAGCCACGTCACAGCGCCCAGGTCCGGCGACGCAGCTCTCTGGAGGATGCCATTCAGCATCCTTCGCAGCCAGCGACACTGGGAGGGGGGAGGCACGGGCTGGGAGGGCTGTGGTGCCAGGCTCCTGGCTGGTGACGTGCTGTCTGCCCACTTCTGATATAAACAGAATGTCCTTGGGCCCAGCGTGGTGGAAACAGGCTGAGGAAGCTCCCACACCTCCATCCCACGGTGTGTTTTCCAAGCCGCTGGCATCCCGCCACTGGCGAGCCCTCCAGACCTGGGGCCACCAGCATGGCCAGCCACCAGCTGGAGTTAACCTTCCACTGGTAGCATAGAATCATAGAATCATAGAATCAAACAGGTTGGGAGAGACCTCCAAGATCATTCAGTCCAACCTAGCACCCAGCCCCATCCAGTCAACCAGACCATGGCACTAAGTGCCTCAGCCAGGCTTTGCTTGAAGACCTCAAGGGATGGTGACTCCACCACCTCCCTGGGCAGCCCATTCCAAGGCCAATCACTCTCTCTGCCAACAACTTCCTCCTAACATCCAGCCTAGACCTGCCCTGGCACAATTTGAGACTGTGTCCCCTTCTTCTGTTGCTGGTTGCCTGGGAGAAGAGGCCAACCCCCACCTGGCTACAACCTCCCTTCAGGTAGTTGTAGACAGTAATCTTTCTACATCAGTGACCTTATCTCTGCTGGGGCCCTGCTGATGCTCAACTACCCAAGGTGAGCTCTGCTCACCCCACGCTGCAAATTCAAGTCAAGACTGCAGCGTTTTGCCCTAGGAGATGATTTTCTGTTGAGTTGGGTCGGGCCTAATGAAAAATAGCCTTTTTCCTTTGTGCAGCTCAGGTTTGGCCTCCCCCTCCATAGAATGCCATGTGCTCCCAGCAGCATTCAGCCCTTCCAAGGCCAACCCTGCAGCCAAATCTGATCTACATATTTAGGAGCGTGTAAACAGGACGGGGCGGGAGAGTTCACATTCTGAGAAGACCAAGTGTGGAGAAAAGAACTTCTGAGTTGGAAAAACAAAGAGTAGCCTTGGGTCTGACCCAGCAAACACAGTGGTTTTTTTTTTCCAAGACTCAAGATGATTTGCTTGAGAATCATTCCCCTCCACTCCTTTTCTACAGGGTTTTCCAAGCTGGAGTTTTAGTTGGGGAAAATCCACATTCCCAATGTGCTTGAGCAGAGTGGAGGAGACAGCTTGATAGGAAGGGACATTTTCTCTTGGATGTGAGCTGGAGACAGCTTCTGTGTCTACAGATATCTGAGGGGTGGGTGTCAAGATGAAGGTGATGGTCTCTTGTCAGTGGTGCCCAGTAATAGGACAAGGATGAATGGGTACAAGCTGGGACAGAGGAGGTTCCACCACAACATGAGGAGAAAATTCTTTACTATGAGGCTGCCCAGAGAGGTTATGGAGTCTCCTTCTTTAGAGGCTTTCAAAACCTTCCTGGATGCATGTCTGTGTGGTCTGCCCTAGGTGACCCTGCTTTGACAAAGGGATTGGACTCAATGACCTCTAGAGTTCCCTTCCAACTTCTGACAGTCTGTGATCCTTTGATTCTGCTTGCAGTAGCCACAGAGGAGCCACAGGTATTCATAAAGGGAGGTTTAAGGAAGCTGTTAGAAGGCTTGCACAGAAGCAGGCTGTGATATTGTGTCCATCATCAAATGCAAGAACCAGTAGCCTAGAACACTGGTTCCCATTGTATCCACTCATAAAGGTGAGAACCAGAAGCCTAGATCAAACTGTAGTCTCCAGATCTTGATAGTGCATCAAGGCTTGGTGAGCAGCTCATGGCAATCCAGAGTGCAAGTGAGACACTTGTAGTCTGCAAAAATAGAATAGAATAGAATAGAATGGAATAGAATAGAATAGAATCAAGCAGGTTGGAAGAGACCTCCAAGCTCATCCAGTCCAACCTAGCATCCAGCCCTGTCCAGTCAACTAGACCATGGCACTAAGTGCCTCATCCAGGCTTTTCCTGAACACCTCCAGGGATGGTGTCTCCATTTTTTAGCCATTTACTGGCTAACCTCACATCAGTGAGACAACAGTGCAAGGGTAAGGACATAGGCTACTACTGGGAAGGATTATGGTCCACCAAAGGAGAGCGTTATCAGAGAACCATAAAACTGGAAAGGACCACCAGAGGTCAGAGCATCACAGGATGCTAGGGGTTGCATCATCATAGATCATCAAGTCCAATCCCCCTGCCAGAGCAGAACCATTGCATCTAGTGCAGGTCACACAGGAACACATCCAGGTGGCTCTTGGAAGTCTCCAGAGAAGATGACTTTAGGTCATCTAGTCCAACTCCCCTGCAGTCAGCAGGGACATCTGCAACTAGACCAAGTTGCTGAGAGCCCCAGACAATCTGACCTGGAATGGTTCCAAGGATGGGGCATCTCCCACCTCTGGGCAACCTGGGACAGAGTCTCAGGGTCTCACCATCCTCAGCTTAAAAAAAAATCTCTCTTCTCCCCAGCCTACATCTCCCTCTTTCAGTGTCAAAGCATCACCTCTTGTCCTCTCACAACAGGGCCTGATAAAAAGTCTGTCCCCAGCTTTCTGATCAGCCCCTCTAAGCACTGAAAGGCCACCAGGAGGTCTCCCTGACGCCTTCTCTTCTCCAGGCTCAACAACCCCAACTCTCTCAGCCTGGCCTTACAGCAGATCCCTTCCAACCCTCTCACCATTGCTGTGGCACCCTCTGGTCCCACTCCAACAGGTCCCTGTCTGTGCTGTGCTGAGCACTCCAGAGCTGGCCCCAGCACTGCAGGTGCAGTCTCAAAAGAGCACAACAGAGGGGTAGAATCCCCTCCCTGCTGCTGCTGCCCACACTGCTGTGGATCACCCAGGACAGGCTGGCTCTGGGCTACGAGTACATCATGGAAGCCAGCAGTTAAGGACAAAGATATCCAAGTCCAAGAACTTAGGCAGTTCCTCATCTTACTGAGTCACTTATGAGTTCAAACAGGACTTGAAGATGCAGCACATTTCCAACTTGTGCCTGTGGTTGGATTTTTTGCCCTTGAGGCCTTCTGCTTTTGGCTTATTTTTTACTATGAGGGCAACAAAGCACTGGAGCAGGCTGCCCAGTGAGGCTGTGGAGTCTCCTTCTCTGGAGACAAGGGGACACAAGTTGTGCTGAGGGGAGATCTAGGCTGGATGTTAGGAGGAAGTTCCTGGCAGAGAGAGTGATTGGCATTGGAATGGGCTGCCCAGGGAGGTGGTGGAGTCACTGTGCCTGGAGGTGTTGAAGCAAAGCCTGGCTGAGGCACTTAGTGCCATGGTCTGGTTGATTGGCTAGAGCTGGGTACTAGGTTGGGCTGGCTGAGCTTGGAGGTCTCTTCCAACCTGGTTGATTCTATGATTCTATGATTCTATGAATCAAAACCCACCTGGATGTATTCCTGTGTGACCTGCCCTGGGTGATCCTGCTCTGACAGGGGAGTTGGACTCAGTGATGTCTAGAGGTCCCTTCCAACCCCTAACACTCTCTGATCATAGAATCATAGAATCAACCAGGTTGGAAGAGATTCTGTGATTCCTGCTGCAGGTGGCAGGTAGGCAACTCACCTGTACTTGCTTCCCACTCCCAGGGGCAGGCTGTACTGGCTGCATTACCCAACAGTGTGCCCAGGATGCTATCATGCAGGGAAGAGCCTCCCAGGCTTAGATGCAGCAAAGGCTCCACGCTCAGGATGCTGCCTTTGCAAGCTGGAGAGCCGCGGGAGGGCTCTGCTCTGTAGCACACACTGCTTTTTGCATTGCTCTGGAGGCAGCCTAGCAACTCCACAAGGCCACTGTGCTCATTCAGATCCTGAGCCAGATGGAAAGTTTGCTTTTCAAAGACCACCCCAAGCTTGTTTCCTCTGCTGAGACACCCAGGCAAGAAGCTCTCTGTGGTCCCTGCCACGCTCACTCGAGCATCAGCATGTGGATTCCACTCTTCTTCCTGCTCAGACAGCAAGACAAGAGCTCTTGCCATGCAACTCAGTTGCCCTGGATTTTCCTTCTCTCAGTAGACTTCTTTCTCCTCTTTATTTGCATCTGGTGAATAAGAACCTTCCTGATATCCCCCTTTGGATTTCCTAGACTGGCCAATCTTCCAGGATAATTCTTTTGGGTGCTTTGGTTTGGGATTTGTTTTGTTTCTCACAGTTTTATTGATGTCCTGTTCCTGAGGCCCATGACTTAAACATTTGTTTTAAAGTCTCCCCTGGGACTGGGCTCAGGCTGTTACTTGTCATTCATTAAGGAATAACAGGCAGTTGGACACACAAATGTTTTTCCCAAGCATAAAAAATGTTACCTAAAAGGGGATCTGTACTAGAAGCCAGATGAGAATGTCTACATCTTTCTCTTCTTTTGCATTGGGTGACTCCTTTTCAATGCCAATCTTCAATATTTACTCTGATGTCTTTGTTGATGATCTGGAGCAGGGCATTGGGTCCAGCATCAGTAAGTTTGCAGATGACACCAAGCTAGGAGCAGCTGTGGAGCTGTTGGAGGGTAGGAGAGCCCTGCAGAGGGACCTGGCCAGGCTGGATGGGTGGGCAGAGGCCAATGGGATGAGACTGAACAAGGGTTATGAACTTTGGCCACAACAACCCCAAGCAGCACTACAGGCTGGGGAACAGAGTGGCTGAGAGCAGCCAGGCAGAGAGAGACCTGAGGGTGCTGGGAGAGAGTAGCTGAAGATGAGGCAGCAGTGTGCCCAGGTGGGCAGCAGAGCCAATGGCATCTTGGCCTGCATCAGGAGCAGTGTGGGCAGCAGGACAAGGGAGGTTATTCTGCCCCTGTGCTCAGCACTGCTCAGGCCACACCTGGAGTGCTGTGTAGAGTTCTGGGCTCCTCAATTCAAGAGAGATGTTGAGGTGCTGGAAGGTGTCCAGAGAAGGGCAGCAAGGGTGGTGAGGGGCCTGGAGCAGAGCCCTGTGAGGAGAGGTTGAGGGAGCTGGGGGTGTGCAGCCTGCAGAAGAGGAGGCTCAGGGCAGAGCTCATTGCTGTCTACAACTGCCTGAAGGGAGGCTGTAGCCAGGTGGGGTTGGGCTCTTCTGCCAGGCAAGCAGTGACACAACAAGGGGACACAGTCTGAGGTTGTGCCAGGGGAGGTCGAGGCTGGATGTTAGGAGGAAGTTGTTGGCAGAGAGAGTGATTGGCATTGGAATGGGCTGCCCAGGGAGGTGGTGGAGTCTCTGTCCCTGGAGGTGTTGAAGCCAAGCCTGGCTGAGGCACTTAGTGCCATGGTCTGGGTGATTGGCCAGGGCTGGGTGCTAGGTTGGACTGGATGAGCTTGGAGCTCTCTTCCAGCCTGCTTGATTCTATGATTCTATGGTATCTGTTATGGCCAAGTCAACTGCAGCAAGTAAATGAGCCAGAATTTGGGTGTTTAGGTGTCTGTATGCATAGGATCATGCAACCATGGAATGGTTTGGGGTGGAAGGGACCTTCAAAAGCAATTTAGTACAAATGGCCTGTTACCAGCATGTACATCTTCCCAGGATCACACACAGGATCCGAGGCTGTCAGGAATCAACCTGGCTGATCCTATGAACGATGAACCAAGGCTGGGACAGCGCAAAGCTGGCAAGAAGTCCAGCGATGGGCAGGGGGTGGGTGGCTCCTGCCTGCTTTCTCTCCCAGCTGGGTGAGGGGGCAGAGGCTGGGCCCAGCAGGCCTGCTCACAGGCAGGGAGGCTCGCAGGCAGCCTGTCGGGGCTGCCACTGGTGTGATGGAAGCTGTCGCTTATCTGTGACATTGTTTATGGGGCTGGCTGGAAGGCTTCGAGGCGTGAGGAATTCCAGCCGATATCCCGATGCCATCGTCCTCCAGGGAGAGCAGCAGAGGCACTGTGAACATGCTGTCCTTCTCCCTGCGCCAAGCAGCTCTTGGAGCTGTTCTGGGAGGGCTGTGAACTCCTCCATCGCTCCGGGAGGCGCCGGCGGCTGCAGGGAGGTGTTAACCCTCTAGGGATGCTGAAGCGCCTGCAGCTGCCCAGCGAAGGTGGCCAGGAGCAGATGGAGGAGAAGGTCAGGAAAGGCTGGCAGAAGCTGAGGCACCCATTCTCCTGCCCAAGCAGAAATGCTCGCTGGTGCCCAGCCTGTTGTCACAACGCTTGGCAGCCACGGCAGGGAGGTCGTCCGTGTTGGGGAGGCTGGGAAGGAGCTGGCAAGGCTGGATGCAGGCTGAGTAATGAGTAGAACGTGGCAGCTCATGATTGCTTTGGACTGACTTAATTAATTCACTTCGTGAGAGCCAGAGGAAAAAAAAATTAAGGAAGAGACTGACTCTTTCCTTGGCCAGGAGTGACCACAGTGAGCTCCAGCAGCTATGGTGCCTACTGTGTCAGTGTTTTTCCTGTGCCAGCTGGAATTCTCTTGACTTGCTGCTCTGATGCATCCTAAGGGAATCTTCAGGCCCCTTCTGACCTTTAAGAGAAGCTTGGGTATTGGGACAGATGGGCAGAGTCCAAGGGGATGGCTTCAATAGCTCCAAGTGCAGGGTGCTGCACTTTGGCCACAACAACCCCATGCAGAGATACAGGCTGGGGTGGGAGTGGCTGGAGAGCAGCCAGACAGAGAGGGATCTGGGGGTGCTGATTGATACCTGCCTGAACATGAGCCAGCAGTGTGCCCAGGTGGCCAAGAGAGCCAGTGGCATCCTGGCCTGCATCAGGAATGGTGTGGCCAGCAGGAGCAGGGAGGTCATTCTGCCCCTGTACTCTGCACTGGTTAGACCACACCTTGAGTGCTGTGTTCAGTTCTGGGCCCCCCAGTTTAGGAGAGACATTGAGATGCTTGAGCATGTCCAGAGAAGGGCAACGAGGCTGGGGAGAGGCCTTGAGCACAGCCCTACGAGGAGAGGCTGAGGGAGCTGGGATTGGTTAGCCTGGAGAAGAGGAGGCTCAGGGGTGACCTTATTGCTGTCTGCAACTACCTGAGGGGAGGTTGTGGCCAGGAGGAGGTTGCTCTCTTCTCTCAGGTGGCCAGCACCAGAACAAGAGGACACAGCCTCAGGCTGCACCAGGGGAAATTTAGGCTGGAGGTGAGGAGAAAGTTCTTCCCTGAGAGAGTCATTGGACACTGGAATGGGCTGCCGGGGGAGGTGGTGGAGTCGCCGTCCCTGGAGCTGTTCAAGGCAGGACTGGACGTGGCACTTGGTGCCATGGTCTGGCCTTGAGCTCTGTGGTAAAGGGTTGGACTTGATGATCTGTGAGGTCTCTTCCAGCCTTGGTGATACTGTGATGCTGTGATACTGTGACACCTGTCCACACCCCAGGCCTGATCAGACACGTGGATTTGGGATGCTTCCTAGCTCAAGACAAGTGTTTTGCACTTTAGTAGAGCTCCTCTGTATGAGCTGGACCAATCGTTCCTTAGCATCCACAGCCTCCTGCTGCAGGGACTCCCACAGCAGGGCAATGTGCTGTGAGATGAGCCATAGGATCATAGAATGGCTTAGGGTGGAAGGGACCTCAAAGCTCAGCCAGTTCCAACCCCCTGCCATAGGCAGGGACACCTCCCACTAGAACAGGTCTCTCAAGGCCTCATCCAGCCTGGCCTTGCAGAACCATCTCCTTCTCTTTGCTTTTAGCTTGCTACCCATTAGTCTCCACCTCCTGTGATGCCACTTGTAAGTGGAAAAGGCTCCCAGTTTCCCTTCTTCTCCACGGCATTCCACCAACACCTGCAAGGTCCAGCTCTGCATAAGCCTCTTTTGCCCAGGGACATCCACTGCACACAGTCAGCCCCAGGCAACCCTTGTCAGTGTGAACAGCCCTGCTGGTCCTCACGTTTCCTATTCATGGTGGAACAGCACTGGGGCACGATGAGAAGCTCACCATGAGCCAGCAGTGCCCTTGAGCAGCCCAGAAGACAATTTGTGTCCTGGGCTACATGAAGAGGAGTGTGGCCAGCAGGGCAAGAGAGGGAATTCTGCCCCTTTACTCTGCTCTGCTGATGCCTCACATCAAACATCACATCCAGTTCTGGTGTCCCCAGCATAAGAAGGACACAGAACTGACGGAGTGAGTCCAGAGGAGGCCACGAAGATGATCCAAGGGCTGGAGCACCTCTGCTGTGAGGGCAGGCTGAGGGATCTGGGGGTGTAAAGCCTAGAGAAGAGAAGAATCTGCTGGAATCTTAGTACTTGAAAGGATCCTACAGGAAGGCTGCAGAGGGACTTTTCATAAGGATGTCTAGAGACAGGAGAAGGGGGAATGGTTTGAAGCTGAGGGAGGGTAGGTTTAGACTGCATCTTAGGAAGTTCATCAGTATGAGGGTGCTGGGACTCTGGAATGAGCTGCTCAGAGTGGTTGTGGATGCCTCCTCCCTGGGGGTGTTCAAGGCCAATTTGGATGAGGCATTGAGCAACCAAGTCTAGTTGAGAGGTGTCCCTGCCCATGGAAGTGGCATTGGAACTAGATAATCTCTAAGGAGGACAGACTGAAGGAGTTGAGGCTGTTCAGGCTGCAGAAGAGGAGGCTCCCAGGTGGCCTTCCAGCATCTGAAGAGGCCTACAAAAAAGCTGGGGAGGGACTTTTTAGGTTGTATGGGAGTGACAAGACTGGGGGGAATGGAGCAAAGCTGGAGGTGGGGAGAGTCAGCCTGGAGGTGAGGAGGAAGTTGTTCATCATGAGAGTGGTGAGAGGCTGGAATGGGTTGCCCAGGGAGGTGGTTGAGGCCCCATGGCTGGAGGTGTTTGAGGCCAGGCTGGCTGAGGCTGTGTGCAGCCTGCTCTAGGGTAGGGTGTCCCTGGGCATGGCAGGGGGGTTGGAACTGGCTGCTCCTTGTGGTCCCTTCCAACCCTGACTGACTCCATGATTCTGTGATTTTAAGGTCCCTTTCAACCTCAGCCATTCTGTGATTGTCTGCCTTGGGCCTTTGTCCCCACCTGCTATCAGAGCTGCAGCACTTTGATGCAAAGGGCTGTTCAGGACACACTGTTAAAGCAAAGCTGCCTCTGCCAGCCGCAGCAGAAAGCAAGGCTGCTCACACAGTCTGCCTGCCTACCAGCAGCCAGGGCCAGAATTTAGACTGGACAGGCTCCAGCTGCATTTCTCCATTTGTCTTCTTTTGCTTTCTCTTGTTTGGCTTCAATTTATCTTTCTGAGCATTGAATGCTGGGACCAGCAACTCTCCAAACAATCCACTGGTGCCACCTCTGAGTGAGACATGGGGAGGGCAGGGTGGAGAAGTGCAGACAAGGAGAGATCATCAGATTGTGCTTTCTCAAGCAGCTTTATCCTGGAGAAGAGGAGGCTCAGGGCAGACCTCATTGCTGTCTGCAGCTATCTGAAGTGAGGCTGTAGCCAGGTGGGGTTGGTCTCTTCTGCCAGGCAAGCAGCAACAGAACAAGGGGACACAGTCTCAGGCTGTGCCAGGGCAGGTCTAGGCTGGATGTGAGGAGGAAGTTGTTGTCAGAGAGAGTGATTGGCATTGGAATGGGCTGCCCAGGGAGGTGGTGGAGTTGTCATCCCTGGAGGTGTTGAAGCCAAGCCTGTCTGAGGCACTTAGTGCCATGGTCTGCTTGATTGGCTAGGGCTGGGTGCTAGGATGGACTGGATGAGCTTGGAGCTCTCTTCCAGCCTGCTTGATTCTATGATTCTGTGGTATCTGTTATGGCCAAGTCAACTGCAGCAAGTAAATGAGCCAGAATTTGGGTGTTTATGTGTCTGTATGCATAGGATCATACAATCATGGAATGGTCTGGGGTGGGAGGTGCCTTCAAAGGTAATTTAGTACAAATGCCCTGTTACCAGCATGTACATCTTCACAGGATCAGAGGATGTCAGGGATTGGAAGAGACCTAACACCCAGCCCTGTCCAATCAACCAGACTCTTCTTCTGTTGCTGCTTGCCTGGGAGAAGATCCCAACCCCACCTGGCTACAGCCTCCCTTCAGGGAGTTGTAGACAGCAATGAGCTCTGCCCTGAGCCTCCTCTGCTGCAGGCTGCACACCCCCAGCTCCCTCAGCCTCTCCTCACAGGGCTGTGCTCCAGGCCCCTCACCAGCTCCGTTGCCCTTCTCTGGACACCTTCCAGCACCTCAACATCTCTCTTGAATGGAGGAGCCCAGAACTGGACACAGCACTCAAGGTGTGGCCTGAGCAGTGCTGAGCACAGGGGCAGAAGAACCTCCCTTGTCCTGCTGCCCACACTGCTCCTGAGCCAGCCCAGGATGCCATTGGCTCTGCTGCCCACCTGGGCACTGCTGCCTCATCTTCAGCTCCTCTCTCCCAGCACCCCCAGGTCCCTTTCTTCCTGGCTGCTCTCAGCCACTCTGTCCCCAGCCTGTAGTGCTGCTTGGGGTTGTTGTGGCCAAAGTGCAGAACCCTGCACTTGGCCTTGTTAAATGTCATCCCACTAAACATCTTTGATCCTATCCCCTCACTGATACAAAGCCCAGCCCCAAACCCCTCCCTCTCTCTAAATTCCCTACTTGTGCATGTGAAAGCAGGAGCTAATTTCTCCCTTTCCTCACTCGTTCTCTACATAAGGTCCCACAACTCTCTCTTTTGTGCTATGGAGAGAGCCAGCCTGATGCTTTAGCATGCACAAAGTTGCCAGCCAAGGAGCTGCTCTGGGCACTCCCTGCCTATTTCTGTTCAGTCCGGTGTGATGAAATGAGGAAACCATGGACACAAGCAGTGCAAGTCTCTTCCAGGGGGCAGGCTTATTTGCATGGCAATGGAGATGGAAATGAGCCCCTTGTCCTCAGATGTACACAAGGTCCTAGTGAGGGAAAAGCAGGCAGAGCTGAAAGGCAGGGAATTCAGGAGCTTTTCTTCCTTTTCAATTTGTACTCTTTTTTGATGGGATGCAACAGATGAAGTGCGTGGCACAGAGGTGGTCCCATGAATTTGGACACAGTGGGTGGAAGTTCTGATCTGAGCAACCCTCAGGCTGTTTGTGCAAGCACCAATATCAAGTAGCCTGGCTCAAGCTGTAAGGAGGAGGCTCCTTTCTAACAGACCCTTCTTTTATTTGCTTTGCTCCCAGGGCTTCTTGGTTTCTTTTCCTCTCTCTTAAAGGCTGCAGAAAGCTGCAGCTCCTCTGAGAACCCAGCACCCACCACAAACAGGGTTCCCAGCAGCACCATCAGAGTTTATGGTCATCAGCCCCTTCCTCCAGTGGGAAAGAATCTAAGAACTGAATGGAGAACTGAGGCTGCTTGTGGTAACACCACCATTTCAGAGGTTTAGGTTGAACATCAGGTGTAACTGGTGCTTATAAAGATGTAAAAGGTTAGAGCCAAGAGACTGGAGCCAGGCTCTGCTCGGTGATGCTCATGACAGGACAAGGGGCAATGGGTGGAAGTTGAGGCATAGGAAGCTTCATGTAAACATGAGGAGGAGTTTCTTCACCATAGGGGTGACAGAACACTGGAACAGGCTGCCCAGGGTGGGTTGTGGAGTCTTCCTCTCTGGAGATATTCAAGCCCTGCCTGGATGTGTTCCTGTGTGATCTGGTCTAGGTGATCCTGCTCTGCAGGGCAGTTGGCCTGGATGAGCTTTCATGATCCCTTCCAGCCCCTGCCATTCTGTGATAAGGAGGAAAGGCTTCACAGTGAGAGTGGTGAAATACTGGAACAGGTTGTCCAGATACCTGGCAGAGGACTCATCCTTGGAGACCTTCAAACTTGATGAGGCTCTGAGCAACTTGATCTAGTTGCAGATGTCCCTGCTCTCTGCAGGGATGTAGGGCAAGATGACCTCCAAGGATCCCTTCCCACCTAATGTGAAACTGAGGCACCAACCCTCTGCCCACAAAGGGACAGAGCACAACTGTGTGCTTAGAGAAGTCCTTCACCTGTCTTGGCCCCAGATGTTCACACTGAGCTATAGCAGGGTCCAGCTGGTTACAGTCTTAGGGCTGAGAGCCAGGGATTGTCTTGCAGAGAGAAAGGGCACAGGGTAGAGGGCAGAAGAGATAGATGGACATCTGGGCAGGGACACAGAGCTGTGTGCTGAGACCTCAGATTGAGAAGAGGAACTGATACCAAGTTTGCAAAGCCACCACTGGTCCAGAGAGTGCCAGAACTGTAGCATCACAGATTCACACCCTTCCAGCACGGTGGGGGTTGGAAGGGGCCCTGTGGAGTTCACCAGTGCAACCCAGCTGCTAAAGAAGGGTCAGCCACAGCAGGTCACCCTGCCCCTAGCCCACAGGAACCACCTGATGCTTTGGGCAGTGTGGGCATCTTATCAGTGCTGATCAATATTCAAAGAGTGGGAGCCCAGAGGCTGGGCCAGAGACTTGTGACTGGTGCCCAGCACAAGACACAGAGTAACAGACACAAACTGGAACCTAGCAGGTTCCAGCTGAACAGGAGGAGAAACAGTGTGGGTGCTGGAGGCCTGGAGCAGGCTGCCCAGAGGTTGTGGAGTCTCCATCTCTGGAGAGATTCCAAAGCCACCTGGACACTGTGATCCTGAGCAAACTGCTGTAGGTGACCCTGCTTTAGCAGGGGGGGTTGGACTGGATGATCTCCAGAGGGCCCTTCCAAACCCCTCCAGACTGGGATTGGGGGCTATTGTGTGTGCTGCAGCCCTTGGGCTGGCTTTCAGCTGATATTTAAGCTGCAAGACTGCATCTGTGCTTTCCCTGCCCAGCCAGCAGGGAAGGCTGGGATCTGTCTGTCTTCTCCCACGTCCCCACGACAGAGCATCCCACGAACCTCCTGTTGAGTCTGGCTGGGATATCTGAGGGAAGGAGAGAAGGAAGCTTCGCTGGTACCATCTCTGTGGCTTCCTCGGGTGATGTTTTTTCCTCCAGCAAGCAGTCTGGGGAGGTTTTTCTGCCGTGTCAATCCCAACGTTCTGGCTTCTGGCAGCCGTTTGGGTGTTTTGACACCAGGCTTTTGAGCACAGGGTAAATAAACTCTGCTCTCCAGAGCTGATGTTATTTACCACAGCACCAATTAACGCTCAGTCACACGGCCCCTGCGTTTGTCAGCCAGAGCTAAAATTAACAGAAATTAAGGGCTGAGTCACAAAGTTATTTCAGATCCGAGTGGGGAACACCCAGCGATGGAGCCGTGAGGGAGCAACACTGACATCTTCTGGCTGCCAGAAGAGCTCCAGCTTCTGGGAAACCACCCGGAGCCTCCAGGGGGAAGGTTGTGAGGTGGGCAAAGGAGTTTTGGAGCAGCAGGTGCAAGGTGGAAGTGCTGGGTTTTGTATGAGCCCACGTTAAGTGTCCTCCTCATAGAATCATAGAACCAACCAGGTTGGAAGAGACCTCCAAGCTCATCCACTCCAACCTAGCACCCAGTCTTAGCCAATCATAGAATCAACCAAGTTGGGAGAGACCTCCAAGCTCATCCAGTCCAACCTATCACTCAGCCCTGTCCAATCATAGAGTCATAGAACCAACCAGGTTGGAAGAGACCTCCAAGCTCATCCACTCCAACCTAGCACCCAGTCTTAGCCAATCATAGAATCAACCAAGTTGGGAGAGACCTCCAAGCTCATCCAGTCCAACCTATCACTCAGCCCTGTCCAATCATAGAGTCATAGAACCAACCAGGTTGGAAGAGACCTCCAAGCTCATCCACTCCAACCTAGCACCCAGTCTTAGCCAATCATAGAATCAACCAAGTTGGGAGAGACCTCCAAGCTCATCCAGTCCAACCTATCACTCAGCCCTGTCCAATCATAGAGTCATAGAACCAACCAGGTTGGAAGAGACCTCTAAGTTCATCCAATCCAACCTAGCACCCAGCCTTAGCCAATCATAGAATCAACCAGGTTGGAAGAGACCTCCAAGTTCATCCAATCCAACCTAGCACCCAGCCTTAGCCAATCATAGAATCAACCAGGTTGGAAGAGACCTCTAAGTTCATCCAATCCAACCTAGCACCCAGCCTTAGCCAATCATAGAATCAACCATGTTGGAAGAGACCTCTAAGTTCATCCAATCCAACCTAGCACCCAGCCTTAGCCAATCATAGAATCAACTAGGTTGGAAAAGACCTCTAACTTCATCCAATCCAACCTACCACTCAGCTCTGTCCAATCATAGAATCAACCAGGTTGGGAGACCTCTAAGTTCATCCAGTCCAACCTAGCACCCACCCCTGTCTAATCATAGAATCAAGCAGGTTGGAAGAGAACTCCAAGCTCATCCAGTCCAACCTAGCATCCAGCCCTGCCCAATCCTAGAATCAACCATGTTGGAAGAGAACTCCAAGCTCATCCAGCCCAACCCAGCACCCAGCCCTGCCCAATCAACCAGACCATGGCTCTAACACAGCCTGAGCTGACCACCACCACCTTTGCTACCCTGTGCCGCCTTACCCTTTCCCTCCCCTCTGACCTTATTTCTTCCAATCTCTTCCAAGGTTCTTTCTTCCCATCCCTGAAGCCCTCCGAAATGGTCTTCAAGGTGATCTTCTGGCTGGGCTACTTCAACAGCTGCGTGAACCCCATCATCTACCCCTGCTCCAGCAAGGAGTTCAAGCGAGCGTTCATCAGGCTGCTCAAGTGCCAGTGCCAGCGCCGCAGGCGCCCCATCTGGCGCGTCTATGACCACCACTGGCGAGCTGCCTCCATGAGCAGCTCCATGCAGGACTCTGAGGCGGACCTGAGGCCCAGGATTAGCACCCTGAACAGCTCCTTCATCTTCAGCTCCTCCTTCCAGGAGAGAGCCGGCAAGAGGAGAGCTCTCAGCTTCAAGGGCTGGAAAATGCTGACTCCTTTCCAGAGGCCGGCGTCCGCCCAGCTGAAGGAGAAGATGAACAGCCTGTCCAACAAAATCCGGGGGGGCTCCAGCAAAGGGGGGGGTGACAGCCACCTACAAAACAGAGGTGGAGTCTGTCTCCATTGGCATCCCTCAAGACTTCACGGACGCCGTTGACTATCAAACCTATGACTTAACAGACTGCTGCAGGCTGCGAGAGACGGATATCTGAAGCCCCTGGGACAGCTCTCCATGGGTTCTTCAGAGGTGCCTGGCAGAAACAGGGAGAGATATCATCCCTGGGGCTGTCAGGCAGGCTGGGAGCAGCAATTGGGTAGAAAATGCAGTTGCCCAAAGGTTAGCCGAGCCTCCCCTCTGCGGAGGTCAGCCCCTTCGATGGGATGGTGAGATCCTCAAGTAAGAGCCAGTGGCACATCCCATTTCAGGGAGCTGCAGCAGCAGGGCGAGGTCTGAGGTGGGTATGGCCCTAGGACAAGAGCTGCTTCCTGCAGGGGCTGGTTCTCTTTGTCTTGGGAAGAAGCTGTGCAATCAAGGGAAACCAGGATGTCTCCTTTGCCTTAAAAACACCACCATAGGATCTAAGGGAAGGATCAAACCTAAAGGATGCCAACCCTGCCTTAGTACATGTGATCACGTTCCCATCCAGGGGCAGCAGCCAGGAAGGAGCAGCAGCAGCTGGCACCTGATCCTTCACATAATGAGTTGGGAGCTCGTAGGTCTGGAGGGCTGGGCAGGACCTCCAGCTGAGGGCTTTGCTTTGGAGAGCAAGCAGACAAGCAAGGCAGGGGGGGTCTGCTTCTCAGCCATCGTGTCTGCATGACCACTGCTTTGTCCCTTCCACATAACCCGGTTTTAGGCTGCAGGAGCAGTCCAGATGTGTCCACTGGTGTCTCTCTTCTCTATTTCCAGCCTGTGGTGGGTTTGTTTCTCAATTCACTTCCAGAGAAGCACTTGCAGCCCAGTGGACATCTGCCTGTGATGCAGAGAGGAAGCAGCTCCTTTTGGTGTCAGTCACCACTGACTTTTTGTGTCCCCTTCTTTCTCTTGCTGTTCTCTCCCTCAGACAACACAGGATAAAGATGCATCCCAGAAGCTTCACTCAGGTCCACAGGCAACCTGTGCTGTGGCTCAGGAAAGCTGAGATAGATCTTGGGGCACATTTCTACTACCCATAGAGCCAAAACTGAGGCAGAGCTGAGATGCAGTTGGAGCTCTCTCATGTAGATGGATCTCCTCCCCAGTCAGGGTCACACCTATGAGTGCTCTCCCAAGTGGCTTTCCCCATACCTGCTACACCAAAGCCTTTGGTGGCTGCCAGCAATGTTCCTTGGCTGTGTCAGCTAGCATGGCCAAAAGCCATGTCAGTGCCCCAGAGTGGCACCATGGCCTCACCTAGGGACCTCAGGGAGGTGGGGGCCACGACACAGCCTCCTCAGCTAGACTCACCCAGATCGCGCTTTGCAGTTCAGACCGTGGTGACCCAAATCTACTTGGCCACCTGTTGCAGGTTTTGCCAGGTTTCAGGTGGGCACTGACCATCAGAGAAAGCTGTGAGCAGAGGCAGGAGACTCGTAGGTGTTGGAGGCAAAGTCTAGGTGTGAGGTGGAGTGTCTCAAGCCAGGTGCCTGAGAACAGGCAGGTGAAGTGGAGTGGTGGAAAGGTGACACTCCACGTGTCCTGGATGGAGACTCATCCACACCAGCACTGTCCCCAGGCCCACTAGGAGACTTTCATCAATGTACCTACAGCACATCCAGCTAATCCTCTCAAAGGAAGCTGAAAGGCTCTCGGGCATGGAATCATTGAATCTTTTAGGTGGAAGAGACCCTTAAGGTCATCGAGCCCAGCTGTTAGCCCAGCACTGCCAGGCCCCCTCAGCACCACAGCTTTTGTATCTAGGGGTGGTGACTCCAGCACTGCCCTGGGCAGCCTGTTCAGCAGCATAGGAAGGACCTGTTTGAAGCACAGCAAAGAGCTGTCACCTTCCTTTCTGCTCTTCACTGGCTGTAATCGAGCCGGAGGGAAAGCTGGGCTTGTCTGTGCAGTGCATGCTGAGATGTGGTACCTGGAGCTGGCCCTGTCTCAACACCCTTCTGCCTCTTACTCAATGCAAGACTCCAGGCTGGGTTAATTGCTGCACAGAAACCTGCAGCTGTGGTCCAAATACTTCTGCCCAGCAGAGACTCCCTCCAAGGCACGCAGGCAGCACTGCACTTCCACCAAACCCAGGCTCATCTCTGGCTGCATGTTCTCCAGCACCTGCAAAACCAGACAGAGACTGAGAGGTTCAGCTCTACCAAAGGGACCAGCAGCCCAGGGGAACCTCTGTGGGGAAATGTTACCTCTTTTTCCCTCTTTCTCTGGCCTTCAAGAGAAGTGAGAGCCTACAGCGATGATAGGGTGGCACAGAAAGTCATTTTGAAGTGTAAGGACTGCAGCTGCCACTGGTTTCCTGAGGGCTGGGAGGGCTTCTGGTGGCACTGGGGGTGTGGCAGGGAAGGTATCAGGAAGAGCACAGAAAAGCAGAGGTGCTTGGAAGGTCCAAGTGAAGGCATTACCCCACCCACTTCTCAGGATGCCACTGATGCAGCCAGGTCTGCATTTTTGGGCCCTGTTCTGGTGCCACTGCTTTGCCTGTGTAACACCTGAGGTCTGAGGGCACACTTTAGGACAAGCTGATAGAGCTAGCATCAGTGACAGCCTAGCCAAGGGGGCAGATGGACATTTGTCATCAGAGGTTCTCTGATGCTCAGGAGCAGATTCATCTGCTGAGGAGGCTGGAAGGAAAGTCTGATGAGGAGAGGCTGAGGGAGCTGGAGGTGTTCAGCCTGGAGAAGAGGAGACTTAGAGGGGGCCTCAGCACCCTCTACAACTACCTGGAGGGAAGTTGTAGTCAGGTGGGGGTCAGGCTCTTCTCCCAGGCAACTTGTGACAGGATAAGAGGGCATGGTCTGAAGGTTTAAGTTGGATATTAGGAAGCACTTCCTGACAGAAAGGTGATTAGGCACTGGAATGGGCTGCCCAGGGAGGTGGTGGAGTCACCATCCCTGGAGGGCTTTAAGGAAAGATTGGCTGTGGCACTTGGTGACTTGCTTTAGCTGATGTGGTGCTGCTAGGTCATAGGCTGCACTGGATGATCTCAGAGGTCTGTTCCAGCCTCAGTGGTTCTGTGACTCTGTCTCTCCACAGCCAGCCACCCTAGCACGTGGTAAGCCAGGCAAGCATCACCCCCATGCAGGCTGCACTCCATGTACAGTGCCTGTCACCTCCAGCAGAGCAGAGGTTCTCCTGTAGATGGGCAGGTATGCTCCTAACAATGGAGACTTGGCAGGGGCTGTCAGCAGCTGCTGGTGAGTTGGTTCCCACGAATCAGCTGACATTAGTGCTTACATTCTGAATCACAGAATGGAAGGGGCCATGAAGATCATCTGCTTCTAAGCCCCCTGCCATGGGCAGAGACATCTCCCTTGCCCGAGGTGGTGGTGGAAGTCCTGTCCCTGAAGGTGTTTAAGGCCAGGCTAGATGAGGCTCTAGACAGCCTGATCTAGTGTGAGGTGTCCCTGCCCATGGCAGGGGGGTTGGAACTACATGATCCTTGTGGTCCCTTCCAACCCTGACTGATTCTATGACTCTATGATCTTCCACTAGAGAAGGTTGCTCAAAGCTCCATCCATCCTGGCTTGGAATGCTTCCAGGGATGAGGCACCCACAACTCCTCCCTGATCTTTTAAATATACCTTTTTTTTTTCTTCCCCTGATTTTGATTTTTTTCCATTTAGTTCCTCCAGGTGCCACATCCCTGGAACCATTCCAGTTCAGGTTGTTTGGAGCCCTGTGCATCCTGTTCTAGTTGAACAACGGATGTAAGCTGCAGCACAGAGGGTTCCACCTCAACCCAAGGGGGAACTTCTTTACTGTAAGGGCCCCAGAGCACTGGAACAAGCTGCCCAGAGAGGTTGTAGAGTTTCTTTCTCTGGAACCTTTTAAGACCTGTCTGGATGTGTTGCTGTGTGACCTGGGCTAGATAGTGTGGTCCTGCTCTGGCAGGGGTGTTGGAATCAGTGATCTCTTTGGGTCCCTTCCAATCCCTGGCATCCTATGATCCTGTGTGTGATCCTGGGAAGGTGTCCATGCTGATAACAGGGGATTTGTACTAAATGACTTTTGAAGGTCCTTTCCACCCCAAACCATTCTATGATTGCATGATTCTATGCATACAGACACCTAAACACCCAAATTCTGTCTCATTTACTTGCTGCAGTTGACTTGGCCCCAACAGATACCATAGAATCATAGAATCAAGCAGGTTGGAAGAGACCTCCAAGATCATCCAGTCCAACCTAGCACCCAGCCCTAGACAGTCAACCAGACCATGGCACTAAGTGTCCCAGCCAGTCCTTTCTTGAACACCTCCAGGGACGGTGACTCCACCACCTCCCTGGGCAGCCCATTCCAATGCCAATCACTCTCTCTGCCAGGAACTTCCTCCTAACATCCATCCTGAACCTGCCCTGGCACACCTTGAGACTGTGTCCCCTTCTACTGTTGCTGGTTTCCTGGCAGAAGAGCCCAACCCCACCTGGCTACAGCCTCCCTTCAGGTAGCTGCAGACAGCAATGAGCTCTGCCCTGAGCCTCCTCTTCTGCAGGCTGCACACCCCCAGCTCCCTCAGCCTCTCCTCACAGGGCTCTGCTCCAGGCCCCTCCCCACCCTTGCTGCCCTTCTCTGGACACCTTCCAGCACCTCAACATCTCTCTTGAATTGAGGAGCCCAGAACTGGACACAGCACTCAAGGTGTGGCCTGAGCAGTGCTGAGTACAGGGGCAGAAGAACCTCCCTTGTCCTGCTGGCCACACTGCTCCTGAGCCAGCCCAGGATGCCATTGGCTCTGCTGCCCACCTGGGCACACTGCTGCCTCATCTTCAGCTATTATCCACCAGCACCCCCAGGTCCCTTTCTTCCTGGCTGCTCTCAGCCACTCTGTCCCCAGCTTTTCTCCAAACCTGCCATGCAGACTATTGCCCACAGCACTTGCACCTTGGCTGCCCCGGGGGCTCTCACCTCATCTCACTGGCTCCCTGTCACTGTTGCACCTTCAGAGCTTGCTGCTTCAACAAAGCTGAGCGTTAAGGGTGGTGCAGAGCAGCTCTGGTGTCAGTAGTCTCTCTGTTAAAAGGGGGAAGGAAAGGTCCCTGCCAGCCTGCCCTGGGCTGCAGCTGGGTGGCATTCCTATTGTTTACAGTGTGTATATAAGTGTACATTTTCTTTAGCAGACATGGGAATTTTTTATGTATAGATTTTTATTTTTCATCCCCTCCTCTCCTCTCCTCCTTCCTTCCCTCCCTCCTTTCCTCCTCCCCACCCCCAACAAAGATGTATTTATTAGCCAGAGTATTTCTGTTTTTGTGAGTCGAGTTCTGTCAGATTGATGTAAGCTCTGTGGAACAGGATGCACAGGTTTGGGGTTTGTTTGTACCAAATACATGCACAAACCTGGCTGAATGGCTGCTGAGAGTCACTGCTGGTCATTGAAACAAGGGAGGGAAGAGGGAGGGGAGAAGGGAATGAGGGAGGAAGAAAAGTATGTACTGGACCTGCTCAACTGGGTCCAGAAAAGACCACAGAGGTGATCTGGGTGGGTGGACAAGCTGGAGAAGTGGAGCTGTGTGTACCAAATACATGCACAAACCTGGCTGGAAGGCTGCTGAGAGTCACTGCTGGTTGTTGAAAGAAGGGAGGGAGGGAGGGAGGGAGGGAGGGAGGGAGGGAGGGAGGGAGGGAGGGAGGGAGGGAGGGAGGGAGGGAGGGAGGGAGAGAGGGAAGGAAGGAGGGAGGAAGAAAAGTGTGTACATTACCCACTGTGGTTTGTTGGTCAGACTTTGACAGAGAAGACATGGACCTGCTCAACTGGCTCCAGAGAAGACCACAGAGGTGATCAGAGTGGGTGGACAAGCTGGAGAAGTGGAGCTGTGTGTACCAAATACATGCATCAACCTGGCTGAAAGGCTGCTGAGAGTCACTGCTGGTTGTTGAAACAAGGGAGGCAGGGAGGGAGGGAGAGAGGGAAGGAAGGAGAAAGAAAATGATGTGTTGTGGCTTTTGGTCAGACTTTGAAAGAGAAGACATGGGCCTGCTCAACCAGGTCCAGAGAAGACCACAGAGGTGATCAGGGTGGGTGGACAAGCTGAAGAAGTGGAGCTGTGTGTACCGACTGCATGCACAAGCCTGGCTGAAAGGCTGCTGAGAGTCACTGCTGGTCATTGAAACAAGGGAGGGAAGGAGGGAGGGAGAAAGAGAAGGAAGGAAGGAAGGAAGGAAGGAAGGAAGGAAGGAAGGAAGGAAGGAAGGAAGGAAGGAAGGAAGGAAGGAAGGAAGGAAGGAAGGAAGGAAGGAAGGAAGGAAGGAAGGAAGGAAGGAAGGAAGGAAGGAAGGAAGGAAGGAAGGAAGGAAGGAAGGAAGGAAGGAAGAAAAGTATGTACATTATCCACTGTGGTTTTTGTTCAGACTTTGACAGAGAAGACATGGACCTGCTCAAACGGGTCCAGAGAAGACCACAGAGGTGATCAGGGCAGGTGGACAAGCTGGAGAAGTGGAGCTGTGTGAATCTTAGGAGGTTCAACAAGGTCAAGTTCTGCGCAGGGATCAGGGCAACCTCCGGTATCAACACAGGCTGGAGAATGAAGGGTTGGAGAGCAGCCCTGTGGAGGAGGAATTTGGGCTGCTGATGGATCCAAAGCTGGGCATGAGCTGGCACTGAGCTCTGTCCTGGGCTGATCCCCAGCAGTGTGGGCAGCAGGGGCAGGGAGGGGATTCTGCCCCTCCGCTGAGCTCTGCTGAGACCTCACCTGCAGTGCTGGGTTCAGCTCTGGAGTGCTCAGCACAGCGCAGACAGGGACCTGTTGGAGCGGGGCTGGAGGACACCACAGCAATGCTGAGAGGGCTGGAAGGGCTCTGCTGTGAGGCCAGGCTGAGAGAGTTGTTGAGTCTGGAGAAGAGAAGGCTCCAGGGAGACCTTCTGGTAGCCTTTCAGTGCTTAAAGGGACTTACAGGAAAGACAGAGAGAGTGATTGGCATGGGAATGGGCTGCCCAGGGAGGTGAAGTCACCATCCCTGGAGGTGTTGGAGCAAAGCCTGGATGAGGCACTTAGTGCCATGGTCTGCTTGACTGGCTAGGGCTGGGTGCTAGGTTGGACTGGATGAGCTTGGAGGTCTCTTCCAACCTGCTTGATTGTATGGAGAGGGACTCTCAATCAGGGAGTGTAGTGCTAGGGCAAGGGGTGATGATTTAAAATGAAAAGAGGGAGATTTAGATTGGATATTGGGAAGAAATTCTTCCCTGTGAGGGTACTGAGACACAGGAACAGAGAGGTGGTGGAAACTCCAGCTCTGAAAGGGTTCAAAGCTATGTTGGACATGGCTCTGAGGAACACTAGTCAAAAGTGTCCCTGCTGGAGGCAGGAGGGCTGGACTGGATGATCTTTAGGTCCCTTCCAGCCCAAGCCATTCTATGAGTCTGTGACCTTTTGGGAATTTCACAAGGATAATCACTCCCACCTGCAGGAATTCATGATGAAAACAAAGCAGAAGAGGATGTCCTCAACTTTATTCCATGCAGGGAGCTTCCATCAGCCATATCCTCTCCCAGATGGATCACAGCAGCACCCAGTCCCTACAATATCCTGGGAGACTGAGTCCTGCCAAGAGGGTGGGAAGCAGAAGCTGGAGGCAGCAGCATATCTTGGAGTCTCCTGAGGCTGAAGTAAAAGGGTTTAGAGCAAAATGTTCAGATCTGTTCTGCTTAATACACCAAATTTAGCCAACTTTTAAGAGTTGGTGTGTCCAGTGCTGGGAGTTAATAGGTGTCCTGGGGGTTGGAAGGTAGTGTGTGGGCATCAGAAATAACTTTTATGCATGTTCTGGAAACTCCATCTCCCATTCCTTATCCCCAGCACTCTGATTCTATTTTCGCTACACAGCCTAAAGCATGTTTTACTCAGCCTGGAGAGTGCTGGACTTGATGCACTTCCCTCCTTCAGCTTCAGAAAGGCTGAAGTAAGGCAGCAGACTCTGTCCATGATAGGTCAAGCTGAGCAATGCTAAAAATCTCACTAAGGCTTTAGAGTTTGGCATTTTCACCAAAACATCAAAGTCTGGCCCAGCTCCTGTGCTGAATTTGTATTGTTGTACTTACAGAATCACAGAATCATGGAATCAAGCAGGTGGGAAGAGAGCTCCAAGCTCATCCACTCCAACCTAGCACCCAGCCCTAGACAGTCAACCAGACCATGGCACTAAGTGCCTCAGCCAGGCTTGGCTTCAACACCTCCAGGCATGGCAACTCCACCACCTCCCTGGGCAGCCCATTCCAATGCCAATCACTCTCTCTGCCAACAACTTCCTCCTAACATCCATCCTGAACCGGCCCTGGCACAACTTAAGGCTGTGTCTCCTTGTTCTATTGCTGCTTGCCTGGCAGAAGAACCCAACCCCACCTGGCTACAGCCTCCCTGCAGGCAGCTGCAGAGAGCAATGAGCTCTGCCCTGAGCCTCCTCTTCTGCAGGCTGCACACCCCCAGCTCCCTCAGCCTCTCCTCACAGGGCTGTGCTCCAGGCCCCTCACCAGCTTTGTTGCCCTTCTCTGGACACCTTCCAGCACCTCAACATCTCTCTTGAATTGAGGAGCCCAGAACTGGGCACAGCACTCAAGGTGTGGCCTGAGCAGTGCTGAGCACAGGGGCAGAAGAACCTCCCTTGTCCTGCTGCCCACACTGCCCCTGAGCCAGCCCAGGATGCCATTGGCTCTGCTGCCCACCTGGGCACACTGCTGCCTCATCTTCAGCTACTCTCTACCAGCACCCCCAGCTCCCTCTCTGCCTGGCTGCTCTCAGCCACTCTGTCCCCAGCCTGTAGTGCTGCCTGGGGTTGTTGTGGCCAAAGTGCAGAACCCTGCACTTGGCCTTGTTCAGTCTCATCCCATTGGCCTCTGCCCACCCATCCAGCCTGGCCAGGTCCCTCTGCAGGACTCTGCTACTCTCCAACAGCTCCACAGCTGCTCCTAGCTTGGTGTCATCTGCAAACTTACTGATGCTGGACTCAGTCCCCTGGTCCAGATCATCAATAAAGATGTTGATCAGCAGCACAGGCAGGAGCAGGCTGTGACCTGTTTGTCCAGGACACTGCACAAACAGCATCTCCCAGGGCCTGCATTTCCAAGCTGGGAGCCAGGAGACTCAACACCATTTGGGAACACAAAAAGCATTTGGGTGGATAAGGGAGAAATTTCACCCCAAATGGTAGCCTCCTGTGGATTCCTCTCAGCTCCCTCCAAAACACAAATGAATTATCACCAGCTAGAAACAAATTGCTGAGGACTGAAAGGGAAACTTCCCATTAGACCTGGAAAATAAAAGGGCTGCACTCAGAAGCATCTTGACATAGCCTGAGCCACACCTATGCTAATAGATCTTCACCAGCCCCCCCCCCCCAGTGGGGGCACAAAATGAGCTGTTTATTGTAACTGCAGCTTATGACACACACCTTGCTTGTGCTCTCTCTGTGTGCACACAGCTCCTCAGCAGAACTTCGTTTTCCTCTCCCTTTCTCAGTTCCCCCTAGCTTCTCCCCATCCTTTTCTCTCTGGAAAGTGTTGCTTTCAAGCAAAACAAGAGAGCTGCTCAGCTGGAAAAGGGCAGAGGTGGGCTCATGGGGGTACCACACCTGCATCTTCTTTGTCCCTAATCATCTGTGCCATTGGTTGCTGATGAAGTGCACAGCTTCATTTCTCTTCACCTTCCTTCTTAATGGCTTAAGGAGAATCAAAGCCTAGAACCAGCTCTGGAGTGCACAGCACAGACAGGGACCTGTTGGAGTGGGGCCAGAGGAGGCCATAGCCATGCTGGGAGGGCTGGAAGGGTTCTGCTTTGAGGCCAGGCTGAGAGAGTTGGGGTTGTTGAGCTTGGAGAAGAGAAGGCTCCAGGGAGACCTTCTGGTGGCCTTTCAGTGCTTAAAGGGACCTGCAGGAAATGCAACAAGGGCAAGTGTAGAGTCTTGCACCTGGGCAAGAACAACCCCTGGGAGCAGGATAGGTTGGGGACTGATCTGCTGGAAGGCAGCAAAGAGGAGAAGGATCTGGATGTCTTAGTTGATGAGAGGTTGACCATGAGCCAGCAGTGTGCTCCCATGGCTAGAAGGACCAGTACCATTCTGGGGTGGATTAGAAGGGCTGTGGGTAGTAGGTCAAGAGAGGTTCTCCTGCCCCTCTACTCTGCCCTAGTGAGGCTGCCTCTGGAGTACTGTGTCCAGTTCTGGGCCCTGCAGTTCAAGGACATAAAACTGCTTGAGAGAGTCCAGCACAGAGCCACAAAGATGCTGAAGGGAATGGAACAGCTCTGTTATGAAGAGAGCCTGAGGGAGCTGGGGCTGTGCTGCTTGGAGAGGAGGAGCCTGAGGGCTGACCTCATCAGTGTTGATAAAGATGTAAAGGTGAGTGCCAGGAGGCTGGAGCCAGGCTCTGCTCAGTGATCCCCAACGACAGGACAAGGGGCAATGGTGGAAGCTGAGGCATAGGAAGTTCCATGGAAACATGAAGAGGATTTTTTCCCTGTGAGGGTGACAGAACCCTGGAACAGGCTGCCCAGGGGGGCTGTGGAGTCTTCCTCTCTGGAGATATTCACAACCCACCTGGATGTGTTCCTGTGTGATCTGCTTTAGGTGCTCCTGCTCTGGCAGGGGGGTTGGACTGGATGAGCTTTGGAGGTCCCTTCCAGCCTCTGACATTCTGTCATTCTGTGATTCTATGATACAGGAGAGATGGGGAGGGGCTCTTTATCGGGGAGTGTTGTGATAGGATGGGGGTGATGGTTTGAAACTGAGGGAGTGCAAAGTCAGATTAGATAGGAGGAAGAAACTCTTCCCTGTGAAGGTAGTGAGACACTGGAACAGGTTGTCCAGAAAGGTTGTGGGTGTCTCATTCCTGGGAGTGTTCAAAGCCAGGCTGGATGGGGCTCTGAGCAGCCTGATTGAGGGGCAAGTGTCCTCCCTGTGGCAGGGGTGATCTGTAGGGTCCATCCAACCCAAAGCAGTCTGTGAGCTGTGAAACAGAACTGTGTCTCAGCTACAGTGACAAATGCACACAGGTCCAGATAATTTAAGGAGCATTTTATCCACATCCACTCTTTCCACCTGCCTCTGACCTGCTGTTATCTCTTCTGGCTCCCTCCATACTCCTCTGCCCCTCATTTCTGTGCAGATTATCTGAGAGGAGAAGTTATCTGATGGTGGAGATCCCCCAGCACCCTGCTTCATTAAGTGAAGCTTTGTTCTGTCTCAAATATAGCTTTTTCAATCCCAAAACATCCTCTGATGTCCAGGCCAGAAGTAGGTTTGGCCAGAAGAGCTGCTGTGAGAGCCACACACAGTACTCTGGCTGGCTGCATTGTCTCCAGACGTATCACAGTATCACAGTATCACCAAGGTTGGAAGAGACCTCACAGATCATCAAGTCCAACCCTTTACCACAGAGCTCAAGGCCAGACCATGGCACCAAGTGCCACGTCCAGTCCTGCCTTGAACAGCTCCAGGGACGGCGACTCCACCACCTCCCCGGGCAGCCCATTCCAGTGTCCAATGACTCTCTCAGGGAAGAACTTTCTCCTCACCTCCAGCCTAAATCTCCCCTGGCACAGCCTGAGGCTGTGTCCTCTCGTTCTGGTGCTGGCCACCTGAGAGAAGAGAGCAACCTCCTCCTGGCCACAACCACCCTTCAGGTAGTTGTAGACAGCAATAAGGTCTGCCCTGAGCCTCCTCTTCTCCAGGCTAACCAATCCCAGCTCCCTCAGCCTCTCCTCGTAGGGCTGTGCTCAAGGCCTCTCCCCAGCCTCGTTGCCCTTCTCTGGACACGCTCAAGCATCTCAATGTCCCTCCTAAACTGGGGGGCCCAGAACTGAACACAGCACTCAAGGTGTGGTCTAAGCAGTGCAGAGTACAGGGGCAGAATGACCTCCCTGCTCCTGCTGGCCACACCATTGCTGATGCAGGCCAGGATGCCACTGGCTCTCTTGCCCACCTGGGCACACTGCTGGCTCATGTTCAGGCAGGTATCAATCAGCACCCCCAGATCCCTCTCTGTCTGGCTGCTCTCCAGCCACTCCGACCCCAGCCTGGATCTCTGCATGGGGTTGTTGTGGCCAAAGTGCAGCACCCTGCACTTGGAGCTATTGAAGCCATCCCATTGGCCTCTGCCCATCTGTCCAGGCGGTCAAGGTCCCGCTGCAGAGCCCTTCTGCCCTCCAACTCAGTCACATCTGCCCCCAGCTTAGTGTCATCTGCAAACTTGCTGATGACTGACTCGATGCCCTCATCAATGAAGATGTTAAAGAGGATGGGGCCCAGCACAGACTCAAGCAGCAGAGATGCTGGACCTAAAATTAATCCTTGTCTGAAAAGGTGTTAGGAGAAAATTCTGCCCTTCCTCCATGCCAGTTGTGCTGAAAGCCTGCCCCACTTAGAGCCAATTGTGTGCAGCAGGCAGCCTGATAGTCCTGGTCTGTGTGGGTGGCAATGGTTTTTGCTCTCTAAAAGTCACAGCAGAAAGGTTTCTGTTGTCAAACAGCTGTGGAAAACCACCTGGCCCTCCCAGAGGTCCCATCAGAAGGCTGCTACGTGGAAATTAAATGGGGCTTTTAATCAAGTGATTAATCAATCTAATCAAAGGCTCAGCTGCTGTCCTCTCCTTGAGCACTGTGGTGTCCAGAAACGCGAGGAAGGTCTCTCTCTGCCCGTGGCAAGGGCGTTGGAGCCTTGAGGTCCCTTCCAACCTTCTGTGATTCCAAGGTAGCACAAAGCCACTGCCTCAGCCAGCAGATGTCCCTCCACGACTGCTGGAGGTTTGTAAACTCTGAGGTCAGCAAGGAGCAGGTTGGGACAGATCAGAGAGGGAAGAGGTGTGGAAGTGGAGAGGAGCTCAGGTGCTTGTGTAGGTCTCTTCTGTCCCCAGCAGGCAGGAGCAGCAGAATGGTTGTCATTGCAGAAGGGGGTAAAAACACAACCCATCCACCTGGGAAAGGCAGCAGGAGCAGGAAAGGGCAATGATTTGGGGGCATATTTATCAACACAAGCAAGACTAGGTGTTATCATAGAATCATAGAATCATAGAATCAACCAGGTTGGAAGAGACCTCCAAGATCATCGAGTCCAACCTATCACCCAGCCCTAGCCAGTCAACCAGACCATGGCACTAAGTGCCTCAGCCAGGCTTTTCTTGAACACCCCCAGGGACGGTGCCTCCACCACCTCCCTGGGCAGCCCATTCCAATGGGAAATCACTCTCTCTGTGAAGAACACAGAGTCCCAGTGTGGAGGGGTTTGGAGGAGCTCTCTGGAGATCATCTAGTCCCATCCCCCTGCTAAAGCAGGGTCACTCACAACAGCTTGCCCAAGAACACAGTGTCCAGGTGGAGTTGGTAGAGAAGGAGACTCCACAACCTCTCTGGGCAGCCTGCTTCAGGGCTCCAGCACCTTCAAACCAAAGAATTTTCTCTTCAGGGTGGTCTGAACACCCCCAGCTCAGAGAGAAAGCAGCAGTCTGGACTCTGGAGCTTGCTTACCTGCAAGCAGATGAAGTTTTCAGCACAGCTTCCAGTGAAGCAGGGCAGGAGGCTTTGTGATGCTGTTCCTGTACCAGTTTCCTGGAGGTGTAAGGCCCTCAGCTGGTGGCACTCAGCAAAGCACAGCTGCAGACCTTGCCACAGCAATGTTCCCGTTAGCAGGAGGGGTTTGTGCCCTCTCTCCTCACTCTGCTGTCATCCTCCACGCTCAGCCGTGCCACCCATCACGGCCCAAAGCCTCCCTGGGGCACCTGCCATCTCCTCCCGTCTTGCTGGCACCCTCCAGCTGAGCCCTCAGTCCCTGCCCAGCCAAACCCAAGATGCTGAGCTCTGCTCTTTGCAGTTTTAGCTTCATCTCCTGCCTTACAAATGGACTTCTCCAGCCCCTGACTCGTACCCTCTGCTGTTGCCCTGCCAAAAATCTTACACACTGGCCTCTGGCAGCCACCCTGGGCGGGGGCCACATTGCCCTGTGAGAAGCCTGATGCTGCTGCTTCTCCTCTGAGCACAGCTGCTGGCTTCACTGCTACTTTCACACCAACAGCACTCACCTCTTACACTCAGCTCCAACAACAGTGAGCCAAAGCACAAATCCAGGCAGAGAGAAGAGTGGTTCGAGAGTGGTCTGGAAGAGAAGGTTTTGGGGATGTCACTTCATAGAATCATAGAATCAAGCAGGTTGGAAGAGAGCTCCAACACCATCCAGGCCAGCCTAGCACCCAGCCCTGGCCAATCAACCAGACCATGGCACTAAGTGCCTCAGCCAGGCTTGGCTTCAACACCTCCAGGCACGGTGACTCCACCACCTCCCTGGGCAGCCCATTCCAATGCCAATCACTCTCTCTGACAACAACTTCCTCCTAACATCCAGCCTAGACCTGCCCTGGCACAGCTTGAGACTGTGTCCCCTTCTTCTGTTGCTGCTTGCCTGGCAGAAGAGACCAACCCCACCTGGCTACAACCTCCCTTCAGGGAGTTGTAGACAGCAATGAGCTCTGCCCTGAGCCTCCTCTTCTGCAGGCTGCACACCCCCAGCTCCCTCAGCCTCTCCCCATAGGGTCTGTGTTTCCCACCGCTTCACGAAGGATCTCATCTGGACAGGACAAGGTTGGCATGGCTGCGTCAGAGCTCTTGGCTTCGCTCCGTTTCGTGCCAGCTGCTCCTCTCTTGTGGCCTCTAATGAGATGGCAGCAGTTCAGGAGGCCAGCAGCCCGTGGCTGTGTGACATCAACCTTCCTTTTGAGCTTGCAAGGGATTACAGCAGGGGAAGGGGGTGAGAGGCAGGGGCTGTGATCTCTGCTGTCCCTGTGCCTGAGGGAAATTCCCCTCCCGGTGCCCTTTCAGTGCTTAAAGAGACTGATCAGAAAGCTGGGGACAGACAGTATCACAGTATCACAGTGTCACCATGGTTGGAAGAGACCTCATAGACCATCAAGTCCAACCCTTTACCACAGAGCTCAAGGCCAGACCATGGCACCAAGTGCCACGTCCAGTCCTGCCTTGAACAGCTCCAGGGACGGCGACTCCACCACCTCCCCGGGCAGCCCATTCCAGTGTCCAATGACTCTCTCAGGGAAGAACTTTCTCCTCACCTCCAGCCTAAATCTCCCCTGGCACAGCCTGAGGCTGTGTCCTCTTGTTCTGGTGCTGGCCACCTGACATCTCAGCAGGGCCTGATGCGACAGGACAAGGAGTGATGGCTCCAAACGAAAAGGAGGTTCAGACCGGAGAGAAGGGTGGGTTCTCTGAGGATGGTGAGACCCTGGCACAGGCTGCAATAAGGTCGCCCCTCAAGCTGCAAACTAGACAAGTCCACAGCTTTGGTTTGTGCCAGAGCCCTGGGGATGTCTGTACAGCATCCCAGCCCGGTGGGGGTTGGAAGCAACCTCTGGAGATCGCACAGGATCGCCTCGATTAAACCACACACAGCACATCTAGACCGGGGGACATCTCAGCTCATCTCCAGCCCCACTCCCTGGGGACAAAACCCCCCTGCTGCCCGGGTCTGTGCTCAGCCCATGTCTCCAGAGCCCTGTGCCTGCAGCCAAACGCTTCCCGCAGCCGGTGCCCGCCCCATGCGAGACGCGGGCGCCACCAGGTGGCGGCAGAAAGCCACTGCCCTGCGGCTCCTGCCGCCCTGCCTCCCTGCCGCCCTGCCTCCCTGCGGCTCCTGCCGCCCTGCCGCCCTGCCGCTCCTGCCCCCCTGCCGCTCCTGCCCCCCTGCCGCTCCTGCCTCCCTGCCGCTCCTGCCCCCCTGCCGCTCCTGCCTCCCTGCCGCTCCTGCCTCCCTGCGGCTCCTGCCGCCCTGCCGCCCTGCCGCTCCTGCCGCTCCTGCCGCCCTGCCGCTCCTGCCGCTCCTGCCGCCCTGCCGCCCTGCCGCCCTGCCGCTCCTGCCTCCCTGCCGCCCTGCCGCCCTGCCGCTCCTGCCCCCCTGCCGCTCCTGCCGCTGCCGCTCCTGCCGCTCCTGCCTCCCTGCCGCCCTGCCGCCCTGCCGCTCCTGCCGCTCCTGCCCCTCTGCCGCTCCGCCGCTCCTGCCGCTCCTGCCGCCCTGCCGCTCCTGCCGCTCCTGCCTCCCTGCCGCCCTGCCGCTCCTGCCTCCCTGCCGCCCTGCCGCCCTGCCGCTCCTGCCGCTCCTGCCTCCCTGCCTCCCTGCCGCCCTGCCGCTCCTGCCGCTCCTGCCGCTCCTGCCGCTCCTGCCTCTCTGCCTCCCTGCCGCTCCTGCCTCCCTGCCGCTCCTGCCGCCCTGCCGCTCCTGCCGCTCCTGCCGCTCCTGCCGCTCCTGCCGCCCTGCCGCCCTGCCGCTCCTGCCGCTCCTGCCGCTCCTGCCGCTCCTGCCGCTCCTGCCGCTCCTGCCGCCCTGCCGCCCTGCCGCTCCTGCCGCTCCTGCCGCTCCTGCCGCTCCTGCCGCTCCTGCCCCCCTGCCGCTCCTGCCGCTCCTGCCTCCCTGCCGCTCCTGCCGCTCCTGCCGCTCCTGCCGCTCCTGCCTCCCTGCCGCTCCTGCCGCCCTGCCGCTCCTGCCGCTCCTGCCTCCCTGCCGCTCCTGCCCCCCTGCCGCTCCTGCCCCCCTGCCGCTCCTGCCGCTCTGCCGCTCCTGCCGCTCCTGCCTCCCTGCCGCTCCTGCCGCTCCTGCCGCTCCTGCCGCCCTGCTGCTCCTGCCGCCCTGCCGCCCCGCAGCCTGCATCGAAGTGTTGCTTCAATGTTTAGGTGGCAACGTGTCCTAACTTGTGCCTACTTCCCCTTGTCCTGTCACTGGCCACCACGTCTGGCCCCATCCTCTCACCCCCCACCCTTTAGCTCTTGCTGAGTGCTGCTCTGGTCCCCTCTCAGGCTGCTCTTGCCCAGGCTGACCCATTCCAGCTCTTCCAAACCTTCCTCCTCATGGAGACATTCCAGGTCCCTCAGAACCATAGAGTCACAGAATCAGTCAGGGTTGGAAGGGATCACAAGGAGCAGCCAGTCCCAACCCCCCTGCCATGCCCAGGGACACCCTACCCTAGAGCAGGCTGCACACAGCCTCACACAGCCTGGCCTCAAACACCTCCAGCCATGGGGCCTCAACCACCTCCCTGGGCAACCCATTCCAGCCTCTCACCACTCTCCTGCTCAACAACTTCCTCCTCACCTCTAGGCTGAGTCTCCCCACCTCCAGCTTTGCTCCATTCCCCCCCAGTCCTGGCACTCCCTGACAGTCTCAAAAGTCCCTCCCCAGCTTTTTTGTAGCTCCCTTCAGATCCTGGAAGACCACAAGAAGGTCACCTGGGAGCCTCCTCTTCTCCAGCCTGCACAGCCCCAACTCTTTCAGTCTGTGCTCACAGCAGAGCTGCTGCAGCCTCTTTGTGGCTTCTTCCCTGTAAGGAACCTTTGTGGCTTCTTCCTGTGAGGAGCAGCTGAAAGAATAGGGCTTGTTCAGCCCGGACAAAAGGATGCCGAGAAGAAACCTACAAGCCCCTGAAATGAGGCTGGAACCAGGTGGGGGTTGGTCTCTTCTCCAACCTGGTGCAACTCAAAAAGAAAACAGCCTCAAGTTGCACCAGAAGAGGTTTACTTTGGACATGAGAAGCAAGTTCTTCCCAAAAGGGTTGTCAAGGCCTGGAACAGGCTGCCCAGTGACTGAAAAGCTGTGTAGATGTGGTGCTGAGGGGCATGGTTCAGCACCAGCCTCGGTAGAGTTGTGCCGGGGAAAGTCTAGGCTGGATGTTAGGAGGAAGTAGTTGGCAGAGGGAGTGATTGGCACTGGAATGGGCTGCCCAGGGAGGTGGTGGAGTTACTGTCCCTGCAGGTCTTCAAGCAAAGCCTGGCTGAGGCACTTAGTGCCATGGTCTGGTTGATTGGATAGGGCTGGGTGCTAGGTTGGACTGGATGAGCTTGGAGGTCTCTTCCAACCTGGTTGATTCTATGATGATTCTATGATAATTGTTGGACTTAATGACCCTAAAGGTCTTTTTTGAACTAAGTATTTCCATGATCATTTGATTCCCCCAAAGTTAACCTTTTTTTGTTAACTTCTCCCATTTCCTCACTTCTGTCACCAGTTTTCCCATCACTTTTGAATGCATTTTCAAGCAGTTCTAATTGGCCACCATCAGAGGTGTCACTGCCAGAGGGGCTTCTCAGCTGAACAGATGCTCTCCAGAGCACACAAGGAGGAGTTGGCAGACTCAGAACCAACCTTGGCAGATATTCCTTATGCTGGGCACTGCTGTTTAGTCTTCTCCCAGTTCAGTAGCACTGGAATCTCATCCCCGAGGCCTCTCTGAAAGCTCTGGAGCCTTCAGCACAGCAGAAATTGGAGCAGGGCCAGGGGAGGCCACAGCAATGATGTAAGGGCTGGAAGCCCTCTGCTGAGAGAGTTGGGATTGCTCAGAGACCTTCTGGTGGCCTTACAGTACTTGAAGGGAGCCACAGGACAGATAGGGAGGGACTCTTTATTGGGGAGTGTTGTGATAGGATGGGGGTGATGGTTTGAAACTAAAAGAGGAAGGTTCAGACTGGAGGGAAGGATAGGGCTGGGTGCTAGGTTGGACTGGATGAGGAGGTCTCTTCCAGCCTGTCTGATTCTATGACTCTATGATTTAAGTGTTTTGTGCTGAGGCTGGTGAGACCCTGGCCCAGGTTTCCCAGAGAGGTGGTAGATGCCCCCTCCCTAGAACCATCCCAGCTCGGGTTGTCTGGGGCTGTGAGCAACCTGCTCTAGTTGCAGATGTCCCTGCTGACTGCAGGGGGGGCTGGTCTAGATGATTTTTAAAGGTCCTTTCCAACCCAAACCCTTCTGTCACTTTGTGAACACCTCTCTTTTTGGACTGTTGAATGAAAGAGCTGCAAGTTACTGAGTGAAATCTTCTGGAGGTTGAGCAGCTTGATCTAGCTGGGGATGTTCCCTGCTGACTGCAGTGGAGTTGGACTGGATGACATTGAAAGTTTCCTTCTCACCCAAAACATTAGGTGATTCTATGAGTTCATGATGCTGTGATTCTATGATTCTGATTCTCTTCTCTCCTCCTCTGTTTATCAGAGTCAGTTGCACCAACATTTAGTGACCAGATAACTAGCCAGAGATTTGATTCTGAGCTTTTACAGCCACCTGTGCCTCGGGTTACACTGAGATGTTACCAAATCTCTCTTTATGAGCTGCAAGTTATCGAGTGAAGTCTTCAGGAAGTTCCCAAGGCTTTTTATTACAACATTTATTTCAGTCTAGAAGGCACTTACAATACAGAAAGGAAATAAACATAAAAATGAGAGGCACCAAAAGTTGAGTTGGAATTAAGAAGACAAAATTAGCCAGACAAAAAAGGAGAACCCTTCCCCATTAGCAGGACATCACACAGAAATGAAGCTAGTGGAGGCTAAGGGTTTGGTTTTTTAACAGTTAGGTCATTTTTTTCTGTTGTTGTTTAATAGAAAACAAAAACAAAGATAAAAGCTGTTCTACTGTGAACTGAACTGAAACAAACCAACCAACCCAGAAAGTAAAAGAACCCCTCCAGAGAGCTGTCCAGGGCGAGGGGGTTGGTGGCGTTGGCAATCGCTGGGTCCTTCAGTTGCGGCCCTGCAGCAGGTCCTGGTACATCTCGATGAGGTGAGCAGCCTCTCTCTGCCCGGAGAGCACAGCACCGTGGGTGGTGGAGTAATACTTCCTGTGAGTGGCCTCTCCAGAGAACAGCACCTGCATGGGCTGGGGGGAAAGAAGAGCAGAGCTGCTCAGCAGCGCTCACTGGACAGCAGCTGCCAGCAGGAGACAAAGGCAAGATGTAACAGTCAGAAAGTAGACAATTCCTTAGAGCCCCCTAACCAAATGGAAGTCAGTGGGAATTAATAGTAGCTTGGCAAAGCATGAAGGCAGTCCTCCCACACAGAGCCTTTGACATTAGGTTTGAGCCTGGGCAGCCCATTCCAGTGCCAATCACTCTCTCTGACAACAACTTCCTCCTAGCATCCAGCCTAGACCTCCCCCGGCACAGCTTGAGACTGTGTCCCCTTGTCCTGCTGCTGGTTGCCTGGCAGAAGAGACCAACCCCACCTGGCTACAGCCTCCCTTCAGGGAGTTGTAGACAGCAATGAGGTCACCCCTGAGCCTCCTCTTCTGCAGGCTGCACACCCCCAGCTCCCTCAGCCTCTCCTTACAGGGCTGTGCTCCAGGCCCCTCACCAGCTTTGTTGCCCTTCTCTAGACATGTTCCAGCACCTCAACATCTCTCTTGAATTGAGGAGCCCACAGAATCACAGAATCAGCCAGGTTGGAAGAGACCTCCAAGATCATCCAGTCCAACCAATCTCCCAGCCCTATCCAGTCAACTAGACAGTCCCAGAACTGGACACAGGACTCAAGGTGTGACCTGCCCAGTGCTGAGTAAGCTAGATGGCTTTTGAGTCTCTCTAGGGATAGGGATTGAGGCTAACTGGAATATTTTACTGACTGAAATTAAATCCTTAGCTGTGAGAAGAGAGAAAAAAAACCCAACATCAGTAGCCAATACTCCTCATTTTTCTGCTGAGAGATGCAACCAGTCAGAACAGAGCTAAGACACTCACTTCTCACACACTGCTCAGCTCTCATTTTGGTTCCTTCTTTCTGGTGGTCTGGTCTCTGTGGCTGCCTCTGCCTTAACTCTAATTTAACCTAACCCTTTTCCCTCTAACCTCCTTGTTGTCTTTTTGACATCTCACCTCAGATCTCTCCAGATTTATCACATGGGTTGATCTGGTTATTTCTGGGGGAAAGAGGAAAGGGGGGAGGAGGTTTGGATTGGGAGCCCTCCAGGCAATCTGATTGTTCAGGGAAGGGTACCATGTTTCTGTGTTACTTTAACCTGTATATGACTGTAAATATTGTGTCTATAGCTGCTTGTAAATTGTGCCAAGCTGTAAATGCAGCTTCATTCCTTAACTTCCATCTGGCTGAGTCTAGTCTGGGTGATTTCATCCTGTGTGGGGGACAGGTAACTCCCAAACCATCGCAAGACTAAAGTTTCTGTGCCGTCCCTACCAGGTGACAGCAGTGGCTTTAGGGTGTTGGCTCTCCAAGTCCTGCTGTGGTGCACCACAGGGATGGGCACAGCACATGGGTGACAAGAGATATGAGCAAGGAAAAGGTACTTAGATGTTAGACACTGGAACAGGTTGTCCAGGCTGTGGGTGACCCATCCCTGAAAGTCTTCAAAGCCAGGCTGGACAGGGCTGTGAGCAGCCTGATCTAGTGGAAGATGTCCCTGCTGGCTGCAGGGGGAAGTGGAATTTGATGATCTTTAAAGGTCCCTTCCAACCCAAACCATGCCATGATTGTCTGATTTCTGTGCTGAACAGCATTATGTGGTGGGGTCAGGCTCTGGATGGAGGAGATGGACTGGACAGATACTTGGAGATGTAAGTTCATCAGGGATTGTCTTTGGATTTGGCCAGCTAACCCTGAAGGACAGGCTGAGTTTGGTTTAATACCACAGGCTCACAGGATGTTAGGGGTCGGAAGGGACCCAAGGAGATCATTGAGTCCAACCCCCCTGCCAGAGCAGGACAATGCTATCTAATACAGATCACAGAGGAAAGATGTTACTCCTCTTCAGGTGAGCTTGGTAACTATCTCCATGTGTGCTACTGCTCTCCATGCTGCATTCAGAAAGCAAAGGTAGTGTCTGAGGGGCAGATTTATTGTCTCCTGCCAACACTTGGGGCCACCACTGAAGGACTGGGCCTCTCTCAGCCAGCACAGAAAGATTTCCTGATGTGCCACTCTGACACACTCAGACCAAGCCATTAGCTGGGGTCATGCAGGCCATGGTTTAAAGCAGGAACTTGCTCTCCTAGGGAATTCTCAACTGGCCACTTAGGCTGGTGGTCTTTAGCCAGAGCCCAGCATTCCAAAAGCCACGCAGATGTCCAGCTCTTGATCATTTCAGAGAGATGGGATTCTCTGAGATGCTGGGATTCCAACGTGCAGGGAAAAGCCTGCCCACATCAGCTGTTCACACACTCCTGGAGGTCCAGCCAAGAGATTGTCTCTTCCAGTCTCCTCCCAGAAGCCTCAGCACCCGGTGGGGTGGTGCTGTCCCCAGCACAGAGCCCTGCTGGCCCATACTTACAGCAGTCTTGGAGCTCTCGGCGTAAGGCAGCGGCTTAGCGAGTTTCTCTACATCGGCCCCACTAGACCCAACCTGGGTGTAGGAGTAGGAGCCACGGAAGTTGGGATTGCTGCCCCAGGAGGAGCGCAGGATCCGGCGAGGTTTCGGAATGTTTGGATTCCCTGGGTGGAAAAGAGACAGAGAAGTGAGAAGTAGCAGTGCCTGGTGTGGAGCTGCACCCGTTCTGCTGCTCGCCAGTCACAGAGTCACCGCGCCTGGAAAAGACCTCAGCAAGTCCAACCATGAGCTAGCTCTGGCAGGGCCACTCCTACACCACATCCTCCAGCACCAGAGAATCATAGAACCAACCAGGTTGGAAGAGACCTCCAACATCATCCAGTCCAACCTAGCACCCAGCCCTGGCCACTCAACCAGACCATGGCACTAAGTGCCCCAGCCAGGCTTGGCTTCAACACCTCCAGGCACAGAGACCCCACCACCTCCCTGGGCAGCCCATTTCAGTGCCAATCACTCTCTCTGCCAACTACTTCCTCCTAACATCCAGCCTAGACCTCCCCTGACACAGCTTGAGACTGTGTCCCCTTGTTCTGTTGCTGGTTGCCTGGCAGAAGAGACCAACCCCACCTGGCTACAGCCTCCCTTCAGGGAGTTGTAGACAGCAATGAGCTCTGCCCTGAGCCTCCTCTGCTGCAGGCTGCACACCCCCAGCTCCCTCAGCCTCTCCTCACACGGCTGTGCTCCAGGCCCCTCACCAGCTTCATCACCCCTCTCTGGATATGTTCCAGTACCTCAACATCTCTCTGGAACTGAGGAGCCCAGAACTGGACACAGGACTCAAGGTGTGGCCTGACCAGTGCTGAGCACACTAGATGGCTTTTGAATCTCTCTAGGGATAGGTATTCAAACTTGGGCAGCCTGATCCAGTCTTTGAGAATCATTTTGGTGGAGAAGCTTTTCCTGAAGTCCAACCTAAACCTCCCCTGGTGCTTCTTGAGGCCATTTCCTCCTGCCCTATCACTTGTGAGTTGGGGAGAAGGGTCAAACACCCACCTACCTCTTTACAACCTCCTTCCAGCGAGTTGTAGAGAGTGAGAAGGTCTCTCTGCAGCCTCTTTTTCTCTAGGCTGAAACCCCCCAGTTCCCTCAGATGCTCCTCACCAGCCCTGATCTCCACACCCTTCACCAGCTTTGCTGCCCTTCTCTAGATCCAGCAAATGATCAGTGACAACAGAGCCTGGCAGAGCCTGCAGAGCAGAGGTCCTGCACCAGATCTCTTCTCTGTCACTGAGATGTGAGCACCTAGTTAAGAGCAATAGGATCCTTTTTAACACAGTGTCTTCCTGGAGTCCCTCATTTTGGGGAAGATCTTTAGAATGGTTGGACTGGATGACCTTGGAGATCTCTTCCAACCTGGTTGATTCCATTCTATGATTCTATGTTTGTGTTCCTGAGAGATTGGGCAGCTTCAGGGAACCCTGCACACAGTTTATTTGAACATAGAGAGATTTTCCTGGTCCCATCTGCCCCAGTGGTGAGCAAGGACATGATTCACCTCACCTAGGTGCTGACCTAGGTGCCCAGGCTAAAGTGCCTGCTTAGGCAGCCTCGTGAAAGTTGTGTGCCTCCACCAAGGAGATAAGGATGCCAGAAGGCAAACCCTCATTCTGTGGGCCCACAGGAAGACCACAGAAGGTGTTCAGAAGATGTTCAAAGCCTGCACTAACTCAGTCCAACTGCTCCTCAGTCGCTCCCCGCAAGCCCAGCAGATCCACTTTGTGGGGTGCACACTGTAGGGACAGAAGGCTTTTGAGGCTGGAAGTTGGGTTTCCAGATTGATGGAGGTTTTCCAACGCTAAGAAGATGTAGGAAGTAGAGGTGAGGGGCACCTGAGTGAAGCAGTGACAGGACAATCACCAACCACTGTCCTTATGGCAAAGCACAGGGATGCAGGACTGTGCCAAGGCAGCCCACCAGCGGGTGGCACAAGAGCCTCAGTCAGAACAGACACAGGGAGGGTCGCACACAGAGTCACAGAACAGTCTGGGTGGGAAGGGACCTCCAAAGGCCATCCAGTCCAACCCCTCTGCCATCAGCAACTAGAGCAGGTTGCTCAGAGCCCCACCCAACCTGACCTGGAATGGTTCTAGAGATGGAGAACCTTTTGCTGGGCTGGTTTGAAGCCATCTCAGTGTCACTGACCAAGATTTTGTTGGCATCCTGTGATCGTCTTTGGCTGGCTGGGGGAAGAATGAGGAGAGAGGACATGGAGAATCCTCTCTCTGGGGGAGAGCTGAAAGCCAGCCTTGAGGCAACCACACACAACCAGGTAAGGTTCAGCTCCTGCAGAAGCAGCAAGATAACTGACAGGTGTCTGCCTCTGGCATGGCTCCTGTGCCTGCTTCAGCCCTCGGCTCTGCAGCACATCAGCATCCTTACCCCACTTCACCCCGTGCAGATCAGGAGCTGCTTCCTTCCCTGTCTCAGCTCCTGGTTTCAGGAGGATGCTGTGTCAACCAGAAGGATGAGCACAAGGCTGAATGGGAGCAGAGGCTCCTGGGTGGCTTCCTGTGAGCACTTTCTAACCACCGACGCCCAGCTCAAAACATGGCAGAGCCCAGCAGATAAACACAGCCTGCAAACACACACATCCTACGACTGGGTGTTGTTTCAGGAGTAAGGACTGAGCACAACAAAGCCTCTGAAGCATGCTCCTCCTGGAATCTTCAAAGCAGGAATGCCTGGGATGGAAGTGACAAGCCCAAGGGAGTCTGAGAACAGGGAGCTCTCGGGTGCGTCACGGAAGGAAGTTATCCTGGTTTATTTTTAAGGGCTGTGGGAAAACCCAGGAGCAGGCACACACACCGTGGAAGCTGTTACACAACACCCCACCAAGGAGGGCCACAGCAGGCAGCCACCACGCTGCAGCACCCAGAAACAGCCCCACAAGGGGTGCTTGTTTCTCTGCAGTGGGCTGGTGGTGCCTCTTCCGCGGCTGGTGCATGTTATGGAGTCACAGAATGGAATCAGAGAAGCCTTCAGGTTGGAAAAGCCTTTTAGGATCATCCAGTCCAAACATTCTCTGACTCTACCAAGGCTTCTGCTAGGCCATGTCCCTCAGCATGTCCTTCCCTCTTTGAAACACCTCCAGGGACTGGGATTCAACCACCTCCCTGGGGAGTCTCTGCCAGTCCAAAGCTTGAGAACCCTTTCAGTCAAGAAGCTTCTTCCATTGCCTAACCTAAACCTCCCCTGCTGCAACTTGAGGCCATTTCCTCTTGTCCTACCACTTGTTACCAGGGAGAAGAAGCCAACCCCACCTGGCTCCAACCTCCTTTCAGGTTGTTGTAGAGAGACAGAAGGTCTCCCCTCAGCCTCCTTTTCATAGAATCATGGAATGGTTTAGGTTGGAAGGGACCCCAAAGGTCATCTAATCCAAACCCCTGGCCATAGGCAGGGACACCTCCCACTAGAACAGGTTGCTCAAGGCCTCATCCAGCCTGGCCTTGAACACCTCCAGGGAGGTTGTGGAGCACAGAATCACCCAATGTGCTCAGAAGGGAGCAGGTCTGCACTCACTGCCTTCTGCCCTCAGATACACATTGCTCAGCCAGTGATGGAACCAGAGCAAGATTTCTCACTGTTCAAAGGCATCCCACCAAAGCAGGTCTAGAGGACACTGGTTTCCAGCCATCCAGCTGTGGAAAGCAGGAATGTCAATGGTTCTTTGGCTAGAACAGCCCTGGGAGCTTTTCACAGCAAAGCCAGACCACAGAATGGCCCAGGTTGGAAGGGACCTCAGACATCATCTACTCCAACCCCTCTGCCATGGGCAAGAACACCTCTCAACTAGCCCAGGTTGCTCAGAGACCCATCCAGCCTAGCCTTGAACACCTCCAGGGAGGGGGCAGCCACAACCTCCAGGGGCAGCCTGTTCCAGAACCTCACTATCCTTGTCCTGAAGAACTTCTTCCTGAGACCCAGTCTAATCCTACTCTCCTTCAGCCTAGATCTATTCCCCCTTGTCCTGTCTCTATACACCCTTAAGAAAAGACCCACTGCAGCCTTCCTGTAGGATCCCTTTGGATATCAGAAGGCAATTCTAAGGTTCCCTCAGCACCTTCTCTTTCCCCAACTCCCTCAGCCTGTTCTCATCTTTGTGGCCTTCCTCTGGACTCACTCCAAGAGCTCTGTGTCCTTCTTATGCTGGGGAACACCAGAACTGGATGCAGTATTCAAAGTGAGGTCTCAGCAGAGTCAAGGGGCAGAATCCCTTCTCTTGCCCTGCAGCCCAGCACACAGCTGCCTTCTGGGCTGCATGAGAGCACTGCCAACTCATGAGGAGCTTCTCATCAACCAGCACCCCCAAGCCTCTTTCTTCAGGGCTACTCTCACCCACAGTACCAATCTGCACGTGAAAGTCAGGTCACAGAGGCAGATCATCTCCTGTCAGAGAGCAAATCCTCAGTGTGAGGAAACACAGAGTCTAAAAGAGTGGTTTTATCATTGGACTAACACTCTGAAGCCAAACCAAAGCCTCCACGAGCAATGAGCTGGGAGAACACAGGCAAAGATGGGAACCTACCTGGTAATGCATTCATCCTTTCATAGGAGAACAAGCAAGAGGAACATGGGGGATTTAATTCCCAGAACATGAAAGCTTCAGAAGGCAAAGTGAATATTAAAAGCTCACAGCAGCTCCTTTCATTACTGAATCCAAGGTTCTCCATACTCAGTGGAGAAAAGCTTCTTCAGAAGATGTGACAGAGCACCAAGTGAAGCCTGCAGGATCTGAAGCACTTTATGGAAGAGTCTGTCTTTCTGCTGAGCTTAGGAAATCCTAGCTTCCCAGCTCAGTTAGCTGACTTCCATGAAGTGGGGCAGTGGGGTCTGGTGGAGCTAATTGGGGCAGAGCAGTCCAACCTCTTTCAGAAATGACTACCAATAGATCACAGCCAGGAGCCTGCTTTGTCCCTCTCCAGCCCTTCTCCAGCTGCTCTGACACTCTCACAAACCAGATGAGTGGAGAAGACAGAGGGCTGAGCATGCTGCTGTTCTTTCAGCCTGCCTGGCACCTGGCCCAGATTACCCTTGAGATATTCACTGCTTCTGTGAACCTGCTGAGTGAAAACAGGAGCAAAGGTAGCAGAAGCACCCCAGCTACTTCAGCAAGGCCATCCTGCAAGGCCTGTGAAAAGCTTTTCTACACACAATACATTTTGAGAGCAGAAAGTAGAATAGGTCACCTTGTGCAGAGGGTGTTCCAAGAACAGGTTTTCTTTGCTGCTAGTTTCAAGCAGCTGAGAGGCCACCTCCCAGCTTCTGCACAAAATGTTCATTGCAGAGCCCTGGTAAATTCCATCTGAAATTCTCCAGGGTTAGATAACCCAGGATTAGCAGCAGGCTGAGGTAGAGCTCACACTGCTGAAGAGTCTGATAGACAGTGACCAGGTGCAGCATCAGCTGGAGCAGCAACTGCAGCACATACCACTGATCTCTTGCCAACAGATTTCCATCCTGGGAGGAGGAGAGGAACATCCAACACAGGCAAACAATATTAACAACGAGGGAGTCCAAGAAGGAAGAGGGAGAGTTCCAGACTGCCAAACTAAGAGAGTCCCAAAGAGCCAAATCCCCAGTGAGGAATCAAGGTGCTTTTCAAACCCAAAAAGAGGCCTCAAGCAAGAAAAGCTGCAGCAAACAAGGTTGTTTATCTGCTCTGGGAGCCATCAGCATGGGAACAACTTGGCCACACTGTCTCCTGCCACACTGCATGATTGAAGCAGTTGGCCTGCTGACGTCAGGAGGCAAGAAAGTGTGTGACTACTGACGTTGTAGGGACACCCAACACCACCAAAACCAAACAGCTCAGGAGGCAGGAGCTGCCCAGAGTCCAGCATTCACCCATTCACCTACTGCTCTGCAGGCTGCAGGGTAGCCAGGGGTTCATGGTCCAACAAACACAGCATCTAGCAAACCGAAACAAGGACTCGGGTATGGGGGCTGTGCTGGGGCTGCTGAACCCCAGGCTCTGCCCTGTGGTTTCTGAAGACACAGGTAAAGTGTAAAACCTTCTCTGGCATCATCCAGGCAAAGTGTAAAACCTCCTTTGGCACCATCCAGGTAAAGTGTAAATCCTCCTCTGGCACCATCCAGGTAAAGTGTGAAACTTCCTCTGGCATCATCCAGGTAAAGTGTAAAACCTCCTCTGGCACCATCCAGGTAAAGTGTGAAACTTCCTCTGGCACCATCCAGGTAAAGTGTGAAACTTCCTCTGGCACCATCCAGGTAAGTGTAAAACCTCCTCTGGCACTGCACAGGTAAAGTGAAAATCCTCCTTTGGCACCATCCAGGTAAAGTGTAAATTATCCTCTGGCACCATCCAGGTAAAGTGTAAAACCTTCTCTGGCACCATCCAGGTAAAGTGTAAAACCTTCTCTGGCACCATCCAGGTAAAGTGTGAAACCTCCTCTGGCATCATCCAGGTAAAGTGTAAAACCTCCTCTGGCACTGCCCAGGTAAAGTGTAAAACCTCCTCTGGCACTGCCCAGGGAAAGTGTAAATCCTCCTCTGGCACTGCCCAGGGAAAGTCTAAATCCTCCTCTGGCACTATCCAGCCCTCAGCTGCCAAGACCCTTGAGGGTTGTCAAGGCCTGGACCAGGCTGCCTAGGTCAGGGGTGAAGTCCCTGGAGGGGTTCACAGCTGTGTGGATGCGGTGCTGAAGGACGGGGTTCAGTGGTAACCTGGCAGTGCTGGCTTTATGGCTGGACTTGATGAACTGAAAGTTCCTTTCCAACCTAAACCACTCCATGCTTTTATGACTCTCAATCTCCACATTGCTGGCAGCAAACTGTCTGTCAGCACAGGGAGAGAAGACCTGTGAAGGCAAATGTCTTCAGTTCACTGGGGGTCCACAAACACAAGGTAAAGCTGGAAACCCACTGGGTGCTGAGATTTGGCCAACATGAGCTGGCAGGCAGGTAGAAAAAGCTTTAATTGCAGGGCCTGTCACTAAAACACCTCTCATCTTGGAGGCTGCTGCTCTTCTATTTGCTTATGAGGATGTATAAACCAGAAGTTGTTATTTCTAGATGCCAGGGAGGCAATCACTCTTCGAGAATCCCTACTTGGTGCTGGAACTTAGTGCCTCACATCAGAGGATCTCAAAAATAACTCCTCAGATTTGAATAGTCCTCTCCTTGCAACCTCCAGAGCAGTGGCTGCAGATAAAGCAAGGCCCAGCAGGATCAAGTACTACTACTTGTAGTGAGTTCACCTTGGATTTGCTCAGTACAATGCACCACAGATCTGTCTTACGTAAAATCACAGAGTGCTGGGGGAGCTGGAAGGGATCTTTGGAGATCACTGTGTCCAACCCCACTGCCAAGGCAGGATCATCTAGGGCAGGGCACATAGGAATACATCCAGATGGGTCTTCAAGGTCTCTAGAGAAGGAGACTCCACAGCTTCTCTGAGCAGCTTATTCCAACTATTGCCTTTAATGTGCTCAGTGAATGAGAAAGCTGTGAAGTCCAGGAAGGGTTAATTGAATCATAGAATCATAGAACCAAGCAGGTTGGAAGAGACCTCCAAGATCATCCAGCCCAACCTAGCACCCAGCCCTAGCCAGTCAACCAGACCATGGCACTAAGTGCCCCAGCCAGGCTTGGCTTCAACACCTCCAGGGATGGTGCCTCCACCACCTCCCTGGGCAGCCCATTCCAATGGGAAATCACTCTCTCTATGGGGACAAAGTGAGGCACCTGGGACTGCTCAGCCCGGAGAAGGCTCTGGGGACACCTTAGAGCAGCCTTCCAGTACCTGAATGGCATCTACAAGAAAGCTGGGGAGATGCATTTTAGAAGGGTTTGTAGTGACAGGACAAGGGGCAATGGCTTTGAGCTAGAAGAGAGGAGATTGAGACTGAAGATTAGGAAGAAATACTTGACAGTAAGGATGGGGAGACACTGGCACAGGTTGCCCCCTCCCTGGAGCAGTTCAAGGCTAGGCTGGATGAGGCCTTGAGCAACCTGGGCTAGTGTAGGGTGTCCCTGCCCATGGCAAGGGGAGTTGGGACTGGAGGATCTTCAAAGTGCCTTCCAACCCGACCCATTCTATGAATCCATGAAGATGAGAACTCTCAAGATCAATGGATACCTGGAAATTCAGGCCAATGAGATTTCCCCATAGCCTCACGTTGAATGAAAAGTCAGGGCTGTGACCCAGCCACCTCTCAGCTGAGCTAAGCAGATCCAACTCCACTGGCTCCAGAAGAGCTACTTTGCTTTCCACAGCTGAGTAGAGAGTGGGCTCAGGAGTCCAGAACCCAACAGCTCCAGCTGCTGAAGGGTTATTTGTCATTAAAGAAAGCAGAGGATGTGGAATGCTCCTGCACTTCTGCCCACCACTTCCTGAGCTGGTTCTCAGCCCCTCTGTATAAATAGCTGTCAGGCACACCCAGGCAGGAGGTGGAAGCACAGCACACGCAAAGCCCAGCCGAAGGGACGGCAGATGCTACCGAGCTAAAAGTGACTGCAGCGCCTTTTCTTCCTGGTGCCTATTCAACACCCCAGCTCCGCTCCCCCTCTCCTCCCCGCCCCACCCAAGGACCCAGGGCGTGGCTGACCTGTGAATTTACGGAGCATTTCGGTGCAGGTTTCTGCCACAGTCTCATCATCACACTTCTCCATAATCAAAGCCTCTTCTCCACAGATCCAGCCGCTCAGGACATAGCCATACCTCTCTGGTGGGTAGAGCACATCGAAGCTGCAGATCTTCTTGTACCACAGCTCCTCGGGATAAGTCAAGCTCTCGCTTTCTGCCTCGTCTTCCCAGACAAACTGGATGCTGTTGCATTCAGAGCTCCAGAAGGGCTCCTCGAACTCCAGGAAGATCTTGTCAGTGGTGTTGATGCCAAGTTTCTCAATGGCCATCACCTTCTCCTCGGGCAGGCGGGGATGGAAGAGGCTCTCGTGGCGTTTCTTCAGGACTCCCAGGGACACAGTCACGATGACGTGGTCAGCCGGGATGAACTCACAGTCCTCGCACTCTACGAAGACATCAGAGCCCCTGTCCTCCTTGGGGAGGTCACTGTTGTGGTCAGCCACCCTCTCAATCTCCTTGCTGACCGACTGGTTCCAGTGGATGCACTTGACCGGCTTGCGGAGCTGGATGACGGAGTCGGGAATGGAGCGGGCCAGGATCTCCACGATCTTTATGAACCCACAAGGGATGATGTGATGAGCCCCAGGGATTTCGGTCCACTCCCCAAACTCACTGAGCGAGACTTCGTCCATGCTGTGGGAGCTGCTCTCACAACTCTCCACCTGAGGAAAAGCAACACAAAAGCAACGTTGCTGCAGAGCAACTTCTACGGCCACAGCAGACTCACAGAATGCCAGGTTGGAAGGGACCCCAAGGATCACCTGGTCCAGCTCTTCTAGGTCACAGTAGAGGTGGAATGAGCTGGCCCAGCAGCCTGGCAGGCTGCCCAGTGTAGGGGAATCCACCACTTCCCCTGGGAGATGATTCCAATGCCCGAGTGCTCTCATGGGGAAACATTTTCTACTGGAGTCTGCAAGGGCAGAGGAGCTGCACAAGCTGGGAGTCCTGAACCCCACTCTTAAACCACACCATTTGTGCTGGGCAACCAGTGCTTGGCCAGAAGGCCTGAGTTAAAAACAATCCTTGGCCTTCCTACCAACCAGAGAATCTGTTCTGCCATGGTAAGAAGGTGCAGCAGCTCTGGTTGCATCAGCCAGAGTTCAGAGATGGCCCCTTTGCTTCTGCCTGATTCTTGGTTACAGCTCTGCCTGTTTGCTGTCATCTAAAACCCACTGCCCTGGCCAGGCACTGGCTGCTTGGTGCTGCAGGGACAGGAGCTGAAGCTGTGCTAATCAGATGCTCTTTCCCATGGTAATAAACATGCCCGTGAGGAGCCACGAAAGACTTTTGGCAGCTATTTCTGCTGTCTGCAGCTTTCAGCATGCTGCCAAACAGGCAGCAAGCTAATGATCTGCTAGGGCTGAGGGGACTCACAGCAGCAGGAACCAGAGGAGACAGAAAAAGGAAATGCCAAGATGTGAGGCACTTGTGTGATTACAGAAGCTCCAGATTTGGGACCTCCATGGCCAAAGCATCATAGACCATAGTTTGGGTTTGAAGGGACCTTAAAAATCATCTAGTTCCAGCTTCCCTGCCATGGGCAGAGACACTTCCCACTAGCCCAGCTTGCTCAAGGTCTCATCCAACCTGGCCTTGAACACCTCTAAGGAGGGGACATCCACAACCTCCCTGGGCAACCTGTTGGAGCGTCTCACCACTCTCACTGTCACGAATTTCTTCCTAACCTCTAGTCTCCATCTCCTCTCTTCCAGCTCAAAGCCATTGCCCCTCATCCTATCACTACAAGCCCTTGTAAAAAGTCCCTTCCTGGTCCCTGGAAGAAAGGCAGGATGTTTGGCCTGTCCCAGGGTAAATTCCCAATGTCAATACTGACACGTGGGACACGGTGACCTTAAACTCTTCAGGTCAGAGTCACAATGATTTGCACATTAATCAAGCACTGGAGGCAAGAGGAACATGACAATTTCTTGTCTCACCCTTTGGTCAGTTTTCCAGGTCCTTCTAGACTTTAAGGACTGGGCTTTGGAAGCCTGGCAAGCCTGGGCCCTCTCACACAACAGGCCACTCACCCTGCCTGGGTGCTCCAGCAGGTCACTCCACATTATGGAGATGACAAACAGTGGTGGCTGCTTGACTCTTTCAGCCACGGAAGAAAAACACCAGGGAGACAAACAGGCAACCACCTGCCTCAGGACTGCCTCAGACACCCGCTAATCCCTGCTCACTCAGCAGCCACTCTGATCCCACAGCCTTTAAGTATCAGAAGCTTTGTTGTTCTTAGGTATTTACACATGAGAAGGGATTTGTAAGACCTGCAGAGAAGTTTCTGGCTGTGCTAACCTGTAGCAACCACAGAAGTAACCACCAGGAATGCCAGAGCTCTACCACATGGCTAACGCTGTCTGCGTGGCTGATGTCAGAGGGGTAACACATAACTAACTCTGCTTGATGGGGCAGCTGTGGCACAAGCTCTTGGGTTTGGACACTGAGATATGGTAAGAGAACACAAGGACACAGGTCTGCTGCAGAGAGAGTCCAGAGGAGGCCACAAAGATGACCACAGAGCTGGAGCACCTCTCCTGTGGGAACAGACTGCAAGAGTTGGGGCTGTTCAACCTGATGAAGAGATGGCTCTGGGGAGACCTTAGAGCAACCTTCCAGTGCCTAAATGGCATCTACAAGAAAGCTGGGGAGAGACATTTTAGAGGGGGTTGTAGTGACAGGACAAGGGGCAAAGGCTTTGAGCTGGAAGAGGGGAGATTGAGACTGGAGATTAGGAAGAAGTTCTTTCCTGTGAGGGTGGGGAGACTCTGGAACAGGTTGCCCTGGGAGGCTGTGGATCATAGAATCATGAAATGAACCAGGTTGGAAGAGTCCTCCAAGATCATCCAAACCAGGTTGGAAGAGTCACAGTATCACAGTATCACATCCAGTGCAACCTATCCCCCAGCCCTGTCCAATCAACTAGACCATGGCGCTAAGTGCCTCATCCAGTCTTCTTTTGAACACCTTCTGGGACAATGACTCCACCACCTCCCTGGGCAGCCCATTCCAATGGCAAATCACTCTCTCTGGAGGTGTTCAAGGCCAGGTTGGCTGAGGTCTTGAGCAACTTGTTCTAGTGGGAGGTGTCTCTGCCCATGGAAGTGGGAGGTGAAACTCGATGATCTTTAAGGTCACTACCAACTCAAACCATTCTATGATTCTATGAAGAGCACTTAGGATGCCTAGAGCCAAACCTCAGCTTTCTCACAGATCTCCTGTGAGATTCTTTAGGTCTTTATTTCTCCCTGTTTCAGCTTCCCACCTGCAGATAGTGAATGAGATGCACAGAGTGCTGCCTGCCTCCCTCCCCTGCCTCCCTTCATAAGCCTTTAAGTCATTACAATTAAAAGAGGAGTGACTGTTACACTTATGGAGTGCTCGATGAAGCATTAAGTCCTCATCCCACAGAGATCTCATTTAGGCCAAGACACCAAGGAGATCAAAAGCACTAGGGAAGCTGTGAGGAAGGATGATTAGGACAGGAGTTTGTAACAATCCACTTCTGATTTTATTGCTTTACCTTCAAAGGCTTTCTAGGGATTTGTTCAGCAAATTACCAGTATCAAAGTGACATTTCTTCTGGTCTCTGAGATATGGACAGAAGCAGAAGGGAGTAAAAGACACTCAGGCAGGACCACAGGCTCCCAGGTGCGAGGCACAAGAGAAGGCTTCACTAAAAAGAATCTGGTGATAGAGTAGCTTTGAGGGGGCAAGAAAACTAAATCACACCAGGAAACTCAAGAGGGCTTAAGAAAGCCCTTTCTAATTCAAAAGGTGGAAGTTGAAGGTAAGGAGCAAAGGTGTTATTTGTTGCAGCTCCCTGTGTTTGGATTCACCCCAGGAAGAAAAGTTGTCAGTATAAGCACCAACTGCCCTAGCTGCAAGCTACCACAGGAAGCAATTCATGCCTCAAGTTAAAAGGGACCTTAAGGCTCATCCGGTTCCAATTCCCCTGCCATGGGCAGGACCTACATCCTTGGTGCCCAGGGACACCTCCCACAAGATCAGGTTGATCAAAATCTTACCCAGCCTGGTCTTAAGTATTTGTCCTCAGTATCTAAGGAGACTTCCCACTAGTCCAGGTTGCTCAAAGCCTCATCCAGCCTGATCTTAAACACGTCCACGGAGGAAGCATCCACACTCTCCCTGGGCAACATGTTCCAGTGTCTCCACACCCTCAGCTGCCCACAAAGATGGACCAGGTTTAGCCAGGTGTGGTCTTAGTTAAACCAAAGGAACAATGACCTGCAGACTCACCTTAAGGTACTGCTGGATCATGGCTAGTTTCAGCCTCTTGACGGCCTCTGTGTCATCCGGGTCGGCCTTGACGCGCTTGCGCACTACGTCCCGTGTGAAGACGCCCACACTGTTCTGGCTCTCAGCATTGACTGGTTTACCTCGTTGGAAGAACTCCTGAGTCAGGTTATAGACCTGCCAGAGACAGGACAGAGAGGTGGACATGGTGATTCACAGCAGAACCCAAGCTCCCAGCACATGCACATCACCTTCTCCTGCCAGCTTTAGAGACCAGTGTTGGTGACTCCTTGTCCGCTCTTGCTCCAACGCCACGGCAGGTTGCACCACAGCTGCTCTGCTCAGAAGGCAGGAAGCAACATCTCCCTCCAGGCAAGGAGAACCACTCTCATTCCCCAACACTCCACTTACCCTTAAGCCATTAATTTACTATGAACTTAAGTAATCTCTTATTTGACAGTGTCCATCCTGTCAACTGAGGTTTCAGTAGCTAAAGCCTGATGTTCAACGTTGCTGGGTCAGCAAGTCAGGCTAGCACAGACTGCAGAGCACCTCTATGGAGTGCCCTTAGGTTTGCTGTCTGCAGGTTTTGGCTCTGCCAAGCAACCTCCACCCAAAATCTGCAGGGAATGAACTCATCAGCAGGAGCCAGGTTCATCCTCACACCTGACAACAAGGCACCAGCTCTTCCCCACTCTGATGTCTCAGGTACAATCCTGCATCTAAAATCTTCCTTAGGTTGCAGGGCTCAGCCCTTTGACTGTTCTAACTTTGAACCAGCCCTTCCACCCCTTCCATTACCCCAATTATCTAGACAGCAATGAGCTCTGCCCTGAGCCTCCTCTTCTGCAGGCTGCACACTCCCAGCTCCCTCAGCCTCTCCTTATAGGGTTTGTGCTCCAGGCTTTGTTGCCCTCCTCTGGACACCCTCCAGCACCTCAACATCTCTCTGCAATAGAGGAGCCCAGAATTGGACACAGTACTCAAGGTCTGGCCTGACCAGTGATGAGTATAGGGGAAGAAGAACCTCCCTTATGCTTAGCTTTCTGCTGTCCCCCAAAACCACGAAGTGAGCAGCATAGGCTGAGCAAAGAACTTTAGTGCACACACACATACACACACCTTTTAGTGAGCACAAGACAGGCACAGATCCATGGAAAATACTGCCACCCCCAGCAATCCCCCACCAGGAGCCAACTTGAGGAGGACCCACAAGAAACGTCCCCTTGTAACAAACTGTTTCTCTTGCAAGGAGATCTTCCTGACACTTTTAAGCCCATTTTCTGTTGTAAAAGCAAGAAAGCAACAATCCACCTTGACCTCCTGCTTGAGGCTGGCTGATCTGAACTTGTGTCTCTAGCATTATCAGAAGAGCCTTCAGTTCAATCACAGAATCACATTCAGGTTGGAAAAGCCCCTCAGGATCACCAAGTCCAACTGAGAACCCCTGGAAGTGTTCAAGGCCAGGTTAGCTGGGGCTTTGAGTGACCTGATCTGGTGGATGGCGTCCATATCTGAGGGCAAAGAGGTTGGAATTGGTGATTTCTAAGGTCCCTGCCAACCCAGCCTCTGCTGATACAGCTAATCCACCATGGTTTAGGTTCTTTCCAATCTCTTCCTGCCTAGAAACTTGGTTTTCACTTGGGTTTTAGGAATAAAGTAAATTTGAGGGGGCAAAAGAGAGGGATAATGAGGAAAGGTGAGGAAAACTGAACAGCAGTGGTAAGAGTGGGAGAGAGCAGGTCTGTGAGTGAATGGAGGAAAGTGAGATTAGGACAAATAAAGCATGAGGAGGAAACTGAAGCAGAAAATAAGACTGAAAAAAAAGAGGAAAATAAACTACAAAGCAGAGAAATAATCACAAGAGAAATGAACTGGCAAAGACAGAATAGAATTGCAGGCACTAAGTGGGACACAGCCTTCCTGAGGAGACTTCCAGACAAGAAAAGTGGAGACCAAAGCCCTGTATGCAGCAAAGCAAAGGAAAGCAAACAGTGCCTTTTCTGTCCCCCAAAGCCAAAAGCTCTTTGGCACTTCCAGCAGCCCACAGTTCTCAGGTCTGCTGATTTCTGAGGCCCAAACCACTTCCAGCAAGCCTGAGTTGCAGACCTTGTGTCAGCACAACTCAGCTCAGCTTTCATAAGCTGCTTGCACACTGTAAGCAGATAACAGGTTCACAAGACAAGCAAAGCTGTGCTAAAACCCAGCTACCATTTGGCCAAAAGGATAAGTGAGCCATGGGGGTGTTTTTATTAACCATTGTATCCTCCATTGCCCAACAGAGAAAAGGGCAGAGATGCACATTCTGTGCAGAGACGTGGTGTAAACACTGAGCAGAGCCTTTGCTAGAGCTGTCATCCCACTGCTCAGGCAGCAGGTAAGGATAACCACCAAGATGTACCTTTTTTTTCTCACAAGCCCTATTATTTCCTTGCTCTTCTCTTCTTGGAGGTATTGAACCATCTGGTGAAGAGCAGAAGACAAACCTCTTGTAGGAAAGAAGGAAGAGGAGAAGCAACAGCAAATGGTAGCGCTCAGAAAGGACCTCTTGAGATCAAGTCCAACCTCCTTGGCCAAGGAAGGTTCACCTAGAGCACATCACACAGGAATGTCTCCAGTGATGGAGACTGTATCACCCCTCCAAGCAGCCTGCTCCAGCACCCTCAAATTAAAGTTGTTCTTCCTCATGTTTAGCTGGAGGAGAAAGTCCTTCATTAAGAGCTATATTGTCCTAATAAAAGTAATATAAAAGACACTTAAAAGAGATCATACAATCATAGAATCAGTCAGGTTGGAAGGGACCACAAGGACCACAAAGATCCTTTACTGTACACATGCAGTGAACATATCCTGTGGAAGAAACTATGGGAAGGGTTCCCTACGAATCCCCTTGCAGGTAGGTCTCTAATCAAGCCATGGTCTAGCCTTGAGCTCTGTGGTAAAGGGTTGGACTTGATGATCTCTGAGGTCTCTTCCAACCCTGATGATACTGTGATACTGTGATACTGTGATTGTACTGTCTGCAGTGGAAGCAACCAAAGCTTTCCTTCTCCAGGCAGGAAACTGTTCACAATAACAGAAAGCATTATCATGCCCATGGGACCACCTCTGAGGTCACTGGCAAGAGGCAGTGGTGAGATCTAAAAACATTCTCCTTCAGTCACTTCACCACAATGTGATGGGCAGAGGCTTCCTGAGAGAGCTCAGTGGCTTTAGTTCCATCACCCTGGTGAAAGGGACAGAATCACACACAGAAACAGTCAGGTTGGCAAAGCCCCTCAGGATCACCAAGTCCAACCAAGAGCCCTACTCTACAAGGCTCACCCTAAACCATATCCCCAAGCACCACATCCAAACGACTTTTAAACACATCCAGGGGTGGTGACTCCACCTCCTCCCTGGGCAGCTCATTCCAGTGCCTGACAACTCTTGATGGGAAAACATTTTTCCTAATGTCCTGTCTAAACCTACTCAGTCACAGCTTGAGGCTATCACTAATTACCTGTGAGAAGAGACCAGCACCAACCTCTCCACAATGTCCTTTCACGTGGTTGTTAGCAGCAATGAGGTCTCCCCTCATCCTCCTCTTCCTCAAATTAACCATCCCCAGCTCCTTCAGTCACTCCTCCAAAGATTTATTCCCCCAAAAAAAGGAGAACCACCTGCAAGGGTCTGCAGATTTTCTGCTTACCTGTACCAAACATCCATGCTCCCAAACTGAGGGCACTGTGTCCACCAGCAAGGAGAGCTGCAGCATGCACAGACCAAACTCATCTCCCTTTTCTATTAGCACAGACCTGATACAAACAGGAAGGAAGGACCAGGGACAGGAAGGATCCCAGCTGCTACCACTGGTAAGCTCACATCCCACCACAACAAACTCAGCATGCCTCACTCTACAGCTCCTCTGGGTTTGGTCACAACAGGCTCTAGAAGCCTGTCTGCAAGAACCATCAGCAGAAGCAAAAGAAGCTGACTGTATTCCAGCTTTGGAGCCCAAACCTGCTTGAGTGAGTTCCAGAGAAGACCACAAAAATGATCCCAGGGCTGAAATCCCTCTGCTGTGAGGACAGGCTGAGAAACTTGGAGTTGATCAGCCTGGAGAACAGAAGGCTCCAGAGAGGAGAAAGTTCTTCACTGAGAGAGTCATTGGACACTGGAATGGGCTGCCCAGGGAGGTGGTGGAGTCGCCGTCCCTGGGGCACTTCAAGGCAAGGTTGGACGTGGCACTTGGTGCCATGGTCTGGCCTTGAGCTCTGTGGTAAAGGGTTGGACTTGATGGTCTGTGAGGTCTCTTCCAACCCTGATGATACTGTGATACTGTGAAATGGGGCTACAGAAAAGCCAGAAAGAGACTTTTTACAAGTGTATGTAGTAATAGGATGAGGAGTGGTGTTTTAAAGCTGAAAGAAGGGAGATTTAGACTGGAGATTAGGATGAAATTCACTATGAAAATGGTGAGACACTGGGAACAGGTTGCCCAGAGAGCTTGTGGAAGTGTTCAAGGTCAGACTGAACTGGGTCTTGAGCAACCTGGGCTAGTGGAAGGTGCCCCTGCCCACAGCAGGGCATTGGAGCTGGGTGAACTTTAAGGTCTCTGCCAATCTAAACCACTCTGTTATTGTATCCCTCCCAAGCAGCTCTTCATTCTAAGCAGATTTCCTTTGCTAATTCTGAGGGTTTAGGTGAAATCCTGCAAGGAAATGGGGACGAAGGTCAGAAATTAAAAGGAGTTAATTGAATGGCCATGACCCTAAAACATGGCTTCACTTCAACTACTTTCTGACCAGCTTTGGGGCATCCCCACAACCAAGAGCCTTTGCAGAGAACGTGGGTTTCAGCAAGGATGTCTTCTCTGTTACCTAGAGGCTTCCACCTACACGTGTTAGCTACATGCATGCTCCTCCAGCACAGGAAGAGGCAGCCTGTTAGGAAGAACAAATCTAAATAAAGAAGTCTCCCAGCACTGAAGGAGGTCAGGAAAGCACATCCCAGTCCATGCTCCTTCCTGTCAGCACTGCTGACAAGCTGTAGCATTGTCTTTTTTCCTCACTTGGCTTGAAAACTGCTTCGGTTTAATCCCTTCAGCAGAGATAGGTGCGGGCTGTTAGCAGGGCCACACATCTGTCACTGCAATAGAGGGGCAGGGAGGGGATGGTGACTCCAAGTGGCCCTTGGGTGCTGCTTTCTAAGATAATGCAAGGCAAGGCACTGGAGCTTAATTGGGGATGGCAGGAAGCCCAGCACAGGGCAGGGGGAGTGAGAAGGGTGGAAAACTTTGTCGTTCTTTGGCTGCATCCCTCCCCCAGAAGCTGCGCAGCACAGGGGAGAAAGCTGCCAGATAACAAGGCCATTAATTAGCTGATTGTTAAAGGGAAGGTTCCTGTGAGGCAGGACTTTGGGGACCACATCCTGGCTGAAAAGACTAAGTCAAAACAGGCACTTTTTCTCTGCATTAAGCTGGCTGAAGGGTTGTAGAATTCTCAGGCAGGCAAAGCAGTGCAACTGCACCTGCAGCTAACTTGTCCAGCTCACTACCTCCCTCCTACCCTTCGCTAACACCTGGGAGCCAGCCCTTAGAGAGGGAAATGAGGACTTAGCAAAGACAGAAGAGCTGCTCTGAGATCTCTTGTCCCTGACTGCATTTTTCCAGCAGTTACACAGACAGGGAAGCTGCAGGGATTATCCTCAAAGGTCACACTCCTGTCACTTTGCTTGAAGAGTGATGCCAGCCTCAGGATCCCCCCAGTTATCCACCAGAACCAGTGGGCACAGCCATGATGAGAGGGCTCTGCTGTGAGGCTAGGCTAAGAGAGTTGGGGTTGTTCAGCCTGGAGAAGGCTCCAGGGAGACTTTCTGGTGGCTTTTCAGGTCTTAGAGGAGCTGATCAGAAAGCTGGGAACAGACTGCTGTCCCTGGAGGTGTTGAAGCAAAGCCTGGATGAGGCACTTAGTGCCATGGTCTGGTTGACTGGACAGGGCTGGGTGCTAGGTTGGACTGGATGAGCTTGGAGGTCTCTTCCAACCTGCTTGATTCTATGATTCTATGATTCTTTGATTCTTTAGCAGGGCCTGTTGTGACAGGACAAGGGGTGATGGTTTGCAACTTAAAGAGACTCAGACTGGAGAGAAGACATTTTTTACTGTGTGAGACCCTGGCCCAGGTTGTCCAGAGAGGTGGCAAATGCCCCATCTTCAGAACCATTCCAGGTCAGGTTGTCTGGGGCTCAGAACAAGCTGCTCTAGTTGCAGGTGTCCCTGCTGACTGCAAGGGTTTGGACAAGCTGATCCTTAAAGGTCCCTTCCAACCCAAAGCATTCTCTGATCCTAGCAGGACTGTAGAGGAATGTGGAAGCATTCTGAATACTTGGCATGGACAATTACACCTTGGTGACCCTTCCAGTGCCAGTGTCCCCTTCCTTTGAGAGACTGATCAAATGGACTGACACTGACCCTGAGCAGTGCCAGATCAGCACAGTCAATGGTCTAAGCAGGACCAGTGTCAAAACAACAGTGGCTGGAGAGCTGTCCTGCTATCAGCAGGCTCAGTGCACCATAACAAAGAGCACTGCTGGACAACACCTGGTTGGAAATGCAGGTCACTGCTCTCCAGCACCAAAGAAGACCTTCCTTGCAGGCACTGCTGTTTCCTCACGTTCTCACAGAGGAGGATTTGGGTCACTTTGGTCACAAGTTTGTGATTGATGTGGACTGACTTCAGTGCAGAGCAACAGCCTCTCATAGGGACCTTTCTGCTAGAGAAATGAAGAGCTGTGCAGTCTCCTACTGCTCACAACCAAATAAAGGCTTCTGTGAGGCATCCCTACAGCTATTAAAAATTCAGGCTACTGAGAACAAAAAGAAGCAAAACTTGTATTGAAGTAGAAGAAGCCAGCCAAGAAAGCTTGGACAAGTGCCTGGAAAAAGCCTGAGGACTTTCCAAATGAACCAGTGAGGCAGAGCCCTGGAGGTACTGGAGAGTCTTGCCTTGCACCAGGGAAATCCAGCACAGGGCAGACACTTCACTTGCCAGGTGCCAGGTTCAGTCACTCCACAGTCCTAGGTGAAACAGCCAAGGAAGCCTCTCCACACTTTGCATTCACTAGAATTTGGTGCCCAGCTGGGGTGGGAGAGACCCAGCTGGAGGAGCAGAGCTGGAGGCATATGCTGGAGCCGAGGCAGACGGCAGCAGCTGCAGCAGCAGGAGGGCAGTGTGTGAGTGCTGGGGCAGGCAGCCGCCTGTGCAGCACCCAACCCGTGACAAATTTAGCCCCGTTCATTCAGCACTACATTTTCCACTGCTCATGCCAGGGCCCCAGCCCTGATCAGGCTTTGCATCCAGCCTGTGCTTGCTGGTTGTCAATGCCTTTGTTTCTTCTCAAGTGAGGGCAGCTCAGCCTCTTCTCAAGGGAGAAATGAAGGCAGAGAGGTAAAATGACATGATCATAGAAACACAGAATCAAGCAGGTTGGAAGAGACCTCCAAGCTCAGCCACTCCAACCTAGCACCCAGCCCTAGCCAGTCAACCAGACCATGGCACTAAGTGCCTCAGCCAGGCTTGGCTTCAACACCTCCAGGGACAGCAACTCCACCACCTCCCTGGGCAGCCCATTCCAATGCCAATCACTCTCTCTGCCAACAACTTCCTCCTAACATCCAGCCTAGACCTCCCCTGGCACAGCTTGAGACTCTTGCTGGATGGTGAGACTGAGAACGGTCTAGGAGGTTCTACAAGGCAGAGGAGGAATCTGGCCTCAGGGTTTGGCAATCTTTTTATCCTGGATAGCTTCAAAATGTCTTAACACCAGCTCTCAAAAGACTTGCTTCCTCCAAAACCAGAGATGCAGTCAGGCTGGAGACTAGGAAAGAAATTCTCTACAGTGACAGTGGTGAGACACTGGAAGAGGCTGTGGATGCCCCCTCCTTGGAGGTGTTCAAGGCCAGACTGGATAAGGCCTTGAGCAATCTGGTCCAGTGGGAAGTGTCATTGCCAATAGCAGGGGAGTTGGAACTAGATGATCTTCAAGGTCCCTTCCCACCCAAATCCTCACATGAATCTCTAAACTAAAGACCAAATGACTTGTGCTTCTCCCCAGCACCCATTTCACCACCAGGTAAATGAAGAGAATCTTGGCCACCTAGGATGCAAATAAAACCTGACAAAATAGATTCTAGTGAAAACTAAAAAGAGAAAGTCCTGGAGGAGCGAGGGACTCAGCAAAACACCAACCAGAAATGCATCAGGCAGGCTCAGCAGGTGTAAAGAGGAAAAGGCTCCCAAAGCCACATGCCTGCTGTGCATTTGTGTTCCCTCACAGCTGTTTCCAGGGGAGACTTCCAGGAGATCACACAGCTCACTTTCATACCCAGACTTTTCCTACACAGCAGCACAGGGAAGAACCCTCAGTCAGCTCTATGAAATCACTACAGATGGTCCAATATAACAGCTCAGCAAAACCTCAATTCAGGAGAGACAGGGATCTGCTGGAATGAATCCAACAGACAGCAATTAAGATGATGAAGGAACTTGAACATCTCTCCAATGAAGAAAGGTTGAGAGCCCTGGGGCTGTTTGGTTTGGAGAAGAGAAGGCTGAGAAGGCATCTTACCAATGTCTGCAACTATCTGAGGGGTGGGTGTCAAGATGAATCACAGAATCATAGAATCAACCAAGTTGGAAGAGACCTCCAAACTCAGCCAGTCCAACCTAGCACCCAGCCCTAGCCAGTCAACCACACCATGGCACTAAGTGCCTCAGACAATCTTTTCTTGAAGACCTCCAGGGATGGTGACTCCACCACCTCCCTGGGCAGCCCATTCCAATGCCAATCACTCTCTCTGCCAGGAACTTCCTCCTAACATCCAGCCTAGACCTGCCCTGGCACAACTTGAGACTGTGTCCCCTTCTTCTGTTGCTGCTTGCCTGGCAGAAGAGACCAACCCCACCTGGCTACAGCCTCCCTGCAGGCAGTTGCAGACAGCAATGAGCTCTGCCCTGAGCCTCCTCTGCTGCAGGCTGCACACCCCCAGCTCCCTCAGCCTCTCCTCACAGGGTTTGTGTTCCAGGCCCTTCACCAGCTTTGTTGCCCTTCTCTGGACACCTTCCAGCACCTCAACATCTCTCTTGAACTGAGGAGCCCAGAACTGGACACAGCACTCAAGCTGTGGCCTGAGCAGTGCTGAGCACAAGGGCAGAAGAAACTCCCTTGTCCTGCTGTTCACACTGCTCCTGAGCCAGCCCAGGATGCCATTGGCTCTGCTGCCCACCTGGGCACACTGCTGGCTCATCTTCAGCCTACTGTCTATCAGTACCCCCAGGTCCCTTTCCTGCCCAGTGACAGGACAAGGAACAATGGGTACAGGCTGGAAAACAGGAGGTTCCACCTCAACATGAGGAGACTCTTCCTGATAGTGAGGGTGGTGGAGCACTGAAACAGGCTGCCCAGAGAGGCTGTGGTGTCTCATTCTCTGGAGACTTTCCAAACCCACCTGGATGTATTCCAGTGAGCCCTACCCTAGGTGATCCTGCTTTGGCAAGGGACCTGGTGCTCTTCAGAGGTCCCTTCCAACCCCTACCATTCTGTGTTTCTGTGATGAGAAACTCCAGCTCACTCTGAAGGAAAAGAGAGAAATCATCTCCCCAGCAACAGCACTAGGGGCTGGCTGATGTCCTCTTCTTGGCTGAACCTGTCCCTTAGGTACTTTTTTTTATGGCAGGGAGTAGCTGTGGACGTTTTTACAGCCCCTAAGTGTGAAAGCCTTCTCTGTCTCCTAGCAATAAAGATATCCTGTGGCAACGATAAGCTAATTATGTGTTGTGTAAAGAAGATTAACTTTTAATGTGCTGCTCTCATGTCACTGCCTGCCCCCTTTCTGAAGCTGTCAAAGAAAGGGTCGATTTACCCAATGAATCACCCCTGAAGCACCGGCACCTTGACACCGCCTGGATCTTATCAGCTGCATCTCCAAGCTGAGTAGCTCACATCTTTGCATTCTTTCCTCATTTCATAGCCTGCCTGCCTCTGGCACCCTCCCTTGCTGGAGATTTTCCTATCATCTGTGAGACAGGATGATCATGGAGCACTGCACGCCGTTTGGAGCTGTGCCAGTTACATAAACAATGCTGCTCACCACAGCATTTTCACTCCCTCCCTCTCCCTTTTCCAGTCTCAGTGGCTGTTCATCTTGCTGCACACCTCTCACCTGTCTAACAGGTTTTCTCTGGTTCTGTTTTCAATACAGCATGGAAAAGTTCTTCAGATCACAGAATATGGGGAGATTTGGTCGGAGAAGATCTTTAAGATCATCCAGTCCAACCATTTTCTCACCAGGTCCAGCTGGAGAGCTGTGACTAGTGGTGTCCCCCAGGGATCAGTGCTGGGGACAGTCCTGTTCAACATCTTCATCAATGCCATGGATGAGGGCACAGAGTGTCTGCTCAGCAAGTTTGCTGATGACACCAAGCTGGGAGCCTTGGCTGAGACAGCTGCAGGCTGTGCTGCCATCCAGAGAGACCTGGGCAGACTGAGAGCTGGGCACAGAGAAGCCAGATGAGGCTCCACAAGGACAAGTGCAGAGTCCTGCACCTGGGGAGGAATAACAAACTGCAGCAGTCCAGGCTGGGAGGTGACTGCTGGAGAGCAGCCCTGTGGAGAGGGCCCTGGGGGTGCTGGTGGCTAACAAGTTCCCCATGGCACAGCAATGTGCCCTGCTGGCCAAGAAGGCCAATGGGAGCCTGGGGTGGATTAGGAGGAGTGTGTCCAGCAGAGCAAGGGAGGTTCTCCTGCCCCTCTACTCTGCCCTGCTGAGACATCATCTTGAATACTGTGTTCAGTTTTGGGCTCCCCAGTTGGGGAGGGACAGGGATCTGCTGGAGAGAATCCAGTGGAGTGCTATAAGGATGATGAGGGGACTGGAGGGCATGGCTGATGAGGAGAGGCTGAGGGCCCTGGGGCTGCTTAGCCTGGAGAAGAGAAGACTGAGAGGGGATTTGATCAATGTCTATAAGTATTTGAGGGCTGCCAGGCGCAGGGACAGGCTCTGCTCACTGCTGCCTGGGATAGGACAAGCAGCAATGGGTGTAAGCTGCAGCACAGGAGGTTCTGCCTCAACACAAGGGGGAACTTCTTTCCTGTAAGGGTCCCAGAGCACTGGAACAGGCTGCCCAGAGAGGTTGTGGGGTCTCCTGTGGAGCCTTTCAAGGCCTGTCTGGATGTGTTCCTGTGTGATCTGTGTTAGATAGCATTGTCCTGCTGTAGCAGGGGGGTTGGACTCAATGATCTCTTTTGGTCCCTTCCAACCCCTAACATCCTGTGATCATCCTATGATCCTATGAACCCTACCAAGGATTGCTATGTCCCTCAGCATCACATTTCTTTTGCTTTTAAACACCTCCAGGGATGGAGGTTCAACCATCTCCCTGGGAAACCTAATCCAGTGTTTGAGAACTGAGATGAATTCCTTCCACTGGCTTTTGTCCAAGAAGAATGCTTTCCCTTCCACAGGTTGCTGAATTTCTTCCATACTAAAGTTCCTTTGAAATTCCAACTGCTTCTCTCTAAAATTGAAACCATTTTGTGCCACCCCACCAGAGATTCCAGTTTCAAGGCAGATCTCACAGGTAAACAATGACAGAACAAGAGGGAATGGCTTCAAACTGCCACTGGGGATGTTCAGACTAGATATCAGGAAACATTTTTTCACAGCAGAAGTTGTCAGGCACTTGAATGAACTACCCAGGGATGTGGTGGAGTCACCAAGCCTGGATGCATTTAAATGTCATAGAATCATAGAATCATAGAACCAACCAGGTTGGAAGAGACCTCCAAGATCATCCAGTCCAACCTAGCACCCAGCCCTATCCAGTTGGGAATATGGTTTAGGGTGAGCCTTGTAGAGTAGGGTTGTCAGTTGGACTTGGTGATCCTGAGGGGCTTTGCCAACCTGACTGTTACTGTGAGTCTGAAGCCCCAGAGCAATGTTAAGTCATTTAAAACAAACAAACAAATCCCTCTTTTTCTGCTCCCCATTCAATTCTTGATAGTTCTTTACAGGCTACAGTGAGTTTTCTCTTGGTGGCTTTCTAAATGCTCATGGGCATATTTTGAAATGTAAGGAGTCACCTGAATCTAGAGTGTGCCCAGCCCAGCATCAGATCTGATGGAGTTCACTGTCAAAATGAAAATCTGAAGGGTTTAGGCACGGCTGCAGCCTGATGGAAGTTATGGAATCACAGAATGGTGCTTGGGAGGGATCCAGGAGATCACTGAGTCCAACTCTCCTGCTGGGCAACCCAGGATCACAGTGTCCAGGTAGGTTTGGAAGCTCTCCAGAGGAGGAGACTCCACAATCTCTCTGGGCAGCCTGCCCCACAGCTCTGTTAAAGAATATAGAAGGTTCCTCCCATTTATATAATCCACTGTGAGATCTCATTTTCTGGAATGAATCACATTACCTAGAGGAAGAGACATTCTGCACTCACCTCCCTAAATGTATTACATAAGTGGCAGTGTAAAAATGTGGGGAATAATTAGGATTAGTTAATAGAATTCTTTGTGGCATGCCCCTTCCTTTCATTTCACTCTACCCATGGAGAACTCTTCACATGGGAAGCAGATTCAACCAACAGCAATCACAGATTCACAGGTTGCATTAGAGTCATAGAATCATAGAACCAATCAGGTTGGAAGAGACCTCCAAGCTCATCCACTCCAACCTAGCACCCAGACCTGGACAATCAACCAGACCATGGCACTAAGTGCCTCAGCCAGGCTTTGCTTCAACACCTCCAGGGACAGCGACTCCACCACCTCCCTGGGCAGCCCATTCCAATGCCAATCACTCTCTCTGACAACAGCTTCCTCCTCACATCCAGCCTAGACCTCCCCTGGCACAACTTGAGACTGTGTCCCCTTCTTCCGTTGCTGGTTGCCTGGCAGAAGAGACCAACCCCACCTGGCTACAGCCTCCCTTCAGGGAGTTGTAGACAGCAATGAGCTCTGCCCTGAGCCTCCTCTGCTGCAGGCTGCACACCCCCAGCTCCCTCAGCCTCTCCTCACAGGGCTGTGCTCCAGGCCCCTCACCAGCTTTGTTGCCCTTCTCTGGACACCTTCCAGAGTGTCCAACATCTCACTTGAACTGAGGAGCCCAGAACTGAACACAGTACCCATGGTGTAGCCTGAGCAGTGCTGAGTACAGGGGCAGAATAAGGGACCCTCAAAGGTCATTTTGTCCAACCCCCCTGCAATCAGCAGGGACAACTCCAGCAGATCAGGCTGCTCAGGAACACACTGAGTTTGATCTTGAGTGTCTCCAGGGATGGGAACTCAACTCCACTTCTGGGGTTATTATTTTACCACTCTCACTAGGAAGAACTTCTTCCTGATGTCCAACCTAAATCTCCCCTGCTCCAGTTTCAAACCATTGCCCCTCACACTGTCCCCTCAGGCTTTTCTAAACAGTCCCTCCCCAGCCTTCCTGTAGGTCCTCTTCAGGTACTGAAATGCTACTCTAAGGTGTCCCTGAAGCCTTCTCCTCTCCAGGCTGACCAGTCCCAAATCTTTCAGCCTATCTTCATAGGAGACATGGTCCAAATCTCATATCATAGATCATCTTTGTGGCCCTCCTCTGCACTCACTCCAGCAGTTCCATGTCTCTCATGTATTGGAGCCCCCAGAGCTGGACACAACACTTCAGGTGAGGTCTCATGGCAGAGTCAGCTCTTTGCATCTGCTGTGTCCAGCACAGATCAGTAAGACACTCTGTTGTCCCTGTGAAGGGGACAGCCAGATGACAGCAGCACTGTCAGGCTACACGGACCTAAATTTGGCCATTTTTATCTAACAGTGGTTCACTGATTCTTTTTTAATAGAAGCTAATCTTTCCACTGGCAGGATTGGATGTGGCACTTGGTGCCATGGTCTAGCCTTGAGCTCTGTGGTAAAGGGTTGGACTTGATGATCTATGAGGTCTCTTTCAACCTTGGTGATACTGTGATACTGTGATCTTCACCTCTGTCTTGCAGGTTTCTGTTTGGTGTTTTTAGATTCAATGTTTGGGGCTTTTTTTTTCTGAGTGGCTTTTCTGTCCCACAATGATGCTCTTGTCTAAACAAAGCTGAAGAGGAACCAGCATGTAAAGAGTAGCTGCCAGGAGGATGGAGACTCCTTTTTAACAAGGAGTCCCATGGTAAAGACAAGGAGTGACAGGGCCAAGTTACTGCTGGGGAAGATTCTGATTGCACTCCAGAAGATGTTTGCCCATGAGAACAGTGAGACCTTGGAATCATTTCCCAAGGGAAGCAGTGGATTCCCCTACACTGGGCAGTTTTAAGACTCAGCTTGACAGGCTGCTGGGCCAGCTCATTCCAAACAGACCTAGAAAAGCTGGATCAGGTGATCCTTGGGGTCCCTTCCAACCTGGCACTCAGCGACTCTGTGAAGAGGGCATCACTGAACATGGAACCAAAGTTAAAGCAGCCATTGATTGAAGCCCACACTGGTCTGGACCTACCAGAAAAGATGTCCCTTTCCTTTTGATGTAAGAAGAGTTGCAGTTCCTGGGACACTGGGCTGATTTGGCACACACCAAGGTATTTATAACAGCAACAAAACGTCACAGGCCTACAATATTTAGCTGCTTGTTGCTAAGGTTTTTACGTTCTACTTTGTTTAGTAATTTGATATCTCCCCCCTCCTTCACCCTTTCAATTAAGGAATAACTCTCTAAAGCAAATGACTGGATCTCCCCAGCAAGACTTGCTGGAAGTGATTACATTGATGACAAATGTGGAAAGATTGTTCATCCTAACAGCAGTGAGTTAATCCCACGTCAGGGGCAAGCAGGGCACAGTTACACAGATGAGAGCGAACTGGAGGCTGGTGTTTTGCAAAGGAATTAAAGACATTTTGGGTCAGTTCTCTTTAGTATCTTCATCAGTCATCTGGAGGAAGGGATTAAATGCACTCTCAGGAAGTTTGCAGACCACACCAGGTTGGGTTGGAAGTGTTGATCTGCTTAAGGGTAGGAAGGCTCTGTGGAAGAACCTAGCCAGGTGGATCGGTGGGCTGAAGCCAATGGGATGACGTTCAACAAGGACAAGTGCTGGGTCCTGCACTTGAGTCACAACAATCCCATTAACACTCCAGGCTTGGGATGTGCCTGATGGAAAAGGACCTGGAGGTGCTGATCAACAGCAGCTGAAGATGAGCCAACATGTGCCCAGGTGGCCAAGACCCTTCAGTGCTGTGTCAAGGGTTGGACTGAATGATCCCTGAGATCTCTTCTAACTCAATGTATTCTATGCTTCTGTGAAGGCCAGCAGCATCCTGGCCTGTACCAGGAACAGTGTGGCCAGCAGGACCAGGGCAGGGATTGCCTGGTAGGGCTGCACCTTGAGCACTTGGTTCAGTTTTAGGGCACTCACTACAGGGCCAACTCTTTTTGCAGCTAACAAGTGACAGGACAAGAGGAAACAACCTCAAATCACACCAGGAGAAGTTTAAGTCAAACACCAGGAAAAAAGTCTTTACTGAAAGAGTACTGTACTGGGTGCAGTTCTGGACCTCCTAACACAAGGAGGACATAGAAGTGTTGGAGCCAGACCAAAGGAGGCCACCAAGATGCTCAGAGGGCTGCAGCAGCTCTTGCTATAAGGATGGGCTGAGAGTTGGGGCTCTTCAGCCTGGAGAAGAGAAGGCTTTGAGGAGACCTTGGAGTGGCCTTCCAGTATCTGAAGAGGACCTACAGGAAGGCTGGGGAGGGACTATTGACAAGGTCTTGTAAAGACAGGATGAGGAGGAATGGGTTTGAACTGGCAGAGGGGAGATTTAAACTGGATATTAGGAAAAAATTCTTTCCAGCGAGGGTGGTGAGACAGTGGCACAGGTTGCCCAGGGAGGCTGTGCCTGCTCCCTCTCTGGAGGTGTTCTAGGCCAGGTTAGATGAGGTTTTAAGTGACCTGTTCTAGTGGGAGCTGTTCCTACCTATGGTGCGGGGTTGGAACTGGCTGAGCTTTGAGGTCCCTTCCAACCTAAACCATCCTCTGATTCTGTGAGTGATTAAGCCCTGGAACAGGCTGCCCATGGAAGTAGTGGGATGGTTGTCCCTGGAAGTGTTCAAAACCCATGTAAATATGGTTCTGAGGGACATGGTTTAGTGGTGGACTTGGCAGTGCTGGGTTAACGATTGGACTCAATGATCTTAAAGGCCTTTCCATCCTCAACGAGTCTCTGGTTCCATATTACTGCTTTTCTACCTTCACCCAGTACCCAGAGTGCTATAACTGCCCAGTGCTTCAGGCAGATCTGCAAGGGGACAGAGCAGCTGAATACCAACCTCGTTGTATAAATCACTGAATTCTTCAACCACGTCCTTCGGGATCCTCTGCCCGCTGTTGGTGAGGTGGTAAGCCACCCCATTCTTGGAGTAAAGGCTGATCCGCCCAACGCTTCTCTCGCCATCAGTAGTCTCTTCCAGCAAACCATTGTCCTCTGCTAGATGATAGACTGGGTTTCCATGTGAACCATGAATCCACGTAGCTCCCAGTTCAAAAGTGGCGTGCCCTGCGGGAGAACCAAGCGAGCAGACGTTTAGCTGACCGCTGCTGACGCTTCACCCTGAAGAAAGTGACCACGTGCAGGACCACAACATAGAATCACAGAATCAGAGAATCAAGCAGGTTGGAAGAGACCTCCAAGCTCAGCCAGTCCAACCTAGCACCCAGCTCTATCCAATCAACCAGACCATGGCACTAAGTGCCTCAGCCAGGCTTTTCTTGAACACCTCCAGGCACAGAGACTCCACCACCTCCCTGGGCAGCCCATTCCAATGCCAATCACTCTCTCTGCCAACAACTTCCTCCTAACATCCAGCCTAGACCTCCCTCAGCACAACTTCAGACTGTGTCCCCTTCTTCTGTTGCTGCTTGCCTGGCAGAAGAGACCAACCCCACCTGGCTACAACCTCCCTTCAGGTAGTTGTAGCCAGCAATGAGCTCTGCCCTGAGCCTCCTCCTCTCCAGGCTAAACACCCCCAGCTGCCTCAGCCTCTCCTCACAGGGCTGTGCTCCAGGCCTTTCACCAGTCTTGTTGCCCTTCTCTGGACACGTTCCAGCACCTCAACATCTCTCTTGAATGCTCAGCATTCCCAAACATCACTCAAGTGAGCTTTCTCTGCTCCAGGATACATGTTTAGAGAGTGCTTGAAGGATGGGATGTTTCCAATAACAGTATCTTCACAGTGACAGATCTCTGAAACCTAAGGTGAAATGATCTTGGAGGTCTCTTCCAACCTGTTTGATTCTATGATTCTTACCATGGCTGTTCCTACCTGCTCTATCCTTGCTATGTGGCCTTCCTAAACCATCTTGGAATCACAGAATCCACCAGGTTGGAAGAGACCTCCAAACTCATCCAGTCCAACCTAGCACCCAGCCCTACCCAGTCAACTAGACCATGGCACCAAGTGCTTTATCCTTCCGTTTCTTGGACACCTCCAGGGACAGGGACTCCACCACCTCCCTGGGCAGCCCATCTTCTCTAAACCTTTGCCAGGGGAATGTTTAGACTGAACATCAGGAAGAATTTCTTTCCTGCAAGAGTAGTCAGGCACTGGAACAGGCTGCCCAGGAAAGCATGGGAGTCACCATCCCTGGAGGTGTTCAAGAAACAAGCAGATGCAGCACTTTGGGACATGGTCTAGCAGACCTGGAGGTGTTAGGCAGAAGGTTGGACTTGATCTTAGAGGTCTTTTATAACCTTAATAATTCTATAACCTTCACTTAAGTACATGACCAGAAAGCAGAGAACGCTTTGGTGGTGCTGCAGCACAAGCCAGGGTGCTAGTGAAGGAGGTGTGGTGAGGGAAAGAACTGTAAGAGCTGCATTGCACTACTGCAGAAGGGACATACAAAAGGTATTTACATAAATATTAAAGTTGTAGGGACAGAATAAAGTACTTAAAGACTTCAAATATCCACTGTATTCAAGAGGAGGAGCAGGGGACCCTGCACAACCTGTTCTAGTGGAAGGTGTCCCTGCTAATACCAGGGGAGTTGGAATGGGATCATCTTTAAGGTGCCTTCCAGCCCAAACCACTCTGTGATTCCATGAATACAGAAAGAGAAGCATCTACAGCAGGGAGATACAGGGAAAAAATGGATTGCCTTGGGATAATGCCACTGGCCTGTATACTAAGCCTTGTCCTGTGATTAAATGTGTGTTATGTACAGATACACCTCAGATTAGCTGCAACACAATGAAGCATTTCCATTCCCCTGATGAGTCAATAGGTTCTATTTTATTATTGATGCTTCTGAAAACTTAAATCAGGTTCTTTAAATAGATGCACTGTCACCTCAGAACCCAAAGGCATTTAGTTTTCATCAACTGTGCTCTGCCTGCAAAACTCAAAGGGTTTAGTCAGCTCCACTCTCTCCTTTCCTTACAACTATCTGGGTGTGTACCAGAGCTCTGACCTCCCCCCTACCCTAGCACAGCCACAGCTGGGCTGACAGCACAGGGAGATGTTCAGCAGCTGAAAGGAGGTGCTAAAAATAAGCTTGGGTTGTGTCCTCCACCCACATTTTTTGAGATTCTCAGAAGTCCAAAGCTGAGTGCTTCAAAGGCTGCAGGAGCTGTGTTCTCCCAGCATCCCAGCCAGCACCACGCTGTGCAGCTTGCTCCAGAGGTCTGTGAGCACCTGACTGAGTGGGAGAGTGAGCAGGATGCTGCCTGATGAAGAAAGGAGCATGCAGCTGCCAGTCATCACAGACTGCTTAACATGCAAATCTATGCTCAGGCAGAACAACACTGCAGCACTGAGCTGTAACACAGTCTGGTTGAACAGGTGGAAGCTCCAAGAGATGTTGCTCTCCAGCTGAGAGGCTGCCTCCACGGGAGGCACCAGGCATCCTGCTTCTCCATCAGACAACCATCTCATCACCAAGCAGCATCACAGAAGCACTAAGCATGCTGAATCATAGAACAGAATCATAGAATCAACCAGGTTGGAAGAAACCTCCAACATCATCCATTCCAACCTAGCACCCAGCCCTATCCAGACATCTAGACCATGGTACTAAATGCCTCATCCAGTGGGACTAGGTTATGTTCAGAAGTCCATTCCAACCCCTACCATTCTGTGATCCTGTGACTTAACAGTGAAAAAGATTCCTAGATGCACCCAAACAATGTTTGGGTGCATCTGGCCACAAGCATCAAGCCACAGATGTGTGGATATTTAAGGTGCCACAAACTGCACCACCCTCCTGGCATAGGCAGCCTGGTGGAGATGACTGTGGCACACTGGCAGGCAGAGAGAACAGAGCTCATCAATAATGCATGTGACAGTCACCTTGTTAATGCAACCCTCCTGCAAGCCATCAGATGCCAGAGCAGCAGCAGGGAGCTTGCTCTCTGCTGCACTGACAATCTTCCTGCACAGAGCTCTTATTTGTGGGGCTTTGGAAGGAAAAACCATGCCAGTAGGTCCTGGAACTGTTGTCCAATCCCATACAGTGAAATATTCTATGATTCTATACAATCCATGACAACAGTTTGATGGAGCCACAGAATGATGGACTATTTGTCACTTTAGGAGAGGTATTAAAAGATCAAGACTTTGGATTCCAGTCCTTTGCTCTGCAAATCTACACTGCATATTAGGAACAGGTTGCTGAGGGAGCTGGTGGAGTCCCCATCCTTGAGGTGTTCCAAGAAATGTGTGGACATGGCACTTTGGGATAGAGTCTGATGGCCACAGTGGTGTTGAGCTGATGGTTGGACTCAATCTTGGAGGTCTTTTCCAACCAAAACAGCTCTATAAACTGCAAGATCTCCACCAGGCTGAGAAGCCTACTCCTGCCTCACATTAAAGAAGTGTTAATGAACTGGAGGGAGGTTCCCTGCAAAGGCAAAGCTATCAGCAAGCAGTGGAGGTGCCCAAAGGGGCGAGAACTGGTCCCAGCAGTAGCACAACAAAACCATTTCACAGGTGCACTGCCAAGATGATCTGTCACTCCCTGAAGATTTCAGCTCCTTCACACTTCCCTCCTCTCACAGCCACGATCCAGGCTATTTTTAAGGCAGTGCATTGTGAGCAAAGGACAACACTTCCCATTCCAACCTCCGTGCCAAGTCCCAGCAGAACGTGAAGTGCCCCTCTTCAAACCCTGGAGCTTAGCTTTGTCCAGCTGCCTCTCCATTCATTTCCCTTCTGAAAGGTTCATAGGACATGGCTGTTTATTTACTGTGGGGAGTTTATCAAGTCAAATATAGTAATGATGTAAGCACCTGGCAAACACAAAGAAAGGAGGGCAGCAAGAGGCCAGAGTTTATAAACCCACAAGTGGGATCAGAAGCAGAAGCAGTTAATTGAAATCAGGAAGGCAACTGAGGAGAAGTGAGGAGCTTTTTGCCTCCTGTGGAGAAGAGACAGGCAATGCCCTTCCAGATACCAGGGAAAGTTTCACTGACTGCTCTGCTGCAAAAGGCAATGTTTGCTCCACTCCTCCTGCATGCAGGGATTTTCCAAGTGCTTCCAGCTGACCTGGGATTAAAATACCCAGTGTCTGCATCTTTATTGCACCCTGAGAAAGAAAGCCATGGAGGTAAGGAAAGCTGTAGATCAGGATGAAAGGGGACATTGAGGAGGTTTTTCCAGCAGCCTGATGCACAGTGGGTAGTGCCCTACACAATAAATTAGTTCTAGGGAAATGAATGAGGCTGTTTGTGAAACAGAATAGCTTGGGGCTTGCCCTTTGGCAAGTGATTCGAGTTACCCAGAGACAGCCCATCACTAGCCAGGAGATTTACTGACTGCTCCTGGTGGAGGCAAGCTGGAAAGGGCTGGTGGAAACTGTCTTGATACAGCTATTCAATCACAGACCTGTTACACAGAGCTCTTCCTGTACAGAAGAAAGCAATCCCTAAGGACTTTATTTTACAGAAACAGGGCTTGGAGCAGCCCTTCCCCCAAAGAGCTACACAAGACTGGGTAGATGAGGTTTAACAAGGCCATGTCTCTGGCCCTTGGAGCTTGGGATACAGTGGCTGTAAAGCAGCCCAGCAGAAAAGGATCTGGGAGGTGCTAGTGGGCAGCTGAACACGAGCCAGCAATGTGCCCAGGTGGCATCCTGGCCTGGATCAAAACCCAGTGTCCAGCAGGAGCAGGGAAATGATGGTGTCCCTGTACTCAGCCCTGGTGAGGCCACAGTTGAGCACTGTTTGATTCTAGGCACTACAGACTAAGAAAGATATTGAGGTCCTGAAGGGTGTCCAGAGAAGAGCAACAAGGCTGGTGAGGGGTTTGGAGGGCATGGTATACAAGGAGCAGCTGAGGGAACTGGGGTTGTTTAGTCTGGTGAAGGCTGAGGGGAGACCTTATTGCTCTCTATGTGTCCCTGAAATGAGGTTGGACTAAGGCAGAGGTTGGTCTCTTCTCCCAAATCTCTAGCCATAGGACAAGAGGAAAAAGGCTTTCGTTGCACCAGGGGAGGTTTAAGTTGGATATTGGGGAAAACATTTTCCTGAAAGAATAAAATTAAATCAACCAGGTTGGAAGAGACCTCTAAGCTTGTCCAGTCCAACCTAGCACCCAGCCCTATCCAATCAACATAGAATCAGAGAATCAACCAGGATGGAAGAGACCTCCAAGATCATCCAGTCCAACCCAGCACTCAGCCCTGTCCAACCAACCAGACCATGGCACTAAGTGCCTCAGCCAGGCTTTGCTTCAACACCTCTAGGGACAGCAACTCCACCACCTCTCTGGGCAGCCCATTCCAGTGCCAATCACTCTCTCTGACAACAACTTCCTCCTTCCAGCCTAGACCTCCCCTGGCACAGCTTGAAACTCTGTCCCCTTCTTCTGTTGCTGCTTGCCTGGAAGAAGAGACCAACCCCACCTGGCTACAGCCTCCCTTCAGGTAGTTGTAGACAGCAATGAGGTCTGCCCTGAGCCTCCTCTTCTGCAGGCTGCACCCCCCCAGCTCCCTCAGCCTCTCCTCACAGGGCTGTGCTCCAGGCCCCTCCCCAGCCTTGCTGCCCTTCTCTGGACACCTTCCAGCACCTCAACATCTCTCTTGAATTGAGGAGCCCACAACTGGACACAGCACTCAAAATGTGGCCTGAGCAGTGCCAGGTGAGGCACTGGAACAGGCTGCCCAGGGAAGTGGTGGGGTCACCATCCCTGGCAGTGTTCAAGAAGAGCACAGCTGCACTGCTGCAAGATACAGTTCAGCAGTCACGGCAGTCAGGTTATGGCTGGACTTGATGTTCTTAAAGGTCTTTTCTAACCTTAACAATCGCAAGCTTCACCCTCCCCCGCTGCGAGCAGCCCACAGATTTACGCTGCTGACAGCATCCCAGCCCCAACCCCCCGTGGCACACGCAGGGTGGCTCACCAAGCCCCTTCCCGCAGCCGGAGCAGGCTGAGCGCCAGGGGAACCCTCCCAGCAGGATGCTCTCACCAAGCTTCACACTCTGCACGCGGCCTCCGATGCGGTCAGTGGCCTCGAGGACGGTTACATCCGTGAAGCCGCTCTCCAGGAGCGCCTTGGCTGCCGACAGGCCCGCGAGCCCAGCACCGATCACCACTATTCGAGGCTGCCGCTTGCTCCGCAGGCCGCTACTGAGAGGATCATCCGTGCTGTCTGCAGGGAGGTCACAACTTTGCATGCCGTCCAAGCTCGCTTCCGAAGGAACCTGCGCAAGAGAGCAGAGAGCTGGCTTGAGGGAACTCCGCTCCAACGTCCCCTCTGCAGTTAAAAACCCTCCAGCTCTCTAGGGAACCTGTGCAAGAGAGCACAGAGCTGGCTTGAGGGAACTCCGCTCCAACGTCCCCTCTGCAGTTAAAAACCCTCCAGCTCTCTAGGGAACCTGTGCAAGAGAGCACAGAGCTGGCTTGAGGGAACTCCGCTCCAACGTCCCCTCTGCAGTTAAAAACCCTCCAGCTCTCTAGGGAACCTGTGCAAGAGAGCACAGAGCTGGCTTGAGGGAACTCCGCTCCAACGTCCCCTCTGCAGTTAAAAACCCTCCAGCTCTCTAGGGAACCTGTGCAAGAGAGCACAGAGCTGGCTTGAGGGAACTCCGCTCCAACGTCCCCTCTGCAGTTAAAAACCCTCCAGCTCTCTAAGGAACCTGTGCAAGAGAGCACAGAGCTGGCTTGAGGGAACTCCGCTCCAACGTCCCCTCTGCAGTTAAAAACCCTTCAGCTCTGTAGGGAACCTGTGCAAGAGAGCACAGAGCTGGCTTGAGGGAACTTCGAGATGCTTGAGCGTGTCCAGAGAAGGGCGACGAGGCTGGGGAGAGGCCTTGAGCACAGCCCTACGAGGAGAGGCTGAGGGAGCTGGGATTGGTTAGCCTGGAGAAGAGGAGGCTCAGGGGAGACCTCATTGCTGTCTACAACTACCTGAGGGGAGGTTGTGGCCAGGAGGAGGTTGCTCTCTTCTCTCAGGTGGCCAGCACCAGAACAAGAGGACACAGCCTCAGGCTGTGCCAGGGGAGATTTAGGCTGGAGGTGAGGAGAAAGTTCTTCCCTGAGAGAGTCATTGGACACTGGAATGGGCTGCCCGGGGAGGTGGTGGAGTCGCCATCCCTGGAGCTGTTCAAGGCAGGATTGGACGTGGCACTTGGTGCCATGGTCTGGCCTTGAGCTCTGTGGTAAAGGGTTGGACTTGATGATCTCTGAAGTCTCTTCCAACCCTGATGATACTGTGATACTGTGATACTGTGATCACTCCAATTTCTACCCTGCAGTTAAAAACCTTCCAGCTCTCTAGGGAACCTGTGCAAGAGAGCAGAGAGCTGGCTTGAGGGAACTCCACTCCAACATCCCCTCTGCAGTTAAAAACCCTCCAGCTCTCTAGGGAACCTGTGCAAGAGAGCACAGAGCTGGCTTGAGGGAACTTCGAGATGCTTGAGCGTGTCCAGAGAAGGGCGACGAGGCTGGGGAGAGGCCTTGAGCACAGCCCTACGAGGAGAGGCTGAGGGAGCTGGGATTGGTTAGCCTGGAGAAGAGGAGGCTCAGGGGAGACCTCATTGCTGTCTACAACTACCTGAGGGGAGGTTGTGGCCAGGAGGAGGTTGCTCTCTTCTCTCAGGTGGCCAGCACCAGAACAAGAGGACACAGCCTCAGGCTGTGCCAGGGGAGATTTAGGCTGGAGGTGAGGAGAAAGTTCTTCCCTGAGAGAGTCATTGGACACTGGAATGGGCTGCCCGGGGAGGTGGTGGAGTCGCCATCCCTGGAGCTGTTCAAGGCAGGATTGGACGTGGCACTTGGTGCCATGGTCTGGCCTTGAGCTCTGTGGTAAAGGGTTGGACTTGATGATCTCTGAAGTCTCTTCCAACCCTGATGATACTGTGATACTGTGATACTGTGATCACTCCAATTTCTACCCTGCAGTTAAAAACCTTCCAGCTCTCTAGGGAACCTGTGCAAGAGAGCAGAGAGCTGGCTTGAGGGAACTCCACTCCAACATCCCCTCTGCAGTTAAAAACCCTCCAGCTCTCTAGGGAACCTGTGCAAGAGAGCACAGAGCTGGCTTGAGGGAACTCAACTCCAACTTCTCCCCTGCAGTTAAAAACCCTCCAGCTCTCTAAGGAACCTGTGCAAGAGAGCACAGAGCTGGCTTGAGGGAACTTCGAGATGCTTGAGCGTGTCCAGAGAAGGGCGACGAGGCTGGGGAGAGGCCTTGAGCACAGCCCTACGAGGAGAGGCTGAGGGAGCTGGGATTGGTTAGCCTGGAGAAGAGGAGGCTCAGGGGAGACCTCATTGCTGTCTACAGCTACCTGAAGGGAGGTTGTGGCCAGGAGGAGGTTGCTCTCTTCTCTCAGGTGGCCAGCACCAGAACGAGAGGACACAGCCTCAGGCTGCGCCAGGGGAGATTTAGGCTGAAGGTGAGGAGAAAGTTCTTCCCTGAGAGAGTCATTGGACACTGGAATGGGCTGCCCGGGGAGGTGGTGGAGTCGCCGTCCCTGGGGCTGTTCAAGGCAGGACTGGACGTGGCACTTGGTGCCATGGTCTGGCCTTGAGCTCTGTGGTAAAGGGTTGGACTTGATGATCTGTGAGGTCTCTTCCAACCCTGATGATACTGTGATACTGTGATAACTCCACTCCAATTTCTACCCTGCAGTTAAAAACCCTCCAGCTCTCTAGGGAACCTGTGCAAGAGAGCAGAGAGCTTGCTTGAGGGAACTCAGCTCCAATTTCCCCTCTGCAGTTAAAAACTCCCCAGATCTCCTTCTAAGGAACCTATGGAAGAAAGCAGAGAAGCTTACTCAGGACCTCAGCTCCAACTTCCCCTCTGCAGTTAAAAACCCTCAAGCTCTCTAAGGCACCTATAGAAGAACGCAGAGAAGCTTACTCAGGATCTCAGCTCCAGCTTCTCCTCTGCAGTTAAAAACCCTGAAGCTGTCTGTAAACTCTATAGAAGAAAGCAGAGAAGTTTGCTGAGGGAGCTCAGCTTGAACTTCTGCTCTGCCATTAGAAACCCTGAAGCTCTCTTTCTACAGAATCTATGGACAAAAACAGAAGCTTGTTGAGGAAACTCAGCTTGAACTTCTCTGCAGTTAAAACCCCTCAAGCTCTCTTTCTAAGGTATCAATGGAAAAAAGCAGAGCAGCATGCTGAGAGAACTCAGCTTGAACCTCTCCTCTACAGTTAAAACTCCTCAAGCTCTCTAAGGAGTCTATGGAAAAAAAGCAAAGAAAAGTTTTGAGGGAACTCAGGTTGAAGCTCTCTGCAGAAAGAGAGCTTCAGGACTTTTAACTAAGGAACCTATGGGGACAAAGAGAAAAGGGAAAAAACATGTAGAGGGAACTCAGATCGAATTTCTCTGCAGGTAAAAACCCTCAGGAAGCCTAAAAGAGTCCAGAAAGAAAGAAACCTTAAGAACTAGACCCAGCCTTCCAACTGGGATAGTAAGGATAACCGAGGTCAAACTGGGATGCAACAACTCTTTGGCCTGAAGCACCAGCAGTGGGACCTTCAGGAACCTCCACCCTCGTGTACCATGTTGATTATTTCCAGAGAAGTCAAAAGATTTTCAAAGTCTCATTTCCAAGTGGCAATTTCGTGGTCAAGCCTTTAAACCAGCAAGAAGAAGCAAACCGCCGTGCCCAGCGCCGGCGAGCGCCACGGCGCAGCGCCGAAGCTGCGCTCTGCCTCTGTGGCAACCACAAAGCACAAGCTGCAGATCACGTAAGTGTGGGGCTAGGGGAAGAGGATTTGGCTCAAAGCAGGGAGATCAGATATCACACCACTAATTACAGAGATGCTGCAGACAGAGAAAAACAGTTTCATCTGATGAAAGACAACAAGGGCCAGTCGAACAAATTCACAGCCACATGATGCGGCCCCTGGAGCCAAGCCTTTGATGAAGAGAGGTTCAGACTTCTGTGATGAAGAAAGGCTTAAAGTCAATACCAAGCCCTGACTAGTCCCATTCTACCTCCACCCACCCAAGGCATTCAGCTGCTCCTCCAAGTAGTGCGCTGATTTGCTTTGCAAGCTCCTAGAAGCCACCTCTATACGTGCATGAGGCCAATCCAGGCTGTCTGGGGCCCTGAGCAACCTGCTCTAGTTGCAGATGTCCCTGCTGACTGCAGGAGGTTTGAATTAGATGGCCTCTAAAGATCCCTTCTGACCCAAACCATTCTATGACTCTACTTCCCTGGGCCATGTCAGTCACTGGTCCTGCACCTCTCTTCTCAAGCATGTCAGGTTATTGCATTTTAATCTAACAGGGTCAGAAGGGAAACTGGGTTCTGCATTCCTTTTGCAATGGCCTCATGGACAGTGGCAACCCAGAAAGAGCAGAGCTGGAGATGTCCCTCTGGCCTTCCCCACCTTCAATCCAGCAGCAACAGCAATCCAGCTCAGAGGCACAAGCACTTCTCATCCCATTTTGCCAGCAAAACCCTTACAGGTCACAAGGAAGAAGGCAGAGAATTAAGGCAGTTCCCAAGTGCCCTCCTCATCACAACAATGCTCTCTGACCAGGCTACTCAGCAAAAAAAAGGTCACCAAGGCTCCAACAATTCAAAAAGACAAACCCAAAATAAGCAGCAACATTTCTCAAGGAAATCTGTTATTCTTAGCTCACCCAAATACTGCTGTGGGTAGCACTGGCCAGAGCTGTGGTGACACAAAGGCTTCAGCAAGGTTGAAAACAAGGCTTGCATGCTTAAAAGCTTAGCTGAGGCTTGGTTGGAGGCTTTTTGCTTCTTATTTTTTCCACCAGGATTGGTTTGTCTTTAAAAAGTGACCCTGATCTCTCTGCAGGCTTCACATCACACAGAAAGTGGGGAGATGTAGATGAGACAGAAGGCAGCAGAAAAACTGTGGATGTTCCATCCCTGGAAGTGTTCAAAGCCAGGTTGGATGAGGTTTGGAGCAACCTGAGCTAGTGGAAGGTGTCCCTGCCCGTGGCAGGGGGTAGGAACCAGGTGATTTCTTCCAGTCCTAGTTGGAACTAGATGTTCTCTTTCAACCAACACAATTCTGTCATTACTCCCCTTTTTTGGACCCCATGGTCATCCCAGGTGGGACTCATCTCCTCCCACCTCATTTTGAGGGTGTCCAGCTTGCATCAGCTGTCTGCAGCTGTTCAAGTGACAGAAAGGAGCAGTGATGCTTTCTGCTGATCTTTGGCATACCTTGCCTGGATGGACCATCTGAAAAGAAGCTTACAGCCCGTTTAAAACAACCTCCTCAGCTTTCCCAGTCCTCTTACAATAGCAGCTCAGCTAGGCTCAGGAGTTAGACCTGGAGTGCCTTTAGCCCCTCCACTGCCTGGGATTCCATGGACAGTCTGCAGTGCTCTCACAGCAGCCAATCAACTTCACACCTTGTGAGTGAAGCTGAACTAGAAGATGCACTCCAAGAGAGTAAAAAAGGCATCCTAGTGACTCATGGACATTCATCATCAGTCATTTGTTGGCCCAGATGGCCAAGGTGGCCAAGCAGCACCCTGGCCTCTATTAGTAATAAATAGCACAGGGATCATTCCCCCTGTACTCAGCACTGGAGAGGCTGCACCTCAAATACTGGCTCCAGGTTTGGGTTCCTCACTACAAGAAGGACATTGAGAGGCTGGAGCAGGTCCAAAGAAAAGCAGCAAAGCTGGTGAAGAGTCTGGAGCATAAGTCTTGTGAGAAGCAGCTGAGGGAACTGGGGTTGTTAAGCCTGGGCAAGGGGCTGAGTGGAGACCTAGGTCTCTACAGCTCTGCGACAAGAGGTTGGAACCAGGTGAGGATTGGTCTCTTCTCCCTAGTAGCAAATGCTAAGACAGAAGAAAATGGCCTCAGATTGCACAAGGGAAGGTTTAGGTTGGACATGAGGAACAAGTTCTTCCCCTTAATGCTTGTCAAGGCCTGGTCCAGGCTTCCCAGAGCAGTGGTGGAGTCTCCATCCCTGGAGAAATTTAAAAGCTGTGTAGATGTGGTGCTGAGGGCCATGGCTTAGTAGTGAGCTGGCAGTGCTCAGTTAAGGATTGGACTCGATGATCTAAGGAGCAGACTCAGTGATTTGCCTTTTCCAACCTAATCACCTCTGTGCTCCTATGATTATGAGGGTGGTGTAAAGCAAGTCCAGCCAGAGGCCTCCAGGGACACACACTCACAGACCCTGAGACCTCAGCACCGACTCTCACTCAGAGGATCATCCCCTACTACATCACACAGCTGAAATGGACCTGCACCTCCTGAAGAGGCAGCCAGTGGCTGCACTTCCACTCACTATTCTGAGGACCCAGTTTTCTTTTCTAAGCACACAATTTGCCTGAATTGTTTGGTCCTCCTGTGCCACAGTGGCAAGTGTAAGAGCTCAGCTGGAGGATGAGAAATAAATCAATGCCAAGACATTCCCTGCTGACCACACAGGCCAGAATGAGCTGCCTACAAATTTACCAGAAGCATTTAATCCCCTCTAAATGTTTTAACTGAAGCATATTTATAGATTCATACAATGGATTGGGTTGGAAGGGACATCAAAGATCATCCAGTTCCAACCCCCACTGCCACGGGCAGGGACATCTCCTGCTAGACCAAATGGCTCAGTGTCCTCTCCCAGCCTGGCCTTAAACACCTCCAGGGAAGGGGCATCCACAACCATCCAGGGCAACCTGTTCCAGTGTCTCCCCACCCTCACTGGAAAGAATTTCCTCCCAGTTTCCAGTCTCAATCTTCCAGCTCAAAGCCACTGTCCCTTGCCCTTGTAAAAAGTCCCTCCCCAGCTTTCTTGTAGGTCTCCTTCAGGTAGTGGGAGGCTGCTCTAAGGTCTCCCTGGAGCCTTCTCTTCTCCAGGCTGAACAGCCACAGTTCAGCCTCATGCTTAACCAGAAACCTAACCAACCTTGTCTGTGTGTGACAAGAAGTGAGATGCAAAACGATCAGGCTGGATTCCAGCTGAAAGGCTGCAAGGCAGCCCAAGAAATAAACACACCAGGATTCTACCACTGTGTGAAGTGCAACTATTTAGGCTACTGTCGAGGCATGAAGGGGCACTACACACACAAGTGGATTTACTGCAGGTTTGTCATCACACTCTGAGAGTGTTTACAAGCAGGCAGCACTTGACACCAAGGGTTGAAATCAACCCAAGCAGGGACAAAGCTCCATTGTGAGACCACAGCCAGAAGCTGCAGCATTTCAGCAGAGAAATGGCTATTTTTAGCAGTGCCACTCATCAGCTGCTGAAATTCTTTTCCCTCAGGACAGGACAGAGAGGATATTGCTTGGAGCTCATAAATCAGGATTGGATCTCTCACAGACACTTTGACTCCAGTCCCAGCAGAAGACAGGGAATGCTCCTGCCTATATAATGGGGATGGCCAGGGCAGGTTTGCAGGACACCACTTAGCAAAGCCAGGTGGAATGAGGCCTTGAGCAACCTCTTCTAGTGGAAAAGTTTCCCTGCCCATGGCAAGGAGGGATTGGAACTAGATTATCTTTAAGGTCCCTTCCAACCCAAACCATTCTGTGACTCTGATTTTCTGGCCTTTACACCTCAGGAGTCTACCATCATGCAAAACTGTCTGCTTGTGAGCACACAGAGTCCAGCCATAAACCCAACATCACCATGGCCATTAAACTGTGTCCCAAAGTGTCATGTCCACAGGTTTCTTGAACACCTCCAGGGATGGTGACTCCACCATCACCCTGAGCAGACTGTTCCAATGCCTGACCACTGTTGCACGAAAGAAGTTTTTTTCCTACTGTCCAATCTAAACCTCCTCTAGCACAATTTCAGGCCACTTCCTCTCACTCTATCACCTGATTCTAGGGAGAAGAGACCAAACCCACCTCACTGCAACCTCCTCTCAGGGAGTTGTAGAGAGCAATGAGGTCTCCCGTCCTCTTCTCCAGACTAAACAACCCCAGTTCCCTCAGCTGCTCCTTGCCAGCTCTTTTCTCCAGGCCCATCACCAGCTTTGTTGCCCTCAAATTTGTTCCCCTTGAAGTTGGCCCTGAAGATCAGTCAGATGCCCAAGTGAGCCCAGCCTGATGTCCTCTGCTGCCTTGATGCAGCAGTTGTGCAAACACACCCCTGGCAAGAGGTTTATTGAATGGCAAGCAGACACACCTCGTTTACTCAGCTACCATGAGAATGGTCCACAGCCATCTAGGAACATGCTGGGGCCCTTCCCAAGCTTGTAAACCTGTGTTACCCCATGGTGCATTTGGTACTGGGATCACACACTTGCACACACTGGAAACTCCAGCTGCTGAGCTGAAACCACCTGGAGAGTGGCAGTTCAGCACCAGGCTCCAGCTCAGGATTTCAGTCATTAGTCCAAATCGATTTGCTGCTTGGATGTGGGCAGCTGGAACAAGTTCTCCAGTTCTCCATCCCAGACCAGTCCTGCTGCTTTCCTTTGCAGGCAGCCACCAGGCATAAGCAGGCAGCAAGTCTCAGCAGAGGAGATCTCCTCTGACAGCTCATAGAAACTGAAGTGTTGGTCAGAAAGCAGCCCCTGAAAGGCTCTACAACCTCCTGCTTCAAGCAGGACCATCACCAGTTTGATCTTCAGTGCAGCACTTGTCAACACTTCAAACAAGACTGAACCTTGTGAGGCTACACTTCAAATACTGGGCTCAGATTTGAGCCACTCACTCCCAGAAGGACATAAAGGGACTGGAGAGGACAACAACAAAGCTGGTGCAGGGTCTGGAGAGCAGGACAGGTGAGGAGCAGCTGAGGGAGCCAGGGTCACTCAGCCTGGAGAAAAGGAGGCCGAGGAGAAACCTTCTGGTTCTGTATAACTCCCAGAAAGGAGACTGGATCGAGGTGGGGGTTGGTTTCTTTCCCCCAGAAACAAGTGATAGAACAAGAGGAAAGGACCTCAAGCTGCAACAGGGGAGGTTTACACTAAATTTGAGGGAAAATTTCTTCCCCTTAATGGTTGTCAAGCCCTGGACCAGGCTGCCCAGGTCAGTGGTGGAGTCTTCATCCCTAGAGAGATTTAAAAGCTGTGTAGATGTGGTGCTGAGGGATATGGTGTAGTGGTGGCCTGGCAGTGCTGGGTTAATGGTTGGACTCCAACTGAAACAATTCATTTCTCCTACCAACAAGCCACCTGCATGCCAGACCTGCAGCCCTGTGCCCAAAATCCTCTTGGTATGAGTTTCTTTGAAGGCAGCAGAGACCTCTAAGCTGACTCTGCACTCTTCTCCCTTTGGACACAACCCAAAAGAGCCTGTCCCCATACTCTTCCCCCTACCCTTTAGCTATTGATCAGCATTAATCAGATCCCCTCTCAGGTTGCTCTTCTCCAAGCTAAACAGCCCCAGGGCTCTCAGTCTTTCCTCCTCACAGAGATGCTGCAGTCCCCTCAGTATCTCTGTAGCCTTCACTGGGCTCTCTCCAGCAGGATAGAATCCAGTATTGCAGATGTTACCTCCCTAGAGCAGAGTAGAGGGGCAAGAGAATCTCCACTGGAGCTGCTGGTCACACTCTTCTAACACTGACTGCAAGAGCTCAGGTGTCAGGATGCTTTGCCACATTACACCAGCGTCTGGCTGCAGTCACACACTGAGCAGCTCCCAGAAACACTTGCTTCAAGAAGCCTCCTCCAAAGTCATCAGAGTTTTGCTAACTGGGACAACCTCTGCACTTTTGAATGTTTTGAAGAGATCAAACCAAAACACCAAACAAAAAAAAAGGGCCCCTGGCTGGTGCTTTGGAGCAGGAAACCACCGCAGAGTTTTACTGCTGGGATCCAACTTGTTTTAATGCCTGCAAATATCCCTAGAGTCAAATGAACTCCTTCAAAGCTGCTTCACACCAAAGCTACTTTAGAAATTGGGGAGCTGCTGACAAGGAGAATATATTTAACAAGCCCCAAGCATCTTGGCTTGCAGTACAAAGACTTCCCATTACGAGCTCTGGTGGTTGGGGCTTTCTTTTTTCCCCCCAAGCCAACAGATGAGCAGCACAGGCTGGCTGCCATGGGGCACCTCCATGCAGGGCTTGGCACTGCCAGGGCTGCAGGGATAGCCAAAAAACAAAATCAACCAAAGAATGGCATGCCAAGAAGGCAGGGGATGAATCAGCCCATTCAACACTGCCTGATATAATGCACCAGCTGAGGGCTTTCAAACTCTTCTCTCATCTGCAGGGAGAAGAAAATAAATCAAAGTGTCTGGGCTCTGGCTGCACCTAGGACATATTCCTCTGGCTCAGAGGTGATGTGAGAAGGTAGCAGCTCAGTCAGCTGCAGGACAGGGCAGCACACAATGGGTGAGGTTGGAAAAGGCAGATCCATAGACTGTGTCACCTTGGAAGAGAGCCTCACAGGTCATCTTGACCAATCTCCCTGCACTCAGCAAGGACAGCTCCAAGTAGATCAGGCTGCCCAGGGATACATCAAGTTTGACCTTGAATGTGCCCAGGGACAGGGCCTCAACCACATCTCTGGGCAACCTGTGCCAGTGTTTCACCACTCTCATTGTGTAGAACTTCCTCCTAATGTCCAGCCTAAATCTCCCCTGCTCCAGACAACCAGCAACAGAACACAGGGACACAGTCTCAAGCTGTGCCAGGGCAGGTCTAGGCTGGATGTTAGGAGGAAGTTGTTGTCAGAGAGAGTGATTGGCATTGGAATGGGCTGCCCAGGGAGGTGATGGAGTCACCATCCCTGGAGGTGTTGAAGCAAGGCCTGGCTGAGGCACTTAGTGCCATGGTCTAGTTGACTGGATAGGGCTGAGTGATAGATTGAACTGGATGATCTTGGAGGTCTCTTCCAACCTGGTTGCTTCTATGATTCATCATCTTCATCCTATCACCACAGGCCCTTCTAATTAGTCCCTCCCCAGCCTTCCTCGAGGTCCCTTTCAGATATTGAAATGCTCTAAGGCCTCCCTGGAGCCTTCTCTTCTCCATGCTGAACAGCCCCAACTCTCTCAGTTGGTCTTTACAGGAGAGGTTCTTCAGCCTTCTGATCATCTTTGGCCCCCCTTCAGGACCTTCTCCATCAGGTCCATGTCCCTCATGTGTTGAAGGCTTCATAGCTGGACACAGCACTGCAGGCAAGGTATTACCAGAGCAGAGCAGTGTGGCACAGTCACCTTTCTCAACCTGCTGGCCACACTTCTTTTGATTCAGCTCAGACTGCCATTGACCTTCTGGGCTGCAAGGGTCATTGTAATGACCTTAAAGATCACCCAGTCCAAGACTTAATCCTGCATTTTCAGGTCACTCCTCAGCACCACGAGAAGAAAAGGCTGAGAGGGGATCTTATCAATGTCTATAAATATCTGAGGGGTGGATGTCAAGTTGAATGTGCCAGGCTCTTTCTGGTGGTGCCCAGTGATGGCACAAGGAACAATGGAACACAGGAGGTCTCACTTCAACTTCTTTACTGTGAGGGTGCCAGAGCCTTGGAGCAGACTGCCCAGAGAAGTTTGTGGAGTCTCCTTCTTTGGACACTTTCAAGACCAGCCTGGATGCTGTCCTGTGACCCACCCAAGATGATCCTGCTTTGCAAAGGAGGTTGGACTCCATGATCTCTAGAGGTTCCTTCCAACACCTACCATTCTGTGCCATCTACACAGCTTTTCAATCCCTCCAGGGATGGGGACCCCACCACTGCCTGGGCAGCCTGTTCCAGGGCTTGACAGCCCTTTTTCAAGGAAGAAATTTTTCCTAACATCCAACCTAAGCATCCTCTGAGGTCATTTCCTCTTGTCCTGTCAAGAGGAGATGCTGGGATGGAAGCAGGCTGTCTCAAATCACTCTTTCCAAGGCCCTGATGACAAGCTGCTGGAACACACCTTGGCCAGTGGCTCTGCAGCCTGATTGGGGATAAAATCAAGGATTGGATTTCCTTCACCCCCAGAAGCTCCCATCAAAGTGCTTGGAGGAAGTCACCATCCCCAAGAGATGCACACAGAAATAGGCCAAGAATGAATGAAAGAATCAAAGAATCACAGAATCTCCTGGTTGTAAAAGTCCTTAAGATCACCGAGTGCAGCCATAACAGACACAACTCAAAGACCATGGTCCTGAGCTCCTCATCCCAGCATCTTTTAAACACCTCCAGGGGTGGGGGCTGCCCTGGGCAGCCTCTTCCAGTGCCTGATGACCCTTTCCATGAAGAAACTGTTCCTCATGCCCAACCTTGAGGTGATTTCATAGAATCATAGAATGGTTTAGATTGGAAGAGACCTCGAAACTCATCTGGTTCCAACCCCCTGCCATAGGCAGGGACACCTCCCACTAGAACAGGTTGCTCAAGGCCTCATCCAACCTGGGAGGTAGCAGCCACAACCTCCCTGGGCAACCTGTGCCAGTGTCTCACCACCCTCACTCTAAATAACTTCTTCCTAACATACAGTTTCAATCTCCCCTCTGCCACTTTAAACCCATTCCCCCTTGTCCTGTCATTCCCAGACCTTGTCAATAGTCCCTCCCCAGCCCTCCTGTAGCCCCCTTCAGATACTGGAAGGCTGCTGTAAAATGTCCTCAAAGCCTTCTCTTCTCCAGGCTGCAGAGCCCCAACTCTCTCAGCCTGTGCTCACAGCAGAGCTGCTGCAGCCCTCTCAGCATCTTGGTGGCCTCCTCTGCACTGGCTCCAACACTTCCATGTGTTGCTTGTGCTGGGGGCTCCAGATCTGCCCCCAGGACTGCAGGTGGGGTGTGAGGAGAGCAGAGCCAAGGGGCACAATCCCCTCCCTTGCTCTGCGCCCACACTGCTCTTGCTGCAGCCCAGCAGAGAGTTGCTCTCTGGGCTGCACTCACCCTGCAGGCTCCTGTGGAGCTTTGCATCAGCCCAGACCCCCAGGGCCTGTTCCTCAGGGCTGCTCTCAGCCATTCCCCACCCAGCCTGGAGCTGTGCTTGGGATTGCTCTGACCCGGATAAATATTTTGATGTCTCCACGAGTAGCATCTGCTGTTAGCCTGGCTTGCATGTCCTTCCTGTCCCTCACTTGTCATCTGGCAGAAGAGGCTGGGCCCCACCTCATTCCACCTCCTTTCAGGTTGTAACATGGAGAGTTCAAGTCCTCTCAGGAACACGCAGCAAGGGCACCCTGTGGTGGGTCAGCCATGGCCAGACTGGCTGTTTGCTGGCCAGTCTTGGAGGCATACATCTCCTCCTTCCCCTTGTTGTTGGTCCCACAAAGCTGGTAAGCTTGGCTGGAGCCTCACAGCACACAGTGTGAACTATGGAGTTCCTCCTGCCCAAGCAGCTGGTAAGATCAGAACAGAATCATGCTGTGGTTCATGTGCCAGAGGCTACACTTTTGCAGAGGACACAGTTAAAAGGAGTTTCACAGCAGTGACAAAAAGCACAGCTTCAGCAAGCTCCTTGCACAACAGAGCAGTGGCTCCAGCAAAATCCTCTGCAAAACACATCTCCCAAAGCCAGACCCAGGACATGCTCTGGTTGGTGTATCAGCAGCTGCTTTATTTTGGGGGGTTCCCTAGATAGGAACAAGGGCCCACCTACCTAGGAGTCAGCACACAGCATCTACTCCATCACCAGCAACAGCAGTGCTGCCAGAACACTCCTCTACTGCAGCAAGTGGAGAAAGCAGGGACACCAGAAGGGTGCTGAGCCTCTGCAGATGTCTCAATCAGCTGTGCAGAAGTCCCTGGAAACATCTCAGGTCAGGTTGGTTGGGGTTCTAAGCAACCTGTTCTTGCTGCAGATGTCCCTGCTGACTGCAGAGGGGTTTGACTGGGTGACCTTTCAAGCTCCTTTCCACCCCAAACTAGTCTCTGATTCCACATCCTGTAGACCATTAGGGACCTCTCAACACCAAGCTGGCCAGAACCCAACCCAGTGCAGCAAGCAGCAGTTTGGCTGTGTGATCCTCAGAGCACTGAACAGGCTAACAGCTCAGGGGCAGAGCTAACCAAGACAAGCAACAACCAGCCCCAGAGCAGCCTGCCCTTTCCCATGTGTCCAGAAGCTTGCCAAGCCCTGCTTGCCCCTCTGGTGGGAATCTTCCCCTTACTTACGGCTCCACATTCAGCACTGAGAGGTTTTCTGCTACAACTAAGCTTCTCCTGGCCACTGAGAGCTTTTCTGCTACAACTAAGCTGCTCCTGGGCACTGAGAAGTTTTCTGCTACAGCTAAGCTGCTCCTGGAAGCCAAGGTTGAGGATTTGGCTTTGAGGACACTGGAACAGGCTGCCCAGGGCAGGTTGTGGAGTCTCCCTCTCTAGAGATATTCAAGCCCTGCCTGGATCTGTTCCTGTGTGCTCTGGTCTAGGTGCTCCTACTCTGGCAGGAGGGTTGGACTGGATGAGCTTTCGAGGTCTCTTCCAGCCCCTGACATTCTGTGACTGTGAAAGGAAGGGCAGCCAGAAAACTCCAGGCCAAGATGAGGTTACAGACTGAACCCACTGGTCAAACAGATCAGAACAGCAGTGCAAACAAGCTTCCTGCAGGGCTGGGATTCCAACTGCCAAAGAGAGCTGGACCCTACCCAACCTGTGTGCCCAGGCAATCTTATCTTCACCCCCCTCCTGCTCTCTGCAATTGTTTGGGCAAGTCAATTGATAAAAGCACCTTAATGAACTAGGGCACTCACCCCTGTTTGCACAACTCAGCACCCAACGGGGTCTCAGTCAAATAAACACCCGTGTCCGTGGGGCACTTGGGAACTCTCCCTGCCTTGGGGTTCTCAAAATCATTGCAGCAAGCTTGGGAGCAAAGCTTCAGCAGGAATCTTTTCTTCTCCTCCCATCCCATGTAATAGGAGAGACAGAGATTGAATCTGCATGGAGAGAGGCTGAGGACTGGCTGCAGCTCGATGTGTACAGGAGGATCATCTCAGGACACACCATAAGGGACAGGCTAGCCCAAAGCAATTACTTTTTCTCACCACTTCTCAGAAGCCAGACCTAACAAACTGCCCTGAAATAGCAGCACAACTCCCCAAATAGCATCACTTCTTACTTGAAGGCAACACCCACAGGGCAGCTTTGTTTTCCAGCCACCCCTGAGCACTTACCACATCTACACCACTGCAGCCAGAGGGAAAATCATTAAATCCAAGAGAGGCACCAGGGCATGGGAACCAGAATTAGAAAGATTCAAACAGTGGATGCAGTTTGGGGACTCTCACTCCAGGAAAGACACTGAGGTGCTGCAGTATGTCCAGAGAAGCTGGGGAAGAGTCTGGGGAACAGGGCTGGTGAGGAGCAGCTGAGGGACCTGGCCTTGTTCAACCTGGAGAAAAGGAGGCTGAGGGGAGACCTTCTGGCTCCCTACAGCTCCCTGAAAGGATGTTGGAGTGAGGTGGGGTCAGTCTCTTCTCCCAGCAAACAGGAACAGATCTAAAGTTGCCCCAGGGGAGGTTTATGTTGGACATGAGGAACAGTTTCATCCCAAAAAGGATTGTCAAGGCCTGGACCAGGCTCGTGGTGGAGCCCCCAACCCTGGAGGTGTTGAAGAGACACACGGACATGGCACTCGAGGACATGATTTAATGGCCATGGGGATGGTTAATGGAACACTATTTGCCTTCAGGTAATCCAGAGATGCCCTAAGGAAATTAGTGACTGCAACCCAAAACCTCCTGTACAGACACACAGCCCTGCTGTAAAGCAACAGGAACAACTCATTCTGTTGAGTGTTTGTCCTCCTGGACAGACTAAAACAGCAGAGAACAGAAGCAGATGGTGAAAAACAAGAAAAAAGAAGGGTGGTAGAGGGACAAAGAGGAAAACAGGACAATGACAGCTTCAGCTTTGTTCCCACCTTGGTGCAAAGTTCAAAGCAAAGCCCCAGGATGAATTTTTGCTTGGGGGCTTCAACAGAAAATCTCCTCCAGTTGACCTTTTGTGCTTCAAGTGCCCTGCAGGAACCACAGGCTGGAGTGCCAGGAGATGCACACTGATGATGGATTACCATAGAATGCTTTGGCTTGGGAAGGAGCTTAAAGATCATCCAGTTCCAATCCTCCTGCCACGGGCTGGGATACCTTCCACTAGCCCAGGTTGCTCATCCAACCTGGCTTTGAACACCTCCAGGGAGGAGGCATCCACAGCCTCTCTTGGCAACCTGTGCCAGTGTCTCCCCCCCCTCATTGTCAAGAATTTCTTCCTAATCTCCAGTCGAAATCTCCCCTCCTGAAGGTTAAAGCTGTTCCCTCTCATCCTATCACTACAAGCCTTTGCACAAAGGGCATCTGCAAGGTGCCTTTAATTACTGCTGACCCAGCTGAACTCAAAACCATTTCTCCTCTGACAATCAGGGCACTTGGCTGCAACCAAAGCAAAGCTCACTTCGCTTCTTCAGGGTGCCCTGTGTCAAACAGCTTCCAGAATGAAGATAGAACATTGCTCAGAAAAAAAAGTTAAATGGCACAGGCTGAGGAAGAAAAGAGAGATTTCAGCTCTAAGAGATTTTTCACAGTGCTCTTGTCATGTGGTAAACAGCAGAAACTGGGAGCTGGCACACTTGGTGATTGATCTGTTCTTCCAGGGCCTTCCCATGTGACTGAGGCTAAAAGAATGAGAAGCCTATCCATAAGCTGCTAAAAATACAGCACAATTGCAGTGTGTTTAGATGGGAGCTCATTTATTCAGCGCCTCACGCTTCATCCTTTCAGCCCTTCAGCCTCAGCACACATCAAGCAGCATTAGCACCTCGCTGTGCCAGGACAAGCACTCCCACTAATGCCTTCAGACAAAGAGGAATCAGTGTACGGTAGGAGATACCCATCAAGCCCGAGCTATGTGGCAGGCTGAGGAGATGTGTCCAGCACATCAAGGGAGGTTCTCCTCTCCCTCTGCCCTGCTGAGACCTCATCTTGAATACTGTGTTCAGTTTTGGGCTCCCCAGTTGCAGAGGGACAGGGATCTGCTGGAGAGGGTCCAGTGGGGGGCTAGGAGGATGATGAGGGGACAGGAGGGCATGGCTGATGAGGAGAGGCTGAGGGACCTGGGGCTACTTAGTCTGGAGAAGAGAAGACTGAGAGGGGATTTGATCAATGTTTATAAGTATCTGAGGGCTGCCAGGAGGGGGGGGACAGGCTCTGCTCACTGCTGCCTGGGATAGGACAAGCAGCAATGGGTATAAGTTGCAGCACAGGAGGTTCTGCCTCAACACAAGGGGGAACTTCTTTACTGTAAGGGTCCCAGAGCCCTGGCACAGGCTGCCCAGAGAGGTTGTGGAGTCTCCTTCTCTGGAGCCTTCCAAAGCCTGTCTGAATGTGTTCCTCTGTGCTCTGTGTTAGATAGCATTGTCCTGCTCTGGCAGGGGGCTTGGAGTGGATGATCTCCTTGGGTCCCTTCCAACCCCTAACCTCCTGTGAGCCTGTGAGATCAGAAGCTAATCAATTCCAAAGGACTGCGTCCATCCCCTAGGCACAGGCTGAAATGCACCCAAGCCCAGAGAGAGGCTGGCACTTTGGTAAGGGGGAAAACTGCCATTGCTAGATTTAGCTGGCACTTCAACCCTTGTGCCAGGCTTCAAAGGCAACAGAGAGATAAAGTTTTAACTTCAGTGAGAGCTCCACTCTTGTCTTTTCTTAAGTCCCTTCCTGTTTGGACAATTTGAGCCACATCTTTCCTTGCCCTGCCAGCGCAAGGCTCTGTCCTGCAGTGAATGGGTCAGCTCTTTTTTACTGGGATAACTTCCAGGTTAAGGAGAAAGGATTTACACTTGAATGAAACATAGGCTCTGTAGTTGGGAAATCTGTTTTGAAAACTTGGGAAGGAAGCAAAGGCTCCTTCATTTAAAAAGGGACTCAATTAACATTCTCCAGCAGTGTTCCTGTGGAAAGGCCAGCACTCGCTGGGGGCCAAGTGAGCCTGAACTGCTCCTCCTTGCTCACAGTGTCCCTTCCTGAAACACAGGCCACAGCTTTGGGCAGACACCAGGACCTTTGCACAGCTTTCCAAAGGATTGCCTGTCACAGCCCAAGGCCTCTAACTCCAGACCTAAGATCATAGAATCAACCAGGTTGGAAAAGACCTCCAAGCTCAGCCAGTCCAACCTAGCACCCAGCCCTAGCCAATCAACCAGACCATGGCACTAAGTGCCTCAGCCAGGCTTGGCTTCAACACCTCCAGGGATGGCAACTCCACCACCTCCCTGGGCAGCCCATTCCAATGCCAATCACTCTCTCTGCCAACAACTTCCTCCTGACATCCAGCCCAGACCTCCCCTGGCACAACTTGAGATGTTCTGTGACTTGGGCTCAGGAAACAAAGTAGTGCTTAAAGACCCTAATGGAGACGGAGACAGATACATTCACTCCTAGCAGCAAGGATGCTGCTACAAGGACAGCACACAGGCTCACAGGATGTTAGGGGTTGGAAGACACCCAAGGTGATCATCCAGTCCAACCCCCCTGCCAGAGCAGGACCACACAATCTGGCACAGATCACAGTGGAACACATTCAGAGGGGCTCTCTGGACAGCCTGTGCCAGTGCTCTGGGACCCTTACAGGAAAGAAGTTCCCCCTTGTGTTGAGGCAGAACTTCTTGTGCTGCAACTTACACCCATTGCTCCTTGTCCTATCCCAGGGAGCAGTGAGCAGAGCCTGTCCCCCTCCTCCTGGCAGCCCTCAGATACTTACAGACATTTATCAAATCCCCTCTCAGTCTTCTATTTTGCAGACTAAACAGCCTCAGGTGCCTCAGCCTCTCCTCATCAGACAGTGCTCCAAGCTCCTCATCATCCTCACAGCTCTCCACTGGACCCTCTCCAGCAGATCCCTGCCCCTCTTAAAATGGAGAGCCCAAAACTGAACACAGTATTCAAGATGAGGTCTCAGCAGGGCAGAGTAGCAAGGAAGGAGAACCTCCCTTGATCTGCTGGACACACTCCTCCTAATACACCCCAGGATCCCATTGGCCTTCTCAGCCACAAGGGCACATTGCTGTGGCCAAGGTCCCTCTCCACAGGGCTGCTCTCCAGCAGTCACCTCCCAGCCTGTACTGGTGCAGGTTGTTATTCCTCCCCAGATGCAGGACTCTGCACCTGTCCTTGCTGAACCTCATTTGGTTCCTCTGTGCCCAGCTCATCTGTGTTCAGCCACAACCACAGCATGAATCCTCCCTACCTTGTCTGCTTGAAAATATACAGCACTGCAAGCTTGCTGATGACACCAAGCTGTGTGTCTCTCCCTTGAGAGCAGGGAGGGCATCTAGAAGGATCTCGACAGGCATGAGAAGTAGGCCACTGTCAGCTGCATGAGGTTCAACAAGTCACAGTGCAAGGTCCTGCATCTGGGTAGAGCCAACCCCCAGCACAAACCCAGGCTGGATGCAGACTGAGTTGAGAGTATTCCTGAAGAAAGAGCCCTGGGGGTGTTGGTTGATGAGAAGCTGACCATGAGCCGGTAGTGTCCTCAGGCAGCCCAGAAGGCAGCTGTGTGCTGGGCTGCAGCAAGAGGAGTGTGGCCAGCAGGGCAAGAGAGGGGATTCTGCCACTTGACTCTGCTGCTATGATTCTATGATTCTTTACTGAGACCCAACCTTGAATATTGCATCCAGTTCTGGTGTCCTTAGCATAAGAAAGACACAGAGCTGCTGGAGTGGCCACAAGGATGACCCAAGGGCTGGAGCACCTCTGCTATAAGGTGAGGCTGAGGGAGCTGAGAGTGTTCAGCCTGGAGAAGAAAAGGCTCTGGGGGTCCCTCCCAATCCCTGCAAGGAGCCTACAGGAAGGCTGCAAAGGGACTTGTCATAAGGGTGTCTAGAGACAGGACAAGGAGGAATGGATTTAAGCTGAGAGAGAGCAGGTTTACAATGGAGATTACAAAGACATTCCTCAGTACAAGGGTGGTGAGACTGGACTAGGTTGTCCAGAGAGGATGTGGACACCCCCTCCCAGGAGATGTTCAAGGACAGGGTGGATGAGGCCTTGGACCAAGCAAGTCTAGTTGAAAGGCATCCCTGCCCATGGCATGGGAGTAAGATGATTGCTAAAGTCCCTTCCAAACGAAGCCATTCTGTGAGTCTGTGATCTGGTCTGGGCTTTAAATCAGTTTGTGAAGACACCAGTGACCAACCAAGCAGAAGTTCTGCTTTGGAGCCACTAGTTGAGGTGAGGGTTTGATCTGCAGCAGGCAGCAGCCAGTCAGAACTACCACAGTGGTTATCTTGGGTTTGAAAACCAATCCTGAAGGTGCTGGGCACGTCTAGATATTGCCCATGCAAGAAAAGGAAAACAAACTACGCCTCTGGGGTTTTTCCAGCTAAAGCTGAAGAGATAAAAAGGCCACTGCCAATTTAATACTCATTCCTAGCTCTGAATTCCCCTATCAGCTGTGTCTGACAGAACGTTCTCCACCCCTCAGTAAGGCCAGGTCCAAGTCTAACCTGACTCAAAGCTGGTGATGGACTGAGTATGGGAGTTTACTCAATACACAGCAGCCTGGGGTGGGAGATAAGGGTGGTGTTGGTGTGCATTGTTGCAGAAAGCATGAAACCTGCATCTCATTTAGCACCTTGGGGAGACCATCTGTAATAGACCATTCTCATTCACTCCTCCTGGATGTCTGTAGTTGAGAGGGGACACAGTCCCAAGTTGTGCCAGGGGAGGTCTAGGCTGGATGTCAGGAGGAAGTTGTTGGCAGAGAGAGTGATTGGCATTGGAATGGGCTGCCCAGGGAGGTGGTGGAGTTGCCATCCCTGGAGGTGTTGAAGCCAAGCCTGGCTGAGGCACTTAGTGCCATGGTCTAGTTGACTGGCTAGGGCTGGGTGCTAGGTTGGACTGGCTGAGCTTGGAGGTCTCTCCCAACCTGGTTGAATCTATGATTCTATGATCTAACCCAGGCATGCAGCACCAGAACAGGTACCTGCAGCAACCCAGCTTTGGTGCCTCCAGAGCCTGTCCCAGCAATTTAGATGCTAAGATATGAAATATCCTTTGGAAATAACCTCCAATTTTCCCTTCCCATACTTTTAATCCAGGCACTACATCAGGTATGAATAACTGTAAGAACCCTCCTGCATTTTCTAGCTCACTCAAAATAAGTGGGTGGCTGAGGGAGTTTGCACTGGAATAGACCCAAACATCCACCCTGAGACCTCCACCTTTCAGCCAAAAGTAAAACTGGCTTAGGGCTTTAACAAGATTTTCCATGGGAAAGTCAGAATGCTCCAAACTCACCCCACACATCCACTTTACAGTGGAACAGATTCCTACCATGGACAAAAGCCAAACTCCTAACCCTTGCTGGCCCCAAAAACACAAGTCTCAAAGGCAGAAAGGATCCAAGCATCATCCAAGCCTGCTGCTGAAATGAGCCACAAGGCACCTACACAGCCAGAACATGAGCTGCTCAGTGACACACTCAAAAGAAGTTTACATTTCACACTTAGGATTTAGGTTACTACTACCTGTCTTTCCTGCCTACTACAGCTAGATGCTGGGCAGCATGAGAAGCTGAAGACACTTGTTACAGGAGGTGAAAAAGCCCTAAGGACCTCACACACAAGACACAGGGCCAAAAGTTAGGCTCGACTTGAGCCTTGTGTCAAACCTCTCCATCAAGCCCAAGGGAATTCACAAAGCATTTGGACAGTGTCTCAGGTAGCCACTCTCCCACCTTCTGGAACTAAAGATCCCAGACAAGGGGGAATGGTTTTAAGCTGAGGGAGAGCAGGTTTAGACTGGATCTTAGAAAGTTCTTCAGTATGAGGGTGGTGAGACGGCAATAGGCTGCCCAGAGAGGTGTGGATGCATCCTCACTGGAGGTGTTCGAGGCTGGGTGGGATGAGGCCTTGAGCAACCAAATCTAATTGATGAGTGGTGAGCAACTGATGTCATTTACCTGGCCCTGAGCAAGGCCTTTGACACTGTCCTGAACCACATCCTGGTCTGCAAGCTGGTGACACATGAGCTTGATGGGTGGAGCACCAGATGGATAAAGAACTGGCTTAGTGGTTGCACCCAAAGAGTGGCTGCAATGGATCCATATCCAAGTGGAGGCAGTGACAAGTGGAGTCCCTCAGGGATCAGTTCTGGGACCAGTCTTGTTCAACATCTTTGTGGGTGCCATGGACAGAGGCACTCAGTGCAGCCTCAGCAAGTTTGCTGCCCACACCAAGCTGTGTGGTGCAGCAGCCAGGCTGGAGGGCAGGGATCCAGCCAGAGGGACCAGGACAGGGTGCAGAGGTGGGCACAGGCCAACCTCATGAGGTTCAGCTTCAGATCAGGGACCTGCTGCAGAATCCAGGTGTTCCTCACAGGCACAGGATGTTTCTGCTGCTTGTAACACTGCATTTTCAGTCAGGGATGAAGTTATCCTGCATGTTTCATTAAAAAGCCTCCCTAAAAGGGATTTAAGTACTGCAGGAGCTGAAGAACAGATACTGTGAGGAGCAGCTGAGAAAACTGGGGTTCTTTAGCCTGGAGAAAAGCAGGATGAGGGGAGGCCTCCTGGCTCTCTATAACTACCTGAAATAGGTGGGGGACAGTCTCTTCTCCCCAAAAAAACCTGCAGTAGTAAAGAGGAAATGGCCTCAAGCTGTGCAAGGGGAGGTTCAGGTTGGACAAGAGGAACAGTTTCTTCCCTGAAATGGTTGTCAAAGCCTGGATCAGGCTGCCCAGGACAGTGGTGGCGTTTCCATTCCTGGAGGGGTTTAAAATCTGTGCAGATGTGGTGCTGAAGGAACTGGTTTAGTGGTGACCTGGCAGTGCTGACTTGATGATCTGAAAGGTCTCTTCCAACCAAAAGGACCCTGTGATCCTACTAGAAAAAGAAGGCTTTTAAAAATGGAATTGCCTGTGGCCAGCAGGACAAAGGAGGTTATTCTGCCCCTGTGCTCAGCACTGCTCAGGCCACACCTTGAGTGCTGTGTCCAGTTCTGGGCTCCTCAGTTCAAGAGAGATGTTGAGGTGCTGGAAGGTGTCCAGAGAAGGGCAGCAAGGCTGGTGAGGGGCCTGGAGCACAGCCCTGTGAGGAGAGGCTGAGGGAGCTGGGGGTGTGCAGCCTGCAGAAGAGGAGGCTCAGGGCAGAGCTCATTGCTGTCTACAACTACCTGAAGGGAGGTTGTAGCCAGGTGGGGTTGGTCTCTTCTGCCAGGCAAGCAGCCACAGAACAAGGGGACACAGTCTCAAGTTGTGCCAGGGGAGGTCTAGGCTGGATGTTGTTAGGAAGTTGTTGTCAGAGAGAGTGATTGGCATTGGAATGGGCTGCCCAGGGAGGTGGTGGAGTCTCTGTGGCTGGAGGTGTTGAAGCCAAGCCTGGCTGGGGCACTTAGTGCCATGGTCTGGTTGAGTGGCTAGGGCTGGGTGCTAGGTTGGACTGGCTGAGCTTGGAGGTCTCTTCCAACCTGGCTGATTGTATGATTCTGTGACTAATGTGGGCAGCTCTCTGCTCCGAGACTGTTCACACAAATGCTGCAGACATACAAAACCTCTGCCTCAGCGAGTTCCTGGAGATGAAGCAATAGGGACACATTTACACCACTACTCCCCTGTGCATCTTCTCATGTCCATTTGTCACCAAGCACACCCTCCCCTCCCTGCTGCAAAGCAGATTAAGCTTAATACACTTATGTAGTTGTGAAGTGTACTGCCTGTTATCCAATTAGGCAGCTAACGAGATCTGAGTAGCAGCACGTAGGCAGAGCTGACTGCTGCTGCCCACCAGACACGTTTGGCCCTTTCCAGCCCTTGCAGACAAGGGTTGGGATTCATTCAAAGGCTGCTCTGAAGGCTGGGTTGGGGTAATTGATTAATTTCATTTGGAAGCCATAAACACATCACGTTTGATTCCCTCTTGCTCTCCTGGTGCGGTCAGATCACAACTCTTATGTTTTGAAACTCCTGACAAATCATAAGAGTAGAATCCCAGAATCCCAGCATGGCAGGGGTTGGAAGGGACCTCTGGAGGTCATCCAGTCCATCTCCCCTGCTAAAGCACCTTCAGCAGCTTGCCTGGGATCACAATATCCAGGTAGGACTGGAAGCTCTCCAGAGAAGAAGACTCCATAACCTCTCTGGGCAGCCTGCTCCAGGGCTCCAGCACCCTCACAGCAAAGAAGTTTCTCCTCATGGTCAAGTGGAACATCTTGTGTTTGTACCCACGGTACCTTGTCCTTTCCCTGGCCACCACTGAGAAGAACCCAGCCCCATTCTCATGACCTCCACCCTTTCAGCTATTGATCAGCATTGATCAGATCCCCTCTAAGGTTGCTCTTCTCCAGGCTGAACAGCCCCAGGGCTCTCAGCCTTTCTTCCCCACAGAGGTGTTCCAGGCCCATCAGCATCTTCATGGCCTCTGCTGGACTCCCTCCAGTGTAGCTCCCTATCTCTCTTGAGCTGGGGGGCCCAGAACTGGACACAGCACATGGCATGGCTTGTGAAGTTCACTTTCAGTGTGAAGAGAGGCAGATCTCAACACCTTTGAGGTCCCTTCTAGCTTCAGAACAAAAATAATAGTAACTAAAACCAATCTATGGAACAATAAAAGGATCTGTGCAGCAGCAGGAGAAAAATGCCAGGCTGTGCAGAAGTGACAAAGAGACTCAGCAGTGCAGTCTTTGTTAGCTGTGACACACATCTGCATCACATTCCCACAAGATCTAGCTGAGAAGACACAGACTTGATGTAACCACCATCAAGTGGCTGCTTGACAACATCACTCTCAGTGTAATTGCCAAGGGTTTGCTACCTCCTTTGGAGGGGCATTGGGAAGTGGGTCCAGCCAGGCATGAAGGGCTAAGCAATCTTTTCATTACCAGTTTGGATGACAGACTGGAATGTATGGCCATAAACCCCAGGGATGATTCAGCTGGGAGGATTTGCCAGCACTACAGTCTTGAGGCTCGGGTTTCCAAAGCATCTCCACACACTGGTCCAACATCAACAAGAAGAAACACTTAAGAAACAGAAGTTACAGGTACAAATGCCAAAATGGGGAGGAACTTACTCTACAGCAAGACTCCAGGGAAGGCTGTGGCCATTTTCACAGAATCACAGAATATCAGGTTGGAATGGACTCCAAGGATCATCTGGTCAAACCTTTTGGAGGGTCAGGGGACAGTTGTGATGTTCAACCATGTCCCACAGCTGCACAAAAGCAAACCTCAGCCTGCAGTGGTGATCTGTGGAAAGCACTTGGCTGTGTCTTGCAAAACCTTGCAAAGTTTTGCCCTGGGCTGCTTCCTGCTATGCAGCTTAATTGAGTTCTTCCAGAAGTAGACTGGAGAGGATCTTGAGGAGAACAATGAAAACTAAGAAGCCCCAGGTATGAGACCAAAATAGGCTCAGCTTAAGCCAGACGTGTTCCTAGGAACAGATCAGCCCAGGCAAGCAGGCAGGCCACAGCCTGAAGGAAGTCTCCTTCCTCCATCCAGCAGGAGAAAAAGATCAGTGTTTAGCTCTTCTAACACTCTAGCTGTAATCCCTGGTTAAAAACAAGCTAGTGATCATCAACATGGATGGAAAGAGCCAGAATCCAGGAGCTTATCACCACAGAAAAAGGAATCACAAACTCCTTTCAGAGGCCCTTGTGCTTTTACACCTCTCTCCTTCCAGCACAGCTGACTCCTAGAAAAGCCCCACACAGGTCCACCTGAACCCAACTATTTCCACTGTTCTGAAGCAGATCTTTTAAAGAGTGACCGTTCTAGAGACTCTTAACCTGCCCCCACAAATGGGGAAACACAGACTGGAAGGGTGCAACACAAGACGGTTAAAATTTGGTTGGGTCATTGAGTTGGAAAGGTAAAGCCAACAGACTGAAGTCCTAACTGGCAGCCCTCCTCAACAAACAGCCAGTACTGGTGTGGACACTGTTCAACACCTCAGTTTAGAATGATAGAATTATAGAATCAACCAGGTTGGAAGAGACCTCCAAGCTCAGCCAGTCCAACCTAGCACCCAGCCCTAGTCCAATCAACCAGACCATGGCACTAAGTGCCCCAGCCAGGCTTTGCTTCAACAACTCCAGGCACAGAGACTCCACCACCTCCCTGGGCAGCCCATTCCAATGCCAATCACTCTCTCTGCCAACAGCTTCCTCCTAACATCCAGCCTAGACCTCCCCTGGCACAGCTTGAGACTCTGTCCCTTTCTTCTGTTGCTGCTTGCCTGGCAGAAGAGTCCAACCCCACCTGGCTACAGACTCCCTTCAGGGAGTTGCAGACAGCAATGAGCTCTGCCCTGAGCCTCCTCTTCTCTAGGCTAAACACCCCCAGCTCCCTCAGCCTCTCCTCACAGGGCTGTGCTCCAGACCCCTCACCAGCTTCATCACCCTTCTCTGGACACCTTCCAGCACCTCAACATCTCCCTTGAATTGAGGAGCCCAGAACTGGACACAGCACTCAAGGTGTGGCCTGACCAGTATTGAGTACAAGGGCAGAATAACCTCCCTTGTCCTGCTGGCCACACTGTTCTTGAGCCAGCTCAGGATGCCATTGGCTCTCTTGGCCCCCTGGGCACACTGCTGCCTCATGTCCAGCGAGAGACCCAATTCCTACCTTCCACCACCTAAGTGGCAGGTTACAGAGGAGATGGAGCCAGACTCCTTTCCGGGATCACGAACAAAAAGACAAGAAACAAGGGGCAGTTTGCACCAAGGGAAACTCTGACCAGCTGAGGGAAATACTCCTCACCATGACAGCAGCAAGCACAGCACCACTCTGCCACACTTGACTGGAAAAGGTCTGAAGCTTGATCAGAAACCTTCACAAGAAACCTACCTTTGATTCTTACCCTGCTTGGAGCAGGAGGTCAGACAAGAGGGCTCCAGGTGTCCTATGCAACCTAACTCACTCCTCGGTTCCATGACATCATTCTGCAGAAACACTGAACAAGGGATTTTGCTCAGGTGGAGTGCTGTAGGCTACTGTTCAGTGCTAACAAGTACTTTAGACTGAAAAGCTGTCAATAAAATACCTTCCACATGACTAAATATCCCCGTGTCTGTAATCAGGGGCAAAAAAGAGCGAGCCAGGAAACACAAAGAGCTGTCACTGCTGCTGGAGACAGCACAGGAGCAATGAGAGGCTGACACTGTGCAAGTCAGCACCCAAAAGCTCTGCAGGGCAGCTGTGAGGAATTCAAAGCAGATAGAGAGTGATAGCTCAAACAAACAATAGCAGGCTGCTCCTCCCTACCTGCTCCTCTTCCCACTGCAATCAACACCAGTTGATGCCAAGGGGTGCTTCAGACCTGTCCAGACCAGCCTTCATTTTGGTGTTAGCTTCTCCAGCTGCCTCAGGACAAAAGCTCTATGTGGAGACATACCTGTGGGACAGAATTCCTGCTCCTGCCCACTGAAAGGTGTGAGGGGTGTTCACAGATCACAGAAACATAGAATGCTACAGGATGGAAGGGACCTCCAAAGACCATGAAGGCCAAACTCCCTGCCAAACAAGACCACTTAAGGAAGGTCACACAGGAATACATCCAAGCAGGTTGGGAATAAAAGAGTTGTCAAGCCCTGGAACAGGCTGCCCAAGGCAAAGGTGGATTCCCCATTCCTAGAATCATAGAATCAACCAGTTGGGAAGAGACCTCCAACATCATCTGGTCCAGCCTATCACCCAGCCCTGTCCAATCAACCAGACCAAGGCACTAAGTGCCTCCTCATTAGAGGGGTCTAAAAGCTGGGTAGATGTGGTGCTGAAGGACATAGAATCATAGAATGCTACAGGATGGAAGGAACCTCCAGAGCTCATCAAGGCCAACCTCACTGCAAAGCAGGACCACTTAGGGCAAGTGACATAGGAATACATCCAGGTGGGTTTGGAATCTCTCCAGAGAAGAGGAGGTCAGCCTGCCCCAGGGCTCCCCCATCCTCACAGTAAAAAGGCTTTTCCTCCTGTTAAGATGAAGTTTCCTGCAATTGAGTTTACCTCCACTGACTCTCATCCTGTCTCTGGGTATCACTGAGAAGAGCCTGGCTCCATCCTCCTGACAGTCACCCTTCAGGTATTTGTAGACATTGATAAGGTCCACTCTCAGCCTTCTCTTCTCCAGACTAAGCAGCCCCAGGGCTCTCAGACTTTCCTACTCAGACAGATGCTCCAGTCCCTTCATCATCCTGGTGGCCTCTGTTGAACTCTCCCCAGTTACCCCCTGTCCCTTTTGAACTGGGAAGCCCAGTGGCTTCACCAGTGTGGAGTACAGGGGGAAGGTCACTGCCCTGTTCCTGCTGGCCACACTATTACTGATCCAGGCCAGAATGCTGGTGGTCTTCTTGGCCACATGCTGGCTACTTTTCCACTGGGCACTTTCCAGCCACTCTGCCCCAAGCCTGGAGCCTTCATGAGGAGGCTGTGACCCAAGCACAGGTCCTGGCACTTGGCCTTGTTGGCCTCAGCAAGTCACATTTGTAGTGCTCTAGTCATGTTCCTGCATTTTTGTCATGTTTTGTGTTTGAGTGCTACCTCTCCTCTCAGTACAATCTTCACAGCTACATCTGAGCAGCTTTAAAAAGGCAGGAGTAACTCTACCCTTCAGAGAAAAATGGGCCAACGGCATCCTGGGCTGCATCAAAACAAGTGTGGCCAGAGGACTGAGTGAGGTCACTGCCTCTGCTTTGCTCAAGTGAGACCTCACCTGGAGTACTGCATCTGAGTCTGGAGCCCTCAATACAGGAAGGACATGGACCTGATGGAGCAGGTCCAGAGGAAGGGCACAAAAATGAGCAGAGGGTTGAAGCAGCTCTGCTACAAGAATAGGCTGAGGGAGCTGGGGGTGTTCAGCCTGGAGAAGAGAAGGCTCTGGGGAAACCTAATAGCAGCCTTCCAGTACAGGAAGGGGGCTAGAAGAAGAATGGAGAGAGACTGTTTGCACTGTCCTGCAGTGACAGGACAAGGGACAATGGCTTCAAACTAGAGAAGATTTGGATTGGATATTAGGAACAGGCTCTAGAATATGAGGGTGGTGGAACATTGCAACAGGTTGCTCAGGGAGGTGGCTGGGGCTCCATCCCTGCAGATATTCAAGGTGATGCTTAACAGGACTCTGGACAACCTGATCTAGTTGAGGATGTCCCTGCTGACTGCAGAGGAGGTTGGACTGGATGAGCTTTGGAGGTCCCTTCCAACCCAGACCATTCTATGATTCTCTGACCATTCCCTGTGAGGTCACATGAGGACAGCACAATCACCCAGGCTGCAATCAAGCTCATCGTGGCAACTGCCTCACTGAGAGCAGCTGGTAAGGACCTCCACCTTACAACAGAGGCATTCTGCTCTGGGACAGGCAGGGAAAACACATCTCTGTGGAAAAGATGGCACCAAGCACATGTGGCCTGTTTACAGGGTGGGCAAAGAGGCAAAGCCACAGTGAAACCTCCCATGACAAAACACTTTACCCATGTGTGCAGCAGCTGGCCATTCCCACAGGGTAACTTCTCCCTCCACTCCCACAGCAGCAATATGGAGAGCACACAACTAGTCTTACAGCCCAGGCACATGAACAGGAGCTCCCAGCACAGCCTTCCCAACAGGACAATCTCTCTCTTCCCAGAGCTCAGGGATGGCTGCAGGAGCACACCTGCAGTTTTTTTCTCACTTTGCCTCCTTCACATCTCATCCTGCAGTCAGAGCTCTCTCTTTTTTCCCCTTGAGGCTTTTCTTCTCTCACTCCCTGCAATATTTTCATGTGTAAGCTCTCCAGGACTGAATCTCTTTCATGTTTTAGGGAAGCCCTGAGCAAAATGTCTGTGTTGCTAAGAACAAGGTAAAAGCTTGTAGGTTGTCTGCTCAGCATTAGAAACTCCCATCTGCCCTCCAGCACTGCCTCTCCCTCTGCTCACCTGGGAGCCTGGCATGAGAAATCCCACCTGCATCAGCTCTTCATGCAGGAACACCTGCTCAGTGCTGAACCCCAAGATCTGCAACCTTCAGAGCTTCCTCCCCTCCTGCCCATGGCAGTCAGCTACGTCCTCAAAACTATGGATGCCTTCCCACACAGGGAGCCCACCACACAGCCTTGGATCACACCCCAAGGGGATCAGAGGACAAAAAGGGTTAGTGACCCAGTGCTGAACTATAAACCCAGTGATCACATTCAGTCCTTTGACAGGTTCTTCTCAAAGTCCAAAGAGAGGCACCTGATGTGACCAGCAGACAAGAGAGGTGATTCTTCCCCTCTGCTCTGTGCTCCTGAAACCCCACCTGGAGGACTGCATCCAGTTCTGGGGCCCTCAGCACAAGAAAGACATGGAACTGTTGGAATGGATCCAAAGGAGGCCAAGAAGATGATCAGAGGGCTGAAGCACTTCCTCTGGGGGGACAAGCTGAGAGAGATGTGGCTGTTCAGCCTGGAGAAGGCTCCAGGAAGACCTCAGAGCAGCCTCCCAGTACCTGCCAGGGGCTACAGGAAAGCTGGGGAGGGATTTTTTACAACAGCTTGAAGTGATAGGACGAGAGGCAAAGGCTCTGAGCTTGAAGAGGGGAGATTGAGACTGAAGATTGACAGTGAAGGTGAGGACACTGGAACAGGTTGCTCAGGGAAGCTGTGGATGTCCCCTCCCTGGAGGTGTATGAAGCCAGGCCGGGTCAGGACTTCGAGTAACCTGGGCCAGTGTGAGGTGTCCCTGCCCATTGAGAGAGGATTAGAACTAAATGATCTTTAAGGACTCTTCCAGGCCAACCCATTCCATGACTCTAAGGGATGGTGTGAGCTCCCCACAACCATAAAGGGGACACTGAATCCAGCCTGCTCCGTCCCTGACAGCACAGAGCTCCTGCCAGCCTTAATCGACACAGGGCGTCCCTGGAGATCAGTGAGCAGGCAGCAGGGCACAAACTTCGAGCCCTCAAGTGCTTATCTTTATCTCAGGGCTACAGCTTCACCTATCAACTCCAGCAGCAGGCAGGCTTGAAGAGTTCTTGCTTCCTTGCATGCCCCCTACAGCTCCTCCCAGCTGGTTCTTGTGCCCCCAAAGCTGAGCTCCGAGCTCTCAGCCGTGCCTGGCCATGGAGGCACACAGTGAGCAAGGCACCAGAAATGGTCTGAGGCAAACCCCCACTGGTGTGTGAGCACACCCCAGCACATCTGAGGAGAGTTTTGCAATCCCAGGAAACACCAAGTCTGAAGTCTGCAGTGTCCTTAAGAAGGCCTGTCTGTGTAGTGCTGACAGCAGAAGTCATGGGACAGCCCAGGGACTGGATCCAGCTGAAAAACAGCCCTATAAAAGTAAGTGAGGACCTGCTGCCTGCTGCATGGGCTCCCAGACAGAGCTCTCTCACCCACAGCCACATCAGAACAGACAAGAATGGGACCAAGTCCTGCTGCATGGCCTCCCAGACAGAGCTCTCTCACCCATAGCCACGTCAGAACAGACAAGAATGGGACCAAGTCCTGCTGCATGGCCTCCCAGACCGAACTCTCTCACCCACAGCCACGTCAGAACAGACAAGAATGGGACCAAACCCTTCACTAGAAGCAGCACCTTCAACTTGTGTAAGGCACCCCTAAGACTATGTCCTCACAGGGGTGGAGAGTAGTTGTGCAAGAGAGGAAACAAGCAGTGGGAGATAGGACAACTGAGTGAAAATATCTACATGTGGTTTCACTGCTCAAGCCAGTGTCTTGCAAAATGAGGCTCTTTCCAGCTCCCTAGACTTTCCAGAAGGGTCTGTGATATTGAGGAGTTCAACCAAAGGCTTACCAAACATACTGAGGATGCACAACTTCCTGGCAGAGCCCACTGGGATCACAACTCTGACTGATTCCAAAACAGAAAATCCTGTTAGAAGAAGGTTGGAGATCAAAGCAGGAGGTTACACCTACATCCTGGAACATGCCAGCTGAACGTGAGCCAGCAGTGTGCTCAGGTAGCCAAGAAGGCCCACAGCATCCTGGCCTGGATCAGCAACAGTGTGGCCAGCAAGAGTGGGGAAGTGATTGTCCTGTTCTCAGCACTGGTGAGGCCACAGTGTGAGTACTGAGCTGAGTTTTGGGGCCCTCACTCCAAGAAGGACATTGAGGGGCTGGAGTGGGTCCAAAGGACGAAGCTGGTGAAGGATGTGGAGAACAGATCACAGTATCACAGTATCACAGTATCACCAAGGTTGGAAGAGACCTCACAGATCATCAAGTCCAAGCCTTTACCACAGAGCTCAAGGCCAGACCATGGCACCAAGTGCCACGTCCAGTCCTGCCTTGAACAGCTCCAGGGACGGCGACTCCACCACCTCCCCGGGCAGCCCATTCCAGTGTCCAATGACTCTCTCAGGGAAGAACTTTCTCCTCACCTCCAGCCTAAATCTCCCCTGGCGCAGCCTGAGGCTGTGTCCTCTTGTTCTGGAGCTGGCCACCTGAGAGAAGAGAGCAACCTCCTCCTGGCCACAACCACCCTTCAGGTAGTTGTAGACAGCAATAAGGTTACCCCTGAGCCTCCTCTTCTCCAGATGTGGTGAGGAGCAGCTGAGAGACCTGGGGGTGTGCAGCCTGCAGAAATGGAGGCTATGGGGAGACTCTCTTGCTCTCTACAGCTCCCTGAAAGTAGGCTGAGTCTAGGCCTTCTCCCTAGTAACAAGTGATAGGAGAGGAGGAAATGACCACAAGCTGCACCAAGGAAGGTTTAGGTTGAACATCAGAAGAAATCTCTTGACTGCAAGGGTTGTCAAGGCCTGTAACAGGCTGCCTAGGGGGATGGCTGAATCCCTAGATGTACTTCAAAGAGACAGAGGGATATGGTTTAGCAGCAGCCTTGGTAGAGTTATAGGATGGTTGGAATTGATGACCTTAAAGGTCAGTTCCAACCAAAAGGATTCCATGATTCTGTGCATGCCCATGGAGACAAGAGCTTCAACTCGGGTTCAGACACAAGAGGTCAGCACACTGGGGACTTATACCTGGGGAGAAAAAACCTTCCCTGCCTGCCCTGCACAATGAACTAAACTGAGCAGAACTCAGGAAGAGAAAAATGCTCCTGCCTCAGCTTAGGGCCAGGCCAGACCTACCTGCTGAGCTTCACACCTGGCATTTTCTGGATGCATTTGCTGCAAGGCAGCTTTAGCAGGTACTTGACAGCAGCAAGGTCACAAACCAAATTGCTTTATGATTTTATTTCCCTTCCCTCTCCTCCAATGTGCAAACAGCATCATATCCTGTCCAATCTTTCAGCCATTCCAAGCATGCCAGCAGCCTATGCTGCTAAATGCCACTCAGCTCAATCTGGAGGACACACTTCACAGTATCACAGTATCACAGTATCACCAAGGTTGGAAGAGACCTCACAGATCATCAAGTCCAACCCTTTACCACAGAGCTCAAGGCCAGACCATGGCACCAAGTGCCACGTCCAGTCCTGCCTTGAACAGCTCCAGGGACGGCGACTCCACCACCTCCCCGGGCAGCCCATTCCAGTGTCCAATGACTCTCTCAGGGAAGAACTTTCTCCTCACCTCCAGCCTAAATCTCCCCTGGCACAGCCTGAGGCTGTGTCCTCTCGTTCTGGTGCTGGCCACCTGAGAGAAGAGAGCAACCTCCTCCTGGCCACAACCACCCCTCAGGTAGTTGTAGACAGCAATAAGGTCACCCCTGAGCCTCCTCTTCTCCAGGCTAACCAATCCCAGCTCCCTCAGCCTCTCCTCGTAGGGCTGTGCTCAAGGCCTCTCCCCAGCCTCGTCGCCCTTCTCTGGACACGCTCAAGCATCTCAATGTCCCTCCTAAACTGGGGGGCCCAGAACTGAACACAGTACTCAAGGTGTGGTCTAACCAGTGCAGAGTACAGGGGCAGAATGACCTCCCTGCTCCTGCTGGCCACACCATTCCTGATGCAGGCCAGGATGCCACTGGCTCTCTTGGCCACCTGGGCACACTGCTGGCTCATGTTCAGGCAGGTATCAATCAGCACCTCCAGATCCCTCTCTGTCTGGCTGCTCTCCAGCCACTCCCACCCCAGCCTGTATCTCTGCATGGGGTTGTTGTAGCCAAAGTGCAGCACCCTGCACTTGGAGCTATTGAACCCCATCCCATTGGACTCTGCCCATCTGTCCAGGCGGTCAAGGTCCTGCTGCAGAGCCCTTCTGCCCTCCAACCCAGCCACATCTGCCCCCAGCTTGGTGTCATCTGCACACTTGCTGATGACTGACTCCATGCCCTCATCCAGATCACCTCTGAAGATGTTAAAGAGGATGGGGCCCAGCACTGATCCCTGAGGGACACCACTAGTGACAGCTGCCAGCTGGATGTGGCACCATTCACCACCACTCTCCGGGCTCGGCCCTCCAGCCAGTTCCTAACCCAGCACAGAGTGTTGCCATCCAAGCCATGGGCTGACAGCTTAGCCAGCAGTTTGCTGTGGGGGACAGTGTCAAAGGCCTTGCTGAAGTCCAGAGAGACCACATCCACAGGCTCCCCACATCCACCAAGCAGTCACCTGATCATAGAAGGAGATCAGGTTGGAGAGGCAGGATCTGCCCTTCCTAATCCACTTCAGAGAAAGCTGGCACGGTGCAGAGCAATGAACACTGAAGGAATGAAGAAATCACCACCACCATCACCCTCCTCCTTTCTTCAGAAGTTACCTGTGGCCATTTGGTTCATTTGCTTCGTCAGACAGGAAAACAAATATTGTCTTACTACTTAAAAGGTAGTTCCTGCCTTTGAACTCAGCAGGTCAAAAAAAATAACTAAATAAAGACAAAATGGATTTTAATGACACTTCCAAGCTGTTGTAAAGACTGTTCAGGTCTTTAAAGGCCTGCTGGAGAAAAGAAGCTCAAGAGACCAAACTCAGAGATTCCCCACAAGCTGAAATCATCTCTGTTGACACCAACACAGCTCTCTGGGCTCCCCACAGCTGAGAATCTGCCTCGCTCATTGTGACTTCCACCTTGTAGCTGATCTGCTGCTCCTTCCCGCTGTCCCCCTACTCTGAGGAGTCAGAGGAATGTGGTCTGGGAGGAGGACATGGAATAAAGCTCTGAAGAAGGAATGTCACAACCAAAGCCTTGTGTAAAACACTATTCTGTGGCTGCAAAATCTCTTTCCCTCAGAGCCAGCAAGCTCCAGCTGCCATCTTTTCGAGTTACTCAAGAGCATTAACAATTGCTGTCTTGTTTTACCAAGACTTACAGGGCAGCCTGGGAGCACAAAATTTCCCTGAAGTAGCTCAGGGCTCAAACTCCAGTGGCTGCAGGAATTTTGACCCTTCTTGCATTACTTTGGGGCTGGAGAGATGCACAAGCAAGGCATTAGCAGCAGTGCAGCCAGCACAACCAGGGCAGTACTCCCCCGCACTCAGCACTGATGAGGCTGCACCTTGCCTACTGGGTTCAGTTTTGGCCCACTCCAAGAAGGACATTGAAGGGCTGGAGCAGGTCCAGAGAAGGGGAAGGAAGCTGGGGAAGGGTCTGGAGAACAGGGCTGGTGAGGAGCAGCTGAGGGAACTGGGGGTGTGCTGCCTGCAGAAAAGGAGGCTGAGGAGAGACCTCATTGCTCTCTGCAACTCCCTAAAAGGGAGGTCAGAGCAAGGTCAGGGTCAGTCTCTTCTCCCAAGGAACAAGCAATAGGACAAGAGGAAATGGCCTCAAGTTGTGCCAAGGGTGGTTTAAGTCAGACATGAGGAACAACTACTTCCCTAAATAGGGTTGTCAAGCCCTGAAATAGGCTGCTCAGGGCAGTGGTGGAGTCCCCATTCCTGGAGAAATTTAAAAGCTGTGTGGATGTGTGCTGAGGGATGTGGTCTAGTGGTAGACTTGGTAGTGCTGAGTTTATGCTGGACTCAATGACCTTAGAAGTCTTTTTCATCTTAAATGATACTACTGCTCTTACTGTAAGCTTATCTTGCTACCTTCAAAGCACTCCAGGCCTTCCTCAGCACCAAGGGACCACATATCCCTGGCTCCACGAGGTCACAAAACAAAAGCTCCAGGAGCCACAAATAAAAGAAGAAAGCACACCAAAGTTGCACTTAGAACCAAGGATGTGATTGAAATTCAAAGCAACATGACTTTGGAAAAAGCCTGCTGCAGTTAAAGATCTCCAGAGGCAAAGGTGAGCAAAACACACAGTGTATCTTCCAAAGCCAAGGGCTGTGTGATAGATTCAAGGAATGGGTTGGGTTGGAAGGGATCTTAAAGATCATCCAGTTCCAACCCCTCTGCTCATGGGCAAGGACACCTCCCACTAGCCCAGGCTGCTCAAGGTCCTGTCCAACTTGGCCTTGAACACCTCCAGTAAGTGGGGGGCATCCACAACCTCCCTGGGCAATGAGTTCCCGTTTCACACAGACACACAGAAACAGTCAGGTTGGCAAAGCCCCTCAGGATCACCAAGTGCAGCTGATATCCCTACACTACAAAGCTCACCCTAAACCATATCCCCAAGCACCACATCCAAATGACTTTTAAACCCATCCAGGCTTGGTAACCTCACCACCTCCCTGGGCAGCTCATGCCAGTGCCTGACCACTCTTGCTGGGAAAATATTTTTGCTAATGTCCAGTCTAAACCTACCCAGTGGCAGCTTGAGGCCATTCCCTCTTGTTCTGTCACTATTTCCCTGTTAGAAGAGACCAGCACCAACCTCTCCACAACCTCCTTTCAGGTAGCTGTAGGCAGCCATGAGGTTTCCCCTCAGCCTCCTCTTTTTCAAACCATTCTCAGCTCCTTCAGTCGCTCCTCATAAGATTTATTCTCCAGGCCCTTCCCCAACTTCCTTGCCCTCCTCTGCACTGGCTCCAGCACCTCCACATCCCTCTTGTAATGAGATGCCCAAACCTGAGCCCAATACTCAAGGTGTGGCCACACCAGAGCATCATTCAATGACACAATCACCTCCCTGCTCCTGCTGGACAACAGCATTTCTAATCCCAGCCAGGATGCCATTGGCTTTCTTTGCCTCCTGGGCACACTGCTGGATCATATTCAGTGCTTGCTCATATTCAGCCATTTCTCACCACCCTGATTGTAAGGTATTTCTTCCCACTCTCCAGTCATGGTGCTGTCAGGTTCAGCCTCCCAGCAGGCCACTGTAAACCACCTGTGCAACAGCTGAGGTGGCCAGCGTGGAGCTGCTGGTTGGGTCCCTGCCGCCAGCACTGTTCCTGCAGCCCAATCTCAAAGGCACTGGCCCTGGTACTCAAAGCCTTCTGAATAAAGGATGTGCTGTATATTTTGGTGATCACCAGAGTCTGTACTCTTTGTGGAGATCCTGGCACACTCTGGACAGGTGCAGGTGAAGGTCAGTGTCAGCATCTTCATGAAGAGCACAGACCTTAAACAGCCAAAAAGCAATGCCACCGCAACACTGACTGATGATATCCTGCTTAAGAAAAGACTTGTATGCATCAAGCTGAACTTCAAGAGGCCATACTACAGGTTGCAGTGAACTCTTGGAGGGCAGAAGGAATATTTGAACCTCCAGGTCCCCCAAAATCTGTTCACAGCCATCCAGAGACAAAAGCAGGACACCAAACTCCTATTCTTACGAAACCACTCTGCAGAGCAGAGCCACACAGCACCTGCACCACATCCATTTTTCAGGTGCTACAACACACATGGTGCTAACTAGAGTTTTCTTTTCCCAGTAGTTCATATTCCCATCCACACTGCTTCTAGAATCCTCTCTAACAATACAAAGAAACCACAGAAATATTAGACTCAAACAAAAAAGCAAAGATTTGTACCCAATTTCCATGGTGACCACTCCAAACCCAAGGGATATCACTCTGCATTCATCCATGTGCCCTCCATATGGAGCATGGAAAACCTGGACACATCCAAGCCTCAACAAAAGCTGATGAAAATGGGACACATCATCAAAGTGGTTGCATTTTTTCCTGGAACACAACACTGATGAAACAGGGTCTGGAAACACCACAACATTTTGTGGTGCCATCTGTTGAACTACTCATTTCTCAGGTGTTCACAGCACACGGAATCAGCTGCATCCATAGTATTGTGGTTGTGCCTCCATCCCCTCATCACAGACCTCCTAGGACACTTGGTGTGCAAGAGGACTTAGAATCATAGAATCAACCAGGTGGGAAGAGATCTCCAAGATCATCCAGTGCAACCTAGCACCCAGCCCTGCCCAATCAACCAGACCATGGCACTAAGTGCCTCAGCCAGGCTTTGCTTCAACACCTCCAGGGATGGTGACTCCACCACCTCCCTGGGCAGCCCATTCCAATGCCAATCACTCTCTCTGCCAACAACTTCATAACAACATCCAGCCTAGACCTCCCCTGGCACAACTTGAGGCTGTGTCCCCTTGTTCTGTTGCTGCTTGCCTGGCAGAAGAGACCAACCCCACCTGGCTACAGCCTCCCTTCAGGGAGTTGTAGACAGCAATGAGCTCTGCCCTGAGCCTCCTCTTTTGCAGGCTACACACTCCCAGCTCCCTCAGCCTCTCCTCACAGGGCTCTGCTCCAGGCCTCTCACCAGCTTCATTGCCCTCCTCTGGACACCTTCCAGCACCTCAACATCTCTCTTGAATGGAGGAGCCCAGAACTGGACACAGCACTCAAGGGGTGGCCTGACCAGTGCTGAGTATAGGGGCAGAATAACCTCCCTTGTCCTACTGGCCACACTGCTCCTGAGCCAGCCCAGGATGCCATTGGCTCTCTTGGCCACCTGGGCACACTGCTGCCTCATCTTCAGATACTATCTACCAGTACCCCCAGGTCCCTTTCTTCCTGGCTGCTCTCCAGCCACCCTGTCCCTAGTCAGTAGGTGCTGCTTGGGGTTGTTGTTGGCAAAGTGTAGAACCCTGCACTTGGCCTTGTTAAATCTCATCCCATTGGCCTCTACCCACCCATCCAGCCTGGCAAGGTCCTTCTGCAGGGCTCTCCTACCCTTCAACAGATTGACACCTGCTCCTAGCTTGAATCCACCATCCAGGACAGAGCACCTTACTCCTCAGCCATGGGCACATCCCTCACATCACTACAGTGCTACAGATTCATGTTTGCACTTAAGTAGAGGAGAGCAGATCCTTAGATGCTCTGTTGAAAAGGAAGAGTTCAAACCCATTCTTCACTCTATTTCCAAGAGGCAATCTTTATACCTCTTTAATTTATTGTTCACTACTCTGACAACACTTTAGCTCACCAAAGCAGCTCAAGAAAAATCAGCTATTTAATTTCCATAGACTTGACTTCATTAACTTCTGGAGAAGCCTAATGTTTGTGGCTGCCGGGAAAGGGCATTTCTACATTCTTCCATTTTCTGGTCTGTTAATTACAGAGACTGAGAGAAGGAGACAGCAGTTAGGTTTGTGAAATATAAGAGGCTGTGTTTCAATCTTCCTCAGAGGCAAGGAGAAAATAATTTCTACTCCTTTATTTTTGATGTAACCCAATTACACCAAGCAAACCCACCTACTTCAGCAGTCAGCATCATCGTTCTCCTTAGACCCTCATGTGGGCTAGCAGGAAAATAGTTGGAGAACTTCAGATTTTGTTAGAAGGGATGACAGGCAGAGAAAACAAAAAGCAATATAACTGGTGCTGAGAGGACATTTTCGCAGCAGGAGCAGGAATACACAACGTGCAGGAACAACTTCCCACCTTCTGAGGGAGAGATGAGTAGGAGTCCACTACCTTCAGCAGACAGAGGACTGTGCAGAATCCAATCATGCTTCTTGACTAAGGTGGAGACCAGTACAAGAGCACCTTTTAGACCAAAGGGTCCTGTAGGGAGCCCACAAACTGCTAAGTCCCCTGATTGTGAGGAATGTTAGCAATTTGACGGAGCTCTCCAAACGCTACCTCAATTTCTCCAACCCCTCAAAGCCAACGGAGATTCCCCAACTCCAGGAAAAATCTGTTTCAGAGACACCAAAATGAGCTTGGGCACATTTAGGTGGCAGAGACGTATCAGAGAGAAAGCCTTCGATGTGAAAAGTAGAGAGGATTTATCCAGGAGTGCTTTCAGCAGTGGCAGAGGGGAGGACAGAGGCTCCCAGGATGTGTGGAGTGTTTGTGGTGCTCCAGCCACACACTCCACCACTTCGAGAATGTGCAGCACAAAGCAGCACAGCTCAAGAGCAGCTGCTTCACACACCCAAAGGATGGAGCAGGACAAATGACCACGGCACCCAACATCAGCCAGCATTTTCAGGACTAACAAATGCAGGTCTATGCTCCTATTTCAATGTACTGTGTGGCCAAAATACCAGCCTGATGCTCCTCTAAACCCAAAGATGCCCAGGTAAGCATTTGAGCAGCTATGCAATGACTTAGATCCAGGCACTGAGCCAGACCCAAGACCATCAGTTTCTTGCCAACTCAGTAGTCATCCAAATCTCTTTTCCCAGTCCAGCTCCACAACAGGAGCACAAGGGAAAGGCAGCACTGTCTTTTTTAGAGGCTGAAACTACAGACCTTGCTGAACAATGCTGTACATGTGTTCCACAGCAGTGCCATAAAAGATTAGTAAGAGCTGGGCTAACAATCTGGAAAGGGAAAAGGACCTAGGAGAGCAAAACGCTATCACTAAGTCAATAAAACATTCGTAGAAGACCGAAAACACAGGAGCGTTCTTGCACAACGAGCAGAAACGCTCCGAGGCTGATTTCTCCTCCTCCACTAAACCTGTCTGGTAACTCCCGGGAACAGGACTGTGTCGTACAGGCTGGGAGGGAAAAGTGGATCAACAGGGTGAGCTAAGGACAGAGCTCTGGGCTCAGCTCTGCCTGTGCAGGACGGCGGCGTGGCTGTGTTAGCCGATACATATGGTTTCACTTCGACCTAAAGCTTGTGTTTACATCTCATGTATCAGGGCAATTACAGCTGGCCCCGGCGCTGCGTTTCAGCCAGCGCTGCCTATACAGCACGGAAGGGATTCGCAGGGCCGGGCAGCGAGCAAGGATCCAGCAAAGCAGCTGTAGTTCTGAGGCTGTAGGGAGTAAACTGCTAAAAAGCTTTGTTCTGAGGTCAGGTCTGGTAACTGATAAATGACGTCGTGCATCTCACGACTACAGGTCCAGGACGAACCCTTCACCCACAGCGGCGATTTAAAAGCCAGCACAGTCGCGCAGAAGTCAGTGGATGTGAGTGGAAGCAGGGGGCGGGATGAAGTGCCAAGCCCCCGGTTACTGTAGCAGCTTTGGATGAGCGAGCAGCAGCAGAAGGCGAATGAACTGCGAGTTTTGGCAGCTCGTCGGCTCCATGCCACCTCCCGCATCAGACCAGGGCGACTCTCCTACTTAACCTTCTTGCTCTTCGTGCCCTCACCTGGCAGGCTGGGGCAGGGGAAGCGGAGAGCCGTGCGGCCGCGCATCGTCTGCGGGTGCGAGGCTGAGACAACCGCACCGAGAGCACACAACACCCGCAAACACCCCAACACACCTACCCCCTCAGCAGCTGCTCTGATCCTCTCCCCCAGACACACAGCAGGGGACACAACCGCCCCACCACCCCCCGTGCGCCCCACTTGTGCTGGGCGCAGCTCCCGCCGCGGGCTGGGGGGCCGAGGAACGAGGGTGGCACGTTGCTGAGGCGGCGGCATGAAGCTGCCTGTGTGGGAGGGGGCAGCCCCCCGAGGCAAACGGCACCCGCTCTGCCCCACGGCCACCACCACCCTCTCCCCACCGCAGGCTGGAAACCCTCCTGGGCACGTCGTGCGGAGGGCAGAGTGGGCTGCCCACGGCGCCGAGGTGGGCGCTGGCTTCCCCCCACCCGCAGGTGACAGGCCGGGCGCGGCAGGTGCCCGCCGAGGGCAGGACGCAGGGGCCGGGGAGCCGAGACGGCCGTGCCCGCTCCCCGAGGGGGACGCCCCGGCCGGCGGCGGGCAGGGAGCCGCCGGGCCGCCGCCTGGCTCCGCGCCTCGTACCTCTCTCTGCGGTGGCCGGAGGAGACGGGGTCTCGCCGCCCGCCCGGCTCGCCTCAGCGCCTCGCTCCCCTCCCCGCGGCTCAGCGGCTCCCGGCGCGGCGGCTGCGGCTGCTGGCACTGCGGGCCGAGAACCAGCGCCGGCCTGTTTTCCAGCCGCCTCCCCCTCGGCCCGCCCCGGCTCCGCCTCAAGGATCGCCCCGCTGCCTCCTCCTCCTTCCCTGCCTCCTCCTCCTCAGGCGCTCCAGCGCGGCGCGGCCTGCGGGCGGCTGCGGTGTCGCCCTGCGCAGGCCAGGGAGAGCAGCCAGCCTACCCCCCCCGAACGCCACAGCCTCGCCATTAGCGAGTGCCGAGGTGCCATGAGTACATCCTGCCCGGGGGCTGGGGAGCCTCGGCTCCTTCTTTAGGACAGGCCTGCTAGGGGAAAGCGCTGGAGATCATAGAACCATTGCACGGGTTGGGCTGGAAAGGACCTTAAGGGTCAGCCGGTTCCAATCCCTTGCAGCCAGCAGAACACCTTCCCCGCATCCTGGTGCTGACCCTCAGTGCCCCTCGGACATACCAGCCTGGCTGATGCGGGATGGACACTCGTAACTAGCCAGGTGGGGGGTGGCCTCTTCTCCCAGGCAACCAGCAATAGAACAAGGGGACACAGTCTCAAGTTGTGCCAGGGTAGGTCTAGGCTGGATGTTAGGAGGAAGTTGTTGTCAGAGAGAGTGATTGGCATTGGAATGGGCTGCCCAGGGAGGTGGTGGAGGCACCGTCCCAGGGGGTCTTCAAGAAAAGCCTGGCTGAGGCACTTGGTGCCATGGTCTGGTTGATTGGACAGGGCTGGGTGCTAGGTTGGACTGGATGATCTTGGAGGTCTCTTCCAACCTGGTTGATTCTATGATTCTATGATTCTAACTAGCTGTAAGTTAGGGAGATTCAGACTAGAGAGAAGGCAGAAACGTTTGACACTGAAGGTGCACTGGCCCAGGCTGCCCAGGCTGCCCAGGCAGGTGCTAGATGCCCCATTCCTGGAACCATTCCAGGTCAAGTTGGACAAGGCTGTGAGCATCCTGCTCTGGTTGAAGATGTCCTTGCTGACTGCAGCAGGGTTGAACAAGATGACCAAGGGGATCTTTAAGATCACGGAGTCCAGTCATTAACCCAGCACTGCCAGATCAACACTGAACTGTGTCCCTCATCACCACATCTACACTGCTTTAAACCCCTCCAGGGAAGGGGACTCCAGTGCTGCCTGGGCAGCCTGTTCCAGGGCTTGACATTCTGGTTTACCCTCAATTTGGCATGGTGGGCCATAGGATAGTCCTTTGCTGGCAAAAACCCTTTTGCTTTAACTTACTGGCTACTTATTATGATTAGCACTGCTTGTTCCACAGGGGAAATGAGTAGAGTTGAGGCATAGGAGGTTCCATGTGAACCTGAGAAAGAATTTTTCCACTGGGAGCACTGGAACAGACTGCCCAGGGTGGGTGTGGAGTCAGATACTCAAGAACCATCTGGATGCATTCCAGTGTGATCTGCTCTGGATGATCCTGCTCTGGCAGGGAGTCACCGTCCCTGGAGGTGTTCAAGCAAAGTCTGGATGGGGCACTTAGTGCCATGGTCTGGTTGACTGGCTAGAAATGGGTGCTAGGTTGGACTGGATGATCCTGCAGGTCTCTTCCAACCTGCTTGATTCTATGATTCTATTCTATGATTCCATTCTATCAGACAATAGATTCCTCCTCATGTCCAACCTAAACCTTCCCTGGTGCAACTTGAGTCTGTTTCCTCTTGTCATACCTCTTGTCCCATGGGGGAAGAGACTGACTCTCACCTGCCCCCAACCTCCTTTCAGGGAGTTGTAGTGAACAAGAAGCTGGCTCCTCAGCCTCCTTTTCTCCAGGCTGAACAACCCTGATTCATAGAAACATAGAATCCAGCAGGTTGGAAGAGACCTCCAAGCTCATCCACTCCAACCTAGCACCCAGCCCTGGCCAATCAACCAGACCATGGCACTAAGTGCCTCAGCCAGGCTTTGCTTCAACACCTCCAGCCACGGTGACTCCACCACCTCCCTGGGCAGCCCATTCCAATGCCAATCACTCTCTCTGGCAGGAACTTCCTCCTCACATCCAGCCTAGACCTGCCCTGGCACAACTTGAGACTGTGTCCCCTTCTTCTGTTGCTGGCTGCCTGGCAGAAGAGCCCAACCCCACCTGGCTACAGCCTCCCTTCAGGTAGTTGCAGACAGCAATGAGCTCTGCCCTGAGCCTCCTCTGCTGCAGGCTGCACACCCCCAGCTCCCTCAGCCTCTCCTCACAGGGCTGTGCTCCAGGCCCCTCACCAGCTTCATTGCCCTTCTCTGAACACTTTCCAGTACCTCAACATCTCTCTTGAATTGAGGAGCCCAGAACTGGACACAGGACTCAAGATGTGGCCTGAGCAGTGCTGAGTACAGGGGCAGAACCTCCCTTGTCCTGTTGCCTACACTGCTCCTGAGCCAGGCCAGGATGCCACTGGCTCTGCTGCCCACCTGGGCACTGCTGCCTCATCTTCAGCTACTATCTACCAGCACCCCTAGGTCCCTCTCTGCCTGGCTGCTCTCAGCCACTCTGCCCCCAGCTTGTAGTGCTGCTTGGGGTTGTTGTGGCCAAAGTGCAAACCCCTGCTCTTGGCCTTGTTCAATCTCATCCCGTTGGCCTCTGCCCACCCATCCAGCCTGGCAAGGCCCCTCTGCAGGGCTCTCCTACCCTTCAACAAATTGACACCTGCTCCTAGCTTGCTGTCAGTGATGGACTCAATCCCCTCATCCAGATCATCACTAAAGATACAGAACAGGACTGTGCCCAGCACTGATCCTTGGGGCACACCACTAGTGCCAGCTGCCAACTGGATGTGGCATCATTCACCACCACTCCTGGGCCTGGCCCTCCAGCCAGTTCCTGACCCATATCTGAGTGAATCTGACCAAGCCACGAGCTGCCAGCTGTGCCAGGAGCTTGTTATGGCAGCCACTCCTCGCATGAGTTGTGCTCTAGACTCATCATCAGCTTGATTGCTCTTCTTGGAGCCTCTCCAACACCTCAGAACGATTCTAAATGCCTTCAGGCACAGAGCAAGACAGATGTCATTACAGTATAAGGAACTGGGAGAGGAGATACAGAGCCCTTTAGCAGAAGAGACAGGGTCCCCCTGCTTCCCAGTTTGCTGCCTTCCATGCAGCTGCAGGCAGCAGCCTTGTCTCCAAGCAGCAGCCTCCCAAACAGCACCTTTTATTAAGTTCTAGTCTCTATCCACAACGTTTGCAACCAGGACCAAGTGATGTGTAACATATGGGATGAATCATAGAATGCTTTGGCTTGGAAGGGACCAGTAAAGGTCCTCTGGTCCAACCTCTCTGTAGTCAGCAGGGACATCTGCCACTAAGAGCAGGTTGCTTGGAGCCTCAAACAACCTGACCTGGGATGGTCCTGGGGATGGGACATCTACCACCTCTCTGAGCAAGCTGGGACAGTGTCTCACCAACCTCACTGTAAAATGTTTTCTCCACAGGGGAGGAGTATCCACCAAACACTTAGACATGCCCCAGCTTTCCCATTAAACCCTGGCTGAAATTACTGCTGGATGTCTGGAGGATAGGCTGTGCCTTGGATGGAAACTCTCATGCCTGCAAATGGCCTTCAGACGTTTGGAGGCTCTATAAAACACATTCAGCTGCCTGCTGGAGGTTTACACCTGCACAGCTGGGGTGAGGTTACTCAGCCAGCCAAAATATCTGGAGGAAAAAAAAAAGCCAGAACAACATGGGGCTTGGGCTTCCCAGCTTCATCCAGATAGCAAATACTGACTGTGCAAACTTCTCCATTTCACACAGGCAGTGTTTGCTTTCTTCCAGACCTTGCACCCTTCTGGCTGCACTTCACCGCTGGTGGCTCCTGCGACTACCCAGATGCTGAAGCTACCAGTAGCACCTGACCATCAGTGTAGGGCAGTGGGCATCTCCTGACCACACACTGGGCTTGGAAGGTGGCTTCAAAGCCTGCAAAGCCACAAGGATAACTGCTCCTGTGCAGGGCTGGGCTGGGCTGGGGTGTGAATGGCGAAGAAGCGGCAGCGCTGCCCTCTCACACAAGCCCTGTGGCCTCAGCACAGGGTCTCTACCAAGCCTACAGATGGAAGCAGAGCTTTGCAAACTAAAGGACTTCAGGGAAATGAGCCATGCCCCTGTTTCAGCCAGATATATCTGTAAAGAGGAATTGGCAGCCAGGTTGGTTTTGTTGGCTGGGAAGAGCAGCCTTTCCCACCAGAACAGGCAGAGTCTGGGATGATGAACAAATAGGGTTGCTTTGGTGGTGCAACTTGCAGCTACCTATCTGGGGGGGAAGTCAGGATTTCCTGCCCCTAGTCTTCAGCATCTCACAGAGCTATACCTGCCTCCAGAGCTGCCTCTAGCTGAGGCCAAAGAGGAGCCATGGTGATGAAGAACAAGCTGCCTGTTCCCACAGAGAAGCTGACCCCTGAGAGATGCCAGTCACCCAGCAGCTGGGAAAGCTGGTGAGCCAATTCCTGCTGAATGGCACTTCTATTTCCTCCAGAGCAAACAAACAGCCATGCTCCAGCACTGCACTAGCTCTCAGCTTGCTTGGCTGCAATTTGAAGGATCTGAACTAAAACTAGAAAGCTGTGAGTAGCTGGGGTCCCCTGGGCTCTACCCTCTTTCTGCCATTTAAATTTGGCAGCAGAGCCCAGCCAGCTCAAAAGCCCCAGACATTGCTTGCAAGATGTTTTGAGGGTAGAGAGAAATGCAATAACCTGTGGGAAAATAAAGCTCAAACACTTTGCAAGCGCAGGCTTAATGTGGTGCTCGATACATTAAGAAGGAGGAATTTGCAGAGATGGCTGATGCTGGTGGCATACTCAGAGAGTGGCTCCAAAGCTATTTGCTGAAATCCTAAAATAAGCACTTTTTTAATGCCTCTGACTTCTGTTTTCTTAGCTCATGGTCTGTGAACAACCATCATTCAGAGTAAACAGAGCATCTTTCCTGGGAAGGACCTCTGAACCACAGCTTTACTAATGAAATGAAAGGGAAGAATCCTGAGAGTGTAACCTAAAAGGTAGAGAGAAAGACCTCCACGTGCAACAGACCTGAGGAGACCACCAAGAGCTGCAAGCCAAAGATGTAATCATCATAGAATCACAGAACTGTTTTGCTTGGAAAAAGCCTTTAAGGTCATTGAGTCCAACTTTCAACCCAACACCACCATGGCCATTAAACCACATCCCAGAGTGCCCTGGCAGCAGGTTTCTTGAACACCTCTGGGGATGCTGACTCCACTACCTCCCTGGGCAGCCTGTTCCCATGCCTGACCACTCTTGCAGCAAAGAAAGTTTTCCTCTTCTGCAACTTAACCCTCCCCTGGCACAATTTTAGGTCATTTCCCCTTGCTCTTTCACCTGACACTAGGGAGAAGAGACCAACCCTTATCTCACTTCAACCTCCTTTCAGAGAGCAATGAGGTCTTCTCTCAGACTACATACCATGAATGAAAGAGAAAGGTGTTATTGCCCAGCAGGTCTCTTTCTGGGAGGGTTGTTGGGACTTTTTGCATCACAGCAAGATGTCCCAGGGACAGACAGAACTAGCTCAGATCCCGTGTCCTTTGGCACACGTTCAGCTGGGGAAGGGAGTCTAGCAAACTTAATCCCATAGTGGGCACAAGGCAGGTGGAAGGGTACCTGGACATGACATATCTGGGTGTGGGAGTGTTTGAAGTCTTGCCAGGAGAGCTATTTGATGGATTGGTCTCTATTTTTTTTTTGTCTGCCAAGCAAAATAATGATTTAAAGCCATTAAGCAATTGTCCTCTGGATTCCTATTGACCAACAGAATGCCCTATTCCTAGAACTGTCAGGAGAGATGAGGATCAAACCTGGCATGAAGCTTTGTTTTTTTTTTTTTTTTATGGAAAATAAAGATCCAGCTGCCTGGAAAAGACAGCAGGAGTGGAAATGAAAAATGGGCAGCATTCAGCACCTCTCTGTGCTCCAAAACACCACATTCCTGACATTTGATATGAAAAGGTTTTGCCTCTTTACCATTCTCACACAGCATTTTTCATCCTCAGGTTTGAAAGGAATGGTAAAAGTGCTGTTACCCACCTGAAGCCAGCAATCTTTCACCACAAAGCCATCTGATACCAGCCACAGGCTGTGCTATGCTCTACACATCACCCACTCCTGCTTAAGATTTGGAGCTGAGAGCAGCCAAAGGCCTCGTTGCCTGTCAGAATTTTGTCAGGTGCTCAGATTTTCCCTTAAACACAAGGAAAAACCTCTTTGGTGTGAGGGTGCAGGAGCCCTGGAGCAGGCTGCTTAGAGAGGCTGTGGAGTCTCCTCCTCTGGAGAGATTCCAGCCCCACCTGGACGTTGTGATCCTGGCCAAGCTGCTGTGGGTGACCCTGCTTTAGCAGGGAGGTTGGGCTAGATGATCTCCTGAGGTCCCTTCTAACCCCTGGCATGCTGGAATCAGAGAATCAGAGAATCAACTAGGTTGGAAGAGATCTCCAAGCTCATCCAGTCCAAGCCCTATCCAGCCAATTCATATAATCATAGAATCATAGAATCAAGCAGGTTGGAAGAGACCTCCAAGATCATCCACTCCAACCTCCCATAGAATCCCAGTGCCATGCTGGAAGGTGTCCAGAGAAGGGTGATGAAGCTGGTGAGGGGCCTGGAGCACGGCCCTGTGAGGAGAGGCTGAGGGAGCTGGGGGTGTGCAGCCTGCAGCAGAGGAGGCTCAGGGCAGACCTCATTGCTGTCTGCAACTACCTGAACGGAGACTGTAGCCAGGTGGGGTTGGGCTCTGCTGCCAGGCACCCAGCACCAGAAGAAGGGGACACAGTCTCAAGTTGTGCTGGGGGAAGTATAGGCTGGATGTTAGGAGGAAGTTGTTGTCAGAGAGAGTGATTGGCATTGGAATGGGCTGCCCAGGGAGGTGGTGGAGTCACCGTGGCTGGAGGTGTTGAAGCCAAGCCTGGCTGAGGCACTTAGTGCCATGGTCTGGTTGATTGGCTAGGGCTGGGTGCTAGGTTGGACTGGCTGAGCTTGGAGGTCTCTTCCAGCCAGGTTGATTCTATGATTCTATGATTCAAAGCCAAGGTGCCATGAGGGCTCAGACAGAATGATTTATTATCTTCCCAGCCCTACCTACTCCAGAATTTCCATGATTCATTCACCCACTTGAGGAACACTCGAGTAGCCAAACAAAAACATACATTCCCAGGAGAAAAAGCAAAGCCACATCCGGTGCAGGAGAGAGAGACAGGCTACTATAAACACCAAATCCCACTCCAAGTTCCATCTGAAGCAAGGCTGCTGATCATAAACACAACAGGGAAGGGCAAAGATCAAATGGTTGCTTCTTTGTGAATGTTCTCCTCCGTTCCCTCACAATTCCCCAGCAATGGTCACTTGCAGCCCAGAAGCCAACCATGTCCTGGCTGCATCAAGTGTAACCAGCAGGGCAAATTCTGCCCCTCTGCTCTGCCCCCCTCTGCTCTGCTCTGTTCTGCTGAGACCCCACCTGGAGCACTGCCTCCAGTTTTGGGGCCCTCAGCATAAGGATGACATAATACTGAGGAGGTTATTCTTCCATTGTGCTCAGCACTGCTCAGGCCACACCTTGAGTGCTGTGTCCAGTTCTGGGCTCATCCATTGAAGAGAGGTGTTCAGGTACTGGAACATGTCCAGAGAAGGGTGCCAAAGCTGGTGAGGGGCCTGGAGCACAGCCCTGTGAGGAGAGGCTGAGGGAGCTGGGGGTGTGCAGCCTGCAGAAGAGGAGGCTCAGGGCAGAGCTCATTGCTGTCTACAACTACCTGAAGGGAGGCTGTAGCCGGGTGAGGGTTGGACTCTTCTGCCAGGCAAGCAGCAACAGAACAAGGGGACACAGTCTCAAGTTGTGCTGGGGGAGGTCTAGGCTGGATGTTAGGAGGAAGTTGTTGTCAGAGAGTGATTGGCATTGGAATGGGCTGCCCAGGGAGGTGGTGAAGTCGCTGTGACTGGAGGTGTTGAAGCCAAGCCTGGCTGAGGCACTTAGTGCCATGGTTTGGTTGATTGTCTAGGGCTGGGTGCTAGGTTGGAGTGGATGATCTTGGAGGTCTCTTCCCACCTGATTGATTCTATGATTATATGATTCTATGGGGACAGGCTGAGAGAGTTGGGGCTGTTTAGCCTAGAGAAGAGAAGGTTTTGAGGGGAATTTAGAGCAGCCTTCCAGTAGCTGAAAGGGGCCACAGGAAAGCTGGAGAAGGACTTTATACAAGAGTTTGTAGTGACAGGATGATGCAACAGCTTTGAGCTGAAAGAGGAGAGATTTAGACTGAAGACTAGGAAGAAATTCTTTCCAGTGAGGGTGGTGAGACACTGGCACAGATTGCCCAGGGAGGTTGTGGATGCTTCCTCCCTGGATGTGTTCAGGGCAAGGCTGCAACAAGACCTTGAGCAACCTCGGCCAATGTGAGGTGTCCCTGCCCATAGTAGGGGACTTAGAACTGAATGATCTTTAAGGTCCCTTCCAACCCAACCCGTTCTGTAATTCTATGAATAAGGCAATAAAAGGTTGTCCAAGGCTACAAAGAGAGTCTGGAAGCCCAGCAGCCTCCCTCTGGAAGGATTATTCCAGCTTATAGGTGGTTTCAAAAGTCATTTCAGAGAGTCTTGCCCTTTGCTAAAATGCCTGGTGACCTTCCAGTCATTCCAGAACAGCTGCAGTAATTCACAGGCATGAGTAATGGTGACATTTGCTATTCAGTCATTGTTTGACAAGCTAAGTGACAGGGAGACCCATCAGAAATATTTCCCTGTGCTGATAAACAAACCAGACACAGATCTATGTGATCTGGCTTAGATAGTGTTGTCCTGCTCTGGCAGGGGGGTTGGACTCAATGATCCCTGGAGGTGTTGAAGCAAAGCCTGGATGAGGCACTCAGTGCCATGGTCTGGTTGATTGGCCAGGGCTGGGGGATGGGTTGGACTGGATGATCTTGGAGGTCTCTTCCAACCTGGTTGATTCTATGATCTCCTTGGGTCCCTTCCAACCCCTAACATCCTGGGAACCTGTGAACAACCACCCTGCTCATCTTTACAGTTAGAAACAAAGCAAGCTCAGGTGGAGAGGAGAGCTCCTGAAATTCCCCCCTGCAGTTGGGTTTTTTTTCCTTCCTTATTCCCTTCCAGGAGGATGATTTCCAGAATGACACAGCTCAGACAATGATTTCTTTTAATATCCATGAGCAACAGGCTTCAACACCTTCCTACATAGATTCCTGTGAGGGAATAGCTGCTGAGAAAAGTATCCAATCTCAACCACAGGAAGGGAGGCTGTAGCCAGGTGGGGTTGGTCTCTTCTGTCAGGCAGCAACCCACAGCAGAAGAAGGAGACACAGTCTCAAGTTGTGCCAGGGCAAGTCTAGGCTGGATGTTAGGAGGAAGTTGTTGGCAGAGAGAGTGATTGGCATTGGAATGGGCTGCCCAGGGAGGTGGTGGAGTCACCGTGGCTGGAGGTGTTGAAGTCAAGCCTGGCTGAGGCACTTAGTGCCATGGTCTGGTTGATAGAAAAGGGCTGGGTGCTAGGTTGGAGTGGATGAGCTTGGAGCTCTCTTCCAACCTGCTTGATTCTATGATTCTATGATTTTTTGTGGCCTCCTCTGGCCATGCTGCCATAGGTCTACCTCTTTCTTGTGCTCAGCCATACATGGGTTCTCCATGTTTAGAATCCTTCTCTGGAGTTTGTTTCCACCTCTTCATTTGATGTACTGGAAGAGACAGTGAACAGCTGACTCCTTTACAAGTTCTCCACTCTTCTACACACCTCTAGCACATAATTCTTAAGTTATCCCCAGGAAAGTCCTATCCCACCTCGTGTGACTTGCTAAAGAAGCAGTTATGCACCTTTACTCCACTTTGTCACCAGCTGCATGAAACCACAATCCCTTAAAGCATTCTGAACATAAAGCATCCAGGAAATGAAAAATTGGGAGGCACAAAGCGATAGAACTGAATGTGGAAATCTGGGAGGAGGCTTTGCCAATGACAGCAGCATAGCTTCTGCCTTATCTCACAGCAGGTCACATGGAAGAGCAAGGAGTGGCAGCTGCAGTGAGAACAGTGGAACAAAGCAAACTAGTCCTAAGAGACTCCTTTTTGATGTCTAGAACTGGCCACTTGACAGCAAGACTTGCAGCTGACATGTCTCCTGGGCTGCATCAAAAGAAGCACAGCTAGCAGGTGGAGGAAGGGGATTCTCCCCCTATATTCTGCTCTGGTGAGGCTTTATTTGGGGTTCTGTGCCCACCTCTGGAGCCTCTCAACACAAGGGCATGGAACTGTTGGAGTGAGTCCAGAGGAAGCCACAAAGATGGTCAGAGGGCTGGAGCAGCTCTGCCGTGAAGAAAGGAAGAGTTGGGTCTGTTCAACCTGGAGGAGAGAAGGCTCTAGGGAGACCTTCCAGTATTTGAAGGGGGATGCAGGAAAGCTGGAGAGGGACTTTGTACAAAGGCATGGACAGGCAATGGCTTCAGACTGGAAGAAGCTCAATTTAGATTAGACACTAGGAGGAAATTCATCCCCTTGAGGGTGCTGAGGTGCTGGAACCTGGTACCCAGAGAACTGTGGAGGCTCCACAGCCTGAAAGTGTTTAAGACCAGGCTGGATGGGGCCTTGTAGGAGAAGTCCCTGCCCATGGCATAGGGGTTGAAACTAGATGATCTTTAAGGTCCTTTCCAACCCAAACCAATCAATGATTCTATGATCTCTCTTCTAGCAGTATCTCACTGTTTCAGATGCTGCCCCTTAAGGATCAAACAGCTGTCCCAGGAACCCTCCTGCCCACACCACTGTGTCCATCCCCATCCCAGCAGTTATTGTCTCCCCTTCTCAGCCTCACTAGGGGCACAGCACTGCCCACTGATGCCCACTGGCAGTCTGCAGCCTCTGGGGTCAGCCCTGCTGCCTGCCCGTGCCTGGCTCTGGACTGCTCACCCAGCTCACAAGCAATCCAGTACAGAGGCTGCCTTTGTGTTCTGCATGTGTGTTCTGCCAAGTGCTATGAGCTGCCCTGGTACTGCTTCTCCTAAAAATAGCTTGCCCCACAGATAACCTGCAGCCTTGAAAAGTGGCAGCCTTGAAAGATACACTCTCACCTAACCTGTACAAACCAAAAGCTCTAAAGGGAAAGGCTCTAAAGAAAGAAGCTACGAAATACAACACAACATGTGGCCTGGCTATACCCACAAGCAACAGAGGAAAGCAGTGCCAGGGGGCCAGGGACTCAGTTTTGTGGTGCACAGCCTGCACACAGACAGAAATCCAGCAAGTGCTGAGCCACAGGGTGTTGTTTACAGACAGCCTCCAAGTTTTCTGCATGAAGATACAGCACTGCTGGCAAAAGTAACCCAAAAGAAGCACAACTCATCTAAATAACCAGAAAAAAAAGCACTCCAATTTCACTCCTCCTTTCCAGAAGAGTACATATTTTGGGTACAAAATACATCCAGAGAGCCTTTTACCCTTCCAAACCCTGCAACACATCCATTTGCTCTTTCACATTTCATTTTAATAACAGGGGAGTCAAGCAAGCTCGACTGACAGGCTGGTTCCCAGGGAAACACCAGCAACTTACTCCTCTTAAATAGCAGGCACAAATGTTTCCTGTGCTCAGCCATGCAGCCTGCTGTGACATTCAGCTCTCTGGGATATAATCCCAAAAGGACAGAATGTGTTTGCCTGGCACTGAGGTGAGGAATGAGAAAGGTAGCAGCACGCTACAGCTGGTGACAGGCACTTTTGTGGGAGCAGGTGCTTTGTCCTGAACCCCAAAGCAAAGGCAAAGCAAGGCTTTAGCAAAAAAAACTGCTAAAATTACCTAGTGTTGCTGGGAGAGAAGCAGAAAAAGGGAACTGGTAAGACCAATCCATCAGTGTCAGTCAGAATGTTGCTGTCTGCTACTGCTGGGACACCTTAAGAGGGTAAAAAGAGCCACCTTGCTCTGGCCCAGAGCCTGCCCAGCTTGGGGAGCTGCTCTGGCAGGTATAGACAAAGATGGGGAGGAGCCTGGGAAAGAAAATGGAAGATGCATCACAGAAGTGTTTTGGTTGGAAGAGAGCTTTGAAGGTTAACAAGTGCAGCATCTTCATTAGGTGCTCTGTGGTAGCATTGAGGGCACCTCAAAACCTGAGATCACCTCCACGGAGACTTGCAGAGAACACATTCCTGCCGCGGCTCACCCAGGATGCTGATGCTGCTTCTAGTGCCACTCAGGTGCCACAAGGTGCAGTGGCTTTGGTGGCTAAGCTCAGTTTGTTTCCTGCTGTTTTGAGGTAATAAGATGAAAGAAAAATAGCTAAACCCAGTAGCCATGGGCAGGCACCCAAGGATGGTTCAAACACATAGGATACTTCTGCAAAGAACTCCCTCTCCTCTTTCATACTCAGCTCAAGGATTCTCTCTCCTCTTTCATACTCAGCTCAAGTGATGCTTTGAGCCTGATGGGATTTATCTGCCAAGTCAGTCCCAACAGATCTCTCTTCCACTTGCCCATTTACCTCTTAAAGCTTCTTCTATCCACAATGTCCTTCAGCAAGAGGCTCATGAGGACCCACCTCCATGGGTATCCTACTAAATTCAGTTGCTGGGCACTGATTCTTGTTCTGACTGAGAACCAGACAGCTGCTCCCTCACCTTCTCCCTGGCACACAGGATTTTTCCACATGTCCCTGACGGGCTGCCCAGGGTGGTGGAGTCACCACCCCTGGAGGTGTTCAGGAAAAGCCTGGATGAGGCACTTAGTGCCATGGTCTAGTTACAGAGTCACAGAATGAACCAGGTTGGAAGAGACCTTCAGGATCATTGAGTCCAACCTAACACCTAACCCTTCTAATTAACTAACCCCTGGCACTAAGTGCCTCATCCAGCTTCCTTTTAAACACCACCAGGGATGGGCACTCCACCACCTCCCCAGGCTGCCTGTTCCAATGCCAATCACTCTTGGTGTAAAGATCTTCTTCCTAATGTCCAGCTTGAGGCTGTGCCCTCTTGTTTTGTCTCTATGTGCCTGGCAGAGGAGCCCAACCCCACCTGGCTTCAGCCTCCCTTCAGGTAGCTGTATCACAGTGTCACAGTATCACCAAGGTTGGAAGAGACCTCATAGATCATCAAGTCCAACCCTTTACCACAGAGCTCAAGGCCAGACCATGGCACCCACAGAGCTCAAGGCCAGACCATGGCACCAAGTGCCATGTCCAATCCTGCCTTGAACAGCTCCAGGGATGGCAACTCCACCACCTCCCTGGGCAGCCCATTCCAGCAGAGAGCAATGAGGTCTGCCCTGAGCCTCCTCTTCTACAGGCTGCACACCCCCAGCTCGCTCAGCCTCTCCTCACAGGACTGTGCTCCAGGCCCCCCACCAGCCTCATCTAAGAGGTGAGACCAGCCCTGAGAAGAGTCAAGACACCCTCACCGGGATTGATTGGCCAGGGCTGGGTGCTAGGTTGCACTGGATGAGCTTGGAGGTCTCATCCAATCTGGTTGATTCTATGATTCTGTAATTCAGTATCTAGAGCTACATTCTGCTGTCACCTCCCTCTGAGCCCACATTCAAGTGTTTTTTAAGCAAGCAGGTGAGACCTGCCTCTGCCCTCTCACACAGTTTGCTTTTTAGTTCAATCAAAACCAAAAGATTAAATTTGTTTTTCCCCTCCTCGGTTGTTTTAGGCCTCAGAAGGGAAGAAAAAACAAAAAAAAAAAAGATAATGAAATACAAGTTTGGGTTGCCAAAATCTCCAGGTGCCCAACGTCCTGTTACTGGGACACTGAACAAACAGCCTACAAACACCATCCTCTTGCCTTTGTTCTGCCAGCTGGAACCCTCAGGTCACCCTGCACCCGCACACTGCTGCAGAGCAGAACCTCAGGAGGAGACAACATCTGACTGGAGCAAAATGCTGCTTTCATTGCACACAGGATACCAAGAAGAGAGCTGGAGTTTTTCTACTGAATGAGTGGGGTTTGTTCATCAAAGAACATTTTCTGTGGAAAGGTCTCTGTCCACGCCAGTGAGTCAGCTCAGCAAACAGCCTCGGTGATTCATTACAGTGCCTGCTGACTTGTGTGGTGCAGAGTCTCTTCCTCACCAGGAAACAGGCTTAATAAATGACATCAGCAGCGTGATTCAGTTGGTAGGACCATGGACTCTAAGTCTCCCACTCGGGTGCTCCCTCCAGATGTCCCTTCCCCAGCCAGCTTTTCCTTCAGGAAAAGCCTGTCTTTTTCTTCATGGACACTGTTTTCCTGTCCAGATAGTAAAATTAGTATCCCTGGAGGTGTTGAAGCAAAGCCTGGCTGAGGCACTTAGTGCCATGGTCTGGTTGAGTGGATAGGGCTGGGTGCTAGGTTGGACTGGATGAGCTTGGAGGTGTCTTCCAACCTGCTTGATTCTATGATTCTATGGTCTAGTTGACTGGCTAGGGCTGGGTGCTAGGTTGGACTGGATGAGCTTGGAGGTCTCTTCCAACCTGCTTGATTCTATGATTCTATGGTCTAGTTGACTGGCTAGGGCTGGGTGCTAGGTTGGACTGGATGAGCTTGGAGGTCTCTTCCAACCTGCTTGATTCTATGATTCTATGGTCTAGTTGACTGGCTAGGGCTGGGTGCTAGGTTGGACTGGATGAGCTTGGAGGTGTCTTCCAACCTGCTTGATTCTGTGATTCTATGATTAGAGTCCATCTCTCAACTCAAGCCCAGCCTGTAGACCAGAAGACCACAGCTCCCCAGGCAAGAACTGGCTCTTGCTGCACATCTCAGTGATGCCTAGCATGGAGGAATCTCTAAGCTGGGCTGTGATACAAACCCCAAAGTGACCACATGGTGAATTCACCCCAGTGACAGAATTCCAACCATTTCCCTGAACTCTCCATGAATGCACACATAAAAGTTACTGAGAGGAAATGAAATGGGCCAGCCAGCAAAGGTAAATGATGATCCCTCATGGAATTACTTGCTCACAGATGCATGTCCTGAGTTGGACATCCCAGTCTAGCTCCAACTGGGAACTTCTTCTCAGGTTATTTAACCAGATCACAAAACAAGGTGAGGCACAGATATGATGTGATCTGAGAAGAGGGGAGAGTGCATCACAAAAGTCATTCCCCTTCTGAGGCACAGATCTGGTGTGGTCTGAGAAGAGGGGAGAGTGCATCACAAAAGTCATTCCTCTTCCCTGTGTTCAGGCTAAATACCCCAATACCAGCACCCCTCCAAGACCTGATGTTGCTGATTGGTCTGAATCATAGAGTCACAAAATGGTTTGGTCTGGAGGAGACCTTTAGAACTTATCCAGTCCAACCCCCTTGCAGCCAGCAGGGACATCTGCAACTACAGCAGGTTGCTCAGAGCCTCAGACAACCTGACCTGGAATGGTTCCATGGGGACTGGGGCATCTCCCACCTCTCTGGGCAATCTAAGCCATCATTTCACCACCCTCAGTATCAAATATTCCTTCCTTCTCTCTAGTCTAAATCTCCCTCTCTAAGCTTCAAACCACCACCCCTTGTCCTGCCACAACAGGCCCTGCTAAACCTGTGTCCCCATTTTTCTTATCACCCCCTTTAAGTCGTGGCAAGCAGATATTGCTGCTCCCAAAGCATTCTACAAACCACAGAACAGACCCAGCATGGAAAGACACTTAATTCATGTACAGTTGTTTTCCTATCCCTGCCCAGAGAATGAAATTAATCTCATTAGAGTCCACCTCTCAGCTAAAGCCCAGCCTGTAGACCAGAAGACCACAGCCCACTCCAATCCTATCCAAACAGTGCCAGGTTTTATCTCCCAGCATCCGCTTTCCCCCCTCGGCCTCTCAGTCCTATCAGTGTTTGTGCAGTTGCACAGAGCTCTGTGAAATGCTACAGAGACACAGAATCAGGCATAGCTTTAAACTTTGGTCAGCTTGAAGGCCCCTAAAACCTAGTGGAGGCTCAGCTCTTTCTTGTGTCTACTCCAATCTGCAGACCGTGGTCCTGCTTATCTTCGTTCCCTTCTGCTCAGCCCTGCTGGCTGTGTAGGTGGAGGGAAGCAGGTCCCTTTAAATCCTTTGTTGTGCTTGCACAAGTGGAAAACAGCTCCTATGGAAAAAAAAATCCTCTCTCTTTGCCAAGCTGTGTGTAGAGATTATGAATCACTACATGGCAGCCACGTGGCAGCAAAGGGAGCAGGAAGTGTCTTGCCTTTGACCTTTATTTATGGCAGCAAGAGAGCTTCGCAGCGTAGAGTTACTGTGGGCTGATGATCCCTGCTCACCAAGATGTGGCCCTGAAGAATCTGCTGCTTCCATTAAAAAAATCTGGGTGCTGGAGGTGCCCAGGGAATGGCAAAGAAGCTGATGAAAGGCCTGGAGAATGGAGCAGCTGAGGGAGAAGAGGAGGCTAAGAGGAAACTTCATTGCTCTCTACGGCTCCCTGAAAGGAGAATGGAGTGAGGTGGGGGTTGGTCTCTTCTCCCTAATGTCAGGTGAGAGAATGAGAGGCAGTGGTCTGGAATTGTGCCAGGGGAGGTTTAGGTTACATATTAGGGAAAATTATTTTCTGCAAGAGTGGTCAGGCACTGGAACAGGCTGCCCAGGGAGGTGGTGCAGTCACCATCTCTCCAGGTGTTTAAGAAATGTGTGGCCATGGCACTCTGGGACATGGTTTAATGTTCATGGAGGTGTTGGGTTGGCATTTAGAATCATAGAGTCATAGAATCAACCAGCCAGGTTGGAAGAGACCTCCAAGATCATCCACTCCAACCTAGCACCCAGCCCTAGCCAGTCAACCAGACCATGGCACTAAGTGCCTCAGCCAGGCTTGGCTTCAACAACTCCTGGGCAGCCCATTCCATGCCAATCACTCTCTCTGACAACAACTTCCTAACAACATCCAGCCTAGATCTCCCCTGGCACAGCTTGAGACTGTGTCCGCTTGTTCTGTTGCTGCTTGCCTGGCAGAAGAGCCCAACCTCACCTGGCTACAGCCTCCCTTCAGTTAGTTGTAGAGAGCAATGAGCTCTGCCCTGAGCCTCCTCTTCTGCAGGCTGCACACCCCCAGCTCCCTCAGCCTCTCCTCACAGGGCTGTGCTCCAGGCCCCTCACCAGCCTCATTGCCCTTCTCTGGGCACCTTCCAGCACCTCAACATCTCTCTTGAATGGAGGGGCCCAGAACTGGACACAGCACTCAAGGTATGGCCTGAGCAGTGCTGAGCACAGGGGCAGAAGAACCTCCCTTGTCCTACTGGCCACACTGTTCCTGATGCAGGCCAGGATGCCATTGGCTCTCTTGGCCACCTGGGCACACTGCTGCCTCATCTTCAGCTACTATCTATCAGTACCCCCAGGTCCCTCTCTGCCTGGCTGCTCTCAGCCACTCTGTCCCCAGTCTGTAGTGCTGCCTGGGGTTGTTGTGGCCAAAGTGCAGAACCCTGCACTTGGCCTTGTTCAATCTCATCCCATTGGCCTCTGCCAACCCATCCAGCCTGGCCAGGTCCCTCTGCAGGGTTCTCTCCTCCCTCTGCTCTCTCTGCTGTATGACTGTGCTCATCTGCAGGTTTCATTCTGCAGGACAAGGCTGGGCCATTACGGAGATCCACCACGGTCAGCTCTTGCCCAGAAACCCCCTTCCCTGTATTCACAGCAGCAGACCAGAGGATGCCAACTCACTGCCTGTCTCCAAACAGGCCCAGCACACCATGGAGATCTCACCCAGCTTGTCACCACAGAGCAGCTGTGTCTCCACATCAGGTCTGGCCCACAGCTGCATTCTTGGAAAGGTTGCACACACCCTGACGTTGGGTTGCTGAGGCAACCACGCTTGACATCATCACCTCCCATCCACCGCTGTCATGCAAGAGGTTGTGAAAGCCTCTTTGGCACTGTCAGGCAGCTGAGCATGTCAATGGCTGGACAGGAGAATCCCATCCAAACCCAAGCAGTGCTTGGAGCAGATGTGTGGTGTCTCCAGAAGAGCAGGGTCAGGGGGCAGCTCCATCTGCCTAGCACAGCATCGACCGTGGAGCCGCGAAGCAAAACAAGCAAACGAAAGCCGTGGTCCCCTGGGGCTGGAGCTGGCTGCCTCCAGCAGCAGCGAGCAGCAGGTGCAGAGCTGGCTTGGCAGCACCAGGATGTTCTCCAAAGAGATCCCTGGCTGTCTGCACAGGGCTTAATACTCCCTTACAAAATCCCTCAGCCCTGCAGGGCTCCAGGGATGCAGCTGGGAGCAGAGTCACCGTTCAGCCCGCAGACAGCAGCAGAGTGCAGCCACTCTATGGACTCCATCCTCAAACGACTTGGGCATCCCTGTGGGAGGTGAGTCCTGGAGCTTGTTCCAGACCTCCTGTGCAGCTTCAGACAACATGTGGCTCTGTTTTGCTGGTGCCTGTGGCCATTTTACAAGCAGGGCAGAGTCAGGATGGCAGAATTCAAAGGTTTTTGTCAGCCTCACTTCTGGGTTTATGTCTTTTACCCACCAGAGACATTTCTAGGACAAGGGACATCGCCAGCTCACACCTTGTCAAGAGGAGTGGCCTGATTTCTGTCATCCTTCCTAAAGCCCATCCTTGCAGTGGCTGAGCTGGGGGAGGAACCCAGGTTTGTGATACCACACACAGAGAATGGGTGGAATTTTCCAGCCTCCAGCTTGGCAGGGTTTGAAGGAGTGACTTGTGCCTTTCAAACATAGAAGCTTGTTGCTCCTTGAGGAGCATCTGAATTTTCAGGCAGGAAGGTCTGTTGTTTCCACAGCATAGGCTGCTAGCTATGCCAGGAGTGCCTCATTAGCATGAAGCATAAAATCACAGGATTGTAGAATCAACCAGGTTGGAAGAGACCTCCAACTCAGCCAGGCCAACCTAGCACCCAGCCCTAGCCAATCAACCAGACCATGGCACTAAGTGCCTCAGCCAGGCTTAGCTTCAACACCTCCAGGGACAGTGACTCCACCACCTCCCTGGGCAGCCCGTTCCAATGTCAATCACTCTCTCTGACAACAACTTCCTCCTAACATCCAGCCTAGACCTCCCCTGGAACAACTTGAGGCTGTGTCCCCTTCTTCTGTTGCTGATTGTCTAGCAGAAGAGCCCAACCCCACCTGGCTACAGCCTCCCTTCAGGTAGATGCAGACAGCAATGAGCTCTGCCCTGAGCCTCCTCTTCTGCAGGCTGCACACCCCCAGCTCCCTCAGCCTCTCCTCACAGGGCTGTGCTCCAGGCCCCTCACCAGCTTCATCACCCTTCTCTGGGCACGTTCCAGTACCTCAACATCTCTCTTGAATGGATCAGCCCAGAACTGGACACAGCACTCAAGGTGTGGCCTGAGCAGTGCTGAGCACAGGGGCAGAAGAACTTCCCTTGTCCTGCTGGCCACACTGCTCCTGAGCCAGCCCAGGATGCCATTGGCCACCTGGGCACACTGCTGGCTCATGTTCATCTGTAGAAACAAGCTCAGCAGAGTCAGGGGAGCTAAGAGCAGAGGCAGAATGCCAGAGCCTTTAGCCAAGAGTGACAGGTTATTCAGGTCTGGGCTGAGGTTACACCCAGGAGATGGGATGGACAGCATGATGCAGTTGTATTTCTTAACACCAGCTCACTCCCAAGCCTGCTTCACACCACACAGCCCCAGACAAGCTGCTCAGGAATTTTCCAGATCAACATTTTTTTTCCCCCCCATCAGAATGTGAAGTTTTGTGGCACAGTGAAATGTGTCACAGAAAACACATTGCAGTCAGTGAACCTCTGCTAGAACACAGGCAGGGAATTGTTTCAGTGAGTGAGACAAATGTCCATCAGGCACCTGCCTGCCAGTTGGTGTGGTGGTGTGAAGGACTCCTTACAAACCAGTTGTCCATACATGCTGGGAGCCAGGCTTTTAGCCTTGCAGTGAAGATGCCAGCTTGATATTGGAACAGGTTGGCTAAAGATGTGGTGGAGGCCTCACTCCTGAAGATGCTCAAGATCAAACTTGATGGGGCCCTGAGCAATTTGATCTTGTTGGCAATGTCACTGCTGACTATAGGGAGAGGTGGAAAAGGTGACCTCTGTGAGTCCCTTCCAACTCCATGCATCCTGTTGTTCCATGACCTCAGTTCAGGGCTCCTCAATTCAAGAGAGATGTTGAGATGCTGGAAGGTGTCCAGAGAAGGGCAAGGAAGCTGGTGAGGGGCCTGGAGCACAGCCCTGTGAGGAGAGGCTGAGGGAGCTGGGGATGTGCAGCCTGCAGAAGAGGAGGCTCAGGGCAGAGCTCATTGCTGTCTACAGCTACCTGAAGGGAGGCTGTAGCCAGGTGGGGTTGGGCTCTTCTGCCAGGCAACCAGCAACAGAACAAGGGGACACAGCCTCAAGTTGTGCCAGGGCAGGTCTACGGTGGATGTTAGGAGGAAGTTGTTGTCAGAGAGAGTGATTGGCATTGGAATGGGCTGCCCAGGGAGGTGGTGGAGTTTCTGTCCCTGGAGGTGTTGAAGCCAAGCCTGGCTGAGGCACTTAGTGCCATGGTCTGTTTGATAGGCCAGGGCTGGGTGCTAGGTTGGACTGGTTGAGCTTGGAGGCCTCTTCCAACCTGCTTGGTTCTATGATTCTATGACTTCTCCAAAAGCCTCTCCTAGAGCTCCTAGTCAAATACTCTGACAAGCCTGGCAGTTCCTGGCTCTAGGGCAGCTCATTACAGGTGCAATCTCAACTCACACTAACTCCAGCCTGCTGGACTATCCCTGGGGGAGCTTCACTGCCTCATCAGACAGGCAGCCCAAGGAGCCATCCAGCTGATTGATCTAAATCTGTTTTGATTGCTTGAGGTCATTGCACTTTCCTTAACCCCTAGCAACCCCTGCAGCCAGCATCTGAAACCAGCACAGGTCCTGTCAGCTTGTAACAGCAGTTGGCAAGAGTCACGGCAGTGCTCAGTGCTGGGATCCACGTTTGAGTCTGGAAGCACTCAGATTTGGCATGGCCTCAAACAAAAATGTGATGAGATTTCCATGTGGAAGGGAAAAAAAGCCACTGAGGACAGAACTGAATTCTATCCTTCCAAGCCATTTGTGGTGCTGTCTGCAGTCATGCTCTGACAGCCCAGAATCTGTCAAGCTCATCTGCTGGCCATGCCTTTCTATGAGGTGTATGATCCCACCAAGCTATGTTTCTAACACAGAATGCTTTGGGTTGGAAAAGACCTTGAAGATCACTGAGTCCATCTATCAACCCAGCACTGCCAAGTCCACCACTAAACCACGTCCCTCAGCACCACATCTACACAGCTTTGACATCCTTCCAGAGACAGGGAATGTGGTAGATGTCTACTTTTTCCTGCTCTCAGGGCCAAGGATTAGCAACCCTGGCCACTAGTGTCATGTGCACTTGTGAAGCACAGGTGAGGGGTCAGTGACCTACAACCAGCAGCTGTGTGAAGCCTGGGGAGTAACACACTGAAGGTGTTCCATAGGATCATGAATTCAGTTTGGTTGGAAAAGATCCTTGAGATCATTGAGTTCAGCCACTTCTATCAGTCTTCCTCTTCCTTCTGTTTTTAATCCTACTCCCTTTTCTCCTTCCTCATCTTCCCCTTTTTCTTCCAGCTTTTAACCCTGCCATTGGAATGGGCTGCCCAGGGAGGTGGTGGAGTCACTGTCCCTGGAGGTGTTCAAGCAAAGCCTGGATGAGGCACTCAGTGCCATGGTCTGGTTGATTGGCTAGGGCTGGGTGCTAGGTTGGACTGGATGAGCTTGGAGGTCTCTTCCACCCTGGTTGATTCTATGATTCTATGATTCTCAGAGCACTGACCAGTTCAGATTGGCAGAGACCTCTCAAGGTTTATGATCCAACTGTCACTGCTCCCACAGCTCCCATTACAAGAAAACACAGAGAAACCTCTCTTCAAAGCCAGGTCAGGACAATCAATGACCTTGCTTCAACCTCTCTTGGCAAACAAGGGCCTGACAGGTCAACTACCCATATGGTCAGTCACATTTGTTGAGTGTTGAGTCCCTTCTCGAGGGCCTAGACCTTCCATTCAACTCCCCAGACCAAGGCTGTGGAGCTTTTGCACTATGAAAAGTCAAACAGAGCCTTCATGGCCCTTGAGCAAGCTACAACGGGTCTAGATAACTTGGACTGTCTCCATACTGCCAAAGTCCCCCTCTCCAGGAAGCAATTTCTGGTCTCCAGGCTGAATGCTGAGGGCTCTGGTCTATTCTATTGGCCTGGAACAGACCAACCATGTCCACTCTGAGCTCTGCTTGCTGCCAGTCTCTTCTGGGGCCCTTGCTCCTGTTGTGCACAAACTGAGTCTATGCTTTCTTTTCTGGTCAAAGACCTTGTGAGGGCTGTGTCACAACCCTCTGGGGTATGTGTTACTGCCCCTGGACAGAACTGTGGGCATATGGGCATGGCAGATGGTACAAGACATGCTGGGATAGTGCTGGAGGAGACCCTGTAGCTTGGCCAGATAGTCCACAATTTGAATGCTTTAAGCCATGATGTGCTAATGATGTGTGTGGGATGAAGTCAGGGCCACAAAATGATCCAAGGGTTGGAAGCCCTCTGCTGTGAAATCAGAGTGAGAGAGAAAATGATCCAAGGGCTGGAAGCTCTCTGCTGTGAAATCAGAGTGAGAGAGAAAATGATCCAAGAGCTGGAAGCTCTCTGCTGTGAAATCAGAGTGAGAGAGAAAATGATCCAAGAGCTGGAAGCTCTCTGCTGTGAAATCAGAGTGAGAGAGAAAATGATCCAAGAGCTGGAAGCCCTCTGCTGTGAAATCAGAGTGAGAGAGAAAATGATCCAAGGGCTGGAAGCTCTCTGCTGTGAAATCAGAGCGAGAGAGAAAATGATCCAAGAGCTGGAAGCCCACTGCTGTGAAATCAGAGTGAGAGAGAAAATGATCCAAGGGCTGGAAGCCCTCTGCTGTGAAATCAGAGTGAGAGAGAAAATGATCCAAGAGCTGGAAGCTCTCTGCTGTAAAATCAGAGTGAGAGAGAAAATGATCCAAGGGCTGGAAGCTCTCTGCTGTAAAATCAGAGTGAGAGAGAAAATGATCCAAGAGCTGGAAGCTCTCTGCTGTAAAATCAGAGTGAGAGAGTTGGGGTGTCTGCCTCTGTGCTCTCTCCTGCACTGTACCTTCCAGCACAGGTGGGGAGAATTTCTTTTAAACAGCCTTCTTATCCTTCCAGTCTCTTCTTAAAGCATCACAGTGCTCTGTTGGTTACAAAATGGACAGTTGAGGAAGGCTCAGTGTTCTCACTTCTGCCTTCTGAAAAGCTGGGCAGGAGCTGGCACTGAGCACTCACAGCCCAGAGCCACTGTCCTGAGCTGATCCCCAGCAGGGTGAGCAGCAGAGGCAGGCAGGGGATTCTAACTCTCTGTCCTGCTCTGCTGAGACCTCACCTGCAGTGCTGGGGCCAGCTCTGGAGTGCTCAGCACATCACAGACAGGGACCTGCTGGAGTGGGGCTAGAGGAGGCCACAGCAATGCTGGGAGGGCTGGAAGGGCTCTGCTGTGAGGCCAGACTGAGAGAGCTGGGATTGTTCAGCCTGGAGAAGAGGAGGCTCCAGGGAGACCTTCTGGTGGCCTTTCAGTGCCTAAGGAGGCCAATCTGAAAGTCAGGGACAGACTTTTTAGCAAGGGCTGTTGCCCCAGGACAAGGAGACATGGTTTGAAACTGAAAGAAGGAGATTAAGACTAAAGAAGAGATTAAGACTAAAGAAGAAATGTTTTACTGCGAGGGGGGTGAGCTCCTGTCCCAGTTTGCTTGGAGAAGTGGTAGATGCCCCATCCCTGGAACCATCCCAGGTCAGGTTGTTTGGGGCTCTGAGCAACCTGTTCTAGCTGCAGATGTTCCTGCTGAGTGCAGAGGGCTGGACTGGATGACCCTCAGAAGCTCCCTTCCAAAGCCAAAGCATTTCATGGCTCTGAGAAGTCACAGGCTGCATGCAGCCCTTGTCAGAGCTGCTGCAGCATGAGCCCAGTGCTGACAGACATGGGCCACAGCAGCACTTCCCCAAGATCAGGTTATTCTGTCAGTGCCCAGCTCACAGCCACCATCATGCTCAGAGGATTGCTGGTCTCACTCCAGGGACCAGTGCCCTGCCTTAGGACACCCTCAGTAGCTGTACTTGCTGCTGGGACGTGCCAGAGGTCCTGCCAAAGCATGCATGGGGCACATACATGCTCTGCAGGGCACCTCCACACCCTCCCTTGTGCTGTCAGCATGGGGAGCAGAGACACAGCTGATCTAGGCAGCTGGACATCTGCTCCCCACCTCTGCTGCCAGTCAGACCATTCCCTTGTGCAGTGCCTTCCCACCCCAAGCATGGCATTTCCCCTTCTCTCCAGCCATCAGCCCATGTTACTCGAGGTCAGGCTGTTCAAACAGCAGCTGTGGTGTTTGTCTTGCTTGTCTGTCACGGAGACAGTTTCACCACGTACAGCACTTCCTCTTCTGAGCCATTTAAGCACTGAGACTGTGACCTTTGGCTGCCATAGTGGGCTTGGCAGCAGAGGCAGCAGTCCCAGGAGTGGGGGGAGCTGGGTTGAAAAAGACAAGTCCTGATCTTCTCCCTTCATCTCTTTATAGGCAAACTCAGGTCAGATCAAGCAGCCAGCTGTGGTTGGACACCATGTTTAGCCTGCAGAAGAGGAGGCTCAGGGCAGAGCTCATTGCTGTCTGCAGCTACCTGAAGGGAGGTTGTAGCCAGGTGGGGTTGGGCTCTTCTGCCAGGCAAGCAGCACTAGAACAAGGGGACACAGTCTCAAGTTGTGCCAGGGCAGGTCTAGGCTGGATGTGAGGAGGAAGTTGTTGGCAGAGAGTGATTGGCACTGGAATGGGCTGCCCAGGGAGGTGGTGGAGTCTCTGTCCCTGGAGGTGTTGAAGCCAAGCCTGGCTGAGGCACTTAGTGCCATGGTCTGGTTGATTGGCCAGGGCTGGGTGCTAGGTTGGACTGGCTGAGTTGGAGGTCTCTTCCAACCTGCTTGATTCTATGATTCTATGATTCTATGGGGAAGATCTCCATGCAGAGCATGGCTGAAGCAGTAAAGTGGCTCAAGCAGTAAAGCCTCAACCCATCCCTGAGTGTGGGCAACATTTTGATTCCATACCTGACTTTCTTATGGCTGAAAGCAAGGGAAATGAATCCCCATGGGGCACATAGGAAGGAAACAGGACCCACCACAAGTACTGTTTCTGCCAGAGGTTTTTATACACACTCATCCCCCTCCACATTTCATGCACATTCTCCCCCCTCTACTCAGCACTGGTGAGGCCACACCTCAGAGACTGGGTTCAGTTTTGGAAGGACATTGGAGTGCTGGAACAGGTCCAAAGATCAACTAAGCTGTTGGGGTTGTTTAGTCTTCAGAAGTGGAAGCTGAAGGGAGACCTCATGGCCTTCTGTAACTCCCTGAAAGGAGGTTGGAGGCAGATGGGAGCTGATCTCTTTTTACGTGCAACAAGTGGCAGAACGAGATGAAATGGCCTCAAGTTGTGCCTGGGGAGGTTCAGGCTGGAGATTAGGACAAATCTCTTCCCAGAAAGGGTTCTCAGGCACTAGAACAGGCTGCCCAGGGGGATGGTCGCTGTCCCTGGGGCTGTTCAAGGCAGGATTGGACGTGGCACTTGGTGCCATGGTCTGGCCTTGAGCTCTGTGGTAAAGGGTTGGACTTGATGATCTATGAGGTCTCTTCCAACCTTGGTGATACTGTGATGCTGTGATACTGTGATGGTGGAGTCTCCATTGCTAGAGGGATTTAAAAGGCACATGGAGGTGGTGCTGAGGGACAGGGCTTAGTGGCAGTGACTTAGAAGCAGTGGTGGGGTTGTGAGCTCTAGGTGAGCAGTTGGACTTGATCACAATATCACAGTATCACAGTGTTATCAGGGTTGGAAGAGACCTCACAGATCATCCAGTCCAACCCTTTACCACAGTGCCCAAGGCCAGACCATGGCACCAAGTGCCACGTCCAGTCCTGCCTTGAACAGCTCCAGGGACGGCGACTCCACCACCTCCCCGGGCAGCCCATTCCAGTGTCCAATGACTCTCTCAGTGAAGAACTTTCTCCTCACCTCCAGCCTAAATCTCCCCTGGCACAGCTTGAGGCTGTGTCCTCTCGTTCTGGTGCTGGCCACCTGAGAGAAGAGAGCAACCTCCTCCTGGCCACAACCACCCCTCAGGTAGTTGTAGACAGCAATAAGGTCACCCCTGAGCCTCCTCTTCTCCAGGCTAACCAATCCCAGCTCCCTCAGCCTCTCCTCGTAGGGCTGTGCTCAAGGCCTCTCCCCAGCCTCGTTGCCCTTCTCTGGACACGCTCAAGCATCTCAATGTCCCTCCTAAACTGGGGGGCCCAGAACTGAACACAAAGGTCTCTTCCAACCTCAACAATCCTATGATCCTATGATCCACTGCTGAAGCCTTTCTGCCAGCTTCTGTAGCAGGAGCTGCTAAGCTTTCTATGAGGGCAGCCTAAGTCCAAAGGTTCAGGAAGAGGCTGGACCAGTCAGGAGCAAAGCCTCATGCTTGGGCTGACTTTGGCCAGTTAGCTCAGTTGCCAGGGAGGCTGAATGCTCCCAAAGACCTTCTGGGTCAGCAGATGGGGCAGAACACACGGCCTGGCAGAAGGATCCCCTTCCTACAGCAGAACTCACCATGGGTGAGAGGACAGGCATGTAACATAGGAGGCTCCAGGAGGCTTTCCCTGGCAGGGACCATGAAATGAAGGGAGACTATGTCCCTTTGCCCACAGACGTTTATAAAGCTGCTGATGAGAGTGGAAGTGATTGCAGAAGACCAAACTGCCATCTGCCTTGGCAGAACCTGGCAGAGCTTGGGGTGGTGCAGTCTGGCTTCTGGCTAAGGCATGAAAACAAATCCTTCTCTGGGTGCATGAAAGAAAACAAGAGAATCTCTCTCCAGAGATATTCAAGACCTGCCTGGATGCATTCCTGTGTGCTCTGGTATAGGTGATCCTTCTCTGGCAGGAGGGTTGGACTGGATGACCTTTCAAGGTCCCTTCCAGCCCCTGACCTTCTGTGTCTCTGTGGAAATGAGCACCTTGAGAGGCACAGCTGTCCCCCTCTTCAGTCACCCGTCCCTGCCCCTCAGCCCCACCTCAGTTCAGCTCTATTTGTGAGGACTCAGCAGTTTTGCAGCCGTGGCCAGACGTGCAGGTGCACAGACCCACAGAGATGCCTACAGCGTCCACAGGATTCAGATCCCACTCAGGCACCAAGGCAGAGCATAGATTTTGAGCAGTGTGTGGCACAGGTGAGAACTGCAAACCACTGACAGCCTTTGGACCACATTCCTGGAGTGTAGCAGAGTCCTGCCCACCCCCCTGCAGACCTCTCTTGGCATCCTGGATGCTTATTTTGATACCTACTCACAAACCGTGGCCCCAGCAGAGGAAGTGGAGACTCCACCATCTCCCTGGGCCTGAGGTGTCCTGTCTGAGCAGTGACCAGCAGAGCATTTGAACTGGAGTGACCTCAAGGGGTGGTTTCAGTCATTAGAACTAAATCACACAACCACAAACTGGTGATGTTGGAAGGGACCTCTGGGGATCATCTAGTCACACGTGATTTATACACCAGTGAGGAGTCCAATGCTGCAGCCAGTGAACCCTGGTGAATAATCCCAGAATCCCAGCATGGGGAGAGTTGGAAGGGATCTCTGGAGATCACCCACTCCAATCCCCTACTAATGCAGAGTCATCCAGAGCAGGCTGCCCGGGATCACACACAAGCAAGTGTAGAATCTCTCCAGGGGAGACGCCACAGCCTCCCTGGGCAGCCTGCTCCAGGGTTCTGGCACTTTCAAAGTAAATAATTTTGTCCCCTATCTTCAGATGGAACCTTTAGTTTGTGCCCATTGCCTCTTGTCCTGTTGCTGGACACCACTGAAAAGAGTCTGACCCCATCCTCATGAGCTCAGCCTTTAGCTATTGGTCAGCATGGAGAAGATCCCCTCTTAGTCTGCCCTTCTTCAATACATTCCTGAACCAACCTCAGCCACCTCCTTGGTGCATCTTGGTAGGACACACAATAAAGAGAACTCAAGTTAAGGTCAGAGTGCTGGATCCTGGACTCCCAGGACCTCTGTTCATGATGTCCACCTCCTGATAAAGCAGCAGCTCCTGGACTCCCAAGACCTCTGTTCATGATGTCCACCTCCTGATAAAGCAGCAGCTCCTGGACTCCCAGGACCTCTGTTCATGATGTCCACCTCCTGATAAAGCAGCAGATCCTGGACTCCCAGGACCTCTGTTCATGATGTCCACCTCCTGATAAAGCAGCAGCTCCTGGACTCCCAGGACCTCTGTTCATGATGTCCACCTCCTGATAAAGCAGGAAACCCTCCAGTCTAACAGTAACTTTTGCTGCCTGGTGAAACTTGTGCTTGTGCACAGCTCTGCAGCCCTCCTACAAGGACTCCTGATGCCTTCACCCAGCAGTGTTTGTTGCCATCTGCAGCTATCCCAAGTCTCTTTCTGCTGCTAGACAGCTCAGTATGTGACCTATAAACTTCACACCTCTGAATCCTAACAATGTCCTTTAGCTCATAACAGGATAACTGATGCTGGCTTTTCCCCACAGCATCCCTGCCTCAAAGGTGAATGGGTTGGGAATTGGCAGGACCTCCTGATCTGTGCAGCAGAAGAGAGGTCTCAAGGGTTTGAGGTAGAATCAGAGTGTTTCATTGCCAGCCCAAGGCACAGGAGGTTTCCACTGATCTGAAGCTGGTGTAACCCAGAGGGATGCTTGGGGCTGGCCTCTAGGTGTTAGAAGCATGACCTTTGATGCTGGTTCGTTGTAGCTTCCCTGGTGATGGAGGGAGGCAGCAGAGACTCACTGGCCCTGGTGGGATGGTGCTGCCTGAGGTGTGGATGTCAAGCACAGAGAAAATCCTTCTCACTCTCCAAATTTCAGCCCATCCTTTGCACCCTCACCTCCAGCCTTCAGACTCTCCAGCTACAAAGCTTCAGGAGCTGCCACAAGGACTAACCAGTGTCGTGCCTTACCTCGTGGACAAAGTCACCTCTCACTTTTGGCTCTGAAGAGTTCAGGCGTTGTCAGCCAGGTGCACGTCTTGGCTTGTTCTGGGGTAGCTCTGGCATGAAGTGTCCTCCCTGGCCCTGTGGAAGGAATCCAGACAGGGAAGCTGATGTAAACATGCAGCTGCAGCAAAGCAGAGACTCCTCACCACCAGAACAGCCAGTGCCAGCAGCGTGACTTCCCTCGGCCCTTGTGATCCGTGGGAAACGGGAGGAGAGCCAGGCAGGGGACACTCAGCAAGCCTGCAGCTTCCCAGGCACAGGAGCCTCTTTCTTTGCCTCCACAGGTCACTCCCTGGTAGCCAGAGGGAACATGCTAAGCTTTTAAAGGTCACCAAGTGGAACTGGGTTAGAAAGGACAACAGGCAAGCCACAGAACAGCTCAGGGTCCAGCTTAGAATCATAGAATCATAGAATCAACCAGGTGGGAAGAGACCTCCAAGGTCATCCAGGCCAACCTAGCACCCAGCCCTGTCCACTCAACTGGACCATGGCACTAAGTGCCTCATCCAGTCTTCTCTTGAACACCTCCAGGGACAGCGACTCCACCACCTCCCTGGGCAGCCCATTCCAATGCCAATCACTCTCTCTGCCAAAAACTTCCTCCTAGCATCCAGCCTAGACCTCCCTCAGCACAACTTGAGACTGTGTCCCCTTGTTCTGTTTCTGGTTGCCTGGCAGAAGAGACCAACCCCACCTGGCTACAGCCTCCCTTCAGGTAGTTGCAGACAGCAATGAGGTCTGCCCTGAGCCTCCTCTTCTGCAGGCTGCACACCCCCAGCTCCCTCAGCCTCTCCTCATAGGGTTTGTGCTCCAGGCCCCTCACCAGCTTGCTTTGGTCTTGCCCTTGAACTGGGGAGGTCATTTCTACCCCTGCTGATTCACAGAAATATAGAATAGAATCACAGAACTGTTTGAGTGGAAAGGAATCTTTAAAGGGCATCTGATCCACTCCTGCAGTCAGCAGAGACATCTGCAACTGGAGCAGGTGGTTCAGAGCCCCAAACAACCTGATCTTAAACACCTACAGGGATGGAGCATCTACCACCTCTCTGGGCAACCTGGGCCAAGGTCTCACCACCCTCACAGTAACAAATCTCTTCCTTCTCTCCAGTCTAAATCTCTCTCCTTTAGTTTCAAACTATCACCTCTTGTCCTCTCACAACAGATCTTGATCAAAAGTCTGTCTCCAGCTTTCTGATCTGCCCCTTTCAGCACTGAGAGGCCACCAGAAGGTCTCCCTGCAGCCTTCTCTTCTCCAGGCTGAACAACCCCAACTCTCTCAGCCTGGCCTCACAGCAGAGCCCTTGCAGCCCTCCCAGCATTGCTGTGGCCTCCCCTGGCCCTGCTCCAGCAGGTCCCTATCTGTGCTGTGCTGAGGACTCCAGAGCTGGCCCCAGCACTGCAGGTTGGATCCCAACAGAGCAGAGTCATTCCCTTGCACTCCCTGCTGAGAAGCCACTTCTGCAACGACCAGAACACCCACCTCAAGCCCCCATTCTTCTTGGCTGAAGCTCAAGTCCTGCTCCAAGACAGCTGACAGCCAGAGATCCCCACAGCCTGCCTTATAAAGCAGCAGCAGTAGCAGCGTTGTGCAAACACAGAGGTACAGTGAGGCTGTGGCTTCACCACACCAAGCCTTTGCAGAAAAACCTGCTGCAGGTGTTGCTGCCTGCTGCAGGTGTTGCTGCCTGCTGCAGGTGTTGCTGCCTGCTGCAGGTGTTGCTGCCTGCTGCACCCTTCCCCACCCAGCAGCTCCCACTCCACTGCCTCGTCCTCTCAGCTGCAGGCAGCACAGCTTTGGAGACAGCCACACTGGCTGCTGTTGCTCACCCATTTCTCATGTGGATCATAGAATAGTTTTGGCTGGAAGAAACCTTTGAGATCATCCAGTCCAGCCATCCAGCCAACACCACCATGGCCATTAAACTATGGCCCAAATAGCCATGGCCACAGGTTTCTTGAACACCTCAAGGGATGGTGACTCCACCACCTCCCTGGGCAGCCTGCTCCAATGCCTGACCACTCTTGCAGGAAAGAAGTTTTTCCTAATCTCCAGCCTAAACCTCCCTTGCCACAATTTCAGGCCATTTCATCTCACTCTATCACCTGATGCTAGGGAGAAGACACTAACTCCACCACACTCCAGCATCCTTTCAGGGAGTTACAGACAGCAATGAGGTCTTCCCTCAGCCTCCTCCAGGCTAAACCACCCCAGTTCCCTCAGCTGCTCCTCACCAGGCTGTTCCCCAGAGCCTTCACCAGCCTCGTTGCCCTTCTCTAGACATGCTCCAGCACCTCAATGTCCTTCTTGTGAGGGACCCAAAATGGCTACAGCAGTCAAAGTGCAGGCTCAGCAGTGCCAAGTACAGGGGCATAATCACATCCCTGGTCCTGCTGGCCACACTTGTGCTGATCCAGGCCAGGATGCTGGTGGTCTTCTTGGCTATAGCTGCATCTGTGCCTGTCTCTGCAGTCACCAGGCTGGGGCTGGGCACTGGGAAGGGAATAAACACTTTGTTTTGCTGGTACTGAGGCACTCAGGTGCTCAGAAACAAGGGCACACAACTGCCTTCAGGTCCCAGGGAAGCTGCACGATCTGCCCAATGTTTCTGGTCCACACAAGCCTAGGCATGAAGGCAACAAAAGCTTCTCTGATGCAGCTCAGCTCCATAACTTGCTCAAAATTGCAAATGGAGAAACCACAAAGCTTGTTCTAAGACCAAAGCCTAATGCAGATGTAGTTAGACTTACCTCCACTGTGATGCTTCCTGAAGAAGCCAGAGAGTCCCACTATAAAATACCTACAGCTGATCTGCAGATGCAGGTTAAAGGAGCACTTAGGTTTTAGGTTTGGAGGCCACAGTGAGCATGGACTATTAAACACACAGGGATGACACAAACAGTTTCTAAGCCATGGCATGTACAAATCTTCTTGGAGATGACTTGCCTCCTACCTGCAGATGACTTGCCTTCTACCTGCACAGTGGTCAATAATTTATCCTGGCATCACATCCACCAGGAGAAGCTCCCTCAGCATACCACCAAAGCTCATGCAGCATCCTCACAAATCCTGAGACCTAAAGAGTAGTGAAGGTTCTAAGCTACCATCAGGTATTCAGGTAGCAAAATGCAGGAGCATCAGAGCAGCCATCAAGATCCTTTCACCCCAGTCACTTGTCTTGAGCCAAGGCCAAGGGTGGGTGTGTAGAGAAGAGTGTCAGAGCACAGCAAATGGTTTTGAGACACTTCCAACAGCCTGTGGCTTCCTGTGTGCAGTGTTTCCACATTTAATTACCCCTGGGGAGTTATTCTTCCATGCATTTAGCTACTTGCTTTATCAACCCCCATCCCTTTCCAACATCCGCAACATCCTGTTGCAGGGAGTTCCACAGCTTAATGCAGGGAGTTCCACAGCTTAATCACACACCTGGGGGAAGAACCACCTCTTCTTGTTCACTTTGGACTTGCAATTTCATGTCCTGTAATTCTTGTGCAGATAGAGATGATGAATACACTCTCCCTGTCCACCCTTCCCACACCGCTCACTCCTCTGCCACAGCTCTCCTCTTATCGGAGAACCAGAGCGTGGTTTGGGTTGGAAGGGACCCATAAAGATCATCTTGTTCCAACTCCCCTTGCTATGGGCAGGGACACCTTGCACTAGAGCAGGTTGCTCAAGGCCTCATCCAGACTGCCCTTGAACACTCCCAGGGATGGAGCATTCACAACTTGCCAGGACAACCTGTTCCAGTATGTCTCGCTTCCAGCCTGATGAGTCCTCGCCTGCTTTGTGGTCTGGTAGCCACTACAGGGTTCAGAGCAACTTGGTGTCCTGAGTCTTTTCCAACTTCATTTTATGTTCACTTGCATCTTGATGCCTAGGAGCCATCTTTCAGGTGTTCATGAGCATCTAATGCCTCATTCCATGAGGGTGTGCACATCTCACACAGGCTCAAAACAAAGGGGCTGCCCGACATGTGAATGTGAAGCCCTGTGAGGCCAGGCTGAGAGAGTTGGGGTTGTTAAGCCTGGAGAAGGCTCCAGGAAGGACTTCTTGTGGCCTTTCAGTGCTTAAAGGAGCTGATCAAAAAGCTGGGGAAAGACATTTTATCAGGGCCTGCTGTGACAGGACAAGGAGTGATGGTTTGAAACTGAAAGAGGAGGATTCAGGCTAGAGAGAAGGAAGACTTCTTTTGCAATGAAGGAGACACTAGCTCAGGTTGCCCAGAGAGGTGGGAGATGCCTCATCCCTGGAACTATTCCAGGTCAGGTTGTCTGGGCTCTGAGCAACCTGCTCTGCTGGCAGATGTCCCTGCTGACTGCAGGGGGTTGGAGCAGATGACCTTCAGAGGTCCCTTCCAACCCAAAGCATTCTGTGACTGATGTTATGATCCTATGCAAAGCAGCAGAGGAGACCTGGATTTCTCTCAAGTGCTTTGCCTGAATGGAAGCCCTAAAGATGGCTGGCAGGGCACTGCAGAGATCCCTGAGCAGTGCTGTCCTCCAGGAACATCTCCCTATTGCTTTTCTCTCTGTCTTGCCCCAGGGGCTGGGCAAAGCATCTCCAGCACCCTTGCTGCCGAGGAGGCAAAGCCTTCCCTGCTGCAGGCAGGGCAGAGCAGAGCTCACACGTGCTCTGCTGGGCAAACACTGGTGTCTGCCAGCGTTTGCAAAGTCAGCACAGCCAGGAACCAGCCCCAGAGGGCTGGCATCAGTTTTCAAACACTGACACAGGAGGAACCTCTAACAGCCAAGGCAGGAGGCCCCCAGGAGATGCTGCTGAGCGTGCTGAGCCAAATCCACCGGCTGGGAAGGTGAGAAGTGTGAGGGGAGTTGTCAGGTTATTTCCTGCCCTGATGACACCACTCCCAGACCTGCAGAGCTGCTGTGAGGCTGTTTCACCTCTCCGTGTCCCCTGCTCTTACCAGAGCATCCAAAGCAGTGACCAGAGCCCAGAGCTGCAGCGTGTCCAGGGCTGTACGAACAGGGACAGCCCTCCCCAGGAGCACAGCTAAGCCTCTAAGAGGCTCTGACAGAACTAACTACACAAGCACCAGCAGATCTCGTTTGAGACCAGCTGGTGTTGGCTGGCAATAACAGCCTGCCTGCCATGCAACCACCCATCTGTCCTCCAGCACCTACATGTCCTCTCCAGGCAGCATCCCACAGCTTTGCCTTTCTTTAGGAGACCCCAGGGAACCAGACTCGTTTCTGTTGATATCACAACTCCAACAAGAGAGATGTTTGAATTGGAGACATTTCATCATCCCAGGTTCATTCAAATTCCTGTTCACTCAGAACTCTGTGAGCCCAGAGCTCAAGTGCCTGTGGTCAGTGGACACCAGTAAACACCAACAGGAATCAAGGCAAGTTATCAGGGATGGCTTGGACTGGCAGAGACCTTTAAAGTCCAACCCTGCAGTCAGCAGAGACATCTGCAACTGGAGCAGGTGGTTCAGAGCCCCAAACAACCTGATCTTAAACACTTACAGGGATGGAGCATCTACCACCTCTCTGGGCAACCAGGGCCAAGGTCTCACCACCCTCACAGTAACAAATCCCTTCCTTCTCTCCAGTCTAAATCTCTCTCCTTTAGTTTCAAACTATCACCTCTTGTCCTCTCACAACAGATCCTGCTCAAAAGTCTGTCTCCAGCTTTCTGATCTGCCCCTTTCAGCACTGAAAGGCCACCAGAAGGTCTTTGGATCTTTCTCTTCTCCAGGCTGACCAACCCCAACTCTCTCCACCTGGCCTCACAGCAGAGCCCTTCCAGCCCTCCCAGCATTGCTGTGGCCTCCTCTAGTCCCACTCCAGCATGTCCCTGTCTGTGCTGAGCACTCCAGAGCTGACCCCAGCACTGCAGGTGAGGTCTCAGCAGAGCAGAACAGAGGGGCAGAACCCCCTGCCTGCCTCTGCTGCTCACCCTGCTGGGGATCAGCTCAGGACAGGTTGGCTCTGGACTGTGAGTGCTCAGTGCCAGCTCCTGCCCAGCTTTTCAGAAGGCAGAAGTGAGAACACTGAGCCTTCCCCAACTGTCCATTTTGTAACCAACAGAGCACTGTGATGCTTTAAGAAGAGACTGGAAGGATAAGAAGGCTGTTTAAAAGAAATTCTCCCCACCTGTGCTGGAAGGTACAGTGCGGGAGAGAGCACAGAGGCAGACACCTTGGCTGAAGAGAAGCAGGGATCAGCTGTTTGCTGTGCTGTGGCAGTGCTCAGCCACAGAGGATACTTGCAGTGATGAAGGCAGCAGATGCCATGGTCCATGGATGAGACCCATATAACTGTACAGAGGAGTAGGATGGAAAGAACTGGCCAGACTGAGACACAGCACAGTTTGCAGGGGCTGGGGTGAGCTGTGTGTGAGCAGGAGGGGACAAATCCACTGTGTCAGCAGAGGCAGTGGTGTCCTCAGGCTGCAAGAGAAGACAGCAAGGCAGCACAGGAGGAACGAATTAGCTATGCTGGGCACAACCCAAAATCCATGAGGTCCTTAGTGAAGACATGATCTGGGTCTTGGCACAGTGAGTACACAGAAGTGGCAGTCAGATGGAGCTGGAGGGGAAACCAGAGCTGAGGGAGAGTTGTTTCAGATGGGAAAGATTAAAACGTGTTTGGGCAGTGAGGAGGAGAAGCAGAAGCCAGTGGAACAGTAAGCAAAAAAGAGAGCCAAAGCAGAAGGGAGCATCAGGTGATGGAGCGGGGAGGATGGTGAGGACAGGTGTGGGGCAGGAAAGGGGCTGCCAAAGGGAGAGGAAGAAATGTGCTCCTTTGTCAGAGCCTCCTTGGCAGGGAACAGAGAGCTCCTGTTCAGAGCCAGGCGGGGGAGGGTGAGCAAGGAAATCAGCTTTATCACGAGATGTCCCACAGCAGGGAGGAGAGGAAGGGAAGTGGATGCTGGAAGGTGGCCGAGGCTGGTGGGGTGGGCTGGGCTGGGCTGGGGGACCTGCATGAGCTGTAGAGGGACAGGCACTGAGGAGAGAATTGACTTGACAGATTCACAGATTCTATCACGTTGGAAGGGACTCTCAAACCCTTCTGCAGCCAGCAGAGACTCCTCCAGCTAAAGCAGGCTGCCCAGGGCCACGTCGAGCCTGATCTTGAATGTCTCCAGGGATGGGGCCTCAACTCCATCCCTGGGCAGCCTGATCCAGTACTTCACCACCCTCATTGTAAAGAACTTCCTCCTAATGTCCAACCTAAATCTGCCCTGTTTGATTCAAACCACTGCCTCCCAGACCTAGTCCGTACCACACCCTCACCTAGGGCCACTTCTAGCCCAGGGCCTCTGACCTGCAGGTTATGCAACGTGCTCAGAGTTGTGCTGCTACCTGCAGTAACGTGAGGAGTGGAGGACTCATCGTGTCCTCTGCCAGCACCTTGGCTTCCAAGCAGTAACCCAGCAAGCAGTGTTTGTGTTGGCTTGGATGTGAAGACAGAGCATGATGCAATCAGGTGAAAATCAGAGCTCAGGAAAGGGGCATTGCAGCTCTGATGGAAATGTTGCAGTGCTACCCTTGGCTTGAGAGGGTCAGGAGAGTCATGGCCATGCCTAGACAACAACCCACAGAATCACAGCATGGTGGTGATTGGAGACCATCCAGTCCGACCCCTCTGCTAATGCAGGGGCACTCACAACGATTTGCCCAGGGTCACAATGGCCAGGTAGGTTTGGAATCTCTTCAGAGGAGACTCCACAACCTCTCTGGGCAGCCTGCCCCAGGACTCCAGCACCCTCACAACAAAGAATCATAGAATCAACCAGGTTGGAAGAGACCTCCAAGATCATCCAGTCCCCTTGTTCTGTTGCTGGTTGTCTGGCAGAAGAGACCAACCCCCACCTGGCTACAGCCTCCCTTCAGGGAGTTGCAGACAGCAATGAGCTCTGCCCTGAGCCTCCTCTTCTGCAGGCTGCACACCCCCGGCTCCCTCAGCCTCTCCTCACAGGGTTTGTGTTCCAGGCCTTTCACCAGCTTTGTTGCTCTTCTCTGGGTGACAGAGTTTTCCTCATGGTCAGATGGAACCTCCTGGGTTCCAGATTGTGTCTACTGCCCCTTGTCTTGTCACTGGAAACCACTGACAAGACCCTGGCCTCAACCTCTTGACCTTTGTCCTTTAGCTCTTGCTGAGCATTGATCAGATCCCCTCTGGGGCTGCTCTTCTCCAGGCTAAGCAGCCCCAGGGCTCTCAGCCTCTCCTCCTCACAGAGCTGCTCCAGGTCACCTCTCATCTCATAGCCTCCACTGCACTCTCTCCAGTGGTTCCCTGTCTCTCTTCAACTGGGGAGCCCAGAACTGAGCATAAGACTCCAGATGTGCCACCTCTGATGACCTACCTCTCCCACCTTTCCTTTCCTTTCCTCCTTTCCCAGGGGTACAAACACTTCTGCTCCCTCTCTGACACAGGATGTGACAGCTGCTTCCCTGCCCATCTGTCATTAGAGCTCAGCTCACGTATGCTGTACCTGGGCTGGTCACACACTCCATGCCAGAAGCCAGCTGCCCCTGATAAGGCTGCCGGTGGGCACAGCTGCCCAGGAAGGCACCATCCCCGAGGTCAGTACCAGCTATGATGTGGCCACCCTCTAGTGGCCACCACCCCTGTCACAGAGCCTCTCCATCGACCTGAACTTCCCTTGCCTACTCCTCCTTGGTGCACAGGTGCACAAAGAAAGCTTTGTGCAAACTCTTGCTCCCCCCTGCCAGCAGGGCTGGCAGAGCAGCACTTCACTGACTCTGTGTTCCAAGCACAGAAGAAACCATGGAAATGAAGGTGCCCACAGCAGTTCCTCCTGTCCCCTGAGCAGGATAGGTCACCAGCACCAAAAAGAGACCAGACAGGGATCAAATGCCTTCAGGTTTCAGTTTTGTTCTGGGTTTGAAATGGAATATTCTGATCCTCAAATGGTTTTGGCTGTTCTCTTGGAGAACTCCAAGCAGGCCAACCCCTGCATCCATGAAGCATCTCCTGTCAGGACAGGCTGAGAGAGTCGAGGGTGTTCAGAGCCTGGACAAGGCTCCAGGGACATTTCTCAGTGTCCTTCTTGGAGTGAGGGAGCCAAAACTCATCCCAGTCCTCTGTAGCTGTCCTCAAAGGCAGCATTAAAGCTACATTTGCCATTGGGAAGTGCACTTCCACACCAGGTTGGTGGTGTAGGTGGCACCTGTCAACCATCCCACCTACTCCAGTAGCTAAGTGTAGCACAGACAAAGTGAATCAATCATCTCAGATGATGCTCAGAGGGCTGGAACAGCTCTGCTCTGAGGACAGGCTACAAGAGCTGGGGCTACTCAGCCTGGAGAAGAGAAGGCTTCGAGGAGACCTTGGAGTGGCCTTGCAGTATCTGAAGGGGGCTACAGGAGGGCTGGGGAGGGACTATTGACAAGGTCTGGTAATGACAGGACAAGGAGGAATGGGTTTAAAGTGGCAGAGGGGAGGTTTAAAGTGGATGTTAGGAAGAAGTTGTTTGCAGTGAGGGTGGTGAGACACTGGCACAGGCTGCCCAGGGAGGTTGTGGAGCACAGAATCACCCAATGTGATCTTTGATCACATTGGGTGATTCTGTGCTCCACAACCTCCCTGGAGGTGTTCAAGGCCAGGTTGGATGAGGCCAATTCTGTGGGCTCTGTGCTCCACAACCTCCCTGGAGGTGTTCAAGGCCAGGTTGGATGAGGCCAATTCTGTGGGCTCTGTGCTCCACAACCTCCCTGGAGGTGTTCAAGGCCAGGTTGGATGAGACCTTGAGCTTGAGTTCTAGTGGGAGGTGTCCCTGCCTATGGCAGGGGTTGGGAACTGGGTGAGCTTTGACCTCCCTTCCAACCTCAACCACTCTATGATCTCTGGGATTTCCTGAGATGGGAAATATTTGTCCTGCCAGTTTCAGTTGTCTGAGACAGAGCCTAGCTAGTCCTTGTCCACACTCCCCAAGCCACTCCTGGGTTTCTAGACTGCTCCTGTGTCCTCTCACAGTCATCTCCTTTCAAAGCCAAGAAGCCTCTACCTGTCTACTCCTTGCAGGAATGTGACTCCACAACTCTGCCCACCTTGCTGCTCTTCTCTGGACCTCATTCCCCTTCTCTGGACCTTCCCCAGCTCCAGCTCCTCTGCTACCAGGACACCGTATCCATGGTGCAGGGTGGAGTTGTTGTTGTGTTTCCTCTTTGCTCTTAACTCCTAGCTGAGAGTTCCTGATGCCTCTGGAACCTAGAGAGTGCCTGAGGCTGCCTCTAGCCTCAGTCTGGCTAGAGACAGCTTCACCTAAGAGTGAATGTGTCTGAGCAGGAAAGGCTCAGGGCAAGGGACTCAGCAGTAAGGAGCATTCCTCTGGTGAAAATGGAGATGGAGAGCCTGGAAATATCCTCCCCTTCATGGGAAGGACTCAGTGACCACATTTCCATCCCTGTGGCAACAACACAGCCATAAAGCAAGGTCTCAAGGACCTAAGTCAGGAGCTCCTGACAGCCTAGGGGAGGGCAGGAAAGCACTTGGGCTCTCACAGAGGTGCTTGGGCCCCCATGGGCCCCCGTGTGCCCCCGATGCTTTCCTTGCCACATCAGCTGTGGTGAGCACCCAGCGTGAGCCTGCAGCAAGCAGGAGAGGTGCCTGACTTATCAGGGAGGAATGGGAAGATAAGGCCAGCTGCTGTGGTGTCCTTCCTCAGGAAAACCCCTCTGGGTATCAGCTAGCCCTGTGCTGACCTCGCTGTGCCCCTGCCTTCTGCAGCCTCTTTGTCTCTCTCCCCAGCCCAACACCACACTCGTGGAGGCTCAGGCCAGAGAAGAAGAGCAGAGCTGGAGGCATTCAGGGAGGACAGGAACCAGCACTGCCCAGAGCAGGGCACCACTTGGGAGTGGCACAGCACTTCCCCGTGACACTGAGCTGGGGACAAGCACAGCCAGAGTCACAGCATCACAGGATGCTAGGGGCTGGAGGGGAGCTCCACAGATCATCGAGCCCAGCACCCCTGCCAGAGCAGGTCCTTGGCTCTGCACTCATGGCCGTGATGGGGGCACAGGGATGGGCTTGTCCTCAGGGTGACTGGGGCTGTTTCTGTCTCCTTCTCCCCTTACCAGGTGTTTTCTGCTCCTCTTCCCTGCTCAGACACCTTTCATCTTCTCCTCCCCACAGGGCTAGGCTGCTGGAGCTGCCTTGGGATCACGTGTTGCTTAGCAACATCTATCATCCCTGACAACATCCAACTTCACTCCAGCTGCCAAAGGCAACTGGAACGAGAAAGAGCCTCCCCCACCCGAGGCATGGAGAGATGTGAACTAAGTCTGCATCGACTGCTGCCTTCTCTGCATGCACACTGCAAGGTGGTGCTCATCCTTCCCCTCCACCACTGTCCAAGGGCCTTCTGCAGGGGCTTGTCCCACAAAAGGTCCCAAATCTCAATCCTGGCTCAGCAGAGGTAACAGAGATGTAACCAACACCAACCACAGCTGGTGGGTGAAAGAACCTTTGGGCCAGAGCACAGCATCTCTAAGCAACCTCATCTACTTAAAGATGTTCCCTGCTCACTGCAGAGAGCTTGACCTTTAAAGGTCATCTTCCAACCCAAACCATCTTGTGATCCTCTGATTCTTCTGGGCTGTTTCTATCTTAAACACAGCTGTGGGATGTTTACAGCCATTGATTTCAGTGACACATCACACACAGACAACAGGAAATGGCCTCGAGTTGCACCAGAGGAGGTTTAGGTTGGACATGAGGAGCAACTCTTTCCCCAAAAGGATTGTCAAGGGCAGAGGAGGTTTAGGTTGGACATGAGGAGCAATTCTTTCCCCAAAAGGATTGTCAAGGGCAGAGGAGGTTTAGGTTGGACATGAGGAGCAATTCTTTCCCCACAGGGCTGTCAAGACCAGAGGAGGTTTAGGTTGGACATGGACATGAGGAGCAACTCTTTCCCCAAAAGGGCTGTCAAGGGCAGAGGAGGTTTAGGTTGGACATGAGGAGCAACTCTTTCCCCAAAAGGGTTGTCAAGACCAGAGGAGGTTTAGGTTGGACATGAGGAGCAACTCTTTCCCCAAAAGGGTTGTCAAGACCAGAGGAGGTTTAGGTTGGACATGAGGAGCAACTCTTTCCCCAAAAGGGCTGTCAAGGGCAGAGGAGGTTTAGGTTGGACATGAGGAGCAACTCTTTCCCCAAAAGGGTTGTCAAGGGCAGAGGAGGTTTAGGTTGGACATGAGGAGCAACTCTTTCCCCAAAAGGGCTGTCAAGGCCTGGATAAGGCTGCCTGGGGCAGTGGTGGAGTCCCCATCCCTGGAGGGGTTTCAAAGCTGTGTAGATGTGGTGCTGAGGGATATGGCTTAGTGGTGAGCTGGCAGTGCTGGCTTAATGGTTGGACTTGATCTTAAAGATCTCTTCCAACCAGGAAAGCTTTATGATTCTACATGAACACAGCCCATAGGGAGGATATTTCCTGACACACCTTCTGTTGCCAGTTGTGCCACCATAGCAAGCCACAATTGCATCTCTCAAGACAAAGGATCTGCTGGAGAGAGTGCAACAGAGGGCTACAAGGACAGTTAGGGGACTGGAGCACTGCCTGATGGGGAGAGGCTGAGGGACCTGGGGCTGCTTAGTCTGGAGAAGAGAAGACTGAGAGGGGATTTAATCAATGTTTATAAGTATCTGAGGGCTGCCAGGATGGTTAGGACAGGCTCTGCTCACTGCTGCCTGGGATAGGACATGGAGCAATGGGTGTAAGTTGCAGCACAGGAGGTTCTGCCTCAACACAAGGGGGAACTTCTTTACTGTAAGGGTCCCAGAGCCCTGGCACAGGCTGCCCAGAGAGGCTGTGGAGTCTCCTTCTGTGGAGCCTTTCAAGGCCTGTCTGGATGTGTTCCTCTGTGACCTGAGCTAGATTGTGTGGTCCTCCTCTGGCAGGGGGTTGGACTCAATGATCTATGGAGGTCCTTTCCAACCCCTATCATGCTGTGATCCTGTAAACACAGGTCACCAAAGAGATGCAGCTGGTGAATGAGCTGGAAGATGATCTACAAGGCAGTGACAGTATCAGTGTGTCACCTGCACCACGACAGGGAGGGAAGAGCCTGCTGCTGATGTGTCAGCAAGCCCTATGCAATGCTTCTCCTCTTTCAGACCTTAGAGTGATCAACATCCTCTTGACTCAGCAGGAATGGGGCTCAGTTCACAGGAGAAAACCTCACTACCTTTAGGTGTCTGCCTGGAATGGAGGGGCAGGTCTCAGCTGCCACAAGGTAGGCATTCATTCCACTGGGGACAGCCCTGGGTATCCCACCCCCCTCTCTGGAAAGGCATGGCTGTCCCTTGGTCATCTGCTACATTTGACAGCCCTTCAGATGTCCTGGGCATGGAACAGCATCTCTAAAAGGGCCTGAGGGGCCTACACTGAAGCAACTGAATTTAGCCAGAGGTGTCCAAGGGCTGTTATAGTTCATTGAGACTTAACCAAGGGACTCTAAAAGAGCTGTTGCCCTCTACAGAAACCACCTCTAGAGGAGCTTCCTCTAGACATTATTGCCTGTGCTGGCAGGACACTTGATGTAACTGACAAAGCTTAGATGTCCAATGTTACCTGAGACCTGCTGTGGTGTCTGGGACATGCACTTAGGGATGTGGCACAGCCTGTTCAAGCTTGGAGATGCAGGCACTGAACTAGAGGAGAGAGAGACATGCCAGGCAGGAGACCACGGCTAGCACAGACTGCTTTAGGTTGGGAGAGACCTTTAAAAGTTACCTACTCTGCTGTCCTTCTACTAAGCAGGGACATCTGCAACAAGAGCAGGATGCTCAGAGCCCCAGATAACCTGAGCTGGAATGGTTCCAGCCATGGGACATCTAACACCTCTCTGGGCAGCCTGGGCCAGGGTCTCACCACCCTCAGTGTCAAACATTTCCTCCTTCTCTCCAGTCTGAATCTCACTCTTTTACTTTCAAAGCATCACCTCTTGTCCTCTCACAACAGGCCCTGATAAAAACCCTCTCCCCAGCTTTCTGATCTGCCCCTTTAAGCACTGAAAAGCCACCAGAAGGTCTCCACGGAGCTTTCTCTTCCCTAGCCTTAACAACCTCAACTCTCTAAACCTGGCCTCACAGCAGAGGGCTTCCAGCTCTCCCAGCACTGCTGTGGTGTCTTCTGGCCCTGCTCCAGCAGGTCCCTGTCTGTGCTGTGCTGAGCACTCCAGAGCTGGCCCCAGCACTGCAGGTAGGGTCTGAGCAGAGCAGAGTAGAGCAGAGCAGAGCAGAGCAGAGGAGCAGAATCCCCTCCCTCCACGTTGCTGGTATCTCAAGCAGCACTGGAAACCTGTACTTAGGCAGCTGACTCATTGCCCAGGTGTATCTTCACAGTCCAGAGGTGTGTCCATGCCACAGAGAGCACAAACAGCTGGATGGGATGACACAGAGCCTGAGCTGTGTTAGTTTGAGTCAAGAGTGCATTGGCATCCAGGCTGCCAGCTCAGCAAGTCTGTGGAACTCCAGCTTCACCCACCAAGGAAAGGAACGATGCTAGCTCTGTTCTCCAGCAGCTGCAACAAACAAAAGCTGTGTCAGAGCCTGTTCCAGCAACGAGGCACAGAGTAACAAACTGCCCAAGAATATGCCAGGAATTTCCTGACACAGCCAGCTCTCCTAGCATGATCCATGCTCACGGGATGGATGCTGGAATCCCTGCACTGTTACCTAAGACAGGATTTAAAATCACATATAAACACTCCCAGGACCAATTGGCCATCATAAGCACTGCTGTATGGTGGTGGAGCTCTGGGTCTAGTCTGGACTCTCCAGTTGAAGAGAGTCAGAGAACTACTGGAGAGAGTCCAGTGAAGGCTACAATGATGCTAAGGGGCAGATGTGGCTGGGTTGGAGGGCAGAAGGGCTCTGCAGCGGGACCTTGACCACCTGGACAGATGAGCAGAGTCCAAGAGGATGGTGTTCAATAGCTCCAAGTGCAGGGTGCTGCACTTTGGCCACAGCAACCCCATGCAGAGATACAGGCTGGGGTCAGAGTGGCTGGAGAGCAGCCAGACAGAGAGGGATCTGGGGGTGCTGATTGATACCCACCTGAACATGAGCCAGCAGTGTGCCCAGGTGGCCAAGAGAGCCAGTGGCATCCTGGCCTGCATCAGGAATGGTGTGGCCAGCAGGAGCAGGGAGGTCATTCTGCCCCTGGACTCTGCACTGCTTAGACCACACCTTGAGTGCTGTGTTCAGTTCTGGGCCCCCCAGATTAGGAGGGACATTGAGATGCTTGAGCGTGTCCAGAGAAGGGCAACGAGGCTGGGGAGAGGCCTTGAGCACAGCCCTACGAGGAGAGGCTGAGGGAGCTGGGATTGGTTAGCCTGGAGAAGAGGAGGCTCAGGGCAGACCTCATTGCTGTCTACAACTACCTGTGGGGAGGTTGTGGCCAGGAGGAGGTTGCTCTCTTCTCTCAGGTGGCCAGCACCAGAACGAGAGGACACAGCCTCAGGCTGCACCAGGGGAGATTTAGGCTGGAGGTGAGGAGAAAGTTCTTCCCTGAGAGAGTCATTGGACACTGGAATGGGCTGCCCGGGGAGGTGGTGGAGTCGCTGTCCCTGGAGCTGTTCAAGGCAGGACTGGACGTGGCACTTGGTGCCATGGTCTGGCCTTGAGCTCTGTGGTAAAGGGTTGGACTGGATGATCTGTGAGGTCTCTTCCAGCCTTGGTGATACTGTGATACTGTGATCTCTGTGAGGAGGAGAGGCTGAGAGCCCTGGGGCTGTTTAGCCTGCAGAAGAGCAGCCTGAGAGGGGATCTGAGCAATGCTCAGCAAGAGCTAAAGGTCAGGGGCAAGAGGATGGGGCCAGACTCTTTTAAGCAGTGCCCAGCAACAGGACCAGGCACAAACTGGAACCCAAGAGATTCCATCTGACCATGAGTTAAAAATTCTTTGCTGTGAGGGTGCTGGAACCCTGGGGTAGGCTTGAAAGCTGTGGAGTCTCCTTCTCTGGAGAGATTCCAACCCTGCTTGTACACTCTGACCCTGGGCAAATTGCTGTGGGTGCCCCTGCTTTAGCAAGGGGATTGGGCTGTGTGATCTCCAGAGGTCACTACCAACCCCCACCAAGGCTGGGACTCTGTGAAGGTGCCTGGAAGAGGCAGCAGATCAAACAGAACTGGGTTCAGAGGGCAGGAGGGGTTTTCTGAGGGAATTTCCCAGGGCAATGCAGAAGGCAAGACATTAAATGAGTGAAGTGACTGTAGGCAACGAGGAGCTTGCTGTAGAGCAGCCACAGTGCTGGGAGAAGCACTGCTTTGGATGGGAACATCTCTCCATGGCCTTCCACAGGATAAAACAGGTGTTGTAACCTGCATTTCCTAACAGAAGGGAAAGCCAAGGGACTTGAGGGGGAAGCAAGAGGAGGAGCAAGGATTACAGCCTGACCCAGGAATGAGGACAAGCCATTCCTCTTCCTGCCATTCTTCAGCCTAAAAATCAAAGCAATCAAGAAGGGTTTCTGGAGGTGCATCCAGGACTTCCTGGCTGTGGAGAAGCACCAAAATATTCTCCTTTCAGAGCCAAAACAGAGAAGTGCAGGAAATAGGTAAAATCCTTTTCCTTCTTCTGCCATGGCCCTGCATGATCCAGAGGACTCCATCCCACACCTTCCTCTAGACAGAGGAACTCAACAGCACAACCTCTCTGAGGCATGTGATTGAGAGCAGCCCTGTGGGAAAGGACTTGGGGGTGCTGGTGGGTGAAAAGCTTGCATTAGCTGGCACCAAGCATTGCCAACCCAGAGACAGCTGTGTCCTGGGCTGACCCCCAGCAGTGTGGGCAGCAGGGGCAGGGAGAGGATTCTGCCCCTCTGCTGTGCTCTGCTGAGTCCTCATCTGCAGTGCTGGGCACAGACCTGTTTGAGCAGGGCCAGAGGACACCACAGCAGTGCTGGGAGAGCTGGAAGCCCTCTGCTGTGAGGCCAGGCTGAGAGAGTTTGGGGTTGTTCACCCTGGAGCAGAGAAGGCTCCAGGGAGACCTTCTGGTGGCTTTTCAGTACTTAGAGGGTCAGATCAGAAAGCTGGGGAGAGGGTTTTTATCAGGGCCTGTTGTGAGAGGACAAGAGGTGATGCTTTGAAAGTAAAAGAGTGAGATTCAGACTGGAGAGAAGGAGGAAATGTTTGACACTGAGGGCAGACCCTGGCCCAGATTTCCCAGAGAGGTGGTAGGTGCCACATCAGTTGATGCAATGGCAGCATCCCAATGAGAGCACAACGCTGCTGGAAGGAAACTGAGGCACAGCTAACCTCTGCATCCCAAGGAGAGGATCCTAGTCTCATGCTTTCCTGCAAAGAATCCCTGCTCCCTGGGCAATGGAGACAGCAGATACAGTATCTGGCATCTGGATCCATTTTGGCCAAGCCCCCAGCCCGTGTCTGATGGCTCAGATGACAGGTTTCTGTGGTGTCCCTGCTCTTACTGGAAGTGAGCAAGGAAGAACAGCTTGGCTTCCACTTACAAACTGAGCCAAGCCCTAATAGAAATTCCAGGAGGAAGCTGAGCAGGCTTCAGGATGTCCTCTCCCCTACATCTCCCCATCTGTCACAGCAAAAACAGGGATGAGAGGGTTGGGATGTGCCCTGATTACCCTGCTCTGGAAAATGCTCTGCTCCGCCACTGCCATTTCCTGCCCACCTACGACCAGTGGCTTTAGTGTTCATGCTCTTGGCACAGCCTGGGGAGCCTGGGAGCTAGGCAAACATGCAGAGGGCTGGGATGAGTAGCAGCCCTGTGTCTGGGCTGAATAGCTCCGGGAGCTTGTGTGGGCTTCCCTTTCAGAGCCCGCTGAGAAAAGGTTTTGTTGTGACTCCCAGGCCAGAGGCTCTGGGGAGCCTTGAATTCTGCTCTCTGTGCTTGTTTGTGCCCCTTACAGATCACTGTTTATTCCATTGCTGCTCTGAGGGCTGAAGGAGCTCACAGCTCTTGCAGAGAGGACTCCCACTGCTCCTAGGCAGGTGAGGCCAGGGTCTGTCAGTTAGCCCCCAAGGATCTAAACCCCTTCCCACGCAGGAAGTCATTGCTATGGAACTGGACCTGTGATGCAGCCTCTGTGCTGGCCCAGAGTCTCCTCTTGGCAGGGTGCTAAGAGGGTCCTTTTGCACTCAAGGAATGTTCTTGCACTCCACATACTGCAAGAGGAAGAGAGAGCAAGATCAGAATGTGGATGGAGCTGTAGCCACTGGAGATCTTCCCCTTAAGACCTCTGTTCTCAAACCATCGCATTATCCCACAGCTTCTGTCTCCTCTTCAGTTCCCTCAAGCACCCCAACAGCCGTGATGGGAAAGATGTGCTCCCTCCCAAATAGCCCTGACCTTCATCTGGCACCTCATCATCTCATCCTTGGGCCTGGCTGCACTTTCCCACAGACTTGATGGTTGCAACTCCCTCTGCTTTGGGAAGAAGACACAACACACTGCCTGGGAACACCCCAGTGCCCTCAAAACTCATCTTCTCAGGAGAGCAGCACCATAGGAACCCACAGCTCCCATGGCCTGGTGCTGGCTCTGTCAAACACCCTTTGGTGCCTCCTGAGTGCAGGTCAGTACTTCTACAGCCACCACCCAATGGCATCAGACACACATGAAAGAATAACTTCAGCCATGCATGGGCTTCTACATGCTTTTGTATCAGCAGTGGTCTGACCAGCAGGACCAGGGCAGGGCTTGTGCCCCTCTACTGGGCACTGGTGAGACCACACCTCAAATACTGATTTCAGTTCTGGACCCTCACTCCAGAAGGACATTGAGGTGCTGAATCAGGTCCAGAGAAGGGCAACAAAGCTGGTGAAGAGCCTGGAGAGCAGGGCTGGTAAGGAGCACCTGAGGGAGCTAGGGTGATTTAGTCTGGAGAAGAGGAGGCTGAGGGGACACCTCATTGCTCTCTACAACTCCCTGAAAAGCTGGAGCCAGGTGGGAGTTGGTCTCTCCTCTCAAGGAACAAGTGACAGATGCTTGATAGAACAAGAGGAAATGTCCTCAGGTTGTACCAGGTTGGATTTAAGAAACAATTTCTTCCCCAGAAGGCTTATCTGGTCTCTCTCAAAGAACAAGTGACAGGACAGGAGAAAACAGCCTCAAGTCGTGCCAGGGGAGATTTAGGTTGACAACATTGGCTAGTCAGTGGCTTTAGATATGAAGCTCTTGGAAGGGCTTGGAGAGATTTAGATACCAATTAATTAGACAAGCCTGAGATGCAGGATGCTCAAGATGAAGCTGGATAACCACAACCAGCCTGTATGAAAAAGGGTTATTTGTTCATGAATAATTCAGGACTAACATAGAAATCCCAGCTAAGGCCAAACCTCACAGAGAGAGAGAAGTGGATCTAGGATTGAAGCTCTGCCTGAATCTGGGGGCTAAGTTCAGCTTTGGTATTGCAGACGTGTGAATTGTAAGTGCTGCCCATCCTCCCTCACTGCTTTGTGCCTGTATTCACTGAATGCTGGGGGGTGCAAGGGACCTCTGAAGATCATCCAGTCCAATCCCCCTGCTGGGAGTGGGAGTGGCTGGAGAGCAGCCAGACAGAGAGGGATCTGGGGGTGCTGATTGATACCTGCCTGAACATGAGCCAGCAGTGTGCCCAGGTGGCCAAGAGAGCCAGTGGCATCCTGGCCTGCATCAGGAATGGTGTGGCCAGCAGGAGCAGGGAGGTCATTCTGCCCCTGTACTCTGCCCTGGTTAGACCACACCTTGAGTGCTGTGTTCAGTTCTGGGCCCCCCAGTTTAGGAGGGACATTGAGATGCTTGAGCGTGTCCAGAGAAGGGCAACGAGGCTGGGGAGAGGCCTTGAGCACAGCCCTACGAGGAGAGGCTGAGGGAGCTGGGATTGGTTAGCCTGGAGAAGAGGAGGCTCAGGGGAGAGCTCATTGCTGTCTACAACTACCTGAGGGGAGGTTGTGGCCAGGAGGAGGTTGCTCTCTTCTCTCAGGTGGCCAGCACCAGAACGAGAGGACACAGCCTCAAGCTGTGCCAGGGGAAATTTAGGCTGGAGGTGAGGAGAAAGTTCTTCCCTGAGAGAGTCATTGGACACTGGAATGGGCTGCCCGGGGAGGTGGTGGAGTCGCCGTCCCTGGAGCTGTTCAAGGCAGGAGTGGACGTGGCACTTGGTGCCATGGTCTGGCCTTGAGCTCTGTGGTAAAGGGTTGGACTGGATGATCTGTGAGGTCTCTTCCAACCTTGGTGATACTGTGATACTGTGATAAAGCAGAGGCACCCAGAAGAACTTGCCCAGGATCACAGCATCCAGGTGGGTCTGAACCCTCTCTAGAGAATGGGACCCCACAGCCTCTCCGAGCAGCCTGCTCCAGAGCTCCAGCACCCTCACACCAAAGCATGTTTTCCTCATGTGCAGGTGGAACCTCCTGGGTTCCAGTCTGTGCCCACCGCCCCTCATCCTGTCACTGGGCACCACTGAGAAGAGTCTGGCCCCATCCTCCTGCCACTCACCCTTTAGCAGGTGCTCAGCACTGCAGGTGCTGCACCCCAGGGCTGTGTTTCAGCGGCCCGGGAGCAGTGCTTCAGCCACGTAGGTACGAGGCCATCCATCTGCCAGCTGCCGTCCCTGCACGCACGGCACATGGGATGTCCCTGGGGACATTCTCCTCCCCACGCCTGGAAACCTGAGCTCAGGCAGGCAGGGCTCCGGCCGCGGGAACCTGCTGGCCCCTGGGGCAGGCTGCCCCGGCTTGACACCAGGATAACCTCCTCAGTGTCCGCAGCGCCTCCCGCCCCGCACGTGTGTCGCTGGGAGGGAGATGACCCTGCCGTGCTCCTGGCCCTCCAAGTGTCCTCAGGGAGAGCTCCGAGCCTCCCAGCTCCCTGCAGTGCCTCACGTCGGATCATCTCGCCGAGCCTTGCTCCTCCCAGGAACAGGAGAGGCAGAGAGAGACGCTGCTGCCCGGGCAGCCAGAGGTGCCCTTCTCCGCACGTCGATCGGCTTCCTACCGAGCCCACTGGACACAGCACTTCAGCCCAGGTGTCCCACTGACTCATTCCCCTGCAGTACAAAAAGCTTCTTCCCTGGCTGTCTCCTGCAGATCTGCAGACGCTGGGCTGCTTCCCACCCATCAGCAGAGCTCTTCGCCTGCACTCAAGCCAAGCTCTGGCATTACACCAAGGGACGTCTCTGCTTGGGATCAGGCTCTCTCAGCAGCCCACATCATGCCCCCTGGTGAAGCACAGGTGATTGGCACAACACGGGTGAAAGGATGAACCAGGATTACTGTGAGCACCCCCACTCTTCCAGAGTGCTCACTGGGTGAGGAGTCAGCATCCCCTCTTACATCCAAGCCAGTGAAATCATAGAATCATAGAATCATAGAATCATAGAATCAGCCAGGTTGGAAGAGACCTCCAAGCTCAGCCAGTCCAACCTAGCACCCAGCCCTAGCCAGTCAACCAGACCATGGCACTAAGTGCCTCATCCAGGCTTTGCTTCAACACCCCCAGGGACGGTGCCTCCACCACCTCCCTGGGCAGCCCATTCCAATGCCAATCACTCTCTCTGTGAAGAACTTCTTCCTAACATCCAGCCTAGACCTACCCTGGCACAACTTGAGACTGTGTTCCCTTGTTCTATTGCTGGTTGCCTGGAAGAAGAGGCCACCCCCCACCTGGCTACAATGTCCCTTCAGGTAGTTGTAGACAGTAATAAGATCATCCCTGAGCCTCCACTTCTCCAGGCTAAACACCCCCAGCTCCCTCAGCCTCTCCTCATAGGATTTGTGCTCCAGGCCCCTCACCAGCTTTGTTGCCCTTCTCTGGACATGTTCCAGCACCTCAACATCTCTCTTGAATTGAGGGGTCCAGAACTGGACACAGCACTCAAGGTGTGGCCTGAGCAGTGCTGAGCACAGGGGAAGAATAACCTCCCTTGTCCTACTGGCCACACTGCTCCTGATGCAGGCCAGGATGCCATTGGCTCTCTTGGCCACCTGGGCACACTGCTGCCTCATCTTCAGCTTACTGTCAATCAGTACTCTTCTCGGCACGTTGAGCACCCTGCTTTCCAAAGAGGTCTTGGCACCACTGGGGAATCCTTAGTGACCTGCTGCATGAAGCCCAGAGTGGGGAAGATTTCACAGTGCCCTTCCCTTGTGCCTTATAGTCAGTTTGTAGTGACAACCAAAGGCAAACCCCATTTGCCACTGAGTGCTTCAGAACCAGCTGTGGGAAGGATGCTCCTGCCTCCCTCTGCTCTCCACACAGCTCCCATCAGGTAAAATCATAGAATCAGAGCATGAATCAGGTTGGATGGGACCCTTGGAGCTCATTTTGTCCAACCCCTCTGCACAAGCAGGGGCATCTCCAAACAGAGCAAGTTGCTCATGGCTCTACCAGGTCTGACCTTGAATGTGTCCAGCGATGGAGCCTCCACCACCTCTTTGGACAACCTGTTCCAATGTTTCACCACCCTCCCTGTAAAGAACTTTTTCACAATGTCCAACCTAAATCTCCCCTGCTCCAGGTTCAAACCATTCCCTCTCATCCTGTGACCACAGGCCCTTCTAAACAGTCCCTCTCCAGCTTTCCAGAAGGTCATCTTCAGATATTGAAATGCAGCTCTTAGGTCTCTTTGGAGCCTTCTCTTCTCCAGGCTGAACAGCCCCAACTTTCCCAGCCTGTGTTCATAAGAGAGGTGCTCCAGCTCTCTGATCATTTTCAGTAGCTGTCCCCCATCAGGTCCATGTCCTTCCTGCATTGAGTATCATAGAATCTATGAAGATCATAGAACTTTATGATTCTATGATCCCAGAGCTGGACACAGTACTCCAGGGGAGGTCTCAGCAGAGCAGAGAGGCAGGATCACCTCTCTCTCTGTCTGCTGGCCACGTTTCTTTCAATGCAATCCAGGCTGACATTGTCTTCTGGGCTGTAAGTGCCCATTGCTGGCTCATGTCCAGCTTCTCATCCACCAGTAGAATCATAGAATCAACCAGGTTAGAAGAGACCTCCAAGATCATCCAGTCCAACCTATCCCCCAGCCCTATCCAGTCAACTAGACCATGGCACCAAGTGCCTCATCCAGTCTCTTCTTGAAGACCTCCAAGTCCTTTTCTGCAGGGCTGATCTCAATCCCTCCCAGCCTATGCTAGTACCAAATATTGTCCCAACCCAGACACAGGACCTTGCACTGGCTTCCAGGAGCCTTCAGAAGCACAGAGAAAGGGGCAGGGAAGCAAATCTCAAGGCCAGGCTGATGCATCTTCACCCTCAGAAAGCAGTGTGGGTGATTGTGGAGCTTGCTGTTCTGGTCTGCAGCTGCAAGGTTGTTAGCTAAGAGCACAGCAGTAACTTTACATTGTGACTGCGTTAGGAGAAGCACTCGAGCCTCATTATCTTCTGAATAAGACACTTGAGAAAGCATCCACAGCAGTTATAACCTCTGATGGATCCCTGCCTGTGACATGACTTAATGTGCTCATGGTGGAAAAGAGGAGAGAAGAAGAAGCAGATATCAGTCTTCCAGCACAAAAAGCTGCAGCACAGCAGCAGGTGACACGCATCCAGATGGAGGAGGTTCACCAGATATTGAACTGCTTTTATGATAGTAGGAAACATTTTTTTCACAGCACTGGAATGGGCTGCCCAGGGAGGTGGTGGAGCCACCAAGCCTGGGTGTATTTAGAAGTCGTTTGGATGTGGTGCTTGGGGATGTGGTTTAAGGTGCACCTTGTAGAGCAGGGATCTCAGTTGGGCTTGGTGATGCTGAGGGGCTTTGCCAACCTGAACGTTTCTGTGATTCTGTGACCTCCTCTAGCAGGCAGTTTCCAGCCTGGGACTTTCATAGGATTGTTGTGATCCGAGTGCAGGACCTGGCACTTGGCCTCGTTGAATCTCACACCACTGGCCTCAGCCCATTGATCCAGCCTGGCCAGGTCCCTCTGCAGAGCTTGCCTAGGTGAAGACAGCTTTAGACCCAAATCCTAAAGCACCTAAAGACTCCCCAGCTGAATGGCTTTTCACTCCTAGGGCAGAAACCTCCCCAGACAGACCCAAATCCTAAAGCACCTAAAGACTCCCCAGCTGAATGGCTTTTCACTCCTGGGACAGAAACCTCCCCAGACAGACCCAAATCCTAAAGCACCTAAAGACTCCCCAGCTGAATGGCTTTTCACTCCTAGGGCAGAAACCCCCCCAGACAGACCCAAATCCTAAAGCACCTAAAGACTCCCCAGCTGAATGGCTTTTCACTCCTAGGGCAGAAACCTCCCCAGACAGACCCAAATCCTAAAGCACCTAAAGACTCCCCAGCTGAATGGCTTTTCACTCCTAGGACAGAAACCTCCCCAGACTGTCTATGGTTGGTGTAATAAATCCTTTAACCAGGATCACTCAGATTTGCAGCTGAAACGGTTTTGTTTCTCCTGAGCCACACACATCTTCCTAAATTGTGGAGCAATCCACTCCATGATTTAAAATAAGGACAGGGCAGAAATAAAATCAAAGCAGATTTCAGTGACACCAAATTAAGATTCCTGCCAACATCTGCTTTTGGTAAAGGAGAGAGAGAACCTTGAAAAGGTTGTGCTTGAGAAGGAGAGGGGCACCTTCAACTTGAATACTTGAATGTATTGGAGAGGAGGAGCTGTGCAACCCTCTCCTTCCATACAGACACTTCCCGGGGAGGCCAGCGGATTCGGGCGGGTCCTGCTGGAGGATGCCCTCCCTGCCGCATCCCACCTCTCCCGCTGGGCTCCCAAATGTAGCTTCACCCCCAGCTCTGAAACTCAGGCAGGCAGAAACAAAATCCCCTCCCAGGTCCTGCATTGCCTTCCCTCGAGTGGGCTCCGGTGAGGCCAAGCCCCGTGACTGGCAGCGGAGCTCCGCGGGTGCCGTCCGGCAGGCCGCCGGTGGGCAGCAGTTAACGTAGCCAGCGCAGGCTGTGCTGCCGCACCCCCCGCACCCGCGGAGCGCAACCTGCAGCCTGCCGCACTCCCTACACCCGCGGAGCGCAGCCTGCCGCCTGCAGCACCCCCTGCACCCGCGGAGCGCAGCCTGCCGCCTGCAGCACCCCCCGCACCCGCGGAGCGCAGCCTGCCGCCTGCCGCACTCCCTACACCCGCGGAGCGCAGCCTGCCGCACCCCCCGCACCCGCGGAGCGCAGCCTGCCGCCTGCCTCACTCCCCGCACCCGCGGAGCGCAGCCTGCCGCTTGTGGCACTGCCTGCCGCTAGCTCCTGGCTTGCCTCCGCGCTGCTGCTGCTGCATTATTTCGCAAGGACAGAAGGTCATTTTCGCGGGCACCACGCAGCATCCAGCCCAGAAACAGCAGCAGGGTGCAAGATTTACAGAGCAGCTCCTGCTCAGCCCCCGAAGTGCTGCTCAGTGGAACAAAAGCACCTTGTAAGCAGTGTCAACCATCCGCCGGCAACCAGCTCCCTCTACTGCTGCTGCTGCTGCTTTCAACTTGGCCCAAACTGTCTGCAGAGACGAAAAGCCACTAGAAGCAGGTGATGGAATCATAGAATCATTCTGGTTGGAAAAGGTCTGTAAGATCATGGAGTCCAACCACTCTCTAACCCTTCCAAGCCTGGTGCTAAGCCGTGTCCCTCAGCACCACATCCTTGAAACCCCTCCAGGGATGGGGATTCAACCACATCCCTTGAGGAGCCTGTTCCAGTCTTCAAGAACCCTTTCAGTCAGGAAGTTTCTTTTGATATCCAACCTACAGACAGTCCTTGGGACTCTGCAAGATACTTGGTGACATATGGAAAGCTCCATGATACCTTATACAGGCTGGGGTCGGAGTGGCTGGAGAGCAGCCAGACAGAGAGGGATCTGGGGGTGCTGATTGATACCCACCTGAACATGAGCCAGCAGTGTGCCCAGGTGGCCAAGAGAGCCAGTGGCATCCTGGCCTGCACCAGGAATGGTGTGGCCAGCAGGAGCAGGGAGGTCATTCTGCCCCTGTACTCTGCACTGCTTAGACCACACCTTGAGTGCTGTGTTCAGTTCTGGGCCCCCCAGTTTAGGAGGGACATTGAGATGCTTGAGCGTGTCCAGAGAAGGGCAACGAGGCTGGGGAGAGGCCTTGAGCACAGCCCTACGAGGAGAGGCTGAGGGAGCTGGGATTGGTTAGCCTGGAGAAGAGGAGGCTCAGGGCAGACCTCATTGCTGTCTGCAACTACCTGAGGGGAGGTTGTGGCCAGGAGGAGGTTGCTCTCTTCTCTCAGGTGGCCAGCACCAGAACAAGAGGACACAGCCTCAGGCTGTGCCAGGGGAGATTTAGGCTGGAGGTGAGGAGAAAGTTCTTCCCTGAGAGAGTCATTGGACACTGGAATGGGCTGCCTGGGGAGGTGGTGGAGTCGCCGTCCCTGGAGCTGTTCAAGGCAGGATTGGACGTGGCACTTGGTGCCATGGTCTGGCCTTGAGCTCTGTGGTAAAGGGTTGGACTGGATGATCTGTGAGGTCTCTTCCAACCCTGATGATACTGTGGTACTGTGATACTGTGAAACTCCTGCACATGTCCTAGGTCCTGGCAAGGAACCATCACAACTTGAAATCAGCAGACCCTAGGGCGAGGCTGGCTGAGTGTTCAGCAGTGGCTGCTGAGCTGGACCGAGCCCCACAATCCATGTGAACAGACTCCACATGGACTTCAAGGTCCCTGGGTTCTTTGCCACCCTTTGGGGGTGGTGGGTTTGGTTTGTTGGTGTTTTTTTTTTGGTTGTTGTTTTGGGGTGTTTTGTTGTGGTTTGGGTTTGTTGTTTTTTTTTTTTTGGGGGGGGGAGGGCATGTGTGTGTGTGTGTTGTTGTTTTGTTTGTTTTGGGGTTGTTTTGGGTTGGGTTTTTTTCATTAAATAAGGCCAGACCTGTACTAAGACCAAGCAAATGCCTCCACTTCATCAAGTCCAGGAAGATCATTTTGCACCTTCCCTGTTGATGCTGCCTTGGTGGCTCTCCATTCACATGATCACAGGATCCCAGGATGTTAGGGGTTGAAAAGGACCTCCATCGAGTCCAACCCCTCTGAGCAGGACCATACAATCCATCTCAGGTCACACAGGAACACATCCAGACAGGCCTTGAAAGGCTCCAGAGAAGGAGACTCCACAACCTCTCTAGACAGCCTTCACACCCTTCAGAGGGACCATTCCCAGACCAGAGGAGCAGAAGCTTCTTCCTGCTGTGTTTGGAAGATGCTTCAAAGACTGGATGAGGCACTTAGTGCCATGATCTAGTTGACTGGATAGGGCTGGGTGCTAGGTTGGACTGGATGATCTTGGAGGTCTCTTCCAACCTGGTTGAGTCTATGATTCTATGATTCTCTAACCGCTGCACACTGTGCTTGCAAGTCTCAGCTGGAGTGAAACTCAATGGCTGCTCTTGGCCCAAGGTATTTCAACAGCTCAGCATTTGCAGTGCTAGCCCTTGGAGGTATGGGGATGCCAGATACCTTCTGAGCTAGCAAGAAAGGTGAGGAAAACAACATGCTGGCTTGCTGAACATCACCTGTGCCCACTACAGGAGGAGCTACCATCTGCCATAGTGATAATCCTACAGCCACCACGTGTCCCCAGGAGATCTGAGCCCTCCCAGTATGCTTGGGAGTGTGGCAGAGCAAGAGACAGCCCATCTTGGGCTGAAGAGCATAGAGGTGAAATAGCCTCCTCCTCCAAATCATACATGGGGAAACTGAGGCACACAGGGGCTGGGACAGGCCAGTTTCGTAGAAGGTTAGTGGTGAAGTGGAAATGTGTCCCTCAGGCTCTGCCATGAGGATGAAGCTGTCATAGAGGGGTGAGAAGGTGGTTGGGTTCAATGTATCTTTAGAAATAAGGTGATGCCAGCAGGCTCCAGCTGTAGTGGGGTCAGCCTGCAGGGAAGGTTGTGCAAGTCGCTGCCCAGTGAGCCCTTAATTGTTCTGCAGCAGAGAGCAGTGTCCCCTTCTTGTGGCAGCAAGGCCACTGACCTGTTAGAAGTCACAGAATCACAGAATGCATTAGGTTGGAAGGGACCCTCCAAGGTCATCTTGTCCAAGTCCTGCCAAGTGTCCTTCCACCGGGCACATGGAGGAGCCATCGATTCCCTTCTCCCTTAGCCACCCAGCAGGTGCCAGACGTGACTGCATTCAGCTCATCCCCCACCCCTGGCCAGGCTGCACCTGCTAACCTCAGGCTGTTTGCAGTGGTGACCCACGGATGAATCACAGCAAGGTTTATCTTGGAAGGTTTATTTTGACAAGGGTGTCCACCCTGAAAAGAAAATAGCTGGCATCCTCTCTCAGAGCTGCACTGTGCCGCCACGGCTGAGCAGCTGCTGGCAGGAGTGGGACAGCAAAGCCCTTGCTAATGGGCAGCAGAGAAGAGCTGTAGTCAACATGAGCCTGAATTCGTCATCACAGGTCTCTACATGGGTCACAACCCATGTTGTTTTTCAGCATCTTCTCTGAAAGGGTTGCCAAGCCCTGGACCAGGTTGCCTAGGGCAGAGGTGGAGTCCCCATCCCTGGAGGGACTGAAAAGCTCTGAAGATGTGATGCTGAGGGACATGGTTTAGTGGTAACCTGGCAGTGGACTTGAAGATCTTAAAGGTCTTTTGCAACATAAATGATTCTAGGGCTCTCCTGTCTGTGGGCAGTCACAGGGAGCAAGTAGGACTTAAGAGCTAGAAAAAGAGGAATGATTGATCTGGAAGCATAGGAGCTGCTCTGATCAAGGATGCCAGCTCAAAGCAAGGCCCCAGCTCCACTGCTGCAGGATGATCAGCTATGGCACAAAGCCCAGGCCAGGATGGATTCAGAGGGAGCAGGAGGAGGTTAAGAGGCTGGGCTGTGGAGAGGAGGGTGCACTGGTGGAGGAGCATAACCCTGCCTTATATATCAGTGTGCTCATGGCTGCAGAGATGGCCTCGGTCCATGAAGTGCTCTGTCAGCACAGGGCTCTGATGGAGCACCTCATGAGGGGGCACCACCCACAGCCAGCTGAACAAGGAGAGCAGCTCAGGGAAGCAAGAAGGATGCACTCCTGGCAGAGCAGTGTCCTCCTGCTTGCTTCTGTTTGGCCAGCCCAGCAAACAGGCTGGCTGTGATGACAGGGGGCCATACTCCTTTGCTGGAGCCCCAGATGGATGAACATTTGCTATGCAGCTCACAGAGCACAGAGAGCCTCAGACCTTGCCTGCCCAGGTCTGCCAGGCCTGGCCCTCATCCACTGAAGGATCAGAGGAGGATTCAGGTGGCAAATGTAGGTAACCCCACAGGCTGCCTGCTGAGGCTTGCATGAGTGAGCTGCCAGCTAAACCATGAGCTGCTCCCACAAGGGCAGCAGAGGGGAGAGAGTCTGCAGAAAGAAGAGGAGAAGAAGCAGAGAGCAAGGATGAAATTACTAGATGGATATTGCCAAGAGTTTGTCCAGCCCTGATCTCATGAGGGACCTTCTTCAGCCTCCATCTCTTTCCTTCTGCCCCTGGCTGGAGAAGATCAGTGACGGTGACACAAAGACTGGCTTCAGAGGATATTCAAGCTACAGGAGGAGGCATTTTTTGCAGAGGACACTAAATGTGAAAGGAAGAATGTTTGAAGCAAAGGCAAAAGCAAACAAAGACCTGCACAGAAGACAGCTTCATGGTCCTAGATGAGGCAGAAGACCCAGAAGAGGAGAGAAATTCAAGAGGATGAAAGAAAAGCAAGATCAGAGCCTCTTATCAGAGTGCAAGGAGAAGCCAAATTTAGGGTGCTCCACTTTTCATTCACAGCCTGAGGGCTGTCAGCTGCTGGATGCATCCAATCTTCTTAGCAGCCTATAGCTACTGGCTTCTTATCTTTACCTTCACTTGAGCTGGATACCACTAATGGAGCTTCATGACAGTGAAGCACAAGTCCTATGGAGACAGACTGAAAGTTGGGGCTCTTCAGTCTAGAGAAGAGAAGGCTCCAAGGAGACCTTATTGTGGCCTTCCAGTGTCTGAAGGGAGCTACAAGAAAGCTGAGAAGGGACTTTTTAGGATGTCAGGTAGTGACAGGACTGGGAAGAATGGAGCGAAACTGGAAGTGGGCAGATTCAGATTGAATGTTAGGAAGAAGTTCTTCAGCATGAGGGTGCTGAGACACTGGAACAGGTTGCCTAGGGAGGTGGTGGAAGCCTCATCCCTGGAGGTGTGTAAGGCCAGGCCTGGATGTGGCTCTGAGCAACCTGATGTAGTGTGAGGTGTCCCTGCCCATGGCAGAGGGGCTGGAGCTGGCTGATCCTTGAGGTCCCTTCCAACCCTGACGGCTCTGTGATTCTGAGTTCACACTCCAGTGTCAGCTCAGACCATCAGTGCAGGATGAGGAAGGCATGGGTGAGAATGCTCAACACTTCAGCAAATCCCACCTGGAAGAGCAGTAGCTACTCAGGATTGCCTCTCTGCTGGCTCTGCTTGCAATGTGAGGATATCAGACCAATAACCCCTACAACATCTTAAGAGGAGTCCTAGATCATTGCCAAGGAGTTGATCACTTGAGCTAACAGCTAAAATGGGGTCTAGATTGTTTGAAATTAAGCAGACTTTGCCAAAGACAGGAAGATCCATTGTCCTCCCATTGGTTTCTTCTGCTGATAGGAAAGGAATCCTCCATGGATCCTCCCAGTAGGTCAGGGGGAAGACTAAACCAGTCCTGCATTTAAGATCTTACCAGGTCAGGTGAGAGGAAAACTTTGTCAAGGAAGGAGAAAAAAGAACATAGAAGTTTTTTGGTTGGAAAAGACCTCTAAGATCATTGAGTCCAACCTTCAACCCAACACCATCATGGCAATTAAACCATGTCCCAGAGTGCCATGCCTACATACCTGCAGGGATGGTGACTCCACCACCTCCCTGGGCAGCCTGTCCCAGTCCCTGGCCACTCTTGCAGCAAACTGACCCTCAGGCCATTTCCTCTCATCCTATCACCTGATACTAGGGAGAAGAGATCAACCCTCACCTACCTCCAAACTCCTTTCACGGAGCTGTAGAGAGCAATGAGGTCTCCCCTCAGCCTGCTCTTCTCCAGGCTAAACCACCCCAGTCCCCTCAGCTGCTCCTCACCAGCCCTGCTCCCCAGAGCATTCCCCAGTTTTGTTGCCCTTCTTTGGACCTGCTTCAGCACCTTCTTGCAGCGAGGAGCTCTCCTCCCTTTACCACATCACTTGGCAGCCTAGTGTCAACTTTCACCCAAGGATGTGAAGATGTAAATGCTGCAGGATGCTGAACTTCCTGTGGCCTTGTCCCTCCTGGAGGAACGTGGAGCTACCTCTCTTCCGAGGGAACACAACAGGATGCTTCTCTTCCAAGTACCCACTTGGACAACAAAACATCACTGACTTCACTGCACCTTCCTCCCTCTGCTCTCAGGCTCAGCCGAGCTGACAGAGCTTCCTGCCTGGCAGTGTTTCTGGGGGTGCTTTTGGAATTCATTATTGTAAACAGAATCCCAGCGTGGTAGGGAGGTGGAGGAAATCTCTGGAGATCATCCAGTCCAAGCTCTCTTCTAATGCTGGGTCACCCACAGCAGCTTGCCCTGGATCACAATGCCCAGGTGGGGTTGGAATCTCTCCAGAGAAGGAGACTCCACAACATCTCTGAGCAGCCTGCTCCAGGGCTCCTGCACCCTCACACCAAAGAAGTTTCTCCTCTTGTTCAGGTGGAACCTCCTGGGTTCCAGTGTGTGCCATTGGCCCTTGTCCTGCCACTGGACAGCACTGAACAGTCTGGCCCCATCCTCTTGATCCTTTCCCTTTAGATATTGATCCCTGGAGGTGTTGAAGCAAAGCCTGGATGAGGCACTGGGTGCCATGGTCTAGTTGACTGGCTAGGGCTGGGTGCTAGGTTGGACTGGATGAGCTTGGAGGTCTCTTCCAACCTGCTTGATTCTATGATTCTGAGATCATTAAGAAGCTCTCCAGATGTTGATCATGGGCAGCTGCAGCAGAGGATTGCTTTGCTGTTGCAGCTGTAAATCCTCTCCAGCCATGCAAATGCTGGGCACAGCTCTGCTGAAGGTGGTCAGGAATCCTTCCAAAACTTCAGACAGGAATTCCTACAGGGAACTGCTTCTCAATGAAGGAGCTTTACTGGATGTGGAGAGCTGCTGTGTTTCTCCTCTTCTTCTCCATAGAATCATAGACTCAACCAGGTTGGAAGAGACCTCCAAGATCATCCAGTCCAACCTAGCACCCAGCCCAATCCAATCAACCAGACCATGGCACTAAGTGCCTCAGCCAGGCTTTGCTTGAAGACCCCCCAGGGACAGTGCCTCCACCACCTCCCTGGGCAGCCCATTCCAATGCCAATCACTCTCTCTGTGAAGAACTTCTTCCTAATATCCAGCCTATACCTACCCTGGCACAACTTGAGACTGCGTCCCCTTGTTCTATTGCTGGTTACCTGGGAGAAGAAGCTATGACTCTTGGAATGGTATTGGTTGGGACCTTTAAAGGTCATCTACATTAACCCCCCTGCAGTCAGCAGGGATATCTGCAGCTCAAAGCCCCAAACAACCTGACCTGGGATGATTCCAGGGATGGGGCATCTACCACCTCTCTGGGCAACCTGGGCCTGCTTGCAGAAGTCCTGCCAGACCTTTGCCAGCTTTGTGGAGCTACAGGGATCTGAGATGGCTGAGAAACTGCAAGAGACCCCTGGCCCTCTGGGCCAGCAGCCGAAAACCAGGCAGGATATCCCAGGTCACATCCAACAGCGCTCGACACACGTCAGCAGCTGGAATGAGCTGGGTGGGATGGGGGCCATCAAGAGAAAGCAGAGGAAGGGTGGGAGCAGCAGTGGGGCTGTCTTGCAGGTGATGTGATTTCTTCCTCCTAGATCACTGGGCTATTTCCTGATGGATTTGTCCTCACTGTAGTGCCCATGTCTCCTACAAATAACCACTCTTGCAAAGCTAAGGCAAATCACAGACCACCTCTCTGGACCTATCAGGGCAGCTCTCTGAAGCCAATGAGCTCACCACTAGGACAGCAGAAGGAAGGCAGGCTGAGGAGGACCTTGTTGCCCCTGCTTGACTCTGTAGCTGTTTGGACAAAGCCCAAACACCAGGCTGCAGAAAGCCAAGGAACCTCCAACACCAGGAGGGGTGGGAGTCAGATTCCCCTCAGCCTGCCCTGTTTGTGAGCTTTCCTCATGTTTTCTTCTCTGTGGAGCCCTAATCAATGACAGATGCATAGAGCTCCTGAGCTAAGTGTGCCTCAGAGCAGAGGAGGACCAGCACTCCCCGTTCCCAGCCCACAGCCAGAACCACAGTCAGGGGGCCAGTATAAAATCAATGGTTTCGTGGTGTGAACTTTCCAGAGGAAGCAAGATTTCTCCTGCAAAGAACAGCAATCGTGTGTGGCAGGGGCAAGTGGCTCCTTAGGGGCTGCCTGAGCAGGAAGGAAGATGTTTGGATTTGTTCTAGGTGTGAAACTTGGCCAGGGAAGTGTGCCAGGTGTTTGTGTTGGCTCCTCTTCATCGCCAGGCTGTGCTAACAGCAGCGACTTTGCTCCTCAAAGCTGGCCTCTTAATATCCACAGCCAGAAGAAGGGGCAGTCAGCAGCAAGGGCTGCCACACCTGGGGCTGGGTTGTTCTAAGGGCTTAGGTTAGGCTGAGAGCAGCCCTGTGGAGAAGGACTTTGGGGGTGCTGGTGGGTGAAGAGCTGACATGAGCTGGTACTGAGTGCTCACAGCCCAGAGCCAGCTGTGTGCTGACTGATCCCCAGCAGTGTGGGCAGCAGGGGCAGGGGGAAGATTCTGCCCCTCTGCTGAGCTCTGCTGAGACTCCCCCTGCAGTGCTGGGGCCAGCTCTGGAGTGCTCAGCACAGCACAGACAGGGAACTGTTGAAGCCAGAGGAGGGCACAGCGATGATGGGAAGGCTGGAAGCCCTCTGCTGTGAGGCTGGGATGAGAGAGTTTGGGTTCTTGAGCCTGGAGAAGACTCCAGGGAGACTTTCTGGTGGCCTTTCAGTTCTTAAAGGGGATGATCAGAAATCTGGGGACAGACTTTTTTGTTAGGGCCTATTGAGGCAGGACAAGTAGTGATGGTCTGAAACTAAAAGGAGATTTAGACCAGAGAGAAGGAAGAAATGTTTTACCCTGAGGGTGGTGAGACCCTGTCCTAGGTTGCCCAGAAAAGCAAGAGATGCCTAGAACCATCCCAGATCAGGTTGTGTGAGGCTCTGAGCAGCCTGCTTTAGTTGCAGATGTCCCTGCTGACTGCAAGGGGGTTGGAGTGGATGATCTTTAAAGATTTCTTCCAACCCAAACCTTTCTATCAACTGAGCCTCCACCAGCATCTGTCAGGTATCATAGATGCACATGGGCTTCTTCCAGGGTAAGCCTCACCTCCATCCCTGCCATCTCATCAGGGTGAGCCTCACCTCCATCCCTGCCATCTCATCAGAGTGAGCCTCACCTCCATCCCTGCTATCTCATCAGAGTGAGCCTCACCTCCATCCCTGCCATCTCATCAGGGTGAGCCTCACCTCCATCCCTGCCATCTCATCAGAGTGAGCCTCACCTCCATCCCTGCCATCTCCTCAGTGCTGTAGAAAAAAATACAAGACCCCCCCTTGTCATCATCACTTTGGGGCATTTCTCAGAGGGCAGATCAAAGCAAATACCTTCAGCCGGGGTGTGAGAAGCCAGACCTGCAGCATGAGGGTGGCAAGCCTTTGATGGCCCAAAAATGCAACAGCTTCCTGCAGATGGGGCCAGTTCAGAGCAAGCCTTTGTGCTGCTGGACAATGTGACACTGGGCCAGGGGACAGCCAACAGCCTTCCCAAGCCTGCAGGAACCGGAAGGTCCTGAGCTGGCCTGGCAGCAGGCTTAAAGCAAAGCAAAGCAAAGGAAATGCTGCTTCACACCACTCACCGAGATGGTCCAGCTCACTGCCAGCAAACACAGCCACCTCACACCCACCCTTGGTGATGGCAACCCAAGCAAGTTGTGTTCTGGTCCCCACCTGCCTGGATGCTCATGAATTCCCTGACTGCAAGGAGCTTCCTTCCCCTCACAGGGTATGGAGGCATAGTTTTTACTTGTTTAACTCTTCCCTACCCTTCCCCTTATCTTTATCCACCAGCATCACCTTCTCTGTCTGCTTGTGTTGCTTTCTCCACATGACCTCTCATAAGTGGGATAACAGAAAGGGAGAAAACTGTTCCTCCTCTGTTTTCCTCTAACCCTCCTAATCGTCTTGGCACCTCATTTCTTTACTTTCCTCCAATTTTTTTCCCTGCTGCTCAAGGCAACCATGCTGCAGAAGGAGATTATGCTGGGAGTGGAGACCTGCTCAGCCAGCAGGTCAGGGGAGGTTCTCCCCAACTCTCTACTTTGTCTTAGTGAGCCCTCACCTGGACTACTGGGTCCAGTTCTGGGAACCTCAGTTCAAGAGAAATCAAGAAAGAGAGGAAACTACTGGATGAAGTCCAGTGTAGGCTACAAGGATGCTGAGGGGAGGTCAGTCAAACATAGGCTACAAAGATGCTGAGGGGAGGTCAGTCCAACGTAGGCTACAAAGATGCTGAGGGGAGGTCAGTCCAATGCAGGCTACAAAGATGCTGAGGGGAGGTCAGTCCAATGCAGGCTACAAAGATGATGAGGGGAGGTCAGTCCAACGTAGGCTACAAAGATGCTGAGGGGAGGTCAGTCCAATGCAGGCTACAAAGATGATGAGGGGAGGTCAGTCCAACGTAGGCTACAAAGATGCTGAGGGGAGGTCAGTCCAATGCAGGCTACAAAGATGCTGAGGGGAGGTCAGTCCAACGTAGGCTACAAAGATGCTGAGGGGAGGTCAGTCCAATGCAGGCTACAAAGATGCTGAGGGGAGGTCAGTCCAATGCAGGCTACAAAGATGCTGAGGGGAGGTCAGTCCAATGCAGGCTACAAAGATGCTGGGATGTGAGGAGGAAAGGTCTGGTGCTGAGCAGAGGAGGGAGATGCTAGTGAAAGTTATGCCCAGAACCATGCTCAGGTTCCTCTCTGAGAGGACTTTCACTTACTCCAAAAGCAATACAGGCTTTTGCATGTCTCTCACTGCCTGTGCTCCTATCACTCTAGCATCACTAGGGATTCCCTTCACCATTAAGGGTAAGGACCAAGGGCAGCCCCCCTAAGACCTAACCCTAGTGACTGAAGGTGTTCCAGCTCTCCTGCCTGCCTCCCTTGTCACCTCCTGCACTTCACTTCAGCCTTCACACCTATGATTCTGTGATCTCTGCATCTTTTCACAACTGTAAGAGGTGACCCTGGTAGACAAATGGTTCTTGACTTTGGTCCAGACCAAGCAGTGCCCCTTCCTTGGGATGACAGCAAGAGGCTACACAAAACATCCTGCGTTTCCCTGACACCTGCACCTGGCAAGGCTCTGGAGAGGCAATCTGGGGACAGTCTTCAGCTCTGAGTGTTCTTGGATTTGTGGCTCCAAGTCAGACCTTTATTGTCATGGAGAGGATATTGTGGTGAGCATTGTCACTTCCAGTTGCTGTTGGGAATTGGACCTTGCCATGAACCAGCCCCTGCATCCCATGGGCTATTAACCCATGTACTGCTTGGAGGACATTTATGAACAGTCCTGCCCCCAGGTCACTGCCTAATGGAGTGATAGGAAGGGAGATGGCTTTAGCAGAGACCTGGGCCACCGAATCCACCTGCTTGGGTCCTGATGCCTCCTCCCAAGGCATATGCAAGCAACTGCATGACCAAACCAAACTCCGTGGCCAAGATCCACCTGCAGCTGTCTGGATGCACTCCTGTGTGGCCTGCCCTGGGTGATCTTGCTCTGGCAGATGTGTTGGACTTGATGATCTCCAGAGGTCCCTTCCAAACCCTGCCATTCTATGATTCTATGTTTTCCTCTTGTTCTATCACTTGCTACCTGGGAGAGCCCCACTTGGCTCCAGCTTCTTTTCAGAGAGTTGTAGAGAGCAATGAGGTCTCCCCTCAGCCTCTTCTTCTCCAGGCTGAACAAGCCCAGGTCCCTCAGCTGCTCCTCACCAGCCCTGTTCTCCAGAGCCTTCCCCAGCTTTGTTGCTCTTCTCTGGACATGCTCCAGCCTCTCAATGTCCTTGTGGTGAAGACCCCAAAACTGAACCAAGTACTCACGGCATGGCCTCACCAGTGCTGAGTACAGGGAGGAAATCACTTCTCTGCTCCTGTTGGTCACACCAGTGCTGATCCAGGCCATGCTACTGTTGGCCTTCTTGCCCACCTGGGCACACATTGGCTCATCTTCAGCCAGCTCTCAACCCACAACCCTCAAGTGGCTTCCCATGGAAGTTTTCCAGCCACTCTGCCCCAAGCCTGGAGCATTCATGGAGTGGTGACATGATCAAGCAAGCAGGAGAAAAGGAGCAAGGGAAGCCCTGCAGCCTGACAAGGAAATACAAAGTTCACACAAAGGGAATTTATGAGGGAAAGAAACAAATTATGTTTTAGGAGCTTGAAGTAAAAATCCCACCAGGAGAATTTGTAGGTCGTGTTCCAGAAGCCACCACTGCTCTTAGTGGCCCATGGGAAGAGAAAGACAGTTTCTATCCCAATGGGAATAACCTTGGCTCTGCCAGAGCTGCCCTGATTTCCAGCTGGTGACTTCAGCAAGCACAGGGAATTTCCAGAGATGAAAGGACCTCTATGCTTTGTTTGATAACCAACCTCTGCTAGCAACTTCCCTTCATCTCTGGTTTTATTTTGACACATTGATTGTGCTCTTTTGATCTCCACCTTCAGGATGCCACCATGGATCATCATTTCCAACAAAGGATTAAATCATACAACTACAGAATGGTTGAGGTTGGAAGGGATCTGAAAGCTCATCCAGTTCCAGCCCCCACCCCCCCCCAAAGGCAGGGACACCTCCCACTACAAGAGGTTGCTCAAGGCCTCATCCAACCTGGCCTTGAACATGTCTAGAGAGGTTGTGGAGCACAGAGTCCACAGAATTGGCCTCATCCAAACTGGTCTTGAACACCTCCAGGGAGGTTGTGGAGCACAGAATCACCCAATGTGATCTTTGATCACATTGGGTGATTCTGTGCTCCACAACCTCCCTGGGCAACCTGTGCCAGTGTCTCACCACCCTCAATCTGTGTCAGTGTCTTACCACCCTCAACCTGTGCCAGTGTCTCACCACCCTCAACCTGTGCCAGTGTCCTGTGCTCCACAACCTCCCTGGGCAACCTGTGCCAGTGTCTCACCACCCTCACTGCAAACAACTTCTTCCTAACAACCACTTTCCATCTCCCCTCTACCACTTTAAACCCATTCCCCCTTGTCCTGTCATTACCAGACCTTGTCAATAGTCCCTCCCCAGCCTTCCTGGAGCCCCCTTCAGATACTGCAAGGCCACTCCAAGGTCTCCTCAAAGCCTTCTCTTCTCCAGGCTGCACAGCCCCAACTCTCTCAGCCTGTGCTCACAGCAGAGCTGCTGCAGCCCTCTCAGCATCTTGGTGGCCTCCTCTGCACTGCCTCCAACACTTCCATGTGCTGCTTGTGCTGGGGGCTCCAGAACTGCCCCCAGGACTGCAGGTGGGGTGTGAGGAGAGCAGAGCCAAGGGGCACAATCCCCTCCCTTGCCCTGTGCCCACACTGCTCTGGCTGCAGCCCAGTACAGGGTTACTCTCTGGGCTGCACTCACCCTGCAGGCTGCTGTGGAGCTTTGCATCAGCCCAGACCCCCAGGGTCTGTTCCTCAGGGCTGCTCTCAGCCATTCCCCACCCAGCCTGGAGCTGTGCTTGGGATTGCTCTGACCCAGGTAAATATTTTGATGTCTCCACGAGTAGCATCTGCTGTTAGCCTGGCTTGCAGGCAGCTGCAGTGCCTCGCAGCCCTTATGCCTTGAGGCAGAGAAAGCTGATCACCAGCTGAGGTTATGGATCATAGAACTGTTAGGGCTGGAAGGGACCTCAAGGATCATTCAGCTCCAACCCCTCTGCCATGGGCAGGGACACCTCACACTAGATCAGGTTGCTCAGAGCTCCATCCAGGTCCATCCAGGCTTTAAATACCTCCAGGGATTAGGCTTCCACCACCTCCCTGGGCAACCTGTGCCAGTCTCTCACCACCCTAATGGTGAAGAACTTCTTCCTGAGAAGGTGAGACACTGGCACAGGTTGCCCAGGGAGATTGTGGCTGCTGCTTCCCAGGTTGGATGAGGCCTTGAGCAACCTGTTCTAGTGGGAGGTGTCCCTGCCTATGGCAGGGGGTTGGAACTGAATGAGCTTTCAGGTCCCTTCCAACCTAAACCATTCTATGATTGTGTGATTCTATCTTAAATATATGCACAGGACAAGATCCACAGTGACACAAGGCAGGAGAAAAGAGGGATCTGAGAAGGCTTCTGTGGGACTGAACTGCAGGATGTGAGCTGACATTAGCTGCTGGCAGAGGTGGAGAGAAAGCTCCTCTAGGAGAAGTCACAGAATTCTCTTCTCCACACTCAACCAGCTCCAGGTCTCTTAAGTCTTTCATCCTCACAGAGATGCTCCAATCCCATCAGCATCTCTGTAGTCTCTCCTGGACTTCCTCCATCAGCTCCCTGTGCCTCTGGGTGCCCAGAACTGGACCCAGGACCCCAGATGTGACCCCACTGGGGCAGAGTAGAGGGCTTCAGCAGTGAGACAGCCTGATCGAGTGGAGCCTACCTCACTGCTAGCTCAGAGCTGCACTTTGCACAGCAGCCAGAAGCACAGAGCACATCCATCCTAAGAGACAGCTGCCATATGGCCCTGGAGGCCCAGGGCTTGCCAGCAGCATTCCTGCAAACATCTGCCTCCTCAGTGCTCAGAACCAACAGCTGTGATGGGAGCTGTGTGCCTCCTCTGGGGACTTAATCCCAGCGCAGACATGAGTCACCTGGGCTGGTTTGCATTGCAAACCCTCAGCTGAAACCACCCTCCTGGGAAAGCCCAGGGGCACCTGCGAGCTGTGCCAGCGCTGGCTGGTGACAGGAGCATGGCTGCAGTTCAGCTGCCAGTGGTAGCTTGCCAAGTCACAGCACTTCTGATTCCACCCTGCAGAGTCAGAAGCCTTCTGGCCAGATGCCCTTGGCTCTTCTCTTGTCTTAGGACCACGTGGCCCCAAAAAGAAAAGCAAGGAGCTGGGTTTTACAACACTTGGGATGCTGGAGCTGAAAAAAGACCTTAATAGGGTCTTGAGTAGGTGTAAGGCCTAAGCATGACCAAGTCAAAGGAGTTGGTAGGGTGGGTCTTAGCTAAAGAAGCTAAGCACAACAGATATGTCTCTTCCACTGTGTCCTCACCTTGCAAACACAGGCCAGGCTGAGAGAGTTGGGGTTGTTGAGCCTGGAGAAGAGAAGGCTGGAGATCTTCTGGTGGCCTTTCAGTGCTTAAAGAGGTCAGTCAGAAAGCTGGGGACAGACATTTTATCAGGGCCAGCTCTGGACTCCTCAGCACAGCAGAAACAGGGACCTGATGGACTGAGGCCAGAGGAGGCCACAGCAGTGCTGGGAGGGTTGGAAGGGCTCTGCTGTGTGGCCAGGCTGAGAGAGTTGGGGTTGTTGAGCTTGGAGAAGAGAAAGCTCCAGAGACCTTCTGGTGGCCTTTCAGAGGTCAATTAGAAAGCTGGGGACAGACTTTTATCTGGGCCTATTGTGAGAGGACAAGGGGTGATGGTTTGAAACTAAGAGGGAGGTTCAGACTGGAGAGAAGGAGGAAATATTTAACACTGAGGGTGGTGAGACCCTGGCCCAGGGTGCTCAGAAAGGTGGTAGATGTCCCATCCCTGGAACCCTTCCAGGTCAGGCTGAGGCTCTGAGCAACCTGACTGCAGGGATTTGGACCTGATGACCTTTAAAGGTCCCTTCCAATGCAAAGCACTCCATGATCCTAGGACATCTGCAGACCACAAACCTGCATCATCTCTCTACCCAGCTTTGAAGGGTGGAGATCATCTCCCCAGTAGGGGATGCAACTGGAAGTGAAGGAGCTTAGCAGTCCTGACATTTTCTGTTCAGAGGGCCTGGTTTTACTGCAGCCCAGCAGGGAATCTACCCTGCTCTGACGCCAACCGGTGGCTTTGGGGACATTATCTCTTCTGAACACTAATGCCCATGAGCAAACAAAGGCATGTGCCTGGGAGGGAAAGAGTCCCACCCAAGGAAGGAAGGCAATCTTCTTTTTATGCATCTGCACTAAAAACTGAGGCTAAATTCAGCTTCAGCAAAGGTCAGTTCTCATGCAGGCATCAATGTGGAGCATCCATGTCCACAGGAAGGTTCATGGGTTGTGGCATGACCACCAAGGGGCTGGTCAGAAGACCTTGGTCATACCAGTCAGCAACGGAGACCTTACAGTGAGCAGAACTCATGGAGCAAATGCCATGGCAGTAGGAGCTGCCCCAAAGCTCTTGTGGGGTGAGTTGTGACCTCACTCTCCAGAGATGAAGTGCTGGAAAGGAGCAGAACCAAGCCCCAGCTCCCCATCACTTAACCCAAGCCCTCCTTTGACCCATGAGGTGGCAAACAAATATCCCAGGGACCATGTGTGGCTCTTAAAACCTGAGAAAGACTTTAGAAGGTATAAAGCAGTGTCTAAACTCAGGCCCCAGCTCACCTCTGCCCAGAATGATTTCCAATGAGATGAGATAGTTGAAGAAGCAGCAAAGCACTGGCAATAGGCTCCTCCCCTCTCATGGAGCAATCCTTTACTCTTCCTTCTTGCAGATCCAGGTGGAGTCATTGCCAGCTGTGCAGACCCAGGCTGAAGCCCTCTGGAGTACATGGTGCCTCTGGTTTCCATGGAGAATGGATGGTGTACAGAGGGAAGGAGGAACAAGATCCCTCATGAGGACATCCCTTGTGAGGATCCCTTGTGGGGACGGAGTGTCTGAGAGCAGCCAGACAGAAAGGGACCTGGGGGTGCTGGTAGATAGGAGCTGAAGATGAGGCAGCAGTGCCCAGGTGGCCAAGAGAGACAATGGCATCCTGGCCTGGATCAGGAACAGTGTGGGCAGCAGGACAAGGGAGGTTTTTCTGCCCCTGTACTCAACACTGCTCAGGCCACACCTTGAGTGCTGTGTCCAGTTCTGGGCTCCTCAATTCAAGAGAGATGTTGAGGTGCTGGAAGCTGTTCAGAGGAGGGCAACAAAGCTGGTGAGGGGCCTGGAGCACAGCCCTGTGAGGAGAGGCTGAGGGAGCTGGGGGTGTGCAGCCTGCAGAAGAGGAGGCTCAGGGCAGACCTCATTGCTGTCTACAGCTACCTGAAGTGAGGTTGTAGCCAGGTGGGGTTGGTCTCTTCTGCCAGGCAAGCAGCAATAGAACAAGGGGACACAGTCTCAAGGTGTGGCAGGGGAGGTCTAGGCTGGATGTTAGGAGGAAGTTGTTGGCAGAGAGAGTGATTGGCATTGGAATGGGCTGCCCAGGGAGGTGGTGGAGTCACCGTCCCTGGAGGTGTTGAAGCCAAGCCTGGCTGAGGCACTTAGTGCCATGGTCTGGTTGATTGGATAGGGCTGGGTGCTAGGTTGGAGTGGATGAGCTTGGAGGTCTCTTCCAACCTGCTTGATTCTATGACTCCTCCTCTCTCCATGGGGATATCCAGACCTTTTCCTAGAGGCTGTCTGCTGCTCCTTCACACTAGGGAATGCTAAACAGGACTGCAGAATCACAAAGTGGTTGAGGCTGGAAGGGACCTCTGGAAGTCGTCTAGTCCAGCCCCTCCACTCAGTCACAGCCACACAGAGCAGGTTGCCACCAAGAGCATTCAGACAGATTTTAGGTATCTCCAAGGATGGAGATTCCACAGTCAAAAAGTGTCTCCTGATGTTCAAAGGGACCCTCCTGTGTCAGTCTGTCCCTCTGGTCCTACTGATGGGCACCACTTGAAGGAGCCTGGCTCCATCCTCTTGGCACCTTCCCTTCAGGGGTTTACAGACATTGATGAGACACTCCTGGAACCTTCTCCTCTGCAGGCTGAGCAGTCCCAGCTCCACCAGCCTCTCCCCACAGCACAGATGCCCCAGTCCCTTCACTGGGCTCTCTCCAGTCTGTCCAGGGCTGTCTTCACTGGGGAGCCCAGCACCGGACGCAGAGCTCCAGATGTGGCCTCAGCAGCACTGAGCAGAGGGGAAGGAGAACCTGCCCTGGCCTGCTGGCAATGCTTTGTCTGTCACAGCCCAGCACACCACTGCCATTCTTAGCTGCAGGGGCACCTTGCTGCATCATGGTCAAACCCAGACTGAACCTAATGCTGGAAGGGCAACAAGGAAGGAGCTGGGCAGAGCAGAGGGGAACTGATCACTTTGAGGAAAACCTTCACACAGGGAAGGCATAGCCAAGAAGATGCCAAACCTTCTCCTCAGGTGAAGCCTCAGCAGCCCTCCACCCATTGCACCTTCCTTCTGGTAACACCAGAAGATACCAAAGCTCTGCTGGCAATGTGGGAGTGAGAAGATCAGCTCTGCCCACAGCTGGATCACTCCTTGCAAGGGTCTTCTGGGCAGCCCAGCCTCAACCTCCAAGAAGCTGCTTGTTCCCTCTCCCCCACAGCTCCTGAAGTTTCTTGGCTGCTGGCTGGGAGCTGCTGGGTGACTGCTGGTGGCTAGATGGATTTTTAGTGCCAGTGGCTCCAGCTGGTCTGCTGTGCTGGGGAGAGCTGGGAGGGGAGGGAGTAGGAACATAGGGAAGGAAAAACATGAGAGTGTGGCTCTGTTTTGTAATCCAAGGGCACTCTGGGTTTAATCAAGCTTGGGAAAACCCTGAGGGATGTCTCTTCAAGGAAAAGAGAGAGAGAGAAAGCAGGGAGCTGTCAAGGTCAACCAACTCCTCGTGTTTCAAAAGAAGGCAGAGCCACAGCTCTGCCTGAGCCCCAAGGCAAAAGCAAGGCCAGGGCAAACTTCTGCAGACAGAAACCACAGTCCACACTGGTTCCATCGTGCTGTGGGTGAACTGAGGCCAGGGCAGCCCCTACAGTCAGGCTGCATCTGTCATGCACCCTGACTTCAGCCTCTGCCCTGCAAGCTGGATGAGCAAGCCCTTGCACACCATTCATGCACCAGAAGTCAGGAGGACCCAGTACCTCATGGAGTCACAGAATGGGTTGGGTTGGAAGAGTCATTAGAGATTATCCAGTTCCAAGCCCCCTACCATGGGCAGGGACACCTCCCACTTGCCCAGGTTGCTCAAGGCTCCATCCAGCCTGGCATTGAGCATCTCTTGGGAGGGGGCATCCACAACCTCCCTGGGCAACCTGTGCCAGTGTCTCCCCACCCTCACTGGAGAGAATTTTTCCCCAGACTCCAGTCTAAATCTGCCCTGCTTAAGCTTCAATCCATTCCCTCTCATCCTATCACTACAAGCCCTTGTAAGAAGTCCCTCCCCAGCTTTCTTGCAGCCCCTTTCAGGTACTGGAAGGCTGCTCTAAGGTCTCCCTGGAGCCTTCTCTTCTGCAGGATGAACAGCCCCAACTCTCTCAGCCTGCCTCCATAGGGGATGTTCTCCAGCCTTCTGATCGTCTTCATGGCCTACTCTGGACCCACTCCAACAGTTCCATGTCCTTGTTGTGTTGGGGGCAGCAGAACTGCACACAGTGCTCCAGGTGAGGAGAGCAGAGGGGGAGAATCACCTCTCTTGACCTGCTGGCCACACTGCTTTTGATGCAGCCCAGGACCGTTGCTGCCTCACATTGAGTTTTTCATCACTTGCCTGATGTTTGGCCCAACAACACATCTACATGGCAGCAGTGGGGAAGCTGGCAGAGCCTGGGCAGAGCTCAGGCAGGCTGGTTCCATCACTTTAGCACCATGGTGCCCTTGTGAAGATGTCACTACCTGGCAAGAAGCATGGTTACACCTGTGCTGCTGCAAGACACATCTTCACCCTTCTAGCAACATGGTGCTCCCACAGGAGCTCATGAAAGGAGCAGGTCTGAGAGCAGTAAATGCTTTGAAACCCAATCTCCCAGACCTCAGAAGCCACCCAAGGTCCCAGCTGCTTCGAACCACACCCAGATGAGATTCTGGCTCTCTTCAGCCCTTTCCCCAGCGTGCAGGTAAAGCTCTACTGGGCTTGAAACCAACCATCCTCCCCTCAGTCTCTTGTTAAGGGCTGGGACACTTTTTCCTGGCTCAAAGGGAGGTTTTGGGCCACCCAGGAGCTTTCACCCTGCTTGGTTTTGTCCCTTCCCCACCTCAGTCTAGCCTCAAGCCAAGGAGATAACTGGGGAGCCATGTGCCTACCCAGCCCTTCCCAGCACAGAGCTCTGCCTGCTGCATGCAGGCTTCAGCCAGCCAGGAGCATTTGGCTAGGGCTGTCTTCCTTTCCCTAGAACATTTCAGACTGTGTAGATAGGTATCTTGGCAGGGTACATCTCCTTCCCCAGCTCAGGGTGGCTGGGGATGGTTTCATGTTCTGCAGGCATCCCATCTTGACTCCTCCTGAGCAGCAACACGATGGGAGGAGGAAGCTTCTTAGTTCCCTTTTGCTGGTTATGTTCAGACTTTCAATGATTCAGGCTATGTTTGCAGCAGTCATCACACCAGCAGCTCAGGGTGTCCTACCTCCCTGAGAGAAGCATTCAAAGCTCAGCCTTTCCTTTAGGACACACAGATCATTTCCTCCCCGGATCAAGGCTATTTACAGAGCCCCTTGCTCCCCCCATCCCTGGCAATGGGCACCCAAGTATCCTCTTCTGCCCCACAAGCTTCTCCCCAGCAGCAGCAAAGGCTGGAGGCAGCTCATCACTTGCCTAAGATGCTCACCCTCTTCAAAATCGTGTCCCAAGCCATTTTTTCCCCCTCTGCCAAGCTCCAAGTGGATTTTCCCCCACCTCATGGGTTCAGACATGCACGGGGAGGAAAATGAAGTGTTAAGGAGGCTTCTGGGACCTCCCAGCTGCCTGTTGGAAGGAGGGGGCTGAAATCAGACACTGGATCTTTCCATAACCAAATGGCCAAAGGCTGCCAAGAGGTTTTTTTCCACTCTACAGCTACTATAGGGTTGATGACAGGAAAGCTAATTATATCAACATCCTGTTTACCCAGCAGCGTGGAGCAGCTATACTTGGGTGCTGAGGGCATGCCCTGCTCCCGTGGCGTGGAAGAAACGTCTCAGCCGTGTGTCTGAGTCACACATCGGGGCTGGAAAGGGCCTCTGGAGACGCTCATCGAGCCCAACCCCCCCTTGCCAAGGCAGGTTCACCAGATCTGGGTCGTTTTCTTCTGCAGGTGAAGAGCTACCTGCTCCTACTGCCTCAGATCTCTGAAGGGAGATCCTGGAAAGCAGCTCACACCATGTCAAACTCGTGTGGCTCCTGCTGAGCACAGCAGGCAGAACTGGGAAGCTGCTTCCTCTGCTCTTGTTGAGGTTTACTGAAATCCCCATGGGTTCCTGCTAAGCCTGCAGCAAGCCCCAGCCCAAAGCCTGCCAGGGAATTTTCCCTGGGAACACCCTAACCAAGCAACACTTTGCAGAAGAAGGAAACCACCCAACAGAAACCACCCAGCAAGTCAGGGCACCTTGCCTCAGTTTCCCTCTGTGTCAGAGCCAACAGTCAGAGCCTTTTCTCCATGCCCTCCCTGCCCCACACTTTAGACTTGTGGCTGGCAGGCAGCTGACTGTGCTGCCAGGCTCTCCAGATGTGGGTTTAGTTCCAGCCTTTCCACCAGATTGTTTCACATCAGCCACAATGTCTCTGCTCATCTGCCTGCTGCTCTGCTCTATTCAAACCTCCCACAGATACACAGACCAGCCAGGACAGGAAGGGACCTCAAAGATCATCCAGTTCCAACCCCTCTGCCATGGGCATGGGCACCTCCTACTAGACCAGCCTGCTCAGCTTGGCTTTGAATACCTCCAGGGCCAGAGCCTCCACAACCACTCTGGGCAACCTCCTCCAGTGCCTCACTCCCACCCCAGGCTTCTCCATCACTTAAGTCTGGAACGTGAAGGGACAGCCTAGGGAGAGCAGAGTTGAAGGAAGGAGGAGGCCACCAGTAATGAAGCCTCCTCAAACTCCCTCTGCTCCTTGGTGTGTTGCCATCATGTCCTGCACCTCGAGGTTATGGGTTGTTGTGGTGAGCATGCACTGGCAGCAGACTGACCACCACTCTGTTGGCCTTTCCTCCTGCAGGAGCAGTTAAACATTAAATGCAAAAACCCAGAAAACTCAACTCATTTGTACAAGCCTCCAGAGACCATCCAGGATCAGAAAGTGTCCATTTATTCTGCCTCTCCTGTGGCATCAAGAAAACAGCTGGAGAAAGCATCTTCTCCTAGATGGCCAAGAGAGCTGGGGATGTAATGTGGTGCAGACAAAGAGCTGAAAAGTCTTTGACAAATTCCTCAGCCAGGGCTAGAGCTGCCAAGCAGGGAGTTTGGCACCTGGTTGTGGTCCAGGGAAGGTGCTCAGACCTGTCTCTGGCTGTCATAAGCTGCCAGCAGGTTTGAACAGGAGAATCAGAAATTAATGGAACAGAATATTTCACTTGGAAGGGGCCCACAGCCATCATCTGGTCCCACTGCCATGTGGTATTGACGGAACCAGGAGGGATGGAGGTGGAGATCCACATCTGGATCTGAATTTACTAAGAGCTGCAGCAGGTTCAGCAGAGTTTGGGGTCAGCCATAGGTGGTCCATGGTATTTGCAAGCTGCATTTTAAAGTGTCCAGCTTTTCTTCACAGGTGACATACTCTGGTCCCTGACCATCTTAGGGTACCAAACCCAAGCTGCTGGACTGCTGGAGATCCTGCCTGCCCCAGACAACCCAGCCAAGACCTCATCACATCTTCATTACTGATGACCCTCCATCATTTTTGGTGAGGGCTGTGGTTTTAACAGTGAACCCTTGGTGGCTTTTCAAAGTGCAGTTAGCTCCAGCCTCCTTCAGATGCTGCTACAGTTGTTGTACAGGGTTGTACAACCCTGTGGTGTGGGGCACAGCTGCATGGCCAGGTGCCCCCTCTCAGCTGGGCAGCTTAGGACACACAGATCATTTCCTCCCCGGATCAAGGCTATTTACAGAGCCCCTTGCTCCCCCCATCCCTGGCAATGGGCACCCAAGTATCCTCTCCTGCCCCACAAGCTTCTCCCCAGCAGCAGCAAAGGCTGGAGGCAGCTCATCACTTGGCTGAGATGCTCACCCTCTTCAAAATCGTGTCCCAAGCCATTTTTTCCCCCCTGTGCCAAGCTCCAAGTGGATTTTCCCCCACCTCATGGGTTCAGACACGCACGGGGAGGAAAATGAAGTGTTAAGGAGGAGAAGCAGGAGACTTCTGGGACCTCCCAGCTGCCTGTTGGAAGGAGGGGGCTGAAATCAGACACTGGATCTTTCCATAACCAAATGGCCAAAGGCTGCCAAGAGACAACCCAGCCAAGACCCCCTCACATCTTCATTATTGATGACCCTCCATCATTTTTGGTGAGGGCTGTGGTTTTAACAGTGAACCCTTGGTGGCTTTTCAAAGTGCAGTTAGCTCCAGCCTCCTTCAGATGCTGCTACAGTTGTTGTACAGGGTTGTACACCCCTGTGGTGTGGGGCACAGCTGCATGGCCAGATGCCCCCTCTCAGCTGGGCAGCCAGGGCACAGCCTTTACATTCACATCCAGATACGATGAAGATTAGTGACTCAGCTCTCACGAGGTGCTCTGGAAAGAAGAACAGATGGGGAAAGAACAAGGAGAACCTGAAAGACCAGTACAAGAAAGTACATCAGGAGTAGGGCAATGCTGGTCCCACTGTACTCAGCCACACCTGAAATACTGGGTTCAGTTTTGGGGACCTCACTCCAAGAAGGACATTGAGTTGTTGGAGTGTGTCCAGAGAAGGACAACCAAGCTGGTGAAAGGTCTAGAGAACAGAGCTGGTAAGGAGCAGCTGAGGGAGCTGGGGTGATTTAGCCTGGAGAAAAAGAAGCTGGAGGGAGACCTCATTGCTCTCTATGCTCCCTGAAAGGAGGTTGGAGCCAGGTGAGGGTTGGGCTCTTCTCCCAGAAAACAAGTGGTAAGGAAAAAAGGAAATAAACTCAGGTTGTGCCACAGGAGGTTTAAGTTGGACATGAGGAACAGTTCCTTTCCCAGAACAGTTGTCAAGGCCTGGACCAGGCTGCCCAGAGCAATGGTGGAGTCCCCATGCCTGAAAGGATTGCAAAGCCATGTAGATGTGGTGCTGAGGGACATGGCTTAGTGGTGAGCTGGCAGTGCTGGCTAAGGGTTGGACTGGATGATCTTATAGGTCCTTTCCAATCAAAGTGATTCAGTGATTCTATGACCTTTCACAACCATTCATTTCCAAAACACACACGACCCAAGATCCCCAGCTCAGGCAAGTCTGAGTCAAGTGAAGTGTTTCAAGAGTTTTGTTCTTCTTGTCAAAGGAAGACCCCAGTCCTAATCAGCAATAGGCCAAACACCACAGCCAAGACCACTCTTGTTGCTGCCCAGGGAGGTGGTGGAGTTGCCATCCCTGGAGGTGTTCAAGCAAAGCCTGATTGAGGCACTTAGTGCCATGGTCTGGTTGTCTGGCCAGGGCTGGGTGCTAGGTTGGACTGGATGAGCTTGGAGGTCTCTTCCAACCTGCTTGATTCTATGATTCTATGATCATCTTCTTTCCTTCACATCATCTGCAAAGAGACAAGAGGTTTTTTTCAGTTCTTATTAGCAATGTGGAAGGCTTCCCAGGTGTCTTTATGATCCTGCAACACAGAGGTGTGATTGTAAACCACCCTGGCCCACCACTGCCACCTTCTCTCAAGGTTCAATCATACTTTCATCAAGGCAATGTCAAGAGAAGGAGGAGGTTGCTCCTCACATGATGTGATTCAACACTGATCAGGCCACACCTTGAGTGCTGTGTCCAGTTCTGGGCCCCTCAATTCAAGAAGGATGTTGAGGTGCTGGAAGGTGTCCAGAGAAGGGCAATGAAGCTGGTGAGGGGCCTGGAGCACAAACCCTGTGAGGAGAGGCTGAGGGAGCTGGGGGTGTGCAGCCTGCAGCAGAGGAGGCTCAGGGCAGAGCTCATTGCTGTCTACAACTCCCTGAAGGGAGGCTGTAGCCAGGTGGGGTTGGTCTCTTCTGCCAGGCAATCATCAATAGAATAATGGGACACAGTCTCAAACTGTGCCAGGGGAGGTCTAGGCTGGATGTTAGGAGGAAGTTGTTGTCAGAGAGAGTGATTGGCATTGGAATGGGCTGCCCAGGGAGGTGCTGGAGTCGCTGTCCCTGGAGGTGTTGAAGCAAAGCCTGGATGAGGCACTTAGTGCCATGGTCTGGTTGACTGGCTAGGGTTGGGTGCTAGGTTGGACTGGCTGAGCTTGGAGGTCTCTTCCAGCCAGGTTGATTCTATGATTCTATGATTAGATGATCTGGGGCTGACTTCACAGGATCACAGGATGTCAGGTGTTGGGAGGGACCCAAAGCGATCACTGAGTCCAACTTCCCTGCCAGAGCAGGACCATAATCTAGCTTAGGTCACATAGACTCAACCACTTCCAGAGGTCCCTTCCAACCCCTACCAGCCTATGGTTCTGAGATTCTGTCTGAGATGTGCCTCCTCATCAGCTGAATCAAGGACATGAATCACAATCCTGGCAGTCCCAGCAAGCTCTGCAATGGGATGCAGCTGCCCACTGGGGACCCTTGGGCTATGAAGAACTCAGGTCACCATCTCCAAGGGTGCCATGGCAGAGAACCAAAAGCACACAAGCAAAGGAAGCCCAAGAGCTAAGCCAGCACCACGAGTTCTGCTCACATTGAGTGTCCTACATAAGCCACTGCACACCAGCATGACAGAGTCTGGCTCAGACTGCTTTTCCCCATGAAACACCTGGAATTCAGTGGCCAGAACTCATGAATTTGACAAACCCCTTTGGCCATACATAAAAAAAAGATTAAAATAAGACAAAGCATGAAATAAAATCCCCCCCCAGGTGGAGGGGGTGTTGGGAAAAGTCAACATTTGCCACAGCCTCTTCACACCCAGCAGCACCAAATCAAAAAAGAGGTAAGGTTGGGGGGAAAAAAAAGTCCAACAAACCAGCTCTTGTTTTTAGGTCAGATTTCCTTTTCCTGCTCCCCAGTCCCTGTTCCCAGTGGAGGGAGCTCTTCTGTTTATTGACTTTGTGTGACTCAGCCCCAAAACCCCCTCTGGTTTTTCAGTGTTGGCTGAAGGCAGCTCTGGGTTGTTTGCTCAGCTGTCTGCAGACCACGAGCCCCTCGTGATGGAGAACACAGGGACAGCTACTGAGGGTCAGCCCAAAAGTGTCACATGTGGTAGAAGAGGGATGGCCACAACACCTCTCAGCCTTTCCCTTGGCCTCCAGTGTCCCCGTGCAAAGACAGAGAGGCACAGAATGGCTTGGATTGGAAGGGACCTTCAAAGGTCATCCAGTCCAAGCCCCCTGCAGGGACTTCTGCAACTGGAGCAGGTTGCTCACAGCCCTAAACAACCAAGTTGTTGTCAGTGTTGGACTGATGACTGAACTCAATGGTCTTAAAGACCTTTTCCAATCTGGGCTGTTCTGTGAGAACCACACCAAAACCTCCCATCCCATGGCACTCCTGTCCAAAGGATAAGCTGAAAAGCCCAGCCCTCAGCTCCACTTCACAGCCCAGGCAAAGGCAGCCCCTTCAGACACTGCTGCTGGAGATCTCACAGGGGATCAGATCAACATGTCCCCTGGTCTCCTCAGGACACGGGGCAGGGGGTTGCTGAGTGACCTGGTACATTTACAGAGGTCATTGTTGTCCTCCCCACCATGTTTTTGTGACCACAGGACAGTCAAAGCTCTGTCACCAGAGAGTCTCTGCCACTTCTGTACTCTCCTTGCTGCCACCATCAGATGTTTCCACCTGAGCAGTGACTCTCTGGGCTCTGCACAGAGCTGTGACATCCAGCAGAAAGCAGGGAGCCTTCTGTGCTGAGTGACTGGAGGCAGCTCAGCACCTCGACCCCAGCATCCCCCCCCCCCAGCACACCTTGCAGGGGAAGTTCAAGAGAAACAAAAGTTCTGTGAATGGCAAACGTCAAAGTCAAAACTGATTGTGCCCAAAAATATCCTGCCTGAGCCATGGCTTGAAGAAATATTCCTCCCCAGGGGGAGGAACTGAGAAGCAGAATGATTGAATCACAGCCTGGTTTGGGTTGGAAGGGACCTTTAAAGCTCATCCAGTCCCACCCCCCTGCGCTCAGCAGGGACATCTGTGACTGCAGCAGGTTGCTCAGAGCCCCAAACAACCTGGCCTGGAGCGGTTCCAGCCATGGGACATCTCCCACCTCTCTCTGGGCAACCTGGGCCAGGGTCTCACCACCCTCAGTGTAAAACTTTCCATCCTGCTCTCCAGGCTGAACCTCTCCCAGTGTCAGACCTTTCCCCCTGTCCGCTGATGGAGCAGCCTTGCCGTGCCAAGAGGAGGCTGCACTGGGCAAGTGGCCAACAGAGGCTGCCAGCCAAGGATGAGATCTGCTCAAGGGCAGAACCCCATCCTTGGCAAGCACTGCTGGTACAGTGAGTGCAGAGACCTTCCCCTGCTCCCACTTTCAGGGCCCCTTCTGATGCACAAGGAACAAAACAGCTGCAGAAAGCCATTGGAATCTCTCCACCAAACAAGCCAAAACATTTCCTTCTTATTTTCCTTCTCCCCTCCCCCTCCTCCCCCCAGTGTCATTCTTGCAAAATGCTGAAGTATTTCACCTGAAGTTTTCCAAAACTACTTCAACCTGGAGGCACCAAACAGCCTGGAGAAAAGGTGGGGTCTGGCAGAGTTAGCAGTGACTGAAGGCAAAGTCTTGTAATAACTGGAACCAGGGAGCAGGGCTGATGATGGATCCCAGCTCAGCTCTGAAGCAGGCAGCACCTCACCAGCCCCTGACACAAAGCTGCCCTGAGACACCAGAGTGGAGAAAGTGATGATGGATGGATGGATGGATGGATGGATGGATGGATGGATGGATGGACGGATGGAGCAGAATGATACAAAAACCAGAGAAGACTGCTCACTGCTCAGGACAGGAGGCAAGATACTCTTTGTGCTCTCCAGGCAAAGCTCTGTGAGCACAATGAGAGTCAGAGGAGATCCTCTCAGCCACGCTTCAGGCTGTCCTTCACAGCTGCTCTGTGGTGGCAGAATTGGTGTCATTGGTTGTCATCTCACTGGGGGAAGGGCTGAGGGTAGAAATGATCTGTTTCAGGGTTTTTCCACCAGTGCCTACAGAAATCCTTGGTCTTGCTAATGGAAGGTGTCCCTGCCCATGACCACAGAATCACAGCATCACAGAATGTGGGGTTGGAAGGGACCTTAAAGATCATCCAGCCCCAACCCCTCAACCATGGGCAGGAACACCTCCCACTAGCCCAGGTTGCCCAAGGCCTCATCCATCCTGGTCTTGGACATCCACCACCTCCCTGGGCAACCTGTTCCAGTGTCTCACCACCCTCACAGTGAAGAACTTCTTAACATCCAATCTGGACCTACCCACTGCTGCTTTTACTCCATTCCCCCTCGAGTCCTATCACTACCTGACATCCTAAAAAGTCCCTCCTAATAACCAGTGCTCTCCCTGGTTCCAGCTCAAAGCCATTGTCCCTCTTCCTGTCACTACAAACCCTTGTAAAAAGTCATAGAATCACAGAATCAAGCAGGTTGGAAGGGACCTCCAAGCTCATCCAGTCCAACCTAGCACCCAGCCCTATCCAATCAACCAGACCATGGCACTAAGTGCCTCAGCCAGGCTTTGCTTGAACACCTCCAGGGATGGTGACTCCACCACCTCCCTGGGCAGCCCATTCCAATGCCAATCACTCTCTCATTGAAGAACTTCCTCCTAACATCCAGCCTAGACCTACCCTGGCACAACTTGAGACTGTGTCCCCTTGTTCTATTGCTGGTTGCCTGGGAGAAGAGGCCACCCCCCACCTGGCTACAGCCTCCCTTCAGATAGTTGTAGACAGCAATGAGGTCTGCCCTGAGCCTCCTCTTCTCCAGGCTGCACACCCCCAGCTCCCTCAACCTCTCCTCATAGGATTTGTGCTCCAGGCCCCTCACCAGCTTTGTTGCCCTTCTCTGGACATGTTCCAGCACCTCAACATCCTTCTTGAATTGAGGGGCCCAGAACTGGACACAGCACTCAAGGTGTGGTCTGAGCAGTGCTGAGTACAGGGGAAGAAGAACCTCCCTTGTCCTGCTGGCCTCCCTAGCTTCTCCTGCAGCCCATTTCAGATACTGGAAGGCTGCTGTAAGGTTTCCCTGGAGCTTTCTCTTCTCCAGGCTGTACAGGGATGGAACTAAGTAATCTTCCAACCTAAACCATTCTCTGATTCTCCAGCTGAGGAGTAGCTCCTGGAGCACCACACTGCCCGGAGGTGACATTCTCAGAGCTGCACACAGCAGAATCACAGACAAATCACATATGGACTCTCACCATGGAACATCTCCAGCAGAAGACAGGTCTCCTCCTGAAATAAGAAGAGTGTGTTTGGAGTTAGCAGAGGGATAGTACAACCCAATTAATTCAGCACTGCAGAGGCAGCATCCTGCAAAGCCACAAAGCAGTCCTCTGTGTCCTGGGAAAAGCAGGTTCATGACCCACACACACCCCCAATATGTGTTAAAACCCCCTCAGAGCCTTACTAGGATGCAGTCTCAAGTTGCAGAGGTGGACCTAGGCCATTTCCAGCCAGCTCAGCCATTGAGCACATGCAGAAACATCCTCGCAGAACTCTGGGCTTGCTCACTCCAGGCATCATGCAGCTGGAGCCTGTAATCCAGCAACAGGCAGCTGGAGGGAAGCAGACTCCCATCAAAACCATAAAGTGTGGCAGAAGCTGGGAGCAACCTGAAAAACAGCTTTGGATTTTCACCTACATCTCGTTTGGCATCAGCAGGATGGCCAGGCCAGCACGTCCAGACCTCAGGGACACAGACTCAAGAATTCTTGGGTTGCTAAAATGTCTCTCTGGGTTTTTTCCTTCTTGCTGATGGACCATCAAGATCTATCTTCTCCTCCTCCTCTGTGCATCTGAGCAGAGGAGATATTTCTCTGCATGAAGATCTGTCCATGCAGCATTCCTGTGAGTGCAGTTTGGAGCCCCTCACTCTGAAAAGGACACCAAGGTGCTGGAGTAGGTCCAAAGAAGGGCAACAAAGCTGGTGAAGGGTCTGGAGAACGAGGCTGAGGAGGAGCATCTGAGGGAACTGGGAGTGTTTAGCCTGGAGAAAAGGAGGCTGAGGGGAGACCTCTGGCTCTACAACTCCCTGAAAGGAGGTTGGAGCCAGGTGAGGTTTGGTGTCTCCCTAGTAAAAAGTGACAGGGCAAGAGGAAAGAGCCTCAGGTTTAGCTTGGACACAAGAATGAGTTCTTCCCCTTGAGGGTTGTCAAGCACTGGAGCAGGCTGCCCAGGGCAGAGGTAGAGCCCCCATCCCTGGAGGGGATTCAAAGCTGTGTGGCTGTGGTGCTGAGGGCCATGGCTTAGTGGTGAGCTGGCAGTGCTGGGTTCACAGTTGGACTTGATGACCTTGAAGGTCTCTTCCAACCTCAATGGTTCTCTGATTCTAATATTCACACAAGTCAGAGCAGCAAGAGAAAAACCACCAGAGTCACACAGCCATCACCTGGGTCACTGGGGTGTTGCTCTTAATTAGCTGTTAGAATCAGTTTTCTGTTAATTGATTTTTATCCCTTTGGTTCCCAAGTGATCCAGTCACAGTCCAGGATCACATCATGCGAGATGCAGTGCAACAGAAACCAGGTTCTAGAGCCAAGAGATGAGATTTCCACCATATTTTCAGGCTCTATTCCAAGTTTGCTCTAAACCAAGAAGTGTGAGAGATTTCAAACCTTCATGTGCCTGGAGAGGAGAGGGATAGGGAAGCAGGGTCAGCATTCCAAAAGGCCTGTCTGGAGTATATCCAGCTGTCCAGGGCTGAGCTGGAGCAGAACCACTTCTGCTCAGGGATTTGACTTCTCAGCTCAGTCTCTGCTCACTGCTTCACTTTCTGCAGCTCAGGGCAGGTTTGCACAGCCAGAGGCTGAGAAGCTGATGGGAGAGCTCCTGCCAAGAGCTGGGCTGCAGCCAGGCTCTGCTTTAGACTTGCTCTTAGGCACATCAAGGGCGCTGCTTGTAATGTGTGCCAGTCAGAGGTGGCACCTACAGGGAGGATTGGACAGGATGGGTGACCCTAAACTGACCAGCATGGGATTGCAGCTCATGGACACCAGCTGCAGGAGAAAGCCAGGACATACAAATGGCTAGAAGCATTCCAAAGACAAGGATTTCACACTCCTATCTACCACCTCCCTCAGAGGGGCCACAGGAATTTACCTGGATGACAAGAGTTAACAACTGGCACCCAAATCCACCCTTCTTCAGAGAGCCAAATCCAAGACATGTAGCCCATGGAGGAGCTTAGTGTTGTCTGCAGACATCAGATTGAATGTGAGAACTTGCACATGGGCCAGCCCACAGCAAAGTCTGGGTTTGGCTCTCTCCAGAATCTGTGCAGATGATGATGGGGTAAAAAAAAACCCAGCAGGGCAGAGCTGTTGTCTTCAGCATGCTTTTGCCCTATCCACATGGACCAGAGCAAAGCATCAGGCTGGGGTGGGAGAGCAGCCAGACAGAGAGGGATCTGGGGGTGCTGATTGATACCCACCTGAACATGAGCCAGCAGTGTGCCCAGGTGGCCAAGAGAGCCAGTGGCATCCTGGCCTGCATCAGGAATGGTGTGGTCAGCAGGAGCAGGGAGGTCATTCTGCCCCTGTACTCTGCACTGCTTAGACCACACCTTGAGTGCTATGTTCAGTTCTGGGCCCCCCAGTTTAGGAGGGACATTGAGATGCTTGAGCGTGTCCAGAGAAGGGCAACAAGGCTGGGGAGAGGCCTTGAGCACAGCCCTACGAGGAGAGGCTGAGGGAGCTGGGATTGGTTAGCCTGGAGAAGAGGAGGCTCAGGGGAGACCTCATTGCTGTCTACAGCTACCTGAGGGGAGGTTGTGGCCAGGAGGAGGTTGCTCTCTTCTCTCAGGAGGCCAGCACCAGAACAAGAGGACACAGCCTCAGGCTGTGCCAGGGGAGATTTAGGCTGGAGGTGAGGAGAAAGTTCTTCCCTGAGAGAGTCATTGGACACTGGAATGGGCTGCCCGGGGAGGTGGTGGAGTCGCCGTCCCTGGAGCTGTTCAAGGCAGGACTGGACGTGGCACTTGGTGCCATGGTCTGGCCTTGAGCTCTGTGGCAAAGGGTTGGACTTGATGATCTGTGAGGTCTCTTCCAACCTTGGTGATACTGGGATACTGGGATACTGGGATACTGGGATACTGGGATACTGTGATCAGTCCCTCCCCAAGCATCACCAACAAAGCAGAATGCTAAACACAGACCTCCAGAGCCCGGTGGCACTGGACATCAAAACCTTTGGGAGCAAGAAAAGCTGCCCCTGGCCTTCATTGCTGATGGAGAGAGGTAAAAAGAGGGCACCCGTGGTACTCCCCAGAGGAGATCCTCATGCCCTGCGTGGTTGCTGAGACATCTCTGCTGCACCAGCACTGCTGTGCTTCTGGATATAGCCACTAGAGGATGGCAGCGTCCTAGGCCAGGGATACAGATTTGCAGCTGCCTCTGTGGACAAGAGGAATCGGCCTCAGGCTGCACCAAGGGAGGTTTAAGTTGGGTATCAGGATAGGGTCCTCAGGCATTGGAGCAGGCTGCCCAGGGAGGTGGTGGAGTCTCCATGCCTGCAGGTATATGTATTAGCGATGTCACTGTGGTGCTGAGGGACATGGATTAGCTGTCAGTGTTGGACTGATGACTGAACTCAATGGTCTTAAAGACCTTTTCCAATCTGGGCTGTTCTGTGAGAACCACACCAAAACCTCCCATCCCATGGCACTCCTGTCCAAAGGATAAGCTGAAAAGCCCAGCCCTCAGCTCCACTTCACAGCCCAGGCAAAGGCAGCCCCTTCAGACACTGCTGCTGGAGATCTCACAGGGGATCAGATCAACATGTCCCCTGGTCTCCTCAGGACACGGGGCAGGGGGTTGCTGAGTGACCTGGTACATTTACAGAGGTCATTGTTGTCCCCCCCACCACGTTCTTGTGACCACAGGACAGTCAAAGCTCTGTCACCAGAGAGTCTCTGCCACTTCTGTACTGTCCTTGCTGCCACCATCAGATGTTTCCACCTGAGCAGTGACTCTCTGGGCTCTGCACAGAGCTGTGACATCCAGCAGAAAGCAGGGAGCCTTCTGTGCTGAGTGACTGGAGGCAGCTCAGCACCTCGACCCCAGCATCCCCCCCCCCCCCCAGCACACCTTGCAGGGGAAGTGCAAGAGAAACAAAAGTTCTGTGAACGGCAAATGTCAAAGTCAAAACCTGATTGTGCCCAAAAATGTCCTGCCTGAGCCATGGCTTGAAGAAATATTCCTCCCCAGGGGGAGGAACTGAGAAGCAGAATGATTGATTCACAGCCCGGTTTGGGTTGGAAGGGACCTTTAAAGCTCATCCAGTCTCACCCCCCTGCGCTCAGCAGGGACATCTGCGACTGCAGCAGGTTGCTCAGAGCCCCAAACAACCTGGCCTGGAGCGGTTCCAGCCATGGGACATCTCCCACCTCTCTCTGGGCAACCTGGGCCAGGGTCTCACCACCCTCAGTGTCAAATGTTTCTGCCTCCTCTCCAGTCTGAATCTCCCTTTTCTAGTTTCAAACCATCACCCCTTGTCCTCTCACAATAGGCCCAGATAAAAGTCTGTCCCCAGCTTTCTAAGTGGCCCCTTTAAGCACTGGAAGGCCACCACAAGGTCTCTCTGGAGCTTTCTCTTCTCCAGGCTCAACAACCCCAACTCTCTCAGCCTGGCCTCACAGCAGAGAGCTTCCAGCCCTCCCAGCACTGCTGTGGCCTCCTCTGGCCTCAGTCCATCAGGTCCCTGTTTCTGCTGTGCTGAGGAGTCCAGAGCTGGCCCCAGCACTGTAGGTGAGGGTCTCAGCATGGGGAACCTCACACCTCTTGGGAACACCTTTTGGCCATCTGCACCAGTTGTTGAGTGTTTTCAAGGGCCAGAGTGGCACAGTGATACCTCTTCACCCTCCCCAGGGAGGAGGACTTGGTGGCACAGCATCCCCTGCAGCATTCCCAAAACACTTTCCCACTGCCAGTTAAAGATTCTGATGTTGTTGGTGTGATGCTGAGCAGTTCCATGACACCTGGAGGTGTCCAGAGCTGCAGCAAGGGCAGGGATGGAAATAGAGCCTCCAAATCCCACCTCTCCACCTTTCTCCTTGCAGCCATGCTGGTGGCCTCCAGCCTGGCACAGGCACAGGAGGGATGGAGAGAGGCACTGACTCCAGGGCAGAGGTTGTGCCTCTCCATAAAGAGGGGCAGGTGGCAGCAGAAGCAGTGTGGGTCAGCATCGCTGCTCTCCCACCCTGTGGTGCCTCCAGAGGAGGGCCTCAGCTCCATGCCCCTTGTCACCCCCATACAGATTCAGATTGTTTAGAGTTGGAAGGGACCCTTTAAAGTCTTGTCCAATCCCTCCACAGTGAGCAGGGACATTTCCAGCTGGATCAGGCTGCCCAGGGCCACATCAAGCCTGATCTCAGTGTCTCTGGAGGCAGGGTCTCAACCACATCCCTGGGCAGCCTGCTCCAGTATCTCACCACCCTCACTGGGGAGAACTTCCTCCTGATGTCCAACCTAAATCTCCCCTGCTCCAGTTTCAAACCATTGCCCCTCATGTTATCCCCACAGGCTTTTCTAAGCAGTCCCTCCCCACCCTTCCTGTAGGTCCCCTTCAGGTATTGAAATGCTACTCTAAGGTCTCCCTAGAGCTTTCTCTTCTCCAGCCTGAACAGCCCCAGTTCTTTCAGCCTCTTCTCAGGGAGGAGGTTCTTCAAGATGACTGGACAGGGCTGAGTGCTAGGTTGGACTGGATGATCTTGGAGGTCTCTTCCAACCTGCTTGATTCTATGATTCAACCCTCTGATATCTTCCTGGCCTCCTCTGGACCCACTCCAGCAGGTGCATGCCTCACGTGGGCATCTAACCAAGCCTCCAGTGAGGCTCTGACATGGTGGCTCAGCTTTCTCCACCCAAAGAGAGCTATAAAAAGGCAGAGTGAGACCTGAGGCTCGCCCAGCGAGTTCCTGGCAGCGAGAAGAGCAGGTTTTCACCATGACTGGGATGAAGTTACAGGGTTGGAGCCAAGTCCAGCTGAGTCAACGCTCCCTAGCAGCTACCAGCTGGCTGTGATACACCCCAGTTTTACAGGAGAGGCATCCAGCCTGGCACACGGAGCCTTGCTCCTCACCCGTGCACAAAGCAGGGCATTGGCTACGTGAATGGAGGCAGGCACCTCCCCCACGGGCACAGCCCTCTCCAGCAGTTGTGGATAAGCCCAGAGATGCTCAGCTCACAAACCCTGCTGACCCACGGGAACACCCTTGGCTGGAAGGGCTCTCTGAGCTCTTGCAGGGCTGGCAGGACAGCCAGTGAAGAGCATCTTCTGGAGCCCCTCAACGAGGGTGACTGCTGAAGCACCCAGGTTCAGGATGGACTTTGGCCAACTGCTGAATGAGGTGTTCAAGGAAAGCCTGGATGGGGCTCTTGGTGCCACGGTCTGGTTGACTGGATTGGGCTGGGTGCTAGGTTGGATTGGATGATCTTAGAGGTCTCTTCCAACCTGGTTGATTCTGTGATTCTGTGACCCAATGTGACAGCTCTATGTCAACCTCTGATGTCATAGAATCATACAATCAAGCAGGTTGGAAGAGACCTCCAAGCTCAGCCAGTCCAACCTAGCACCCAGTCCTGGCCAAGCAACTACACCATGGCAGTAAGTGCCTCATCCAGGCTTTGCTTCAACACCTCCAGGGACAGTGACTCCACCACCTCCCTGGGCAGCCCATTCCAATGCCAATCACTCTCTCTGCCAACAACTTCCTCCTAACATCCAGCCTAGACCTCCCCTGGCATAACTTGAGACTGTGTCCCCTTGTTTTGTTGCTGGGTGCCTGGCAGAAGAGCCCAACCCCACCTGGCTACAGCCTCCCTTCAGGTAGTTGCAGACAGCAATGAGCTCTGCTCTGAGCCTCCTCTGCTGCAGGCTGCACACCCCCCAGCTCCCTCAGCCTCCCCTCATAGGGTAGATAAGTCAGAGGACACATCCCAGGGTTTCTGAGTCAGGTCATGAGACTGGCTTCTCCTGCTGGCACCTCGGTGATCTTAAAGGTCTTTTCCAACCAAAACAATTCTGTGATTCCCAAGGCCTGGGGACAACTTTGTACTGAGCTGCAGCTCTCCTAACCCTGCTCTGCAGAAAATCATCACCTTTAATTTAAGCCAAAGTGCTGACTTGGAGGTCTCCAGTTTTGAGGGAGGTGCAAGATGATTTTCAGGCCCTCCTCCTGCCCTCTCCTCCCCATGTGATGGTGTCCCACCCATTTCCCGTGGGACCTGCTGATCTTTTCCCCCCTCTATTCCCAAGGTCAACATGAAAGGACATGAGTGGATGCTCTGAGAAGGACCACACTATGAAGCCACACATCTCTGAAGAGAACAGGTCGCTCCAGTGGGCTGTGCCTCAGTTTCCCCAGCTATCAAAAGAGGATTAGTTCCCTTCCAGGGTGTCATAAGACTCAGAAACAAACACTGGGGCAGGACCAAGCATCACGTAGGCAACAGCTTGTTTGGGCTGCTCCCAGCACTGCCCAGGAAGAGGAGATCTGGTGAAGCTTTGCCTCTCCAGCTAGCCCAGTGACAGGCAAGGACACCGCTGGTGGATGTGTGGCATACAGGGAGTCCTATGCCTAGTTCCTGAGCACTGATTCCTGCAGTCTCATCGTGTATCTGCAGGGCTAAGTGCAGAGAGGGTTGCTCTGGAGAGCCCTGGTGGCACACCTGCCCCACAAGAGGTGCCACCTGCACATCGTGGAGGGGAGGAGAGGAGAAAACCTTTCCTAGCACCACTTCTATTTTGTGAAGGTGCTTCTGGGCTGCTGAGGAAGATATTTGCAGCAGGGTTTTGTATCAGAAAGGAATAAAAACACCTTAAGGGGCTGCCAGAGGGCAAGGGCTGACTGAACTCTCTTGGATCAAAGTATTTTCTGGGCACTCCTTGAACCCAGCTGATGTCCACAGTGGCTGACTTCAAGCAACCTCCCACAGCATTAACTCCACGGAAGGCAGCGATGTGAAGAACCACCTGGGAGCAGCTATCCATGGGGCTTGGTCTCTGCTTCCAGGAAACTATGAGAGAACAAAAGGGAATGGCCTCAGGCTGCACCAGGGGAGGGTTAGGCTGGACAGGAGGAAGTTCACTGGAAGGGTTGTGAGGCTTTGGAACAGCCTGCCCAGGGAGGTGGTGGAGTCTCCATCCCTGGAGGTGTTTCAAAGCTGTGTAGGTGTAGCTCTGGGGGATGTGGTTTGGTGCTGGGCTTGGCAGAGCAGGTTGATGGTTAGACTCCATGATCTTGAAGGGCTTTTCCAACCTCAGTGATTCTGTGACTCGAAGCTGTCAGTGTGGTCAGGCTGGATGAGGTCCTGAGCAACCTGGGCTGGTGGGAGGTGTCCCTGCCTGTGGCAGGGAGTTGGAGTTGATGATCTTTGGGGTCCCTTCCAACCAGAGGCATTCTATGCATCTATGCATTGTCTTCATCAGCCTGTCTACGAAGGCCAAAGCCCAAACCCATATGTTACACCTGGGGAAACTGAGGCATGGGAGTGCAGCTGGGCCAGAGGTGCAGAAGCCATCGCTTCTCTGTCAGTGATTTTTGGGGGCAGCCAAGCTCTTGCACCTTCTCTCACCCTTCTTGGCCCAGCTGGTGCAGAGCAAGGGATGAGACCTTCCCACCTACCCCCTCCTTGGGCAGCTGCCTTAACCAGGACTCTGGTGAAGGATCCCCCCTCTGCCTGCTCCCCCACCGCCGCCTCCAGCTGGGTCATTGCACACTGATTTACTGCCGTGTGAGCAGCTTTAATCCCTGTGAGGAGCTAACCTTCTCCTGTTACAGGGCTGGGGTGGCTCAGGGGACGTCCCTTTGGACGTCTCCCACAGCACAGAGCAGTAACAAGACATCTGGGCTTCCTGCCCCAGGCTGGGGCTGCAGACTCAGCTCTGCTGTGTCCTGCTGGCTCAGTCCTGAATATGCCTGAGTTCCTCTCTGATGCTGATGCCAACCTCTCACAAAAATCCACTCCCCTCCGTGGCTGGCCAGGGCCAAGCACACTTTGCAGAAGCATCGTGGCTGCTGCCCACAGCTGGCATGGGAAGTCTCCTCTCAGCCTGCTTTGGTGCAAGAGGGTGATGGCAGAGCTGAGAGCTGCAAACTCTCATCAAGATGTAGAGGCAGAGCCTGAGGCTCAGGCTGGACAGTCAGAGTGACTGTGGGGCCTGTAAGAAAGCTGGGGACAGAGCCTGTTGTGACAGGACAAGCAGGGATGGCTTGAAACCATCAGCTGCTGCCAGTGTGGCACTGTGTCTGCTGGATGCTTTGGTAGCTTGGTCCAGTGGAGAGGTCTGTCAGGAGAAATAAGCCCTGGACAGGATTTACTGACCCAGCAAATCCTCAGATCCCTCCCTGAACATCAGACAGGGCAGTAGGTGGAGCTGGAAGGTGCTCAGGGCAGGGACTGCACATTTCCTGAGCAACCTGCTTTAGTCAAAGATGTCCCTTTAAAGATCCCTTCCAACCCACACCATTCTGTGACTCCTATAGAGAGGTGACATTTCCTGTAGCCACAAGGTCAAGACCCACAAAACCCTTCATAGGGGCAAGTGTTGGAGGGAGGATTTGAGAAGAGCCATCTTGGGTGGCTTCAGAGAACCACAGAATTAACCAGGTTGGGAAAGACCTCTGAGGTCGAGTCCAACCTATCACCTAACCCTTCTAATTAACTAAGTGCCTCATCCAGCCTCCTCTTAAACACCTCCAGGGATGGGGACTCCACCTCCTCCCTTGGCAGCCTGTTCCAATGGGCATTCTGCATCCTCCTCCTCCTCCTCCTCTCCACTCTGCTGACCAGGCTCTGCCAGCTCCACAAGAAGGCTTTGCTGGCTCCCAGTGCTGACTGCTGTGTGATGCTCTCCAGAGTCCTGGCTGTGCCCACACTTGCAGGAGGTTGGGGTGCACTGGGTACAAAGGGTGAGGACTTCCCTCACTTCTCATATAAGGAGAACTTCAGAGGAACAACATCTGCCTCCCTTCAGTGCACAGCAAGAGGCAGCACTGAATGACCACTCCACCAGGCTTTTTTCCAGGTTAGCTGGGCCCTCTGGCCTGGGACCAGTGGCAGCAATTAAAAACAGGACTGGAGGTGTCAAGTGGTATTAGAAGCACAGAACTGTAGAATGGTCTGGGTTGGAAAGGACCTCCAAAGGTCACCTAGTCCAGCCCCCCTGCAGTGAGCAGGGACATCCTCTGCTAGATCAGGTCTCACAACGTGCCAGACCTGCCCTCAGTAAGAGCTTAGGTTCAAAACTGAAAATCTCCAGCTCCTGCTCCACCAAGGAAAGTGGCAGCACTGAACATAAAGGCCTTGGCAGCAGGAAGGCTGGGGAGGGACTATTGACAAGGTCTTGTAATGACAGGACGAGGAGGAATGGGTTTAAAGTGGCAGAGAGGAGACTGAAACTGGATGTTAGGAAAGGGTTCTTTGCAGTGAGGGTGGTGAGACACTGGCACAGGTTGCCCAGGGAGGTTGTGGAGCACAGAATCACCCAATGTGATCTTTGATCACATTGGGTGATTCTGTGCTCCACAACCTCCCTGAAGGTGTTCAAGGCCAGGTTGGATGAGACCTTCAACAACCTGTTCTAGTGGGAGGTGCCCCTGCCTATGGTGAGGTCCCTTGAGGTCCCTTCCAACCTAAACCATTCCATGATTCTATGACAAGAAGAAATAACCTCAAGTTGCATCAGGGCAGGTTTAGGTTGGACATTGGAAGAAAGTTCTCCCCTGAAAGGATTCCCAAACACTGGCAGAGGCTGCCCAAGGAGATGGTTGAGTCCCCATTGCTGGAGGTGTTTAAAAGAGGCAGAGGTGTGGTGCTGAGGGACATGGTTTAGTACCAGCCTTGGTGGAGTTAGAGAATGGTTGGATTTGATACTCTCAGAGGTCTCTTCCAATCAAAGCAATCCTATGACCTTGTGATTGCAAAATCCTTATTTCCACCAAAATAAAATACATTGCAAAACCCAAATTGCCCTCCAAGCCTCGTGGGAGGTGATGAATTTTGGTCCCTCACTCTGCCTTATGGCTAAATCGATGTGTTAGAGGGAAGCAGCTGCTCGTGGTAAGGTGGGAATCACCTCCTGTACCCAACACAGCCGCTTGGAGGGCTGTAAAATCCCTGGCACTGCCGAGTCCCAGGGGGCTGCTGGTGAGATGGAGCAGACAGATAGCCACAGAAGCTGCCAACTCCAGCTCCTGACCAAGCAGGCTCCAAAAGTGCACCTGGGGTGGATCCCACCTGCAAACCCCAACACGATGGAAGCTCTGAGAGAGCTCTGGGCTGAGGCAGTTTGTGTCTGCGTGTGAGCCCCTGAGCCTGCAAGGGCAGCTTGGACCCCTTCCTAGTCTGCAGCATTCCTGTCTCTTTCTGGCTGATGTTCTCCAGATGTTTTGTGTTGCAGCCTGATGTGGAAACCCACCAGCCCTGGGGCTGAATCCTGCTCTGCTCTCCACATTCCACCCTGCAGAGAGGAGGAGGAGGGTGACTTGACGTTGCTGTCTGCAGCCCTGCAGAGCCAAGGTTGCACAAAGCACAGCTCCTGCAGCACTCCCTCTGCTCAACCTTTTTTCCCAAGGAAACACTGCCTTTGACCACCCTGGCTCCACAAGGCCACAGAGAGACAGGGATGCAAGCTCTGGCTCAGGAAGCCCCGAGCCAGCCAATTGCTGGACACAGAGGGAGTGTTCGGTGGGAAGAGCTTCCCTGGCCTGTGCCTCGCCTTGTGCTCCTCCTCAGCACCCCCTGGGTCCCAGCCAGCAGGCAGAGAGCAGCAGAGATGAGCCATGGCTCTGAGCCAGGAGGAGCTCTCATCTCTCTCTGCATGTGCCCCTTACCTAGCTTGTCCTTTCCTAGCTGGTGGACTTTGTTGAGGCTGCAACCAAAGGCTCAGCCAGCTTTAGAGCCAGGCTCTTGCCAGTGGTGCCCAGTGACAGGACAAGCAGCAGTGGGCACAATCTGGAACTCAGGAGGTTCCATCTGAACAGGAGGAGAAACTTTGCTGTGAGGCTGCTGGAGGCCTGGAGAAGGCTGCTAGAGAACTTGTGGAGTCTTCTTGTCTGGGGAGATGCCAAACCCAGCTGGACATTGTGATCCTGGGCAAGTTGCTCTGCTTTAGCAAAGGGGTTGGAGTATCTCCAGAGGTCACTGTGATTCTGTGACCCTAAGGCTGGCACGACATGCTGGATGCATTTCTAAGGTATAAAGGCAATTTTGCTTCCCCTCCTCCAGGTCTGCTCAGGCCTGGACCCTGCAGGCAAGGAGTGTGGCAGCTTGGTCCCTTTTGGCAGCCACCCCAGCCCCGACAGGGACACGGTGGCCATGGCAGTGTCTGCACACCAGGGCACCACATTTTCCTTGTGTTAGTCACCACCCAGGCAGGGCAGGCAGTGTCTTGGCCAAACTGGTTCTGCCTCCATTTAGGGAACTTTCTCATTTACTATTTATAGATTCAGATATTTCCTTTCCAAAGACATCCCTCCCCCCCTCCCCCCCACTTTTCCCAGTTCTCATCTCTCTGTGGTCCCTATATCACAAAGGGCTGGAAGCCTTCTGCTGTGAGGCCAGGCTGAGAGAGTTGGGGTTGTTGAGCCTGGAGAAGGCTCCAGGGCACACCTTCTGGTGGTCTTTCAGGACTTAAAGAGGACAATCAGAAAGCTGGGGACATACTTGAGCAGAGCCTGTTGTGAGAGGACAAGGGGTGATGGTTTGAAAGTAAAAGAGGGAGATACAGACTGGAGAGAGGGAAGAAATGTTTTAATGCTGGGGGTGGTGAGACCTTGGCCCAGGTTGCCCAGAGAGCTGATAGAAGTCCCATGGCTAGAACCAACTCCAGGTCAGGTTGTTTGGGCTCTCAGCAAGCTGCTCTAGTTGCAGATGTCCCTGCTGAGTGCAGGCAGGTTGGACCAGATGACCTTTAAAGGTTCTTTCCAGCACACAAAGTCTGTGACTCTGTGAGGCCAAGAAGCTGCCCTGGAAGCCCAGCCCTGGAGACATGAAATCCTGGAGGCTTTGTGGGCTCTGCTTTGGCCACCTGTGCTTGCACCAGTGCGAGGTCATGCACAGGACAAGGACACTGGGCCTTGACGAGGGTTTTTTCCTGGAGCAGAAGGCACAGGCAGAGCCCAGTGGTGTTGATGGGGTGAGGAAGGGCCTGGCTGCCTGATGGGAATTCCCAAGCACTTCCTCACATCTCAGGAAACCACCTGCATCCACCACTAAATGCTCCCTGCTCTGGAAGAAGCCACTTGAAAACTTTTCCTGACCTCAGCTGCAGGAAAACACCCACAGCCATCAGCTCTCCATCCTGACTGGGCTGAGTCCAGCTCCAGGTCATGCCAGACAGCGTGGCAGAGCCTGGGCACTCCCAGCAGGGTCAGGCCAGG